>NC_047019.1:23018490-24218490 GCF_902652985.1 Pecten maximus
TACGCATTACACCCGTTCACAGACTCAAGGAATGAACAGAATTACATATAGACAGAATCATTTGAATGAAGTGGCTAATTTAATCACTAAAAGAGAAATAGTTATATAAATTGTACTGCCGATAAGGATGCATTAATATATCCGCGTCAGTTGATGAATAAATGAAACGCGGTATTTGCTGATGTAAGATTGAACCTGCATAAGGAAGTATATTTTACTAATATTTACTTCGATGAGTTTTTTTAAATCGCCTATCGAGAAAGCTGGACCTTTAAGCAGTGTAATCCACGTACGAAACATTGTTATATTGTCATAATGGTACAACACACGCATAGTGTTTCTAAACATTTTCTTCAGGCTGAAAAGTATGATATATGTAAGGATTTTTGTTACCCATCCAAAATGGTTTATATGTGACGTATAGCAGAGCACAGCAGCATAGTCAAATCGAAATCGATCTTCGAATTTGGGAGACAACTAGTACACGTATTACACCTTTGGGTACACATGCTGATGGAGGTGACAGGGTACATACCGTACTTGACGTACAAACATCAATTGGTTGTGTAACAAATATCATTACATCAACATGTGTAGTGTATGAATATTGTAACCATCTTAGTTTGATAGACTAAATAAACTGAAATCGTCTATCTTCAGGTTAATCATCTTCAGGTTAATCAAAGGATATACAGTTAAGTATGATATTGAGTCAACGCCTTTTTACAGAAAAACACATATTATTTCTAACAGCGACTGGATATTACCAAATATACAGTGTAAGCCAATGAATCTTTGAACTTATCCACTCTATTTACCGGTATTTGTCTCATAATTCAGATTATGATAAATATGCGAGCGACTACAGGTATGCAATTCTGTTTCCTCTGGCCCTGCATGACACCATGTCTATGTACACCAGACATGGTGGCATGGTATCAGGGCCAGAGGAAACTCGGGCTAGCAATTCTGCTGTCACGTTACAAATCGAAAGTGAAACATGACATTACAGTGTGTGTTTATAAATAGAATTCTAGCGAAAAGCCAATGTGGAAATCCTCAGGTTACTTGGCTGCTTGAGTTGGAATTTCCATTGGTTTACCATTCACCTTTGTTAAAGTGTTTATACATATAGTGCACAGACTAGATTTTCTGTCAAGAAACAACCTAATATACGCCCCTCTTTATTTGAGAATTATCGAGCAGACTCGATCTTAGTAACTATAAATGGCATGGTAAAACTGTTGATTAAATTATAGATACAAAATATACACAACATGTGTTTCCACACTTAATCGCCAGTGTATGTAGATGACGAGGTCCACAGTTCATGTAGGAATGAGGGTTTTATTTTGAGTTTATTACAGTTCTCATATGAATCCTGTTGAGTCTCATATCTTAATCTTATGTACTCAAAGTCACGCCATTACTGCTTCAGTATGTATATCGTTACTCCATTTATAGTACTTTGCAAAACGTCACATGATCTCCGACAACCATGCTTCATACCAATGACAAACTGTGCCTTTTTATTTTACCGAACTGTTGATAAGGTCCAGGTATATCATTCTGAAAAACAAAAAATGGGTATACACATTTTACGTTTTATTCGATTGCTAATTATTTTGGCATGATTATAAAAAATATGGTGATAAATAGGAATTGAGGTTAAAATAATATATCTTGGTTTTGCTAACAAATATGTACATTATGGCCATAAGTACGTAGTGGGGTATGGTATCGTTCAATTTGCAACAAAATTATGATGCTTTATGAATGTTGTTCTCAAATTAATTCATGATAAACATCCATTTTGTGATGTCTTTTCTGAATAATATCAAGTAATCGGATAAAACTCAAATGTTTGTAGTTCAGAATCGTGGATTTTTCAATTCTGTATTGTTAAGGTAAAATTGCATATAATGTGGATTTCAATGCTACACATTCAACACTGATCTTACAAAAAATAGTATTCCAAATAAATGATGCACATACAGGTGGTTTCAAAAACAGTCGCGAGTTTCACTCGATAAAAGGGAATGTAGAAATGATTTTATTTTGCTTTCTCGCTTCACATCTGGTTATGATTCCAGAAAGAATAAAAAAAAAATGATGATGGCTTGCATTCATGACTTAATTTCATTTCACTTCAAATTCGTTACAGATTTGAAATGATTTCTCTAAATATTTCCATCTGTATGAGAAATGTCCAACTTTTTTCGACATAAGATTTTCAATATAAACTTATCTCTATCTTCAAACCATTTCGATACTTCTGAAGTCTCATAAATATGCATATATTTCCATTATTTCCTGCACTGCTGAAGTGAAGTAGTATTACGTAATTGGGTAGTAAAAATGGAAAAGACACTTGTGCACACTCTACATATGTGAATACTAGTACTCTTTTTTATTTTAAGTTTGACAAAACAAACGACATGTATTATTGCTATTCAATTCCTAAACTCTAAACAGATTTAAATTCATTTTGATGGCTGTATCAAGTTAGAAAGACCTCTTGGGAATTGATGTTTGTACCAACGACTCAGTCTAAACAAAAATAAACATTTAACGAGTAGCAAAACAGTAATCAAACTTCAACGAGAATGGTAATTTTATCACAAAACGGATAAAAAGCAAATTTATCTAAAATACGTTTGATACCAGTCTGGTTCCCACAATAAAATACGTTTGATCCCAGTCTGGTTCCCACAATAAAACCCGTTTGATCCCAGTCTGGTTCCCACAATAAAACCCGTTTGATCCCAGTCTGGTTCCCACAATAAAATACGTTTGATCCCAGTCTGGTTCCCACAATAAAACCCGTTTGATCCCAATCTGGTTCCCACAATAAAACCCGTTTGATCCCAGTCTGGTTCCCACAATAAAACCCGTTTGATCCCAGTCTGGTTCCCACAATAAAACCCGTTTGATCCCAGTCTGGTTCCCACAATAAAACCCGTTTGATCCCAGTCTGGTTCCCACAATAAAACCCGTTTGATCCCAGTCTGGTTCCCACAATAAAACCCGTTTGATCCCAGTCTGGTTCCCACAATAAAATACGTTTGATCCCAGTCTGGTTCCCACAATAAAACCCGTTTGATCCCAGTCTGGTTCCCACAATAAACCCCGTTTGATCCCAGTCTGGTTCCCACAATAAAACCCGTTTGATCCCAGTCTGGTTCCCACAATAAAACCCGTTTGATCCCAGTCTGGTTCCCACAATAAAACCCGTTTGATCCCAGTCTGGTTCCCACAATAAACCCCGTTTGATCCCAGTCTGGTTCCCACAATAAAACACGTTTGATCCCAGTCTGGTTCCCACAATAAACCCCGTTTGATCCCAGTCTGGTTCCCACAATAAAATACGTTTGATCCCAGTCTGGTTCCCACAATAAAACCCGTTTGATCCCAGTCTGGTTCCCACAATAAAACCCGTTTGATCCCAGTCTGGTTCCCACAATAAAACCCGTTTGATCCCAGTCTGGTTCCCACAATAAAACCCGTTTGATCCCAGTCTGGTTCCCACAATAAAACCCGTTTGATCCCAGTCTGGTTCCCACAATAAACCCCGTTTGATCCCAGTCTGGTTCCCACAATAAACCCGTTTGATCCCAGTCTGGTTCCCACAATAAACACGTTTGATCCCAGTCTGGTTCCCACAATAAACCCCGTTTGATCCCAGTCTGGTTCCCACAATAAAACCCGTTTGAACTTGGCTATACATGTAGTTCTACAAGACTACTCCCTTAATCATCTACTTTCCTTTTTAATCATGTACCATATCTCCGGATTGTTTTCGTTGTGTCGTTTTGTGGCTGGTTTTGGAGGATCATCCTGAAGTGTTACGATTTCGTCCTTCCTATACCAAATGATGTCGTCCATCAAAGGCCAGAATTGATATAACTTTAAGACACTGCGAGATTAGATAAAAAAAAAATGCAAATATTTAGAGGAACGTTTAAGGCCAGTGTTATGGGAAATGAAACCATGCAAATTCCCCAAATTTACATAAATAGTCATAATTTAAATGATAAATTTTACCGACTTATAAAAGCTAGTCGAGTATGAAGCTTTATTAAACGCAAACGCAAGTATTAATATATACAGAAGTATCCTCGAATCTCGATATTTAACACCAGATCATCAATTTTCTGTAATTCAATTCAATTCAATTTATTTATTCCAAATGCAACACAGCATATAGGATAACACAATATTCATATAATATGTATACATATTGCAACTTGAATGACAAGATGGCGGAGGGCACAACACAGGCAATATACTTACGACACATAATAATGAATAACATAATGATTTTGAAAACTTGTAACTGATGCATAACAATACTAACAGTATATACAGTACGAATGTTCTACAGTCTAGAACATCAACATCATGGGTAAACAACTTCGTGTACGATACAGGATTATTCGTCGGTAAACAATTTCAACATGTGTGCATCATATGTCTATGATATTTGATGAAATGTCGAGCGAGCTGAAAACTTCCGGTATGTACGCCATACTAAGTAAGAACACCATCCATTGTTCTTAACATCATTGTTTTTTGTTGGACATCAGGCGATTTAAGGTATCCTGGACTCCATGAATAATAACATCACATATCGACCGACATATATGAGCATGGTGATTAGAAATGAGTATTCCTGGTATTTATTGCATTTTGCCAGTGAAATATATAGAGGATATATATTGAATGGGTTCCCGTTGTTTATAACATATACAATTGTATATTTCACGAGTATGACAGATTATCGATATTCATGAGTGCGAAACACGAGTGATTCTGTCATACAAGTAAAATATATGTTATATTCAACGGAAAACCATGGACCCCAAATCAATAACATAATTCATGGCGTCGTCTCTTTGTGACGTTACTCAACGTCAAATTGACGGCGTCATTTTGAAAGGACCAATAAACGCAATTTAAACGTTTTCTGCTGTTATCAGAAAAAACTGTGCATAAAAAGCTAATGTCAAGTGAGTATTTTGGAAACCATTCAATATCCTCTATATAATGTATATTTCACTGGCAAAAATGCAATATATTTCTACATTTAGCTAGCAAAAATGGGTAGCGATTGCCGTTGGTATATTTGCCGCCATATCTACAGTACAGCAGTGAACTGAAAGACTCTAAATTAAAATGCATGCTAACATATGGCCTGTAACTGTATGAATTAAATATTGCCTTTCTTGCGGCTAAGGACAAAGTTATGTATCATACAATTAACTACAACTGTCGATACATTATGGGCCTTTATTCTTTCTATACTAAGACATAGCAAAGACAAAATATTTTCAAATTAAGTTACATCTGATTTTGAATAATTTAAAGAGAACTAAGTCAAAATCATGAAACGTCATTCCTTACTTTTGGAATCCGCCATTTCAAAACCTGTTCTGTAGAACCAGGGACATACATTAGACGTCCCTGGTAGAACACATACATTCTAGTTACTGTATACACATGTTATTTTGCAGTTACAAATCGAAAGAGAAACCGTGCATACAACAATCTGGAAATCCTCAGAGGAACAGGTTTTTCCATTGGCAGACATTCAACTTTGATTGCAAGTTCATATGGAACGTGCAATCAACAAGCAAAACCTGTTCTACAGTATAGACGATGAATAATAACAATTTACAGGCACTGATTATATGGCCTGACTATAGTACGTCATCACCGTGTATACACATAGGGGCCTGGGAATCCATTACAATTTATTTGTATTTTGGACCTATCCATGTATGTAAATGGTGTTTTAACGTTTTAGGGAGCTATATTAATATTCGGTAAAAAAAAATACTACTCCTTTCTAGATCTATGTACAATAAAAGTGACGACTAAAATGATACATAAATTAGTTTAGCTAACGTCAAAATCCAGTAACAACATGATTAAGAACCTATATATCGGTCGGGTGTTCTGGACACCAAGTACCAATGTTGTGGGTCTCTGTATATAACATATCGGCCATGTGGTTTGGACACCAAGTACCAACGATTCTACAATATTAAGATGATTTTGCTCCAAACAAAACAATAGCGAATATCGATATATATTACAAAACCAGTAGTTATGTAGATCAAAATCGATAAAACCATGGCGAATACGAACAAACAAAATAGTTTTGCCCTTGGAAAAAGTATATAAGAGCAGAGACTTGTGATATACATGTACAAGTCTCTGATAAGAGTCAGGGTAGTGAGACCACAGTTAATTGCTTGGCACGTTCCTGTGACCAGAATAAAATAATGTTTACCCCCAGGGCCCGACTCCTAGATAATGTATTATTGAATGATCCAGGGGTCGGACCCTGGCATATGTTTTTTTTCATTCTCGGTCATAGGAACTTGTCAAGCCCCTGTGGTGAGAATGGAATCATGCACTTGGCATATCAACATGCATAGAACTCATCTGCTATTTCCGAATGATATCATATATGATGTCGTTCATAAAATTTCCCTGTAGACTTCAATATTCTGCTCATTCCTTAAAACCTTGTGTCGTTAACTTTCCCATCAATATGGTCGACGTCTGCCACGAAAATCGGGATAATATACGGATAGGCCTATGGGATCAATCACTCGAATGTGCATTAATTATCGATTACCGATCCCTAATATAAAAACAAACAAAAAATCTATTTTGAAAAATTACTTATTTAATGGCTTTCCATATAGTGACGAGATATAAATATGATATAATGTATGTAAAATCCTGGACGATTGGTGTAGTACTACCACAGACACGGAGTGACATATATTAGTTACCTCCCTTGTTTCGGTGTGGAAACACGTGTAGGTTCCTATACATCGTTCTTATCACGCGTACCGTACACGTACAGACAGACAATGTTGGTGAGTGTGACAGTAAACATCATTGAGGAACATAGATGTCAGTTCACACAGATATATCTTAATCTTTGTCATAATCCTTAAAAAATGGCTGTTCAATTTGTATAACAGTTAATTAAGCTAACCGAATGTATAAAGTACGTCTACAGACTACATGTACATTGTTATGACATTGTATGTCATGACAGTGTATGTGTCACTGGTGTCACCAGTATTGTGCACAATGGCGTAGAGCGGGGTGACCGATCGCGACCTCCTAATATATATGGTTGCATCAATTACCTCGTATGTCAATATTTAATTTGGAAATCCTTTCAATTTTTCCTCGGGGAAACCATATTATTTATCTTAGTTAAGAGATTTTCCTAAATTCTGTTGGCCAAACGCTTTCCTATGCCAATTAAATATTTGAAGTTAAGGAATTGAACCAGTTCCTGATGTAGGAATATTCCCTATGACGTTTGTCATCGGAATGTATGTGAAGAAAATTCTTTCATAACAAATGTATAATGAACGAAGGGCAATAACTCTGTTTATACCCAAATTCAGTGTGGCACTCCATATTCCTAAGATAATGAAGTACTGGCATTTCATATATTTCAGATAATCAGCTTTGTTGATGAAAAAAATGAGCTAGAGACTTTTCCTTCTGTTTTTTCAAAAATATTTTGTAACAATTTGAAAATTTCAAAAAGAAATAAAGAATTGTAGCAGGCCCTTTTTCAAGATATATTTTCCCAACTTTCAACGAGCCTGGCTTTACACTTAGTTGGTAAGCTATGACAAATGTAGTGTAAATTTATACCTAATCACATTCGCAAATTGCTCAAAACAGTCATAGCTACATGTAGATGGCATGCAGATTCTGTTAAAATTAGCTTAAAAATGCATCATAATTGACTTTGTCAGTTCTGTGGATGTAATGAATGTATCAAATATTGGAAAGCCATTTCACTATCAAATCATATAGAAAATTAATTGGTATTCATTATTAATGTTCAATTACTTTTTACAGTTGATGGCTTATTTCCATTAGAAAATAGAAAATGGCAGACGGATCGACATCCAACCCCTATGGAGTGGTGGTGGTTGGGATTGGGATAGCAGGAAGGGTTAGAATCAGAGACCTGTCGGTCATATCTCACTTCAGAGACTGCCACTGGACCATCAAAGGATTTGTGTCTAGGTAAAACAAGAGAAACGTAGGACAGCTAATGCAGGGTATAGGTTATTGTACCTGCAGATATGCTATACAGTATGACACTGTGGATGGACTAGACGCAATACGTTATAAGTATACAATATATTGCTTTTTCCTAAGGATGTTAAAGGATGTTTCATTTTGAATATGTAATTGCATATTCCAGATAGAAAATGATTTCATTGCTCAGAAAAGGTAAACTTCAAAAAGCTAAATTGTTGATTAAATAAGCAACAAGTCTTAACTCTGGTTTTAAATACTCGATAATGCATGATTGTCATTAACTAATATTGTAACATTTCCTTAGTTATGAAACCCCCACTCCCCCTAGGATATAATGTTATTATGTAAATTATACTTCTATAATTCTAATCTTTTAAACTCTAGAAAGTGACATAACCTTATATTGCATATATATATAATTAGATGTATTTGGGCTAAATTATCATTATGGAGGATTCAATTTTTCCCATTCTTGTGTAATGTGGATAGGATAAGGATGTGTTACTTAGCTTGAATTTTGCAGACCATTCAAAGAAATTTATCTGAATAAATTGATAATACTTGGTCAAAGGGAGATAATAAGGTGACTGAGCCATGCTTGTGTGAAGAATCTTTTTCAATGTTTACATGCATAGGTTTCCCTTGATCCCGAGTTGTGCTTGTTAACTCAATTTTGAGACTGATTGGAAAAACAAGATTGATGACAATTATATGGCCATATACAGTATTGAAGGATTTCTTTAATTGAAGTTTATTATCAACAATATATCTTGATTATAAAGATCTTTCTCAAATTTTAGATGTAGGTTACTCTAATTGATCCAAAGACATGACTGTCAATTTAAAAGATACATGTGATTGAAAGGAAAGTAAAGTTAAATAGATACCACACTTACTCATAAACTTTATATGACAACATCCGTCTGAGGTGAGCTTTTGTGTTTCACAAAATATCAATTATTATTCTTAGGATTAGCCTTAGCTATTTATATCTGGTCCCAGCACTGGATGGAAGAGATGGTTGATCAAAATGTTGGATGCCTATTGTGATACCAGAGGAGATTCAAGCTATAGTATTTCATATACATGTATATTACATGACATGCTGCCATATTGTTGTTCTGTATTTATAGACGAGACATTGAAATAAAAGGAGTTGTAAAACTTGATCTTGATGATGCTATGAGTAGACAAGATGTCCAGGTTATCATTATCTGTACAGAGAACGAACAGCATGAAGATTTAGTCAGGTAAGTTGTCGAAGACAAGACAATTATACAAAATCTTTAAAATATAACCTTTTTGAATCCTGGATTTTAAGTTAGGTAAAGGTGTGGGAGACATATAATTGTATAAAGACAATTATGCAAAACCTTTAAAAGATGACCTAGCTGTTCAAGTCCTGGTTTTTTTATGAGAGTGTGCAATAATGCATAAGAGAACTTTATTTTTCTGTTTGTAATTTTTTTAGACCATGCACTTTTTGTGTACTGGGTATGTTTTTTCTTATATGACCAACTCTGTGGTAAAAATATTTTTTGAGTTACTGATTCATCTACAATTTATATAATATATAACTGTTGTATACATGTACTAAAAGAATCTAGATTAAAGCATTGTTGGAAAATGTTGTTTATGTTAAAGTTTAATTCAAAATAATTTTGGATTTCTCCTCCACTTTTCACCAGAAAAAGTCTACAACACGGAAAGCATGTGCTAGTTGAATTCCCAGTGGCTTTATCTGTTGCATCAGCAAAGGAATTTTACCAGCTTGCATCTGAAAAAGGCTAGTACTCCTTTATGCTTTCAGCTTCACATGACTTCACAATAAGTTATTCTTACTCATATAAGTGGTATATATAGAGGTTACACAATGAGTGGTTGTTGGATATGGAATTTATTTCACATGAGTACGTTATTTTTTAAAAGTTACAAAAGACACAAGCTTTAGCGAGTGTCTTTTGCAACTTTTAAAAAATAACTTACGAGTGTGAAATTAATTCCATATCCAACAATCACGAGTCGTGTGACCTGTTTCTACCACAATAATATCGGCTTGAATCAAAGGGAAACATGGCCAAGTATTATTTCGCGTATGCAAATAAAGTGTACCGGTGACGTCCGGGACCCGGTGATGTGACGTCATTCGATTATTGATGACGTCAAAAACAATTGCAGCTTGGGTCAAAGTTTGAATTCTTGACCAATCAAAAGACGGGAAGGTCATATACCACTAGTGGTATATGACATATATTTATCCAACAGTCGGCAAATTTATACAATGGCTTGAGAGTGGAATAACACGGCGTATTGTGGTAGAAATTGACTATGACTTTTGCCATCAAGAATTAAACAAATTGTAATTTTGTATAATCAGGTTCATTTTAAAAGAATTTTGTAATTTTTTGCAGGTCTAATTCTTCACCAAGAAAATATCGCTTTGATGAATGATTTTAAAGACAAATTGATTGGTGCAAGAAAATGGAATTCTGGAACAATTTCACTCACAGGTATTAAGAATGTCGGATCTTTAATTCTGGAATACATTTCTTTTCTGTGTTAGTCTGGTCAGCTTAGAAATTTAAAATCCTCCATGAAGTCGTATCTTTATTTCACACATAACATATGGCATATAGTTTTAAAAAATAGGACAAATTTATATGAAACCTGGTATTGATCCTATTTTCAAATGCAAACCAATGTTGTTTACAGTCACAAGACGGGGCTGTGCTTGCACACAGGTATACAAAGTGTGTAGAGACAGCTTGCTCATTTGCATATAAATTGTATGGTTATACGATTATGATCCCCCTTAGAATTAATTAAAAAATGCATGGAAAACATAAACTTGTATCAATTTATATGGTCAAGGATAGTTCATAAGGAGTACACTTTCATGAAACAATTTTTGAAATGATAAAAAAGTAAACAAACTTGACTAAATTGTCCCTTTAAAGTCATGATCAAAAAGTAAACAAACTTAATTGACTAAATTGTCCCTTTAAAGTCCATGAATTGAATTGAAATCATATGTTGAACTTGTTCACAAAAATAAAACAATGACATGAAAAATTGTTGAATGTTTTGAAGATCACATGATAAAAATGCTATAATCCTACTTGATGTAGGAGAGTGTAGCTTAAAAATCAGAGTATGACATTAGTTAGATTTGTGATAAAAATGCTAAATTCTACAGAATGATTTTAATAAATATGGAATTCAGAGACTGAGTACTACCTGTATACATGTTTGCAAAATAGCTTTCTCTCACCAGGAAAGCGAAATGGTTGGATTGGGGACATGGAGAGATCTGGTCAACCATTCATAGCCAATATTTCCCTAATTGAAACGGTGTATCATTTGGTTGGAGAAGTCAAGGTCGTTGGTGGAAAGTTTACAATACTGGAAAATGGCTATAATGCAACAGCAGAATTGGAAACAGTAGATGGAAGGTATGTCTCGTGAATGTATCTGACATAACTTTTGACCTACATGTAACTTAATTGGTTCTGTGGATGAAGGTCTTTTTCAGGCTACTATTATCAGCTGGTGGGCAATTCAAGTCACTGTTCCTCCGTGAGTTGTTTGTTTGGCCGGCTGTAAAGAATCCTTGTTATCTGTATTTCTTTAGAAGTACTGGAAGGATATTTCTTAAACTTGATTTGTAGCTTCTCCTTGGCCCCAGTTGTGCCCATTCAATTTTGAGTCTGATCTGGAATCTTATTTGTAGTTTGATTGTTGAAGTTTGTCATCGCTGGCCTATTTCTAGAGAATTAAGTATACTGAAAAGCCATTTCTCAAACAGAATACTAGTTTGCCCTTGGTCTATAGTTGTGCCAATTCAGTTTCCATTCAGATCTAGAAAGGCTGCCTATAGTGGCCATCTTGGATGTCAACAGTGTTGAATTTGTTATCAGTATTTCTCATAAATTTCTTCTTAGATCTTTCTAATACTTAATATTTTTAGGTTCCCATTTTTTGTATCAAACGATTTATTAAGAGGAAAAAGGAAAGAAGGTAATAGCAGAAAAAATTAATCTTACAATAAGAAACAATGTAGATAAATCAACAGTGGATACCAAGATCTTTCGATATAGCAAACTTGATCTCATTGACAAATACATGTACATGTACCTCGAAAAAGTTATTTATTGAAGTAGCCTGCTCCTTGAACTGTCTATATCTGTAGTTTCACTGAAACAATGACTCAAGGTGTCAAAGTACATGTTCTGAAATTAAACACAAATATTTGACTCTTGTGACCTAAAAAAGTAATATGGGCCAATTACAAATGTGATTGATTTTAGTTTGTTTATCGAAGAGGACTTCCTATAAACACCACATTAAACTATAGATCAATATCACAGTGTCATAACATTATAGGGCTAATGGTTCTGAAGAAATCCTTTAAAACAGAAGTTAATATAATTTGACTGGGGGTTAATTGTGGATTTGTACAAGGTACAGTGTGTTACTGAATGTAATAATAAATACTTGCTCCTGTATGCTTAATATTTGTATTCAAGGAAGATCACTGTATCTCTAACGAGGTTGACTGAAGCCAAGAGACAGAAGAAAGTTTACTTTGAGTTAGAGGATGGAAGTGTTTTAGAATATGTTCCTGAGGCACCGAAATCACAACCATCTCAGGGAGAAGGAACAAAACCAGGTATGGCTCTTGTATTTGGTTTAGGTTTGGTTTGTTTTGTTTAGAATCCTATTAACAGCCAGGGTCATTTAAGGACGTGCCTGGTTTTGGAGGTGGGGGAGAGCTGGAGTACCCAGAGAAAAACCACCGACCTATGGTCAGTATCAGGCAACTGCCCCACGTGGGTTTCGAACCCACAACCCATAGATGGAGGTCTAGTGTCGGGACACTTTAACCACTCGGCCACCGCGGCCCCTGGCTCTTGTAACAATACATTTTAAGATCAGGAAGCAGATCAATAATGTTAATAATATCAAGTGTATTAAACTGTGTCATATGGAATTTTTCAAACGAATTCAATAATTTGAAGTGGGTGACATACCATATTATAGAATTAATAAATTCCATATTATATAAGTTCAAGTGTGTTTAACATATAACATATTTATAAGTATATAAGTGATGGCATTATCCATGCTTTCCTCTTTAGAGCCATCATGAGACGTTGTGTATTTATTGTGATTTCATGCATTGTTTATGAAATCACATAGCCGTATGCATTACAATTAATGTTAATGGTAGATCAGGCTAGTAAAGTGATAAAAAAACTCTATATTCTGAGGATGGAACCTGAGTTGGTCATGTTTATCTTTTCAGTAATTGGTCTCTTCATGAGGGATTTCCTGCTGTTTATCAACGAAGTAAAATCTAGCAAGAACAGTGAAGTAGATATCAATCGGACGATACGTAGTATGGAAATAGCAGAAGATATTCACTCCTTGATATTATGACATCTCTAAATAAAAGCTGCTGATTATATAATTTTCATACAATGTATTACAGAAGTGTACAGATGTTGACAGGAAGTATTTTGTCATACAATGATAAAATAATGATGTAAAAGAGTCTTTGGTGCTAGCAAAGAAAGACAACTATGTTCAGGATTCTGTGATCAAGGGTATTTATTTGCTTCTATCAGATATACAACCAGAGGTTAATTATATCTTCTCCGAGTATAATTGTTGTAATTTATGTTTGAGATCATAATTATTTAAATTCAAATGAAAAGTATTTTAAACAGTCATTTTATTTAGATACTTTTATATTGATACAAATAGAACTGTTGCCACTTTGGACCTCAGGTGCTCAGATGTCGGAAACAGATTTTCATGTATGTGTACAAGGCTATATGGCAGGTGTTTTTAGGTCATCTGACCTGAAGGGTCAGGGTGACCTTTAGTCATTGTGTTTCCTTCGTCATTGTCCGCCTTGCATAAACTGTTCACATCTCAAACTTCTTCTCAAGTTCCACTGGTTGGATGGAGCTGTCAATTGCCTGGAATGATCCTTGGATGGTCCTGACTAAGTGTAGTTATTTTTCGGGTCGGTCCAAAATCCAAAATGGCTGTCATGGCAGCCGTCTTGAAAACACATTTTAAACTTCTTCTCCAGTTCCACAGGTGCCATTGAGCTGGGAATTGGTGAGGATGTTAAGGAAGGGTAGCCAACAAAGTGTTGTTATTTTTTGCTTGGTAAAAAAATTGACATGACAGTCACGGCTGATTGTGCAATCATGATTTTCCTGAACAACACTTATTTCAAACTTCACAAGTTCCACCAGTGGGATTCAACTCAAACCTGACAAACTATACTTGGTAATGAGTATTTATATATACTACTATAGTACAAGGGTCTTTAGAGTGAGATGACCGTTAAGGCCAATGGGCCTCTTGTTCATTTTTTGGCAACTTTATGTCTATCTCAGGCAAATTTATTATAGGGCATATTTTTAGAAATATTTTTTTGGGTTTGTTACTTTCATTAAAATATTTAAAACAGTTTCATGATTTTTATGTTATTTATCTGTAAACCATGCATGTTCTTGCTTTTAATTTCTATGAATTTAATCAATCATTTGGTGAAGTACATATGCTAATAAAATATTGGAATTTTTAAATGGCTGATGAACTTCCATCTTTTCAGACTGTTTTCTGTACTTGCTTGGGTAGTCAGATGGCTTAGTGGATATTATTGAATGTCACTTTTCACCTACGAAAGACGGCCGAGTTCAATTACCCAATATCAAGTGAAAAGATAAAGCTAGGTCGCCTGCCCAATTATCTGTAGGTAATTTGGTTTCCTTCCACATTACAAATCCCTGCAGGAAACCATCAAGGGCAGCAAGAATGATCAATTTGTCATTTTCATCTCCTCTGCAATGACATTGAAGCAAATTTGATGTTACGTTTCTGGCAGGAAAGGTGGCATCATCAGCATTTAACTTAAAAGTTTTGCGTTAGATCCGTTACTCAAAATGTAATTCACAACTTTGATTGACCTTTGGCCATGAGGTTTCTGCAATATTTCATTGAAATTGGTTCAGGGTTATCGGAGAAGTTAACAAGGGCCCATTGGGCCATTACTCAAAATGTAATTCACAACTTTGATTGACCTTTGGCCATGAGGTTTCTGCAATATTTCATTGAAATTGGTTCAGGGTTATCGGAGAAGTTAACAAGGGCCCATTGGGCCCGAATCGCTCACCTGCTACTCAGTGATCTTTTTTATACATAAACATAACAAGTGTATCGGAGACTATATATAAGATCTCATGGTGTCGCAGTAATTTGAAAAGATGGTTTTTTTTTAATATTTTGACTGATTTAACTCTCAAAATTAACTTAATATGGTCAAGGCCATTCATTTGAACAAATTTGGTAACCCTTCACCCAAGCATGCTACAGACCCAATATCAAGTCCCTGAGCCTATTGGTTATTGTGAAAAAGTTGTTTAAAAGATTTTAGCCTGTTTGACCTACGACAGATGGACGTTGAGCCTTGTGAGATCAAAAAGCTGGCAACGAAATAATTTCAAGAATCAGCTGAAAGATGAAAAGAGAAGATAAGTATTTTAGTACAACATTTATTTATACCTGTTAACAGTATACAGAATGTATATAACAAAATAATTATGGAACAGACGAACAAAGGTGACAAGAAACTGCACTTTGTATTCAGGTTTGAACAGATTAAAATCTTCAACAGGAAAATAATCTAAATGAAGCACTCCTTAAAAACGTTTACATCTTGAAGCACAACTTTTATACATTGTTGAAGTAATAATTAAACAAATGAAATTTTGACAGTAACATATACAACAGTACTAAATGGCTCTGTGGAGAGGCTCCCAAGTCTAAACAAAAGGGCTTGATGGCAAGTAATGAACAAGTATGGGACCGGTGAAACACATTATGACAAATCACTCACAGTTACTTTTTCTGACAAATCAGACTTATTCTGATAAGTCACTCTCAGAGTCTTATGCTGACAAATCACTCTTGCAAACATATTCAGACAAGTCACTCTCGGAATCAAATTCTGACAAGTTACACAGAAACTTATTCTGACAAGTCACTCTCAAAGTCTTATGCTGACAAGTTACACAAACATATTCTGACAGGTCACACATAGAAACTTATTCTGACAGGTCACACACAGAAACTTATTCTGACATGTAACGCACAGAAACTTATTCTGACAGGTCACACACAAAAACTTATTCTGACAGGTCACACATAGAAACTTACTGACAGGTCACACATAGAAACTTATTCCGACAGGTCACACATAGAAACTTTTTCCGACAGGTCGCACACAGAAACTTATTCTGACAGGTCACACATAGAAACTATTCTGACCGGTTACACAAAGAAACTTATTCTAGTAAAACAAGTCACTAAATAAAATAGAAACCTGTTCTGATGAGTCAATTTAGCATACAAAGCCATCTAACATAGTCTTATGCTGTTTATTTTACTGCAAATCCCATTTCTTCTACTTTTTTTGCAAAGAAAATGAAAATCTATAAACTTAATATTAAGTGAATAATTATTAAAGGAAAAATAAGAAATGTTCAAAAAGCATGGTAACTCTTTTCAGACAAGGTACAAATTTTACTTCAAAGCCCCAAGGAAGGTATATACAGAACTTTATATATGCATGTTTATTTGATTCAGGCTTAATGTTAAGTAACTATTACAAAACTTACAAAAATGTACAGTGTATAAATAAACCCTTATTATAAATTTAGAGTTTTTTTAATTTCCTTAGCACTATTAAAAAAAAAAAACCCAGCTACAACAGTAAAATATATGGTTGTAAACGAGCATAACACAGTCAAATTATTGTTGTAACCAAGAAAATCTGTTTACAAGTAGTACAACAGTACTCTCTTCAATGCTGCCAACCTGAGGAGCTAACAAATCTTTTCGGACCCTTTCACAATCATGGGTTAAAGACTTTTGTTCAAAGGGCCACCAAGTAAAGAGCCTTATAATCAATTTAATTTTATATTCATCACATTTGTATTTACATATTTGTTTCTGGCAATACTTTTATTATTTTAGCTCTTAGAAACTTGTATAAAATTGTTGTTTATTATTGAAAGTATTTATATTTAAATTACCATGTGATTCTTTCAATTCTAACAACAAGAGATCCCAGAGGCAGTTGGCTCCCACCACTGAATGATCTCTATTAGTTCCAAGTCAGACCGATCTTCTGTCTACTTTTCCCTTCCTTCTTTTTTTTTGCCTCTTAATAATCTGATAACATAAACAATTGGAACCTAAATGTGAAGTTTGAGAAATATCCCTCCAGTACTTTTCAAGAAAGATCAATAACAATTTTAAGATGGCCGCCTGTTGGCCATTTTGTTTATCTGATCAAAAATCTTAATTTGCACATTTAGGGACCAAAGGGAACCTACACATGAAGTTAGCGGTATATCCCTCCAGTACTTCTCAAGAAATAGCAATAACAAACTTTAATTCTCAAAATCCAAGATGGCCACCAGTTGGCCATCTTGTTTTTCTGATCAAAGAATTAAATGCATTTAGCACAACTAAGGACCAAGGGGAACCTACACCTGAAGTTTGAGGAATATCATAAATATCAAGGTTTACAGAAGGACAGATGCAATCCCACAGACAGAGGGCGATTTGAATGGAACACCATCTGATGATGGTGGGCTGAAAATAGACACTAACTGGCTGACCTGATCATATCATTTGCACATGGTAGTGACTTATGTCATTAGTATACATGATGACAATAGATGAATTACAATAAATGTAAAAATATCTACATTGAAGGAACACATGTTTAACATTGCACTTTATCCTGGCAGACATTTGCTATGAGAATTATTACACTTCAATTCATACAACCTTTGCCTTACTACCTAATTATATACTGTATATGATATAATTCTACACCTCCTTTTATCAATTAATGCTTGCAGCAAAGCTATGGAAAAAACAAAGAAACTTGAACACTGGGAATTATTTGAGGTAGTGCCGAAACAAACATAACCCAACAAATCATCAATAAACTTGGCTCAGCATTGCACTGATAACATCTACAATACAAGGATTGTATGTACACACTATACAATTGATGAAAGACCTTTATAGCAGCAAAAGCCAGAAATACAGTGGCCATTATAAATTGATGTACAAACAGGTACAAAGTGTGACCAAAACCATTCTGCTAGTGATTATCAAATCACAGTCGCAAGCCGTGTCTGTTTAAAATATTATACCCTGGGTAACAGATATGCCTTGGTGAGATGGTAAGTTAAAGTAGCATGTTGTAAATATTAAATAGTTTCAAAGTTTTGCCCAAAAATTATCTTCCAAATGTTAATAATAGGGGAAACATTTTCCTGGGTAACTTAGTAGTTTTAATCCATTCAGTATTGAATATTGGAGGCCGAACACATGTGCTAGTTTCAGCAAATAAAAATAATGCCTACGTTGTAAAGATATACTGTTTTGTTTGAACCTCCTATTTCAAAGGCTCTTATTGCAATTTTATAAAATGAGATTTTTAAATTCATAACATAATTTCAATATATAAGATTCTCAGAAGATATGAGAGTATGATATAAAGAATAACCCTGGTCTGGTTTATCTTTGTCAATATAATTTCTACCGGTACATTAAACTTTGTATAGTGTTGCTAGATATAGGTGCATTTAATGTATCGGTAATGATCCTAAATTCACATTTTGATTTTCCTAAATTCTGACAAAAAAATTATTTCAAAATACAATTACAATGTACCATTTATAAACATCATATCATTTTTATAACTGATAATACAGATATAGTACATATAAAAGTATGATCCAAGGAATGCTTACAAAGTTATGATGTACATGTATGTTTATAAATTGCACAATAAATAAAAGATTTGTTTAACATACATAACATTAAAAAACAATTACTAGTAAAATGGACATTAATTTTGTACTTTTTATATTACCTGACATTTTAATTTTTCATATTTCTGAGATAAACAGATATTCATACTTTTGATGACAAAGAGAAGATGAAAAATATATATTTTGACAATGAAAGGATATTTCAGGCTTTGCTGTGTATTTTTTCTGTTTTTACAAAATGAAGTTTTTGATGACTTTCTGTATAGGTCTGCGACATACTGGACAGGGTTTTCTTTGACGTTTAAGGCGACGAGCACACTTGAAACAGCAGACTTGATGACCTGTGCTACCATGGATGATGCTTGCAGTTTTAGGTCGACAAAGACATGTCATACACATGTCACTAGGTAACGGCTGCAGAATCACACCCGACCTTGAATCATTTGATTGTTGTGGAGTCTTTTCCTCGGGCCCGCACACTGGTGTTTCCTCTTTTGACAATTTTTCGGTTGCTTGAGATTCAGTGTTCAGTTGAAATATTTTTTCTCCATCAATTTTTTCATTCAATATTTCATCTTTTTCTTTGGAACTGTCACTCAAAGATCTGTAGTTTAAGAAAGTTCTTCTCATTCCTATAAACTTTGCCTGTGGGCTGTCTTTCAATGAGATTTCTTTCTCTGGACATGATATCCTATTCTGTTTGTCAGATTTAGAATCCTCAATACCATCTAATTTTTCATCGGTTGTTTGACTGCATGTTGGTGTGGCAGAGCTACAACTAGTGTATACACCAGAATCCGGTATTTCTCCATCAGAAGATGAAACCTCACCAGGGACAGCCTTAACTCGCCTCTTACTGTACTTTGACTGGCGTGTCTCACCCTCTCTGTCAGGCAGCCAATCAGGACGCAGCTTCCAACAGCGGGAACAATACCTTTGAGTGGGAGAATTCTTGGTCTGACATTCTTGACAAGACCACTTGTCCTATTAAAGTAACATAAGATGAATTTGAAAAAAAAAAAAAAATTACTTTTGCACCCTAAGACTTGAATACACAATATTGTCATATATTTTACATTTAATTTATAAATCAGAACATCTATCATGGTTTATTTTTACTGATATTTTAAAGACGTTTTGCTTTTGAAATGTTAAGATAATGTTTTACAAATATTGAAAAACAAAATCCCATGCACATGGAAGAGAAAAAATTGAAGTGGCCCTAAGTGGTTACTGCATGCAGATCAAGTTAATTATAATCTAATACCTCTATAAGCACAAGACAACTAGAGAAATTTCCTGAACATGCAGTTGAATCCACATATGATCACCTATTATCTATATGAACCCAGTCAACCAACTCTGGCATGAGGAGTTGAGTACTGTGTAATACTCAAATAAGCCCTCTCCCTAGTGTAAAAGTACCATATTTATCCTCAAATAAACACCCTCCCCCAGTGTTAAAGTACCATATGTATCCTCAAATAAACCCCCTCCCCTAGTGTAAAAGTACTATATTTATCCTCAAATAAAGCCCCTCCCCCAGTGTAAAAGTTCAGTGCCATATTTATCCTCAAATAAACCCCCTCCCCAGGGTAAAAGAACCATATTTATCAAATAAACCCCCTCCCCCAGTGTAAAAGTACCATATTTATCCTCAAATAAACACCCTCTCCTAGTATAAAGCACCATATTCATCCTCAAATAAACACCCTCCCCCAGTGTTAAAGTACCATATGTATCCTCAAATAAACCCCCTCCCCTAGTGTAAAAGTACTATATTTATCCTCAAATAAAGCCCCTCCCCCAGTGTAAAAGTTCAGTGCCATATTTATCCTCAAATAAACCCCCTCCCCAGTGTAAAAGAACCATATTTATCAAATAAACCCCCTCCCCCAGTGTAAAAGTACCATATTTATCCTCAAATAAACACCCTCTCCTAGTATAAAGCACCATATTCATCCTCAAATAAACACCCTCCCCTAGTGTAAAAGTACCATATTTATCCTCAAATAAACTTCCTCCCCCAGTGTAAAAGCTTAGTACCATATTTATCCTTAAATATGTCCCCTCCCCTAGTGTAAAAAGTCAAGTACCACATTTATACTCGAATAAGCCCCCTCCACTAGTATGAAATTTTATTATTAAAGTTTGGGAAGGGTTTATTTATGAACCACTTTTAGATTACTATTTTAAAATTAATAAAGTGGATGATTCTGCAAAAATGAAGTATATAGATGGGAGCTTCTTTGCAGATGAATATGGTTGGTGTCTTCTAAGGTATTGCCTTTTTAATGCTTTATAACAGCATTTAAGATGTTTCCGGAAGTCATACCTCGTCAGAGAGCTCTGTGTCAGTCTCCGGTCCACTTGAATGGTCAGCCCAAAACTGGACATCGCTATCATTGCACACCACCAACACATCCTATACAAAAATAACTCATTATTACACAACAACAAAGAAATTCTATACATAATCAACATAATATTCTGTATGCCAATATGCCATGTCTTATCAAACTGTTCAATTTAATACTTTTAGAATGTTCACTCTATTGATAAAAAATTGTTTCACATTATTCCAAAAATATTTACACTGCAGTACAGAGGCACATTTTCCTGACTCAACCATCAAAATCTTATTGCGAGGTCTCAAATGTTTAACAAATTTTAGCTCTGTCTAAAATATAACAATATATTTCTATCAATTGATCACAAGTACATAAAACTCACGTACCCCTCCAGAAAATGGAGACGACGACTCAGAAGAACTGGTGTTGTCTTCATCATCTGAATCCAGCTCATACTCAACAGAGAAAGTATCAGAATCTACATCTACTGCAAGAGAGTTCACGGCCACAGACTCGTCATCCTCCACGAACCACATGTCGTCTGTCGAGTCCTGAACACGTGTCGTCTCCTTCCCCTGATCAACCCAATGTCCAGTATAAGATACCAGCATATTTACAGATTTTGATGATAATTCAAATTAAGGCATGTGAAGTAAGATTGTTTCTGCTAACCTCACCTATCCAATAAGGGCAGGGGGGGGGGGGGGGTCAGTCACGGAGGTAAGGTCTAGCTGCGTGGAGAGAGTGATTCATAATTCCTTTTTGATCGTAAACTGATAGTTTACAGATCATACAAAATTTGTATATTTTGCAGACTTTATTTATAGTTGTTTTAAAGCTTAAGGTAAACTTGGCCCAAAATTTTCTGGCAGATTTTTTTTTTCATACAACATTTCATCATTTTTTTCTCCAATTAGGAATCAAGAGATATACCTGTATACTGAGAACCTCGCTTTCATCGTCTGTCGTTTCCATCTTGACCTGGAAGTACCAGGGATACCTGGCACCATCGTTGTCAGGCTCATTGTATGTGATACTGACTGATGCTGGACGACGTTTTGTGTCAGAGGATCCGCTTGATCCACCCGTATCTAATAACAGCCAGCAATAGGATTTACTTCAATAATCATATACTCAAGAAGTTTAGGCTTTTATTTATGATGACAACAAAGACATATTGGGGAAAACATAGGGTTAGTTTACCAATTTTTAGCCATAAAATTTACTTTTAACAAGAGGCCCATGGGCCTTAACGGTCATCTGACAAACACTTACACTTACAGCAGGGACACACACCCCAATCCAGCATTATTACCATAAATTATTTATCGCAGCCAGTTATGTTTTAGATCAAATTTGGTTTTTATCCATTTAGCTTGTCCAGGAAGAGCAGCATCATAAAGCAAAATTTTAGCCAAGTTCCCATTTTTGGGGCATGCCCCTCTGTCCCAATGGGTCAGACAAGACTCATTTATATCAATTAGGATTGCCTTTCCCCAATGATGTTTCATACTAAATATGGTTGTAATCAATTCAGGCATTAAGGAGGAATTGCATTTTTAAGAAATGTTTAACCTAAGCGCTCCTTTTGCCCCATCTTTTTTTCCCCAGGGGTCAAACCTGTCTCATTAAAAAATATGATTGCCGTCACCTTATGTTTCACGTCAAATTTGGTTGTAATCCACCAAAAGGTTAGGGAGGATTAGGATTTAACAGCAAATATTCATCAAAGTTCCCCTTTTGGGGCCCTGCCCCTCAGGCCCCAGGGGTCACACTAGCCTCGTTTATATAAAATATGACCACCCTTCCCAAAGGATGTTTCACACCATATTTCGTATTAATCCACCCAAGGGTTAGAGAGAAGTAGGATTTATAGCAAAAATTCACCAAAGTTCCCCTTTTGGGGCCCCGCCCCTCTGGCCCTAGGGGTCAAACCAGCCTCATTTATATAAAATATGATTGGCCTCCTCCAATGATGTTTCACACCAAATTTGGTAATAATTCACTATGGGTGTTAGGAGGAGTAGGATTTTATAGCAAAATTTCATCAAAGTTCCCCTTTTGGGGCCCCGCCCCTCTGGCCCCAGGGGCCACACCAGCCTCATTTATATAAAATATGACCACCCTCCACCAATGATGTTTCACACAATATCTGGTTGAAATCCACCAAAGGGTTAAGGACGAGTAGGATTTTATAGCAAAATTTCATCAAAGTTCCCTTTTTGGGCCCGTCACTCTGGCCCCAGGGCTCACACCAGCCTCATTTATATAAAATATGACCACCCTCCCCCAATAATGTTTCACAACATATCTGGTTGAAATCTACTAAAGGGTTAAGGAGGAGTAGGATTTTATAGCAAAATTTCATCAAAGTTCCCCATTTGGGGCCCCACCCCTCAGGCCCCAGGGGTCACACTAGCCTCATTTATATAAAATATGACCGCCCTCCCCAAATGATGTTTCACAACATATCTGGTTGAAATCCACTAAAGGGTTAAGGAGGAGTAGGATTTTATAGCAAAATTTCATCAAAGTTCCCCATTTGGGGCCCCGCCCCTCAGGCCCTAGTGGTCACACCAGCCTCATTTATACAAAATATGACCGCCCTCCCCAAATGATGTTTCACAACATATCTGGTTGAAATCCACTAAAGGGTTAAGGAGGAGTAGGATTTTATAGCAAAATTTCATCAAAGTTCCCCTTTTGGGGCCCCGCCCCTCAGGCCCCAGGGGTCACACCAACTTCATTTATATAAAATATGACCGCCCTCCCCCAATGATGTTTCACACCAAATTTAGTTGTAATCCACCCAAGGGTAAAGGAGGAGTAGGATTTTATAGCAATATTCACCTAAGTTCCCTTTTTGGGGCCCCGCCCTTCTGGCCCCAGGGGTCAGACCAGCCTCATTTATATAAAATATGATTGCCCTCCCCCAATGATGCTTCAAACCAAATTTGGAAGTAATCCACCCAAGCGTTAAGGAGGAGTAGCGTTTTGAAAGAAAAAGTTTACGGACGGCGCACGGCGGACGACGACGGACGAAGCACGATGACTATAGGTCATCCTGACCCTTTGGGTCAGATAGATTTTGATGATAATTCAAATTAAGGCATGTGAAGTAAGATTGTTTCTGCTAACCTCACCTATCCAATAAGGGCAGGGGGGGGGGGGGGTCAGTCACGGAGGTAAGGTCTAGCTGCGTGGAGAGAGTGATTCATAATTCCTTTTTGATCGTAAACTGATAGTTTACAGATCATACAAAATTTGCATATTTTGCAGACTTTATTTGTAGTTGTTTTAAAACTTAAGGTAAACTTGGCCCAAAATTTTCTGGCAGATTTTTTTTTCCATACAACATTTCATCATTTTTTTCTCCAATTAGGAATCAAGAGATATACCTGTATACTGAGAACCTCGCTTTCATCGTCTGTCGTTTCCATCTTGACCTGGAAGTACCAGGGATACCTGGCACCATCGTTGTCAGGCTCATTGTATGTGATACTGACTGACGCTGGACGACGTTTTGTGTCAGAGGATCCGCTTGATCCACCCGTATCTAATAACAGCCAGCAATAGGATTTACTTCAATAATCATATACTCAAGAAGTTTAGGCTTTTATTTATGATGACAACAAAGACATATTGGGGAAAACATAGGGTTAGTTTACCAATTTTTAGCCATAAAATTTACTTTTAATTATAGAGAACACTAAAACGGGTCTGCTTTTGTTACCTCCCTCAGAAATATATTTATCTAAATGATAAAGAAATATCATTGAAGACAGACAATATTTAATTAAGCCCATGTTGTATTAACACACCTTTGCGTTTCCTTTTGGTGGTTGCTCGTGAAGGCATCTTCCCCGATACAGCAGGGACATCCTGTTGGTGAGAGGAAGCTTCCTCGGTTGTACATTTGGGTGACTTCCATCCCTTTGAGGTTGTATGGGGTCCTGTACTACTGGTGATAATCGGTGACGCTCGGCAGACCTCTATGGTTAGAGAACCACTCCCGGAGCTAGTAACAGCCTGAAGATAAACATTTATGATGTAATACAAGAACAGCCATGTATATTTAATCTATGGACTGCATAATATATATATATTACCTCAAAGAAATTGTTATATTTGACTGAAAAATATGGGTATTTTGTAAAGTGATTGTTTTTTTTCCTGAAATTGTTTCTTGCAAAAGAACATAAATCTAAAATTTTGTTATATTTAACAAATGTAAGAATCAACAACAGTTTTGATCATAATAATCATTTTATATCAAAGATATTCATATGCACTAGTGTATTGTAGAATTCTGGTAAATTAATTCAGAGAGACACTTGAAAAGCTGAATATGCAAACTGGCAAAATACTCGTTTCCGATTTTTTACAGCCCATCAAGGGTTGAAGTCATTTTGAGTAAATGATGAAGTTGAATAGAAAACTTGACATAAACCTTGACTGGCTAGTATTTGACAGCATTAAAGGACACTAATTGATAAAATACATTAAAAAATATTCATTTACTGTAACAGTAACTTTCCATCATATAATATAGTTAGATTCATGGAATCTCCTAAACTGAACTGGTATACACTTTACCTGGTGGCTGGGGAAGATGGGATGAGGCACAGTTGACTGTGGAGGTCCAGCTAGGTTGGCATTGCTACCATGTGAAGGCCTTGTCACGTAGTGACACTTTCGTTTGATGCAAGTATCTGGGACTTGGTAACAGTTTTTTCCAATAAGATCCCTACAAATTATGAATTAGAGTTTAGCAGATCAAGTCACAAACACATAAAGATAGATTTTGTTTTTTAATATTTCTTGTGAAAAAAAAATAATGGAAGAAACTGAAACACCTTATCATCTCAAAGTCATTGGGTCAAGAAAAATCTTTTGAGATATTCAAGTATTCAAGGAAGCTGAGTCCATTTTATAAAGAATTCTTCTGACGGAACTTAACAATTACTATGAGTAAAGCGAGGTTTTCGAATTATCAGAATAGGTATAGGTGAAGCAGCAGTAAAAACTTCCTTTGTCATTGAAACCTATTGTTGTTTAGAAGGATTTCACTGTGAGATATCAGTATTAAACATATCTAGCATTTATCTTCACCCTTTTACACATTTAGACTCTTATAAACAACAGCTGCATGAATGAGTTCATATTTACACCAGCTTTTCACTAATGGAGAAAGTATTTATTCAGAGAAAACCGTTCTATTACTAGCAAACGGACATAGCAAGAACCGAGATATATTTATCAAATGAATAACCTTACATTAATTTGTTAGTGAGCTGGTGACAGCAGTGTAACACAGTGATTGGAATGGAGGCATATTTAATTAACTTCAAGGGTGTTACATGTTTTCCTCCAGGAAGAAATTATGTCATACTTTTAATTAGTTCATATCATGGTGTACATAATTCATTATTTTTATACTCTGGGTTTTTTAATAAGAATTCTCATTTCTTTCTGTGTTTTATCTTACATCACTTCAGTAGTTACTGTTTCCAAATATACAAATATGCTGCTGTTCTTGCATACAAATACAGAGATTTTTCCAATTTTGTGAAATTCTGCTGTCTTATCAAAGAGAAAACAATAACTCAATTAACCCTAACCTCAAATAAGTACATTATAATTATATGTAAATGACCATCACAACTTTATATCTGTATTAGGAGTTTTCTACTGGTGGTACCTACAGGACATCACTGATGGTGAACTTATCCACCCCAAACACTTCCGCCAGCAGAGTGCCCTGGCAGTACACTAGTCGTGGGTCATGGGGGTCGTACAGGCTGTGGCTCCCGATGTACTGTTTCAGGAACTGACAAATCTGTTAGGGAAACACAGGAATAAACATGTAATTGATTTATCAATTTATATGCAGTTTCACTCCAGGCAATCTGGACCTATCTGATAAAATTTTCTGTTTCAAAGAACCAAGTGGTCTTTGAAAATTTAGTTCAAGAATATTTTTATTTTTTTTTCATAATCTTTCATTCAATGTTTTGAACTTCTGACATACAAATTATGGAAAAGAATTAAAGGTCAATAATGCCTATTTTCTGTTTCAAAGAACCAAGTGGTCTTTGAAAATTTAGTTCAAGAATATTTTTAATTTTTTTTTCATAATCTTACATTCCATGATTTGAACTTCTGACATACAAATTATGGAAAAGAATTAAAGGTCAATAATGCCTGACTAAAAAAAAGATTCAGTCATCAGCAAATAAAAATCAGGATGTGAAGAGATATTCAAAAGCCACGTTTAATATTACTTGTTAAAGCTGAATACTCACCTCCTTCCTTGTGAAGATTTCTCCCGTGGCTCCAACTGATTGCAAAAATCTGAGGAGTTCTTGCTTAGGTCGAAACTGATAAAAACAAAGCATTCATTAACAACGTGTTGATAAATTGATGGCCACTATCAATTATGTAAAATGAATTACTGTCTTTTTTTATATTGTATGTTGTAATTCAGACAACTTTTCCTTACAATTTGACACCAAATACACTGTATTAAAGATATTATACACTTTTATAAACGTGTCTGAACATACAATCAGAAAAATTATTGACTGCCAACCATAGAAATTCCAAATCAGACATTTTGAATTCAACATTTAAACAAAATTATAAATACATAGCATATACATGTAATGATGCAGAGTGCAATGCATCACTAAACTCTATAAATATTTCTCGTACATGAGACAGTGAAATCTCATACACTACCCACTAATAGATTTTTCTGTCAAGTCCAATCTGTCTGGCACTTTTACACAACATTCGGCACAAAGTAACATCATAAATTAAACAAGAGGCCCATGGGCCTTAACAGTCATCTGACTCTGAAGACCCTTGTACTATTGTAGTATACATAATCAGTAGCAAGTATAGCGATACTGTTGGCTATGGCTGCCATGGTGGCCATTTTGATTTTTGGATGAACTCCAAAAATAACAACACTGCATGGTCAGGACTATCTCAGGATCATTTAAGGGAAGTGAGAGCTGAATCCCACTGGAGAAACACGAGTAGTTTGAAATAGGTGTACTGGAAAACCATAATTGTGAATGCAAAATGACCTGTCTATATATAGGTCATCCTGACCTAAAAATGACATCATATAGCCAATTGCAACTGTCCTGATGGATAATATAACCAACAAGTTAAGGGAGGTAATTCAGTAGAATTGAAGAATTTGGAAAAATAAATTCATATTAATTTTGTTACAGAATTTAAGTCCTTGACAAAGATAAAAGGAATGTATACATGTAACAGACTCTATGAGTCTATTTTCAACAAAAATACTTGGTTAATGCTGGCATTGCAATAATTTGTATAAAGATTTAATTAAGAATTGTATATTTTGATACAGAACTGAAGGGTCATAATATTTTTCTAGTGTAGATATTCTCCATTAAATATATAACCATATCGAGATCTAGTTCTATTAACCAAAATTGTAATACTTGTCTTTGTAAAATTTTTATATGTATAATTTAATGAACAAACTTACCAGAGGCACACCCACAGTGTATTCCTCAGCCACTACATACTGGGATCTGGAAGTGGAGGTGGTGGTGGTCGTGGTCTCTGTGGGGCTTTGCCCACTTCCTGTGGTGCTGGTAGTAGTAGTAGTGCTCTCAACCTGGCGGACAATAAAACAATACTTTTACAGATTCAGTGTTCAAAATGAAGGTACTTTGGGTATCTTGCGTTAGATAATGATAAGCAGTCTATATGATGAGTGCTATGAATTACTACTGACTACTCTGGTACAATATTCCCTCAGTATAGATCCAATTGAGTGAGAATTCGTTTCAAAGAGTTTGTGAGTTGCAGTCAAAATTATATACAACAAACGTTTTAGGAATGTTCTTGTGTCTGCATTTCCAACAGCTTTTCGACAGTACTACACACAATGAAATGCATGCGCTAAAATATAAACAGTAAGTATAACTTGGCTCATATTTTCCCCACAATTAATTGATCACTTTAAACTTGTCTTTCCTCTTTTTGTCAGAGAATATGTTTTACAGACTGCAGTTAACCACATAGGATACATATTTTCACACGAAAACATTGTCTTTTTTATTGGATATACAACAAGAGGACAGTGAACTTTCATTTGAAAAAAAAAAAAAATATGAATATTGAAAATTGCAAAATAAAACTAAAAAATTTTAAGTTGATTGTTACATATATGGATTTGTGAGATAACAATTTTTTTATTTAAACATTTTAGAGCAATAAAATATGTGGATTTTGGGAGATAAAACTTGCCCTGCTCAGCTGCAAGTACATTAATAGATTGTAAACCTAAAATTAACCTACAAGACAAGTTCAAGTACAGAAGTCACTGTACATGTTTCATGACCAGTACAAGGTAAGACTTGCTCAGAAAATATACAATCCTGTTCAAACCAAGACATGTATGCATTATCAGAAAGTCATTTAAACGGTCAATTGGCCCTGTCCATTCAAGTTTAAAGATACAATGTACACATAACTTACAGACAAGTTATAGTCAGACTGTTTTAAAGAGAACATCAAAGCAAATTTTAAAGTAAACCTGATCACATCTCATAGTAAATTACCTCGGTATCCATTTATTATCTATATGTATATACTTATCAGATTATCATATCCATGTCTTATTTGTCACTTTCTATTATCTAGTGTATAATTAAGTCAATACAGATATTTCCTTTTAGGGAATTATATCAAAATTATTTCATGAATTTACCAGTATATATATAAAGCCTTCAGTTATGATATATAATTAAGTTTAAATTAACAGGGGCCTTTAAACATTAAATCGTCATCTCTTCTTTACTGTATGAATAACAATGTAGATAAAATTCTATTAAATCTGCTTGGCTAGCTATGGTTTATAATCTAAAACTATGGAAAAGCATTTAAATAATTGATTTCCAGTACAGTAATTACACACATTTCACTTTACAGTTTACTAAATTTTGAATTTGTTGCATAAAAAGTTTGATACATAAGCCATATTACAGTAAAACAAAGTAATTCAAAATTTCCCTTGGGCTCAACCTTATATATCTTTAATAAAATCCTTTAACTTTTCGGATATATAACTATTTCTCTGGTTCTGTTGGGAGTCCTTCTATATATTTATAAGTTTTAATGTATCTATCACATGGCTTTACTGTAATGATGACTAACAGGTATGCAAATGATCAGGAGTTTAATTCAATTATTTGCAGTTTAAAATGATTCTTTGAAGGTTCAAATCACGCTGGAATTTTACATACAAATATTTCTCAATCAAGTTTTAATAAAATTGAATTCAAATCTAATATATTTGAACACACAATACATGTATAATCCACAGCATATTCAAAATAACATGATTCAATATATTTGAACACACAATTCATGTATAATCCCCAGCGAATTCAAAATAATATGATTCCTTGAAGCATACTTAATTCAAGTTGGAGTTCCACATACAAACATAAATGCATATATATTATTTTAATGAGAGTTTCACTGGGTAATTTAATTAAAATGAAATTCAAGTTTGAACTCACATTAAACTGTAATCAACATGGAAATCAAAAAAAATATATTCAGATCGACTATCCATTATTTGTAGCAACACATTATACATGTATACACATGTATTCTCCATGTATATTTAGTACACATTAACATGATATTTCATACATACTATGATACTATTTAGTGTAAGTCAGGCTTTTATTACAGGTAACATGTATCATAATTTTTCGAAGCACATGTATACAAAAATATGCTGAAAATCAGGAACAAAAATATTTAAGGAAAATATTGTTATAGCATAATTATATACCATAAAAATATTTTATCTCAATTTCTTGCCCTGCAACAATGACATTTTGAAATCCTATAACATTTGAAAATAAAATCAAAGTAGAGAATATGAAGAAAAGCTAGCTGTTGAGATGATTTGCTTGTATCATTAGTTTTTCCCCCCAACACAAGTGCTAAATCCATTCCTTCACTATAACTTTTGTGACACAAACATACTATCCTGACCTATATTACTATACAGTTATTAAACATTTCACACTTTCTAAGTATCTAAAATACTAGATGTCTTGCCATTATTAGTATTCAGTGAAGAATTGATAAAATGAAATATGCCTACCTGACATTTCTTAAGATAAATGCTTTGATGCAAATAAGTTTCCATATTTCTACAAAGGAATAGCCTACCATAGCACTTTCTCCAGATGGCTGTCCAACATTTGAACGCAGTTTTCTACAGAAGCGCATGCGCTTTCGTGATTTTCCCCCCATTTTCCAACAATTTCCGTCCCCTGCGCAGGCGCTCCGAAAACACACCTAGTTTGTACTACAGTGAAGGTGTCAAGAGTCTCTATAGGGAGTTGCATCATATCTATATATAGACAGACATTGAGGAGTTGATTTCCTGGCTACATATACTTACTGAACCATGAACAGCTATATGGAAGATCTGTACATTGTTAAGTTACTCTTTCTAAAAATATCTTACCTGTGAAGAAGAAAGGTCACTCGATGACTTATCTAAGGGACTTGCGGACATAATAGGCCGGAAATAGTACCCTGAGAAAAAAATAAACATAAAATTATGAGTTGAAAACTGATTTAAATCATTATTCCTTTTGTATAGTTGCACCTTTTCATTTACAGTGTATTTGATTATTATATATATTTTTTTATATAACTTAATAGCTCTGAAAATAAAAAAAAAAATAGTCTTATTTTGATTAATATACTGTAAATGAACATAATAGTATTAGTTTTCAGAGAAAAAAAAAAATGATATAATATCTATAAGGAATCATGTTTTCAACTAAACTTTTATCAAGTCTGTATACATGTAGTTACCAGTATTATAATCTAAATGACTGCAAACCTATTGATCTTTAGGTAAACGCCTAATTCCTTGATGACAATTACTTTAACAAATATGAAATATTCTGTCCCTTGAGAAGATTGTTTAGTTTGTTCCATAGCAACAGCGATTTGGATTGATTTTATCATGGTCTGTATCAATCAAGACCGTCAGAAAAATTATCGCCATCATATACATTGTAAGTGGTAGTCACACGATTTAGCCCTGAACATTGAATATAGACTGATCTGCAGCAATGTTTTAACCACTCAACTCTATACAATGATATAGACTGACCAAGATGAAAGAAATTTTGAATTATTGAGAATTACTTTAAATGTTTGGAAACTGACAAGACAGGGGCCCGGGAAATGATTTAATGGCAGATGTCTATTGAATGATAAATCCAAACTTCAGAATTTATTAATAACATGATTATCTCTGATATTTCCACAGTTGCATATATTGATTTTACTGTGTCATACTTAATGGAAACACCAACAGACCAAGCTTACTCAGCTCTGGGAAATATTTAATAATATGTTCTGTGCTCAACATTAATGTGAATAGTAAATGTATTTGCACACTTTATGTTATCAATAAATAATTAATCTTTTCAATTTTTTTTATTATGTTTTTTCTGCATTTGTACCAGCTACAGAAAAACAAATTTTCAAACTGTAGAAAGGAATTGACAACACAATGCACAGTAGCAAAAATAGAGGAAATTTTCAGTTTCTTATATTTAAAAAAAAAGTAAGTTACTTTAGCTATGTAATTACATGAACTCTCAATGGCTTAGCCCTTACTGCTCAGTACATTAATTACAACTTTAATACAAAATGTACTAAATTCCTATGATCAATATATATAAACACAACCATCCACCACAAATATCTATCATATTTTTGGGGAAAAAATAGATATCTTTTGAACTTTCACAGACTTCAACATTTTTACATGAAATGCTGAGAAATTCCGAAAAGATAAAAAAAAAAAAAAAGAAGCATCACCGATCAGTGACCAAATACTTTTATGTTTTTAATTGATAAAGTGTAGTCTTAACTAACAAATAGAATTTCCTTATTTTTTTCATGAGACACAAGATTATCTCAATTCACTGCAGATAATACAGGGAATCCAGTTTTAGATAAATGTGTTGGCAAAAGTCGACTCAAGATGACCATGCTGGTGATAACCACCTGTTGCTGCTGAGGCTGGGAGATCAAAAGACTAATCAAGTGTATGGTGGGTGTATAGATGCTCTGATTGATTTTCTACCTGGGAGAGTTGTATAGGTGGTACAGGTAAGGGCATGTTCTTATGACTGCATGGCTATTTCTAAAGGAAATGTGAATTTATTTTTGCTGCTTTATATTAACAAAAAATTTTAAAATGCTGAATGAATACAATGTCTACAAATTGAAATATTTTACAAGCTATTTTATGGGGAAAATGCATTCATTATAGTAGCAAAAAATTATAAATATTGTACATACACTGATCATTGAAATTAAATCTTACAAACATCACATATCAACAGATCAGATTATTTTCAAATCAATTCTATCTAAATGCCTCTCAATGAAAATGATAAAAAAAATACACAGAACTGAAAGGAGAAGAAAGCATGAATCCATGTTAATCAATTTATACAAACATTGCCTATACTAGTTGTGGTAGTAGCTAATTCTCTGTTCTCCAAACTGACATATGCTAGTGGTACTAGTACATGTACTTCCAATAGATAATGTAACAACGTTAACCTAAACCATTTTCTAGGTAAACATACTACTGCTTCTTATAAAATATAATACCATTTAAATTCAAAACTTTCTTTTTTTTACATTTAAACTGAGATTTACTCATCACATGATCAGTCCGACAAATCCTGAAATACTGTATCTGATACTTCAAATTCATGACCAAAAAAAACCTTTATGAAATTCTTATAAAAGTTGCAAAACTTTTCAAAGGCGAGACAATCAAAGTTAACTGAAAAAAAGATTCCTTATTTCTAACTATCAATCCTAAAATGTATTTTTACTGGTATTTCATTCACAACTTTAGTACAGTGTATATATTGTACATGCAAATGAAGATACAGATAATATATAAAACAAAGTGAAATACAAAGCCTTACCTCTGTGTAGCATGGTTAGCAGGTTTAGTGGTCAACACAATGAAAGGTCAGTGTGAGACAGTGGACAGCATAACATCTGTCAGTGGATTCCTCGCATTTAATCTAATACACACTCCACATAACTACATGTACAAGTCCTGTCATATGTTTAAAATACAACAGTGAATGTCCACTATATACTATATTGTTGACAACTGTCTGAACTTGCTAGGCCAGGTTTAGTTCCTTATGTCACTGTTAGTAATCAGAACCCCTGTTGGAGCTCATCCAATTTAAATGCCAGCCACAATATTATCTACATGGATATGGCTTGTGTGTGCCGACAAGGTGTTTTTCATCAGGCAGCCCCTGAACCTGACTGGGACTTGTCTGTACAAGTCTGCCAGCCAACCTGGTGATGTAATTAACCTGGGCTCATGCTGAAGCATGGTTAGCCTAACACGTCAATACATACATGTCGGATCTCAATTACATGTTGCTACAGAGCACTTCACCTGACTGGAGACAGCACATTTTGTACATGTACTGTATTTTTAAACTACTAAACAGGTTTCAAGCAAAGTGTAAGTTAAGTGTTATAAACTAAATGCTGATATAATTAAGATTTGGTGCAAAATCATGAACACGAACATGAATCACGCTGTTACAGTAAAGTCCTACTCTCAAGCTGGTTTATAAAAGTGAAACTTCACCATGCACTTTTTTCAGTTCTACTTACTGAGTCAAAGTCTACATTTGGATCATAAAATGTAATGATACGATATTGGTCTCCGTTGTTTTCGTATTCTGATGTGTAGCCGCCTGAACAGTAACAGCTGTTTTATTATCATCTGATCATGCCGCCAAAGAAAACAAAGACAGGCGGAAAGCACGATCCACAACATGTCCAGACCTGCTCTCCATGATGTAAACAGAAAGCATGCGAGGATTCCCCCAAGAACTTCCGGTTTTAAATCGAGGCTATGGAATTTCCCTACCTGGGCGATAGTTATTAATAGTTCTCTACCATCAGTCAATGAAAGACAGCACTGAACAACGTAAGTAAAACACGATAATAAGTCGATACATATGATTGTAGCTAGGCTAAAGTAAATAGAAATAGCACAGTAAATATGGGTGAAAATCTTACCTTGTCAATGGTCGCGGTGCAACAGCACTGCACTGACCCAGAACACGTCTCCGCGCTAATCTCCGTAACTGTTTACCTATATACTAGCATAAAACTAGTAAATTTCTTTTTGGTGTGTCCAATATATCCTAATAATATCGTGTTCGTTTTATGCACGTGGACACTGAAGCAGAAATCTATGGTAGGCCTACGGAAACACCGGAAATACATGTAACTGTTATATCCGGTTTTGTAAAACTTGTAAAACGCGGGAAAGTATGTCAAACTCGCAAATAGGTGGCATACTATTGGAGGCAATGTTTCCAATAACACTTCCTTCTGTTTACAGTATATTATTGTCATATTCACATTGCCTTCGTTCTGTAGAATTATTAATGGAATTGCCCTCCTGTACATTAGTGTCGTTGTGAAACATTCAGAGAACGTGTTACCAAGCATGTGAATTTACCTCGTTTATATTGGAATCCTAAACTTCATAAGAATCCTTATAAACAACAATTTTGGGGAACTATAGGTCTAGCCTGTTGTCTTATCCCATTTGCCAATACTTTTCTGTAAGATTTTCTATGTTAGATCAGAGACGTATATATACCAGAGACCTGATATACAAGTCTCTGGTTAGATCACTTTGTTTTATATTTTTTGCGAAATATTTTGAAATTAAAATCAACAACATTGTTGTACTGAATTGAGAAGTCATTCAAATAAGGCTTGTTACTATTATTCTTGGTACTATCATGTCAAGGCTGCAGTCGCACTGGAATACTGATTTATCTAGAAGAATGGTTATAAATAACTGCAATGACCGGGTCTTTGATAAATTTTGAACAACCTATCTTGAAACTTGTGACGTCTGTACAATAAATCTTAACATTCATAATGTTCCATTCTTTACTTCGATCTTAACTCACAACGAAGCCAGCAGGGACAGCTTACAACTAAGCTGTATGATAAGTACGCTTTCAATTTCCCGTTTGCTAATTTTCCATTTCCCAAAAGTGTTATCACTGAGTCTCAGTCAATTCGATATTAAAGGACGTGTTTCCATTATCACTAATTCTATGACAGATGCCTACTGACAGAATATACAGTTTGCTGAAGACCATTTAACCAATTTGACCTTGATTAGCATGGCGGGTAAAGTCGATAACACAGAAGACGTATTTTTTCGTGGGGTCGAATCGTAGCGATCGTGCGGAAACTTGGCGGAATCGCGATGATCGTGGACAAAATTCTGACTGTCAAAAAAGAGGTATGGTCGTTTCGTACAGCGATAGCCTGGGCTAAAAATACAGGTAAAATATCACGTGACCCCAGTGATTCCCACACTACCGAAATAGATCGTCATGGTCCATTGGCGCGCTGTACTTTGTGAACGGATTGCATTGTATCAGAGACATATATATATGTCTCTGATTGTATGTACTCAATCAATACCATATGAAATAAAGTAAAATTGACATGTTTAATATGAATTTTACACTACCCATCCATGTATGCCTGTTGTCGACGCTGCAGTTCATTTACATTTTACTTTGTATGATACGGGGTAAATCGGTTGAGGTTTTACTATTTTTTTTTTATCCAAGTGAAATTTTTCTATCTCAACATTTTCATCTTTATACTAAATATTTTATAGTAGATATGCATTTAATGTTGCAAATATCTTTAAAATACGATAAAGAAAAAAATAAATGGAAACATAACAAAATATGAAAAAGATACATTGTGGTGATTCGAACTCCAAACTTTTGGGTTGCTAAGCGATATTAAGAAGCATAACAAAATATGAAAAAGATACATTGTGGTGATTCCAAACTCCAAACTTTTGGGTTGCTAAGCGATGGTTCTACCATATGAGCTATGCGGACTTATGGCAATGAGATGTTTATGTTATCAGATGTAGTCAGTATATTTAATGCTGAATTAAAATATTTTATCAACTACGCTTTTTCAATTTTTCGGTACCAGCGCATCGGAGGACCACTTTTTAAGAATAGGATTATAGTTGTCTTTTGGTACATAGAATAAAATAAGACATTGTAAAAGTTGGTCTTCCGATGCGCTCTATATCAAAAAATGATATGAAAGCAGGAAAACCCCCATCGAAAGTTGCAAATAGCCCGATGATGCAAATTTACGGTCATTTAATGAAATATCCATTGTAATGAACAAACACATTTTTTCGCAAATAAGAATATTTATATGTTATAGAGTTAAAGTTTGTATTCAAAAACTCAGTTTTAAACATTTTTTTTTTATTTTAAAACGGTCACAGTTAGGTCGAAACAGGCCAATATTCGCCATACCTATTTGCCACGATTATCCTTATCTGACGTCAAATGGATGGATACTGTGATAGAGCGTGGAAATCGTATTAGAGCGTGATAGAGCTTTACAGAGCGTATCGGAACTTGACGCGAGACGTTGTGAATTATGTCCTAACTGGTGCCATCTGTCTACACTCAACCATGGTCTCGCCCAAGAAGATCTTGGCATTCTTCTGTTTTCTCTCTGTGCTAGCCTGTCCTGTTCTGTGCCATGCTGCTGTTGTTTTCTTTCGAGCAGCTATATACGAATAAATTAAAATTGCCAATTCAGCATCCTCTTCATTTCGTGGATTCATGCTTTCCCTTTTGTATTCTCCTTGGAGAGATTGAGAGGGTAACCCCAACCTCCTTTTTATGTCAGATCGTGCAGCAAGCGTGGAAATCTTACTCAAATTGTGGACATAAATCGTAGGAGATCTTAACAGAAATTGATGAACGTGAGAGATCTCAGTGGAACGTGACCGAACGTGAACGCATATCGTAGTGGTCGTAAGAGAACGTGAGGGAACGTGATGGAAATCGTTGTAGTTATTGACCTTAATCGTGTTGACGTCGTAACAAAACGTAACAGATCGTGACAAAACGTAACAGATCGCAATAAAACGTAACAGATCGTAACAAAACGTAACAGATCGTGACAAAACGTAACAGATCGCAATAAAACGTAACAGATCGTGACAAAACGTAACAGATCGTGACAAAACGTAACAGATCGTAACAAAACGTAACAGATCGTGACAAAACGTAACAGATCGTAACAAAACGTAACAGATCGTGACAAAACGTAACAGATCGTGACAAAACGTAACAGATCGTAACAAAACGTAACAGATCGCAATAAAACGTAACAGATCGTAACAAAACGTAACAGATCGCAATAAAACGTCCTGAGAGCGTAGGGAAACGTAGCATCATGTAGCGAATCCCAAATATCGTGGAGCTCCACGCTTTTTTTGGAACTGAAGAGATCGTGTAGATCGTGGCCTAGTGTGAACGCAGCGTAAGCCCTAATACGTTCTACTACGATTTACACATTCTATCAATATATCAAAATATTTGGCATCGAATTGGCACAATCGTGGTAAAACGTTGTAGTCAATGATCTATGATCGTCACGATTTCACTGAGTTCCCTCAAGATCATCACGATTCGATCCCACGGCCCACTTGCGTGTTTACCACGCGCACGCTTCCTTCAAATCGTGCAGATAGTTTATATCGTGGCCGAGATCGATACAATTTATAAATAATATTCCGACTACACGGTTTAGCGACTTCCTCTTAAGGTTCTAGGAAAAGGTTTTAATCATAGAAGTAAAACTTCTTGGAGATCTTTCGTCCTGATACGGACTGGCATGCTTGGAATACTATTTTAGCACCTTAGGATCCTGACTGCAGTCTAGTGAATTTTTAAAATCATATACATGCCATTTTAGTTTTACTGACATTTACAATTATTCTTCAAAAACCGTCTATGTTAAACTTTTTTGTGTCGGGTAAATACTGACCCGGGCTTAGGATTCTGTGTCACGCCTGTCTGTGGCTATGATATTGAGTAATGAAATGTGGCTTAGTGGAATATTCTGTGTCGTCCTCATACAACTGCACACAGGGACCTGAGAATTGAATGTGTTGAGTCTACGTGTAGATAATTGAAATAAAGAAAGAAAATCAACACCGGTGTTCATAATAGACCTATATAATGATCACCGGGGGTGTCAGATTTACCGTATTAAAATCTAGCCCCCAAATCGTCTGAAAATGAGCTTTAGAAAAGTGGCGTGTATATACAAGATTCCCAGGTCCCTGTGTCACACTATCCCCGTTATATAAAATTCCGAATTGTTTCGACAGGTGGGTATGAAACGTGACTGGTTGTAATACCTAGCTGTTATTCTGTATGTAAAATTATATATCAGTCATATAACAGCTTAACGGCATGTATCTACATGGTGTCATATCATTAAGTCAACTCCTGCTGTCATTTTCACACATTATATCATTTGGTGTTCCAGGATTAGCTCGACATGACAGCAGTGACAGAGATTCCGGTAGTGGATCTATCCTTGTACGGTCTGGGCGTGGTCAACGAGGACTCCGTGGACACACAGACCATCCGGTCTCTGGCTGACGCCATCTGTGGTGCCTTGAGGGATATCGGTTTCTGCTACATAAAAAATCATGGCATGCAGCAATCTCTGGTATATCTGTGTTATCATGATGTTTTTTTATGATAAACAATTTACATCAGACCAATTACCAACATTATTAATTATGAATTATATCTTTGTATTGCTTACACCATGTATTGCTTCCCCGTCATTGTATAAACTCATATTTCTAAAAGCAATTTTGTTTGTTTGTTTGCTTGTTCGCGGTGGCCGAGTGGTTAAGGTGTACCGACACTTTATTACTAGCCCTCCACCACTGGGTTGCGAGTTCGAAACCTACGTGGGGCAGTTGCCAGGTACTGACCGTAGGCCGGTGGTTTTTATCCGGGTACTCCGGCTTTCCTCCACCTCCAAAACCTGGCACGTCCTTAAATGACCCTGGCTGCTAATAGGACGTTAAACAAAAACAAACCAAACAAACCAAATGTTTGCTTGGTTTATCTCCCTTCAACAGCCGGGTCATTTTGAGGAGAACTCTCCCTGTAGTTGTTAATTACTGACCAATTATACGGAAGATCTGTCAAATGACAAAAAACAAGACACCACAGAGTGTATTACCACCCGCACGGTCCTCTTTAATGTTATACATGTGGTAATATTTTACAAACATTACACCTACATTCACTTTGTTACACTCAACCTACACATATATGACTGCAAACCTATTGATCTTTATGTAAACGCCTAATTCCTTGATTACAGTTACTTTAACAATATTCTATTGTATATTTATGTCAGATTGACCGAATGAAAGCAGTGTCAAAGACCTTTTTTGAAAAACAAGTAGAGTACAAGAAAAATTATGCACGACCCGAAACAGCGAATCATGGATGGGTCGCCTTAGAACGGGAAAGGTATGTAAATATAGCATTGCCTTAATAGTGCTCGAATATAGAATCTACAATAAAACATATTTATTTCAAACATTTTTTTTTATTTTTTTTTTTTTATGGAAATCGTGAAATATGCTGGACATGGCGCGTCTGTAATTGTCTGATTTTAAGTTGTCGGAACAGAAATTCCCCTATTTACTCATCATCACATCAGTTGCCAATATTTGCGACATGTATGTTTGAGAGAACAATATCCCCACGGTGGTGATATTGACCTTTCCATAACCTCCCGGCAAATTTCATTAGTTAAAACTTCGTCACCGTACTTAGCATAGTCAGGCAGACTGTAGAAGGCGTTAAATAGACAGCTATATTCAGGGCCTAGGCTGAAACGTGTACTGACATAGTGTGTTGGTGTAACTTAGATCAATACATTATCATGTATGTATGTGTGAATGTTGATGAAAGTTTGATGTGAACAACACCTGTCCAAACCCTGTCCAAACCAAGGATGACATTCTCATAAATCCATTCAAACAGAGACAGATTGGTTTGTAAAAATAACGATATTCAAATTCAAACATATACAGCAATCATAAAGGACATGTACTATACATAAATATGATTTTTACAAAAGTAGAAAACAAAGAATGCAGTAGCCACTTCATTATAGTAAATTTATGATTATGACCTCACCTATACCAGCAGTTCAGAAACAATGCTGCTTACCACGTGTCTATATTTACCATTGTATGGCACTGCCACTATATAACCCTACCAATTCAGTTGCGAGTTCACCAGCTTATGAACTGAAATTTGAATTTGAAAATTTCAAAAAAATAGCATGACAAATAAAAAATCGCAGATGGTAAATATAAGCATTGAACGGTAGCGCGCTTCATGGAATTTGCCTCTGTCCAGTTGGCATTCATATTGACTATGAATGCCAACTGAAAGCCGTTCAATGCTTAAATATATTTTGTCTTATGTAAAACAAAACATTAAACAAAGCTCTCCAAGGAGGACAGAGCACTACAGAACAGTTTTGTGTCTGTTATACAACATTTAAACGACATAAACAAACACTTTGGCGGCATAGTAGGTAACTTGTTAATTAATCATTTAATGACCGTATATGTTCATTTCACCATTCTCATCTGTGGCGTAACTAGTCGAAAATATACATGGATGCTCTCCGGAAATGTGGATGTTTTAGCATGCAACCTACATGGCAGCTACGCCATAATACAAACACTTTAGGATAGTAACTGGTTAATTAATCATTCAATTCACCATTCCCATCAGTGGCGTAGCTAGGCGAACATATCATGTATGGATGCTCTCCGGAAATGTGGATGTTTTAGCATGCAACCATAGCTACGGCATTGCTCATTGTAATCACAATCTAATTGCAGACATGGTAATTCCTACCATTAGGAGATCATTAGACTGTAAGTTGTACCTAGCTCATTGTATCATATGTTTTTGATATCCTAAACCCGAACATATTTCTTGTCCATTTCTCAATTATTCTGCTGATTATTCAATCTTGTCATTAACTTTTTATAGATAATCACATCCTAACCTTTTTTGATAGTTTGAACCCAGAGAGACCAGGGGACTACAAAGAGGCCTTCAACTTCAACCCCAGTGAGGACAACTAAGGTGATAAAAACCTATATAGTGTAAACAAAGTGTTAAAGGATATATGGAACAGACTAAACTACTACAGTTTATAAGAATGTTTACTTCAGTGGGTCAACGTATGTATTCCTTGAACTTTTTATCCAAATTAGTTACCAAGTACTAGACGTGTTATATTTTTTTTACAGAACTGGCCAGATATTGATAACTTTGAGACAACTATGAAAGATTTCTATGCGTCTAGTCAAGCATTGGCTTTGAGGATATTTGACTTGGTGTCGATAGGACTTGACTTGGGAGTAAGTGCGTGTAACAATAGATACATAGTTTTGTTTCTTAGAGAAAAGCGGATAATGTTTGTATATACATGTAGGTTAATTCTGGAGAAATTAAATATTGACTATTTAAGATTTAGGACAAGGAATATTTAGTTCGTTTTCAAATTTATAGTAATGGAACTGAGAATCTAAGCGATTGTTTCAATAGCACAATTATTGAAATGTTTTTAAATTAAATTTCAGGATAACAAGTTCATGAGAAAATGTCACAGTTTGATTGGTCAGAAGGGGAACTGCACGGCAGTGCGAAGTTTATACTACCCTGCCTTATCACCAGATACAAGTAAGCCTATTTATCTTAGTACCAACAACACAAACAAAATTATGTAAAACATCGCTACCAGGGAAGCCTGATTTGCATATAAATGTATATTATTTGCTCATTTCATAAATTACCTTTCGCTACCAGCAATCAAAGTTAATAAATTAGATAACCATCTTACCTGTGAAATAAGGGTTAAATATGATGATCCACCTGGGTAACCTGTTAGAGTATTTGTTTTATATTTTTAGACATAAAGGCGAATCAGGTACGATGTGGAGAACATTCCGACTACGGGTCACTTACACTGTTGTTTCAGGACGATGTGGGGGGTCTGGAGGTATGTTCATCAGAGCAATGCTTTGTTGTTACCATAATGTACTTTATGTTATGGAAATCGAATTAAAAAACATGAATGCCATTAATTAAAACAATAAATAAAATGTACTTGTCTTGAAATTGACACCCAAATGGTATTTCAACTGAAACAGTTTCTGTCCGTTTTCTGGCTTTGCCGACTGCAACATATATACTTAATTCTAATTGCTAGATAAGCTTCCTGGGAATTCGTATAGGTATTCACAAACTTAACAGTTCGTCTCAAGAAAATCAATTGATAGACAACGAAAAGAAAATGAAAAATCAATATGACAAATAAACGAAATCATTGCATCGCATTGAACCAACTCGATTTCAATCTGATTTTAAATACCGTTGAATCATACAGAGTGAAAGGCGTTATTGACATCTAGTAGAATCTATCTTTTAAACCTACAGAGTAGAAGGCGTTATTGACATCTAGTAGAATCTATCTTTTAGACCTACAGAGTAGAAGGCGTTATTGACATCTAGTAGAATCTATCTTTTAAACCTACAGAGTAGAAGGCGCTCTTGACATCTAGTAGAATTTATCTTTTAAACCTACAGAGTAGAAGGCGTTATTGACATCTAGTAGAATTTATCTTTTAAACCTACAGAGTAGATGGCGTCATTTACATCTAGTAGAATTTATCTTTTAAACCTACAGAGTAGAAGGCGTTATTGACATCTAGTAGAATATATCTTTTAAACCTACAGAGTAGAAGGCGTTATTGACATCTAGTAGAATTTATCTTTTAAACCTACAGAGTAGAAGGCGTTATTGACATCTAGTAGAATATATCTTTTAAACCTACAGAGTAGAAGGCGTTATTGACATCTAGTAGAATATATCTTTTAAACCTACAGAGTAGAAGGCGTTATTGACATCTAGTAGAATATATCTTTTAAACCTACAGAGTAGAAGGCGCTATTGACATCTAGTAGAATTTATCTTTTAGACCTACAGAGTAGAAGGCGTTATTGACATCTAGTAGAATATATCTTTTAAACCTACAGAGTAGATGGCGTTATTGGCATCTAATGGAAGATACATTTTTTGCCTTCAGAGAAGATGGCGTTATTGACATCTAGTAGAATATATCTTTTAAACCTACAGAGTAGATGGCGTTATTGACATCTAATAGAAGATATATTTTTGACCTACAGAGAAGATGGCGTTATTGACATCTTTATATAGTCTTTGATTCCATAGCTATCTGGATTTTGTTATTTCCAAACATCCAACTTCTTGAATTACAGTCTTTCATGGCATCTCATTCGTCGGTTTTCATTTTACCAGCCTCTTATCCAATCACGAATATTTTCTCTTCAATTGGTCTGCCATCCCTTGTTATGTTTGTTAACACTTCCATACTCCGCAAAGACGACGTATGCTCAGATCTGTTGTCATTGTGTGAATGAAAGCGTTCGACAACCTACCTGAAAATAGGACAGTTTAGTGCTTATATAGTATTTTAAAGAATACACTACTTTCCTCACTTCATTTTGAAGACTAAGTCAATTTACTAACATGTCGAATGATGTTAAACTGCAGTGGGTTATTGGGCATGCCCTAACGATGCCTCTAAACCAATTAAGGACGAACGCTGACATACAAAATGTTCTCGTTTATTCTCGTAACCCTTCATATGCTGATATTTAAACTTATTGTAACAACAAACTGTTTCCCTGAATAGGTACGTAACCTTCACGGCGAGTACATTCCAGCTTCTCCAATCTCTGACACTATATTGATCAACATTGGAGATCTGATGCAGAGATGGACCGCCGATCGTCTCACAGCCACAGTAAGCTATAAACCAACTTCACCAGGTCTTATTGTCATGACTGTATATGCACGGTTGTTAAGTGTCATAACAAATGTAAACAATTTTTTTTTTAAAAACACACAAAAACAAAAATATTGTAATAGTGAAATAGATTTTCCTTTGAATGTTATCTTTTAGATACATAATTTATATGAAAAAGCGACTCTGCAATACAACACTGTTGTAATATCAGTACTCGCTGTAGTGATATATTCACTGCAATGCTACCATAGATTGCGATGACAGTTCTAAAATTTATCACTTTTTCTTTTTTTAGAAACACCGCGTGTTGATTCCTGAAGAGGACTTGGTGAGATGTAAGAGTCGACAATCTGTCGCGTTCTTTATACAACCCGACGATGAAGTAATGATAGAGTGCTTGGATAAATCTGATAAATACAAACCCATCTCAAGCTATGACTATCTACAGGAACGATTTGCAGCCACGTATTAACTGTATGCAATATTCGAACAAATTAACCAATTAATGGTATCTATGGAAACAAGTCCAATAGAAACAACAATATTTCTTATGTATGTCCAGTTAATCTATGAATGAGTGTCAATGAAATGAAAGCAGTGAAGATTTTAATTTCTCTAAATCAGTTCGTTATAGAAAATATAAAAAATAATTGTGTTTTTGGAAATTATTTAGCATTATGAAATGGCAGTGAGCGAATGACATTGCGTAAAAGAATTTGTAATCATTTGTTATCATAAATTTATAGTGGAAACTGGGAGATAGAATAATATTGAATATCAAAATAGAATTTCGTCCTTGTTGTAAAACATGAAATCGGTGATGAATTACCAAATGTTATCAGTTTTCAGAAATTATGGACACAAACTATATCAAAAAGTTGAGTAATTTGTGTAGATTTATCAAAACTATTTTTCAAAAATTCTCATAATTTGTCCTCCATTTATATCAAATTTGCTTTGTTTGCGTATTGTTGTAAATATGCTTTTTCTCTGTATATCTAAGTTTGTGGAGAGAAATAAAATATAGTTGAAGTTACACACTATTTTGTACGAGTCCTTCCGCCACCCAGGTGGGATTCCCTCATGACCATGCTGGCTACTCGGGCCAGGCAGTAAGTTGCCCATCCTCCTGCCACCCAGGTGGGATGTCCATATGACCTTGATGGTCAGTCGGGCGAGGCAGTGAGCTGCCGTCCTCCAGTCAACCAAGTGGGGTGCTGACATTACCTAGCTGGTCAGTCGGGCCAGGCAGTGATCATGAGCGACCTCTGTTCTCCCGCCACCCAGCGTGAATCGTCACGCAGGTAACTGTCAAGTAGTGCCCTATATTATTCTTTTCTTTTCGTCTTTTAGTAGGCGATTTCCCATATACATAGAAAGTGTACTTTTATAATTGTTTCACAGATTCACCATTGAGTATCGATTTCAGTCTCTCCTGATTTATCCTGGTCTGATCTTTTAACACAAATGCCTTTGTTTTTCAGGGTTCTCCTTGCTCGAATAATCTGTTTTACGTCTGTGTGAACTTCAAGTTTTATTCATAACTTTAGGCCGTTGGTCCATCAGCATAACATCTAAAATACCACAGAAATACAATGTAAATTAATGTATAGAAAAGCAATTTGTTATAACATACATATGAATCTAAATACCCTGAGAATTTTCCTCTTATTCCTGTTTTTTAATTTTTATACCAGAGTTTGAGCATGTTAATTCTTTCGAATGCATTTCTGAAATCAACTAAAGAAGTCGTTGATTTCGACTAAACGATTTTGTTATAACAGTATGTAAACAAACATTGAGTCAAATGTGCTAAGGCCTTGTCTGAACCCAAACTGGGTATTAGACGTAAATTATGACCATTGTAATAGTCTGTTATTTAACACTGAAGTGAACAATTTTTTCCAATCACCTTACAATAATTATTCCCTTATAATTATTAGGATCTGATATATCATCCTTTTTAGCTCGTCTCTTCGAAGAAGAGGGAGAGCTTATGTTGTCACTCCGGCGTCGGCGTTGGTTTTTCAAATGTTAAGTTTTTGGTGAAAGTGTTGAAAGGCATAGTACATTATGGTAACATGGTCCCTGTGGGGGTTAAACTATCCCCTGCTCTGGGGTTAAACTAAAAGATTTTTTTTGGGAAAAAAACAGATTTTTGAAATTTTTTGGACTTAAGTTTTTGGTGCAAGTGTTGAAAGGTATTAATACATCACTCTATAGTTATACTAGGTTGCTGATATTTGGCATTAGAGTCCCTCTGGAGTTAAACTATCCCCTGCCGGAGTTAAACTAATATATTTTTTTGGGGGGGGGGGGGGGGGGGGGGGGGGGGGATCCAGATTTTTCAAATTTTTGGACTTAGAAAATTTCTGGGTTAAGTTTTTGGTGCAAGTGTTTAAAGGTTTCAATACATCACTTTATAATTATACTAGGGTGCTGATAATTGGTAATTGAGTCCCTATAGAGTAAGGCTATTTCTTCCTGGAGTTAAACTAAAAAAGTTGGATTTTTTCTTTTTAAATCTGTTTCTTTTTTTTTTTTAAATCTTTGGACTTTTTTTTTAGTTTATGTTGTGAGTGTTGAAAGGCATAGTAATACATGGTATTATGTTCCCTTTGGGGGTAAAACTATCTTTTTCTGGAGTTAAACTGAGTTACATTGTCTTGAAAAAATGAATTTTAAAATGTATGATTTTTATCATTATCCCACTTTTACAATATAATCAGACAAAATACATATGCGACTACTGAAGTCACCAACTAACATACTATCCCATGAGGGGTTGTATTTACCAATATTGTTTTCATGTTAAAAAAAGGTCAACATTATACATATTGTTATTTACAGTTTGTGGAAGTCAGATATATCTCATCTTATCAACCACATTCTTCGTTGTTTTTATTCATATTATTTGAATAAAAGGGGAGAATCCCTCAATTGTAACAGAACAATCTTTGCTTATCCTTCATTCATTTAAATAAACTATAAGATAAAATATAGTTTAAAATTCAGTAGAATTTATTTTAGAGCTTAGTCCACCATTAATATTCCATGATAGAAGTTTAATGTAAGAAATCTCATTCTCCACATTGTCCTAACGACGGTTTCCTCTGTTTCCCTGATCGCCTCGCCCCTTTGCACGATTTCCACCACCACGAGTAGAAGTTGATGATTTATTGGAGGACGAAGAAGCTGACGCTTGGCAAACAACCGATGTGACTCTTTATATAGATGGCCATCAATATACTGCTTGTCGCGAAAGAAGAGAGCTTTATTCTCTGCATCCCTGGCTTTCTTACAGACAGGCCATAGATTTTTCTTGTGTCATGTACTTTCTAAAGGAATTGTTCGGTGATCCGGAAAGACGAATCTTTTAATTTGGTGGTGCTAGTTTTGTCTTGATTATTTTTCCTTTTCATTTCCGTTTCGAAATTTAGCAGCGATTGGTCTGCTTTTCCCTGGGATTGGGGCCCGATTCTGTGTGCTCTCTCCTGCTGCTCAATGAGCGCTATCAAACATGTTTTAATGACTTCGTAAAAAAACTATCACTTACTGTATTTATTATATTGTATTATTATTTTGAATTTAGATGAAATGCATTTTCTAATTGAGCTTATACTCTTTGATTTTGCAGAGCATTTTATACTTATGGTCAGAAAAAGGAATTGGCGGAAAACATCATGGATAAATATTATTGTTATGAATACATACTATTCCTTTTAGGGAGTTGATAACAATTCGAGTTTGTCCGACAACCTAGCACTTTTTAATTTCCATGTGCAATATTAAACGTGGTTAATAAGAGTTATTTCCCCTGTTCCTCGCCTACATGTAAACTAAAAATATTAAAATTCGGGCACATTTTTGGGCGTTTCTTATTTTTGGCATTTCTTCAGGGTTATCATATCTCTTGGTATGGTATTATCAGATTTGAAATCAAAGAGGTAAGCATTTTAGTTGACCTGTAAAGGCTTATATAATTTTATGATTGTTTAGTTAGCTGGTATTCCAACTTCAGAATGATATCTATTGTGTAACAACTTTCATACCAATGCGATTTTAAATGACCACTTATCAATTCTGGCCCATTAATTATTGTAAACTGTATGCGAATCCAGTTATCCAGTAAAGATTCTTGTATATGTTTCCAAACTCAAAAAAATATACCATTTAGGTGAAATGCAATGACGTGTTTGCAAATTGAGTATAATAAATTAAAATGTAAAATCTTGGTTTTAACTCCATTTTATTTATTTTTTATTTGTTCGTCTCCACCTGTTCCGTACATGTAAGTACCATACGTACCACAAAAATAAATTACAAAATATGCGTGGGGGTAATTTTCACGGCCGAATGGAATGTCTTTAGCTTAAAGCCCGTCCTGGAAATTGTAAGGAAAAGAAACGATTATTTGAACCGTATAATCTGTGACGAGCTAAAATTGATAGCTGAAGTAAACGCATAACAACCAAAATGACACAATAAACAACACATAAGCATAAAATAATTGTAATATCAGTCGGAAATATTCTATTTCCTTTTTCGATGTGAAATCAAACGTGCTCGGTGTGAAAGCAGACGATGTTCGATGTGAAATCAGACCTGTTCGATGTGAAGTCGGACGTGTTCGATGTGAAATAAGACGTGATCGATGTGAAATCAGACCTGTTCGATGTGAAGTCGGACGTGTTCGATGCGAAGTCGGACGTGTTCAATGTGAAATCAGACGTGATCGATGTGAAATCAGACGTATTCGATATGAAATCATTCGTGTTTAATGTGAAATCAGACGTAGTCAGACCTGTTAGATGTGAAGTCACACGTGTTCGATTTGAAATCAGACGTTCGATGTGAAATCAGACGCGTTCGATGTGAAAGAAGACGATGTTCGATGTAAAATCAGACATGTTCGATGTGAATTCGGACGTGTTCGATGTGAAGTCAGACGTGTTCGATGTGAAATCAGACGTGTTCGGTGTGAAATCAGACGTGTTCGATGTGAAGTCACACATGTTCTATGTGAAATCACACGTGTTTGATGTGAAATCAGACATGTTCCATGTAAAATTAGACGTGTTCGATGTGAATTCAGACTTGTTCGATGTGAAATAAGACATGTTCCATGTGAAATCAGACGTGTTTGATGTGAAGTCACACGTGTTCTATGTGAAATCAGACATGTTCCATGTAAAATTAGACGTGTTCGATGTGAATTCAGACATGTTCTATGTGAAATCAGACATGTTCCATGTAAAATCAGACGTGTTCGATGTGAATAAGACGTGATCGATGTGAAATCAGACGTGTTCGATGTGAAATAAGACGTGTTTAATGTGAAATCAGACGTGTTCAATGTGAAATCAGGCGTGTTTAATGTGATATCAGACGTGGTCGTTGTGAAATCCGACGTATTCGATGTGAAGTCGGACGTGTTCGATGTGAAATCAGACATGTTCCATGTAAAATCAGACATGTTCCATGTAAAATCAGACGTCTTCGATGTGAAATCAGACATGTTCGACGTAAAATCTGACATGTTTGATGTGAAGTCAGACGTGTTCGATGTTAAAGCAGTCGTGATCGATGTGAAATCAGACGTGTGCGATGAGAAATCAAGCGTGTTCGATGTGAAATAAGACGCATTCGATGTGAAATCAGACGTGTTTTATGTGAAATCAGACATGTTCCATGTGAAATCAGACGTTCGATGTGAAAGCAGACGGGTTCTATGTGAAATCAGACGTGTTCGATGTGAAGTCGGACGTGTTCGATGCTAGTTTATATGCCTAGTGTTTCCGTTGTCACCACCTTAGTTCTCATTTTGTGACCCACATTTTACCTTGATCTGTATGGCGGTTGGAGTTAAAGTGGCTTCGTTAATACGTCGGTTTTCTCTAATATTATTGTACAAATGACACTTAATAGTATAATCACGTTTCCCTTCAAACAAGAAAAAGGAGCTGCATCATATGTGTATTTCTTACGCCTAGGACTTGTTACTAGGGGCCTTAAAGTATTTATAAATGTGAGGCAACGGTGAAACCACAAATAAGGTTGACAAAAATGTCAAAATCTTAATGGGGATGAGCAATAGCCCCATGATTAAATAGACAATATAATATTCTTTAACTATGTTCAAAACAGATTGCAATAGCATGTTTATGCTTTGAAGTATTGACCATAGAGACAAATCATAGTTGATATTTTTGTAATAAGTTAAAAAAAAAAAACATCAGTAATGTGTCTGTACAGTAATAGATTGTTGTGTAAATACCACACTGATTATAGTTTTTATATTATGTTTACGAACCAATACAATGATATAATTCTTAGTAGTTTGTACAACAACGATTTAGTTGAATTCATTGACTTGATTTTAGGTAATCATCTCGTCGATAGTAAGAACATATGATAGTACATAACTAACATGTGCAGTAAGCAACCTTCTGAACAGATATGTATGTGTATCTAAACGTCCAAAGAACAATTGTTACGATACTGCATAAGTTATTTATATTGATATACAATATACGTCTACGCTCAGACGGTATATCCTGCATCGCTACTCAGTTTCACACTTTATTTGTTTGTTTATATACTCTGGGGGTTTTCATAATGTTTATATCTATACCCTGGTTGGTGTTATGATGGGTTTATATCTATACCCTGGTTGGTGTTATGATGGGTTTATATCTATACCCCGGTTGGTGTTATGATGGGTTTATATCTATACCCTGGTTGGTGTTATGATGGGTTTATATCTATACCCCGGTTGGTGTTATGATGGGTTTATATCTATACCCCGGTTGGTGTTATGATGGGTTTATATCTATACCCCGGTTGGTGTTATGATGGGTTTATATCTATACCCTGGTTGGTGTTATGATGGGTTTATATCTATACCCTGGTTGGTGTTATGATGGGTTTATATCTATACCCTGGTTGGTGTTATGATGGGTTTATATCTATACCCCGGTTGGTGTTATGATGGGTTTATATCTATACCCTGGTTGGTGTTATGATGGGTTTATATCTATACCCTGGTTGGTGTTATGATGGGTTTATATCTATACCCTGGTTGGTGTTATGATGGGTTTATATCTATACCCCGGTTGGTGTTATGATGGGTTTTTATCTATACCCCGGTTGGTGTTATGATGGGTTTATATCTATACCCTGGTTGGTGTTATGATGGGTTTATATCTATACCCTGGTTGGTGTTATGATGGGTTTATATCTATACCCCGGTTGGTGTTATGATGGGGTTTTATCTATACCCCGGTTGGTGTTATGATGGGTTTATATCTATACCCTGGTTGGTGTTATGATGGGTTTATATCTATACCCCGGTTGGTGTTATGATGGGTTTATATCTATACCCCGGTTGGTGTTATGATGGGTTTATATCTATACCCTGGTTGGTGTTATGATGGGTTTATATCTATACCCCGGTTGGTGTTATGATGGGTTTATATCTATACCCTGGTTGGTGTTATGATGGGTTTATATCTATACCCTGGTTGGTGTTATGATGGGTTTATATCTATACCCCGGTTGGTGTTATGATGGGTTTATATCTATACCCCGGTTGGTGTTATGATGGGTTTATATCTATACCCCGGTTGGTGTTATGATGGGTTTATATCTATACCCCGGTTGGTGTTATGATGGGTTTATATCTATACCCTGGTTGGTGTTATGATGGGTTTATATCTATACCCTGGTTGGTGTTATGATGGGTTTATATCTATACCCCGGTTGGTGTTATGATGGGTTTATATCTATACCCCGGTTGGTGTTATGATGGGTTTATATCTATACCCTGGTTGGTGTTATGATGGGTTTATATCTATACCCTGGTTGGTGTTATGATGGGTTTATATCTATACCCCGGTTGGTGTTATGATGGGTTTATATCTATACCCCGGTTGGTGTTATGATGGGTTTATATCTATACCCCGGTTGGTGTTATGATGGGTTTATATCTATACCCTGGTTGGTGTTATGATGGGTTTATATCTATACCCCGGTTGGTGTTATGATGGGTTTATATCTATACCCCGGTTGGTGTTATGATGGGTTTATATCTATACCCCGGTTGGTGTTATGATGGGTTTATATCTATACCCCGGTTGGTGTTATGATGGGTTTATATCTATACCCTGGTTGGTGTTATGATGGGTTTATATCTATACCCTGGTTGGTGTTATGATGGGTTTATATCTATACCCCGGTTGGTGTTATGATGGGTTTTTATCTATACCCCGGTTGGTGTTATGATGGGTTTATATCTATACCCTGGTTGGTGTTATGATGGGTTTATATCTATACCCTGGTTGGTGTTATGATGGGTTTATATCTATACCCCGGTTGGTGTTATGATGGGTTTATATCTATACCCCGGTTGGTGTTATGATGGGTTTATATCTATACCCCGGTTGGTGTTATGATGGGTTTATATCTATACCCTGGTTGGTGTTATGATGGGTTTATATCTATACCCCGGTTGGTGTTATGATGGGTTTATATCTATACCCTGGTTGGTGTTATGATGGGTTTATATCTATACCCCGGTTGGTGTTATGATGGGTTTATATCTATACCCTGGTTGGTGTTATGATGGGTTTATATCTATACCCCGGTTGGTGTTATGATGGGTTTATATCTATACCCTGGTTGGTGTTATGATGGGTTTATATCTATACCCCGGTTGGTGTTATGATGGGTTTATATCTATACCCCGGTTGGTGTTATGATGGGTTTATATCTATACCCCGGTTGGTGTTATGATGGGTTTATATCTATACCCCGGTTGGTGTTATGATGGGTTTATATCTATACCCCGGTTGGTGTTATGATGGGTTTATATCTATACCCCGGTTGGTGTTATGATGGGTTTATATCTATACCCCGGTTGGTGTTATGATGGGTTTATATCTATACCCCGGTTGGTGTTATGATGGGTTTATATCTATACCCCGGTTGGTGTTATGATGGGTTTATATCTATACCCCGGTTGGTGTTATGATGGGGTTTTATCTATACCCCGGTTGGTGTTATGATGGGTTTATATCTATACCCTGGTTGGTGTTATGATGGGTTTATATCTATACCCCGGTTGGTGTTATGATGGGTTTATATCTATACCCCGGTTGGTGTTATGATGGGTTTATATCTATACCCCGGTTGGTGTTATGATGGGTTTATATCTATACCCCGGTTGGTGTTATGATGGGTTTATATCTATACCCCGGTTGGTGTTATGATGGGTTTATATCTATACCCCGGTTGGTGTTATGATGGGTTTATATCTATACCCGGTTGGTGTTATGATGGGTTTATATCTATACCCTGGTTGGTGTTATGATGGGTTTATATCTATACCCCGGTTGGTGTTATGATGGGTTTATATCTATACCCTGGTTGGTGTTATGATGGGGTTTTATCTATACCCCGGTTGGTGTTATGATGGGTTTATATCTATACCCTGGTTGGTGTTATGATGGGTTTATATCTATACCCCGGTCGGTGTTATGATGGGTTTTATCTATACCCCGGTTGGTGTTATGATGGGTTTATATCTATACCCTGGTTGGTGTTATGATGGGTTTATATCTATACCCCGGTTGGTGTTATGATGGGTTTATATCTATACCCCGGTTGGTGTTATGATGGGTTTATATCTATACCCTGGTTGGTGTTATGATGGGTTTATATCTATACCCCGGTTGGTGTTATGATGGGTTTATATCTATACCCCGGTTGGTGTTATGATGGGTTTATATCTATACCCCGGTTGGTGTTATGATGGGTTTATATCTATACCCCGGTTGGTGTTATGATTGGTTTATATCTATACCCCGGTTGGTGTTATGATGGGTTTATATCTATACCCTGGTTGGTGTTATGATGGGTTTATATCTATACCCCGGTTGGTGTTATGATGGGTTTATATCTATACCCCGGTTGGTGTTATGATGGGTTTATATCTATACCCTGGTTGGTGTTATGATTGGTTTATATCTATACCCCGGTTGGTGTTATGATGGGTTTATATCTATACCCTGGTTGGTGTTATGATGGTTTTATATCTATACCCTGGTTGGTGTTATGATGGGTTTATATCTATACCCCGGTTGGTGTTATGATGGGTTTATATCTATACCCTGGTTGGTGTTATGATGGGTTTATATCTATACCCTGGTTGGTGTTATGATGGGTTTATATCTATACCCTGGTTGGTGTTATGATGGGTTTATATCTATACCCTGGTTGGTGTTATGATGGGTTTATATCTATACCCTGGTTGGTGTTATGATGGGTTTATATCTATACCCCGGTTGGTGTTATGATGGGTTTATATCTATACCCCGGTTGGTGTTATGATGGGTTTATATCTATACCCTGGTTGGTGTTATGATGGGTTTATATCTATACCCTGGTTGGTGTTATGATGGGTTTATATCTATACCCCGGTTGGTGTTATGATGGGTTTATATCTATACCCTGGTTGGTGTTATGATGGGTTTATATCTATACCCCGGTTGGTGTTATGATGGGTTTATATCTATACCCCGGTTGGTGTTATGATGGGTTTATATCTATACCCTGGTTGGTGTTATGATGGGTTTATATCTATACCCCGGTTGGTGTTATGATGGGTTTATATCTATACCCCGGTTGGTGTTATGATGGGTTTATATCTATACCCTGGTTGGTGTTATGATGGGTTTATATCTATACCCTGGTTGGTGTTATGATGGGTTTATATCTATACCCTGGTTGGTGTTATGATTGGTTTATATCTATACCCCGGTTGGTGTTATGATGGGTTTATATCTATACCCCGGTTGGTGTTATGATGGGTTTTTATCTATACCCCGGTTGGTGTTATGATGGGTTTATATCTATACCCCGGTTGGTGTTATGATGGGTTTATATCTATACCCTGGTTGGTGTTATGATGGGGTTTTATCTATACCCTGGTTGGTGTTATGATGGGTTTATATCTATACCCTGGTTGGTGTTATGATGGGTTTATATCTATACCCTGGTTGGTGTTATGATGGGTTTATATCTATACCCTGGTTGGTGTTATGATGGGTTTATATCTATACCCCGGTTGGTGTTATGATGGGTTTATATCTATACCCCGGTTGGTGTTATGATGGGTTTATATCTATACCCCGGTTGGTGTTATGATGGGTTTATATTATATCTATACCCCGGTTGGTGTTATGATGGGTTTATATCTATACCCCGGTTGGTGTTATGATGGGTTTATATCTATACCCCGGTTGGTGTTATGATGGGTTTATATCTATACCCTGGTTGGTGTTATGATGGGTTTATATCTATACCCCGGTTGGTGTTATGATGGGTTTATATCTATACCCCGGTTGGTGTTATGATGGGTTTATATCTATACCCCGGTTGGTGTTATGATGGGTTTATATCTATACCCCGGTTGGTGTTATGATGGGTTTATATCTATACCCTGGTTGGTGTTATGATGGGGTTTTATCTATACCCTGGTTGGTGTTATGATGGGTTTATATCTATACCCCGGTTGGTGTTATGATGGGTTTATATCTATACCCTGGTTGGTGTTATGATGGGTTTATATCTATACCCCGGTTGGTGTTATGATGGGTTTATATCTATACCCCGGTTGGTGTTATGATTGGTTTATATCTATACCCCGGTTGGTGTTATGATGGGTTTATATCTATACCCTGGTTGGTGTTATGATGGGTTTATATCTATACCCCGGTTGGTGTTATGATGGGTTTATATCTATACCCCGGTTGGTGTTATGATGGGTTTATATCTATACCCTGGTTGGTGTTATGATGGGTTTATATCTATACCCCGGTTGGTGTTATGATGGGTTTATATCTATACCCCGGTTGGTGTTATGATGGGTTTATATCTATACCCCGGTTGGTGTTATGATTGGTTTATATCTATACCCTGGTTGGTGTTATGATGGGTTTATTTCTATACCCCGGTTGGTGTTATGATGGGTTTATATCTATACCCCGGTTGGTGTTATGATGGGTTTATATCTATACCCCGGTTGGTGTTATGATGGGTTTATATCTATACCCCGGTTGGTGTTATGATGGGTTTATATCTATACCCCGGTTGGTGTTATGATGGGTTTATATCTATACCCCGGTTGGTGTTATGATGGGTTTATATCTATACCCCGGTTGGTGTTATGATGGGTTTATATCTATACCCCGGTTGGTGTTATGATGGGTTTATATCTATACCCCGGTTGGTGTTATGATGGGTTTATATCTATACCCCGGTTGGTGTTATGATGGGTTTTATCTATACCCTGGTTGGTGTTATGATGGGTTTATATCTATACCCTGGTTGGTGTTATGATGGGTTTATATCTATACCCCGGTTGGTGTTATGATGGGTTTATATCTATACCCCGGTTGGTGTTATGATGGGTTTATATCTATACCCTGGTTGGTGTTATGATGGGTTTATATCTATACCCCGGTTGGTGTTATGATGGGGTTTTATCTGTACCCCGGTTGGTGTTATGATGGGGTTTTATCTATACCCTGGTTGGTGTTATGATGGGTTTATATCTATACCCCGGTTGGTGTTATGATGGGTTTATATCTATACCCTGGTTGGTGTTATGATGGGTTTATATCTATACCCCGGTTGGTGTTATGATGGGTTTATATCTATACCCCGGTTGGTGTTATGATGGGTTTATATCTATACCCCGGTTGGTGTTATGATGGGTTTATATCTATACCCCGGTTGGTGTTATGATGGGTTTATATCTATACCCCGATTGGTGTTATGATGGGTTTATATCTATACCCTGGTTGGTGTTATGATGGGTTTATATCTATACCCCGGTTGGTGTTATGATGGGTTTATATCTATACCCCGGTTGGTGTTATGATGGGTTTTATCTGTACCCCGGTTGGTGTTATGATGGGGTTTTATCTATACCCTGCGTGCGGTTATGTTCTCCTCTATACCATGGGTAATTATCATTATAATTCTATCTATACCTTGGGTGTCATTTCATGTATTTTAGGTCACCAGAGACGAAGTGAACTATTCTAATCGCCTTTTGTCCGACGTCGTCCGTACGTAATCAGTTTATATTTTCGACTTCTTCTTAAAAACAAAGAGGCATGGAAACCTGATATTGGGCCTTAAGCATGCTGGGGAGGGGGAAAGGACTATCAAGATTGTTCAAATGAATGACATTGAACTTCATTCAATGTCACTGGGGTCAGATATGCTAACATCTTTAAACGACTTTTTCTCATTAAGCAAGATGCTCAGATACCTGATATTAGCATTTAGCTATCAAGATTGTCGAAATTGTTGACCTTGAACTTCAATGAAAGTCACAGGGGTCAAATATGCTAAAATCATATAAAACATTTCATCAATTACCCAAGGGCTACATGCCTGATATTGGGCCTTTAGCATACATCTACTTGGTTAAACGGCTACGAATTTTGTTCAAATGAATGACTCTGACGTTCATTCAAGACCACCAGTCTCAAATATGTTAAAATCTTAGTCTTCTTCTCAAGGACCAACATATTATAGTCTAAAACTCTGTTGTTGATCAGGCACTTGTCTCTCACCTGCATAGTAAAGAAGTTCTCATACATATTTAACAATGATTTGAAAATTATTATAAAGAAAAAGAAAATACATAAGATTATCATTATATATTATTCACAAATACTCTTTCTATATATATACTGTAATTTCCATTCTTGACTAATAACCTGATACTAATTATTTGAAATAAATGTAATATGTTATGGAGAGAACTTTAGGCTTAGCCTGATGTTCAATCCATTTGATTTCCAATAAAATATGTTGAAATGAAAAAAATGAGGACCAACATACTGATATTTGACCTGTACCATTGTGGGGTGAACGATATTGACCTCAAATGGAAGGTTACGGATACCAAATCTGCCAAAATGTGTCAAAACTCAGGTGACCGTCAAAGCCCATTGGCCTCAAGATCTGAGAAACAGTGCATACTCTTTCGGTGATGTAGCATCTTTAAAATTGACGGCAATAATTATTTGTTTATCAGGATCATAACACGATGTTCTAAAACACACATTGCTTAAATGGTCAGTAGTAGTTCTAAAATTGACGTACTAGTACTTGCTATCAAAAGTATAAAATCCTAACTCTGTCTATTACAAAGTCCAGATTTCGTGACGTTATTGTTTATATTTTTACATCTGCCTTCAAAATATTGAATTATAAATGCTTATAGGTATAAAGCCAAAGCAAGTACGATGTGGGGAGCACTCTGACTACGGGACCCTTACACTGTTGTTTCAGGACGACGCGGGGGTCTGGAAGTAGACTGATTTTTAACATTTAAAATGTTCAGCAATCTTTAAAAAAAAAAACACTAGAGGAATTACATCATATGCAATTGATAGAAATAAAAATCAAACACATATGATTCTGGAATGATTTTACCTTTCTCCGCAACCGATCGTTTGCTTATGATGATCTTGTGTAGTTATTAATGGTTAAATAGATATTTATTCCAAACGTCAAATGCATTCCGAGAATATATTAAACATGAAATCAAAACATCAAATCATGTAAATATGTTGAATCTCACGGTTTCAATATTAGGAATGTACTGTATCAATGTCTTTGTCATTTACTTTGGCGTCGATCAATAGGTGTGTGATCAGCGAGGTGAGTATGTTCCAGCCTCCCCGATTCCTGGTACAATACTTATCAATATTTGGGATTTGATGCAGCGTTGGACTTCTCATAAACTCATTGCAACAGTAATTTATTGTATAAATAACGCAAATAGTTAATTATTGATTTATTTTTTTTTTTTTTTTTTTTTTGCATGACTATCTGTTTTAAGATGGTAAAACCCGTTTGAAAAAAGGTGAACATGCTCATTACTTTTAAATATCTACTCCGTCACATGTCATGAATAGGTATATTTTCAAACTGCTAAAATTCGTCTGGACCTAATTTCAGAAACATCGTGTTTTGATACCCGAGGAGGAGGTGATGAAGAGAAGACTTCACCAATATGTTGCTTTCTTTATCCAGCCAGATGATGATGGAGTCTTGACCACTCCGACAAATACGAAGTTTGAAGTACTTACAGGAGAGACCTGCACCAACATATTATAATTTAATCGTTTATATATCGATATGTTTTTTGAAAGAACCTGTTCACTTCTAAAAGCAAATGCCGTTTTTATTCTGAATCGAGAAAACAAAAACAAAAATTACACAGACAAAGCTTATCAGTAGGGAGCGCTCGAATGATATTATATCAAACATGTCTTAAGACTTTATCAAAATTGGAACGAAAAGAACTCAACAATTTAAGTAATTTTGTATCTGGGATTACTTTCATTTGTATAAAAAGACAAAAACTATGTAGTTACAGGCAAGGTCATTGCTTATCAATCTGATTACATAACGATGTTATTATAGTCAGTGTACATAGGTCATATTCTTTGTTATTACATTTTTGCTCGTTTGAAAAATCCGAGTCAAACAATACCACTACAATCTGTTTTGAACAGCTTTTTTAGATGTTTTATTTTCATCACGATTAATGAGGTTATAATATACATATGCAATCTCTGCACTCTCTCAGCTTTGTTTGCAATGTATGTTACAAAGCATAATTGAGAATTTGCTTTATGAATCAAATTACTTATTTACTAGGTAAATGAAATATGTTTAATTGTCTTGCTATACTTATTGTGCTTTTGTTTATATCCCGTTATTCCTCACCAGAGCCAGCAATACTGTCAGAGCTAAATATCGTAGTATTTAATTAATAAGAGACGGCCAATTGTACGTGATATATTTAGGTATTTATCAAGCAATGCTTGTCGGAGCAAAGCTACGAAAAGCAACCGGTTCTTTTTTCCAATTTCGAAATGAGCTACGGGTATGTAAAATTCAATGTAAAATAATGATACATCAATATAAAGAACTGCAAACGACGATTAATATTTCATTTTATTCAATATCATTGTCAATATAAATTATTCTTTCTGTAGTGTTGAGTGGTCTGTGTTTTTCATACGTAAAGTTGCAGGAAAGAAATGAAAAGAAAAGTTATACATATCTGATTAATTGAGGGGAATATTAGGCATTACATATGAAATACAAATATGTCATTAAAATGTACAATTACACCTCTTAAAACACGCCATGTTTAAACACCTAAGATGTGTAATGAACAGTCATGATATTTCATTAATAGGATCACGCCCCATTTCATTTGTCACACAGAATAAACAAAAAAGTAATAAAAAGTTACAGGTACTATAAATATATTACCTCTATTTATGTTTAGCGAGTGGAAATATTATAGATCATATAATTGTGTCTAGTGTTCCATTTACATTCCACTCAGAAGAAAGAGTAAGTTATTATGCTTATTATATGATTGACAGCGTAATAGCATCAATGAATATATCACATTTCTTTGTTTCTGAAACATTAACATACTGACCTTTATATATGGAAAAATATTGAATGAATGCGTTGCTAGGTTTGCCGTGAACTTGCAAATGAAGCACTTTATCTAGAAACATAGGTATATGGTACAAGAATTGTTGTGTAAAGCAGTGATAGATATGCCAACATGAAAAAATAACTTCTAAGCTATTTCAACATCACTATATATAATACGATAAAGCTTGGATTCAAACGACGGAGAAATGTTGCCCTATTTCATAGCCTGCATAAAGTCCATTTGACTCGTACAGATTTAGATAGACATCTTTATCTGCAAAACAGGACTAGGACGTGTCCTTGCATTACTGACATGTATGACTTTGTAACTGTTACGTCACCAGACACGTTCATCCTACATTACATGTATACAGATAATTTGCTGGTTTTTATCAGGTCCGATAGAGTGTTGTATTGTTTGTGTCTAGTTCCTATATCAACTACACCCTGTCGAATAAAAGCTTGGCAAGACAAACGCTCTGGATTGTTTTGGTAGTCATGACCATGATGGCAGGGATTCCGGTAGTGGATATGTCCCCCTATAGAATTGATACTGTCAGAGAAGACGAAGTGGACATGGAAACTCTCCATTCTGTAGGGAACTCCATTTGCGCGGCCTTCAGGGACCTCGGCTTCTGTTATATAAAAAATCATGGCATTCAAAAATCTCTGGTATGTACAAAATGTCTGATAAGTCAGTCTTTACTGTGTAAACGGATTTAAGTTAGGAGAACGCTGTGGGTTGTTTTGGTCCAAATCGATTGAATGTTCAAATCACTGGATTTGTACTTTCCTGACACTATTTAGAAACCTGAACTACAGTTGAAGTCCAAGGTTGATATAGTTTAAGGTTGATACAACCACGTATTGACCGAAATCAAAAGGCTGTTATAGTTTTATTATAAAAAAAAAAGGACTGTTTGATTTTCAATAATCTTTAAACGAATGCAAGTAACACTGTACATGTAATGAGTGAGACTGATATTTGAAACATTAAAATGATTACGATGAAGCATCTTTCTGATCATGATTTGTAAACAGCATCCCTAGAAATGCCTTGTGATGATGCGAATTCGAAGTCATAAAGGTTTTGGAGATATCTCCGACCAGGGTTTGTTTAATCTAATTGCAAAAATGGATTCGGCTAGCGCAAAGAATGTTATAAAAAGGTCTGAAAAATTTCTAACAGCGTACTGCAAAGCTAAAGGAAAGTCAACCTTGGAGTTCTTAATTGCACCAAAGCCAGAATAAGATGTTTACAGAAGACTTTTTAGGCAGAGCTCAGGACACAAAAAGTGTGATATATGCAGCAAGAAATCAATACTGTATATCAGGTATGGATTACAAAATCATTTTTCTAAAGAAAAGGATTGGTTAAGATCCCAACATCATCCATAACTTACAGAGTCAAAGTGAGTTTGTTAGATAGAATTAAAAGAAAAGTTAAAGGCGAAAAGCAACCATGAATTGATAGTGGAACTTGCGGGAGTGTAACTCGCCGCGCGAAAGGTTGGTTCACGTTCTATTTTAAGTTGTTTATAGATATTTTTTGACGTAATTGTTTACGTAACTGGGCAGATTTGACGTAACTAAAATGAATATAAACCCACAAGGGATTATACAGTTTGATAAAATCTATATACAAAAACATATAGAGGCTTTATGTATTATAAACGGTGATCATTACTACGACTCTGCTGTAGCATCTTTAACAGATTGATATAATACTCCATCTATAAGTATTAGACATATTTGTAGCAAAACGACATACCCTTTGTAGCACAAAGGAATAATTTGTCTGTTGCATTAGTAGCATTAACAGCATACCATCGTGGGAACAACCTCATGTACAGATTTTAGATATTCAGATATTAAGCCATAGGACTGAATATATTTTGGCATTACACGAAAAGCATAAAATATCATATATATGATTTATATGATTTTTTGTTTCATTATCTGTTTGTAATGTTGGTTTTTAAATGCTTTCTCACTGTAATATTTATTTGATTATCACGTCAAGTGTTTTATTTTCAAGATTGATTCAATGTTTGCTACGAGTAAGACCTTCTTTGAAATGCCACTGGAGTACAAGAAGAAATACCGACGGGAACCCCATGTAAATTCTCTCTATGGATGGATACCACGAGAAGCTGAAAGGTATTGCCACCAATCCGATCCAAACTAATCATGAATCATATTATTCAGTTTACACTTTATTATAACTTCAACTTGTATTTACAAGTGCAAATAACGAATACAGGGTCTCCTAAAGAATAAGAGATTTTCTTCTGTGTCTGATATATAGGGACATTGAAAAGAGCATTATAGATTTGCATAACAAATGCTTAAATGGGTGTGGTTTCCCATTATTACTGAAATACCAGGTGATCGATGCAGGCCATTTGAGCATCTTGTTATCATGGTGTTGCTATGCATATAATATACTACTTAAACCTATACCTATTGATGATGTATGGTAATGCTCATATCTTAGTCAATTTGCTGAATTCCTAATAATTTGTTTTATTTTTAAAGTTTAAACCCAGAGCGTCCTGGTGACTACAAGGAAGCTTACAACTATACGCCCTGGGATGGGGATGAGGTATGATCATGTGTGATTAATGCTTCAAATCTACCACTTGGAAAACTATTACTGATCATTTTAAGAAAGGGCCCTTTAAGAAAATGTTACTGTGTTATATTGATCTCAAATGTTATTTTTTAATCAAAATATCAACTCTTACACAACTTCACCTTACGACGATCGTTAAGATTTTTTAACCTTAGATTTTAAATAATTTTGAAAATTGCTTGCTGAAAAAGCTGACATTGATATAGGTGTTTAAAATTTCACATGTATGTACATGACTTCTTGGTGTTTACAACACATCACTCTCAGTAGTCCGTTCAATACTATAGTGAAGGAACTGTTTACACAACGTAAAAACTTACAATGTCCCGATAGCATATAGTAACAGATGATGTTATTACACAAGAGTATTTCCAATGCACATTATGTGGTGCAAAAACATTGCCCTATTTTATTTCAGGTTCTTCCGGATTTGGACGGTTTCGAGGAAACTATGAAAAATTTCCGTGTCTCTTGTGAAACTTTGTCTCTGCGGATCCTTGACCTGATGTCATTAGGACTCGATCTGGAGGTTAGTTTCATTATGTTTTCTGTTTGTAATTCCGGCTGGTTTTATCGCAATGTAACAATGTTTATTTTGGATGCCAATGACGTCTGATTTCTCTGCATTATAAATGTGTTCTCTCATAAAAGTACAATCCGCGTAATTACTATTAGTTAGACCCCGCTGATATCATCCGAAAAGGACAAAGCATGAAAAGCCGTAGCTGCTACTAACACGCGATATATACTTGTATATTGATGTGGTGGACGATTGCTTTTAACAATTACTAACTATATGTCACAGATTATTTTCGTGTCAAATATCGACATGTTCTGCCGTCATTTGGGACATGATGTTCTCCGAAACTTTGACATTGCACAATGACAAGATAATTTACATATGTATCTGTGGAGACCCGTGTCTCTCCTCGAGTGAAATGTCGATAGAAAAACTCGAATTGTGGCGTTTATTATTATTTACGTTTACTTCAATTTTGGTAACAAATGAAAATATGATTAAATTTTTATCAATTTTGAAAGTAGATCAGTGACTGGTGAACGCTTAATCGTTAAAGGTATCGCCTAGTGTAGTATTATAATAATAATTATAAATACAGATTTATCTTAGCTGAACTGACTGATAATCAAAACCACCGCAATTTTGGTGGGGTGACCCATGGCAACTGTGAGTCTCTGGTAAAAACTCCTGGTTCTATTTCGAATGTTCATGTGAACATTTGTTAGCAAAATCAACCATGTACCTCCCAGATGTGAAACTTATTTAGGGACCATATATTTTTCGATACCTATTGTTATTGTAAGGAAGAATACCCTGTCTAACATATTCATATTTAAGTATGGTACATTCTAATGATATGAGGTTCGTTATCTAATGATCAACTGAAAGATTGGGTGCTAATACAAAACAAGAGGTCTTCTCTAAATAATCAACCTTTAGTCATGCAACAAAAATGAAGTGTACTGTAGCCAATTAGTGTTATGATTAAACGGACTGTTTCCTCTGGGGAATGACTACACAGCCCTTCAAATTCTAGTCAGTAAAAATCTAATCTAATAAGTTCAGAAAATGACCTTTGTTATATTACTTGATGACCTTATTTTGTGATCAATCTATATCCGCTAGTTGTGTTTACTTACAATTAGTCCATGTTTGAAAACTGTAACTGCTGCTTTTAACGATTTGTCTTAAATTATCCGTGTTTTTGTGTGGTAACTTCATTATTGTATAAATTAACACACTTATTCTTCAGAGGTAGTATTGCATCTTATCTTATTTTGCAGGACAAACAGTTCTTAAGGAAATGTCATGCATACTTTGGACAAAGAGGAAATTCTTCAGTACTAAAGACAATATTCTACCCAGCATTACCTCAAAATACAGGTAAGATTCAAAAAAGAAAATATTCGCCTGTTAGGCCTATCTCTCTATAATGGTTTTAACAACTTATTTATTTTTTATATTCACTATAATTTTCCTTTTTCACTCAATCACGGCCCAAGACTTGGCATGGATTCAATACCGCTGACCATACATACAAATATATATGCAAAATAATTAAATAGTTGTCGCCGGCCTATATGAGTTATTGCTAGTAGGAGCTTTATATCGCACTAGATTGTTTCAACCCATATGCAGTATCGCTTATCTGTGACATGACCGCCACCAACTACCATTAGTGTGGGTGTCTGACCTATATTGCTGGCCGTCAAATTTAGACTGTCAGCGTGATATCACCATAACCTGGTGCTTAAGTTTCTAAGTTATGATAACTATGATAGTATCTACCAAACATTGTTTTATTTAGGGGCCGCGGTGGCCGAGTGGTTAAGGTGTCCCGACACTTTAACACTAGCCCTCCACCTCTGAGTTCGAAACCTAAGTGGGGCAGTTGCCAGGTACTGACCGTAGGCCGGTGGTTTTTCTCCGGGTACTCCGGCTTTCCTCCACCTCCAAAACCTGGCACGTCTTTAAATGACCCTGGCTGTTAATAGGACGTTAAACAAAAACAAACCAAATGTTTTATCAGGTTTTACTAATATATTAGTGCAGACCACCAGTCACATCTTTCTTTCAGTACAAACTACTTTTTATTTCCCTTAAATCTTGGATCTGTACAACTTTTTATAAGCTATTGAAATTTCTTAAAGTTCTTGAAATAAATGTCATCAATTGGTTGATTGGTAGGCTACAGGTTGTGTGCAAACGAAAATCATCTTATTGCTAGCTGTACATACAATCAGCCTTTTTTATACGCATTGATATGCCGGTCCGATTGAATCCTGTATTAAAAATGTACAATTGTCTTTATAAACGCATCAGCTTTATCCTCGTGAATAATTATACCAAAAATGAGATTCGTTTTAAATCGGCAAATAAAATTGATATTCCGAATTCATAATGCAGACGGCAATTTCATGCTGCTTTGATCGGCTCGTTAGTTTGGGAAACATATAGACTTCAAGATTCAATCGAGTTACTACTATTGCTCATATATTAAACTTGCAGGGAAAAAACGAGTCTATCTTTATAGATTGAATTTACTTACAGATATCAAACCCAATCAATTACGGTGTGGAGAACACTCCGATTACGGGTCTCTAACACTACTGTTTCAGGACGACGCAGGGGGTCTAGAGGTATGTGACGAATAATGACATAATATCATAAGGTAACTATCACAGAATAGTGTATAAATTGTTCCTGATTAAAAACAAAAGAAAGAAATACTTCCAAAAACGATATAGGCCTACTGTGCTTATTGAGAATATTCTATGAAAAACGTTTGTGATCGAATTAACTATCGGCTATCAACATACAAATTTCAACATATAAAAGAAAGTCTCGTGCGTTTTTTAATAATATATAGTAATATGAATTAAAATAGACGTGATCATGAATAAATATCGTAGATCCTATGCTTTAATATGTTTGCAATGGAACACGTCATCCTATTAGTTTTGCTTTGGTTTTCCTTACTTGGTTTATTAGGTAAGAGACCTAAATGGTAAGTACATACCAGCGACCCCGATCCCAGACACTGTACTGATCAACATTGGAGATCTGATGCAGAGATGGACAGCCGATCGTCTCACCGCCACAGTGAGTTACCCGTTTGTTGTTGTATCAAGCCCAATAACCTATGTTATACGTTCATTATGTTTCTGTATCCTTTCATTTTGAGGATGTTACATTATTTATTTGTGCTGTAACTTAACGTCACGGATTGGTTTAACGTCCTTTCAACAGCTTGTGTGAAATACACACGTATCACGTTACAATCTCCTTTTGAGATATTTGTCCGTTTGGAAGTCCATTAACTTCACTTTATTGTGGTATTTGTTCGTTGGTAAGTCCATTTTAACATAATGTCAACACTTTATTGTATTATTGGTCCGTGTGTAAGTCTTTTGTAACATAATGTTTAATTATCATCCTTATGAAGAAACCATTGTTCGGGAAGGGATCAATGCAGAATGATACATTACTTTACGATTAGAGGTTGTTTAACATATCCATAAAATTAAATGTAACAGTTCACGCGGAGTATTCAAACCCAATCGAAATTACTTCAGAAAACGGGATATAGCATGATGATGCTTAAAAGTTGACAATGACAATCATGTCTGCACATTCACGTATACAAAATTAAACTCATATCATATGTATTCTTGTCATCATAAGCCGTGGAAAAGATATAAAGATATATATATTCTTTTTTTTTTTTCGGACGAGGAGTATCAGTCTAATAACAATTAACACTAATTTCGAAATACAAGGAAATGTACGAAAGCCGGTTGGGACCATTTTTGTAGAAGAAAATAAAAAAAAAATCGCGTTATTACGCGAAACTAACGCGTTATATCGCGAAACTTTCGCGTAATTACGCGAAACTAACGCGTTATATCGCGAAACTTTCGCGTTATTACGCGAAACTAACGCGTTATTACGCGAAACTAACGCGTTATATCGCGAAACTTTCGCGTAATTACGCGAAACTTTCGCGTTATTACGCGAAACTAACGCGTTATATCGCGAAACTTTCGCGTAATTACGCGAAACTTTCGCGTTATTACGCGAAACTAACGCGTTATATCGCGAAACTTTCGCGTTATTTCGCGAAACTTACGCGTTATTACGCGAAACTAACGCGTTATTACGCGAAACTTTCGCGTTATTTCTAGAAACTTACGCGTTATATCACGAATATATATTGATAGTTATAAGAAGTATCGGCTACTTTTGAAGAGTATTGACATGAGGCACGACAGTTTAGTGAGTTTTTATTCTGAGCTTAGCCTCCTATCCCAAGCTGAAATTTTGAGTTTTTTTAACAATAGTGGATAGTGCTGTTTTAAGCAATTCAACACGTAAACGAACTTTGAAACGATAGTGTTTAACAATAAGGAAATTAGTTCTCGGATATATACGATGTTGCATTATTCATTCTCAAAGAATTACAAAATTCTGGACAGAAAAAAAATCTTGGTTCTCGCCCTCCATCTTTACAGTCAGTATCTGATACTCTGAAACCATTTCATCGTCTGATATAACCTGCTGCGCATTATAACGCAAAAGTTTCGTGATATTATACAATTATCGACCTGTTTTCAGGTAAATATGATGATTTATAAACAACTCGAGAAAATGATATTTCCCGAGGCCGAAGGTCATCGTATTCACCTGAAAACAGGTTGATAACTGCTTTATCATATGACAAAACTGCAACATTTTCATATTACAGAATGATTATCATTACCTGTCATAGGATTGAAAAAATAATAGTGATCGACTGGAGAAAGGTTCAAAATGACATTTAAAAAGTCAAAGTCAACAATGAATTTAAACTTCATTATTTATTATTGCTTAAAATTCAACAAAATGTAAATGCTAAAACATCTAAAAATTCAGTCTATTAAACTCTGTCCGGGAGTACATACCTACACGTACATGTAAGTATACATTTGTGACGACACGGATAGTTGGACATTCCCTTGTTACTATATTTGGGTGTGTAATCGAGTTGTTGGATTGTTATGTCACCCTGGATTTGACGTCACGGATTGCGGGAGAGTCTCTGTTATTATATTTGGGTGCGTATTCGAGTTATTGGGTGGTTGTATCACTCTGTAGCGAGAGAGGGTACGGCCAAAGTCCCCCCCCCCCCCCCCCCCCCCCCCCCCCCCCCCCCCCCCCCCCCCCCCCCCCCCCCCCCACCCCCCTAGACATTAGCCCCTAGGACAAAAGCCCCTTCATACTAATCAAAAAGTGGACAAAAGCTCCTTTATATAAAAAAAAAATTAATTTCAATATATGTACATTTTCATTGATGTTGTATTCTTATGAAAAGAAATATATCATTAATGTCTTCATGTGTATCAACAGTGAAATGTCTTTATTTGCACAGGTATCAATTTGTTTTTTTATATGATTTCTTTGATTTTAATCATTCCTAAAATTAAAATGATTACAAGACAGAGCAACATGTTTGGTAAGGCAGTCATTATATTATAACTTGAGACACAGATACTGAAAAAGGAGATGTTTTAGGAACCTGATGGCACCATGTAATCGATGATTATTGATAAAATACTATTAAAAAATACAGATTTACTAATAGTATATAACGTACATGTATACCAACTAAATTTATATAGAAGGGGCTTTTGTCCGGGGGATGGGGGTAAGGGACGGGGGTGTTTTGTCCTACACTGAGGCACGGATTCGGGATTGATAATAATATTTGATCAAAGGGATAATGTTTAGAATTGCCCAATCTGGAAAGGGGGGAAATCACAGTCATATAATAATATTTCGCGTAATTACGCGTTAGTTTCGCGTAATAACGCGTTAGTTTCGCGTAATAACGCGTAAGTTTCGCGATATTACGCGTTAGTTTCGCGTAATAACGCGTTAGTTTCGCGAAATAACGCGTTAGTTTCGCGTAATAACGCGAAAGTTTCGCGATATTACGCGATAGTTTCGCGTAATAACGCGTTAGTTTCGCGTAATAACGCGTTAGTTTCGCGAAATAACGCGTTAGTTTCGCGTAATAACGCGAAAGTTTCGCGATATTACGCGATAGTTTCGCGTAAAAACACGATAGTTTCGCGTAATTACGCGAAAGTTTCGCGATATAACGCGTTAGTTTCGCGATATAACGCGATAGTTTCGCGTTATTACGCGAAAAAAAAAAAAAAAAAATTCTACGAAAATGGTCCCAACCGGCTTTCGTAGAAATGTCTTGGATCCACTAACGTAAACATGGTTTTGTTTCAGAAACACAGAGTGGTGATTCCTAAGGAGGAATTAAGGAAGATGATGAATCGACAATCTATCGCGTTCTTTATCCAACCAGACGATGAAGTGATGATTCGAAGTTTGGATAAATCTGATAAATTTGAACCCATTCAAAGTTTGCAGTACCTTCTGGACCGCCTGGGACGTACATACTAACAGTTGCTTCGTTTATCAGTAGATCAATGTAAAAGCATACTGGTGGTATTATAATAATGATAATATATATATATACATGATAAAACAGGAAAGCATTGTCATCAATGTAAGATATTCTAATCAGTTTGCATGTTGGATCAAATAAAATGGGAACTTATAATCACGGTATCTCCGTTGAGAAACTATCATAGCAAAAACGCTAAGATGCATGTTAGTCTGTATATTTTTATAAAGACGTTTTACTGTAATATGATGATTTCGCATTTAAGAAGTATATCATTATAGTGAGATTGCATATAAATTAACACTGTTATCAATGAATATTACAAGACGCGTTTAGTGATTTCAATATCGATTAAGAACAAAGAAATATATAGAAAATACACTACGATTCAATTTCATTATATTAATTCAAAAAGAGGCGTGTGTCTAAATTTCTGAAAACAAGAAAATGCAAATACTTTAATCAAACATCAAATATGTATATCAAGTAAGAAATGTTTTAGATGAATAGTAAGCAGAGAATGCCTACATGCCTTATTTTGACAGGAAGTTGAAGTATTGAAAGGATTAAATATGTATAACACAGACACACGTAGAACGTAGATGATTATTTGGTCTTGTTCCTTCATCGAACTTATTTTAAGAATCAAATTGTATCGCACAAACGCATCATTGGCTGCTACCGTTTACGTATCCATACTTATCCAAACGGAAGGTTGAGTTGAAGCAATACTCTCGACATAGCAATGGCAGATTTATAGAAGTGTTTCCTTTTTTCGATCAAAAAGTACAATCCATGGAGCTTGAAACCGATAATAGAGTTTTTATTCATATGTAAAATAACTAGATGTTATTAAGTTCTACCACTAAACAACTGTAGATTCGCTTCTCACGCGGATACTGATGTGTTGCCATACAACGTGGCTATTCAGCATTTGGCCTCAAAAACAGGACGTCAATACGTTGCATCAACTTAAACTTTATCAAGGGTAATTCGGTGAATTACTTTCTACAAGATATCGGTATACACCACCAACTTGCGAGGGCATCATCACTTCTGAATTGTATTTACTCAGGTAAGCTTATATCCAAACATTACGAACCTTTGTCCAGAAATGATACTAGAGGTAGGTGATATGTGCGAGCTGACGTGGTATTCCCAAGACGTAACCATAACATTTTATGATTTCATATTACGCTATAATCGAAACGTTGAATATTTTGCCTATTTAGAAATTGAAATGCTATCAAACGAGTGAGTTTTCAAAATGAAAATGCTATGTATGAGCTGTTAGCGCTGAAATGGCAGCTCCTGCTGTATGCTTCCCAGGTCGTTGAGAAAGACATTAAGTTTAAGGTCTTATTTGAAGAAAGACAAAAGTGTACATACCAGAAAGCTGTCTGTTTTACTGATTACGGGATTTTTCTTACCTTATGTGTGGTACATGAACGTTTTCTTTTGTATTCGTTTCCATTAAAAGAAACTGTTACAGGCTTTGTCATTGTCGTATCATTTGTCTCACTGTTTTTTATGATAACATGTCTACTCAGTTGCGTAGGCCGTGTCACTTTTAAATTACTCCATTACTAGGCATGCGGATAATCAAAGTTGGATTAACTTTTACAGACACCGTATGTTACCAATCAAAGTATCACTGAAAATATACTTTAGAAAAAAAAAATTGGGATTACACAGTATCTTTCATCATCACACAAATTCTGTCCCAGGTGCGATATTGGACTATAATATGACCCTGAATGATAACAATTATCAATTCAACAAACAAAAGGGTTATTGACATCAGCAGTGGGCGTTATATAAGGATGCTCAATAACTGGGGTCATGACATTTCACCACTTCTTATGAAGGTATCATACAATCAAGCTTGTGTTTTTTTATAATGGTAATTTGTCTGCCGTAAAGCACGTCAAATTAATATCTTAATTAATGATAGAATGTTATATTTCTAATATATGTAGTGATTTAATTTCCGATTTTTGTCTTTCCCAAAAGTCTAAACTGAAAAAAAATATGTTCATAGAAATTAAGAAATGTATCTTATCATTTTCTCTATTGTTCGCCATTTTAGTAAGGTGTTCCGACACTTTATCACTAGCCCTCCACCACTGGGTTGCAAATTCGAAACCTACGTGGGGCAGTTGCAAAGTACTGATCGTAGGCCGGTGGTTTTTCTCCGGGTACTCCGGCTTTCCTCCACCTCCAAAACCTGGCACGTCCTTAAATGACCCTGGCTGTTAATAGGACGTTAAACAAAAACAAACCAAACCAGTTTAGTATCGAAAATACCTAAACCCTTGTAATTAACAATCTTTTCACTGATCTACAGTAACGGAAAAACTTATAAAAAGCATATCCAATTATGTAATCAATGTGAAGTTTCATGTAGTTTCATTTTTCTGTTAGATGGAAATGGAATAGATGATTTAGTGACACTTGATATTTCTTCTAACCAGAAGTTTTGATTGATTTAAGTTAAATCCCATGACAAAATGTGAGGTAAATTACATTCGTTGTCGCATTATGATACTGGAGTATCCTGTATAATCATGCGACAAATTTATAGCAAATTTTATCGGATCACGTACACTCGCTCTGGTTATGAAGTAGTTATCAGGACAGAACCCAAAAGAAGAGATTACATTTTCCAAAACATCCTAAAAATGCGATATACTAACAAGCAATATTTTTTATATTACCCTCAAAACAACCTTATTTTACATCAAATGTAATCCCCGCTTATACATTGATTTATGTTGCATCGACATTTATAAACAAATGTTTAACTAAGGAGATCAATGTATGAACTGTGCATGTCGAAACTGATATTTCTTATGCCACTGGATTATTTATTTCCAATATCTGACAGCATTATGCCATCAAACATGAAACTTCCATTCGAAAGGCCTTTGTCGTACACCACATCCTGGTTTAAACGAAATAAAATGTATCATAACTGAACTGTGTTGTGAAATGGTTGCTCGCTTAAATATCAATTCAAAATATGTTTTTAATATAGTGTGTAATATCAAAAAAAGATAATAATATATATATCAGGGTAGTGACAGCGGAACCACGAGGCATACCGATATGTTTGATGCCAGTTTTTATTGTGAATTCTGAAATTAATTGGCAATGCAACTTTTCATGAAAATTAACACCGGTGACATTAAAAAAGTAGTTAAAAAGATGTCGCCGGATATAACACGACATTTTGACTACATCTCAAATCCATCTTTTTTTCTCTGCCTTCCTCTCTGAAGAAATCTTATTTGCTTTGCGCTTAAACTATTGATAAAGTATATCCATATGATCTGAATAATGTTAACTCGGTTCTATGACAAAATTATATTCCCTTAACTTTTCATACGAACCAAATCAAATTTATGTGACAAACAAACCTAGCGAGGTTTGTATTTCAAAAGCATGTGTTAATGTTGAAAGGACTAATAGTATCAATGAATTCAGCCGAAACATATGGGGCTCAAATTTCATTATTTTCACAATGACTGAAAAATGATATCAGAAATGATATTGCGCTAAAATAAAATAAAACTGCATGGTAATTAATTATCATTGCCCTCAAATGAAATATTATTGCTCGGCAACAAATTATTATAGCATCGAAATGAACCATCATGATGTTCGAACACGTGTCCGCGCAACATCGTTCCCTATTTGTAACGCATTCAGAACAAAGGATAATACTATTTTTGGCACACATTATTATTTGAATGCAATATCTGTATGATGTCCATACTCAAACACCAAGGTTTTCGGATAATCATCAGGAAAAAAACATCTCAAATGGACAAAGCTTTTATTCTAACACAATTGTCACGTGAAGTCATTATAGCTAGTTAAGGTAAACGTGCAGAAAAAGCGATCGTGTGACCAAATCTCATTGTACAATCGTTATACGTATATCCTTTCAGTCATATTTTTGAACAAATGAAACCATCTCATCTCGTAACATTCCATTGATTTGTACAACTCATATTCCATAGAAATAAAAGATGGCGCGAAACTTTTGATAATACTATAGGCCTATACAATGCTGGAATGTATTCTAACTTCAGTTTTGGCCTGATGTTATATTATAACTGTAGCTTTGGCCTGATGTTGATTCTAATTGTAACTTTGGCCTGATGTATTCTAATTGTAACTTTGGCCTGATGTTGTATTCTAACTGTAGCTTTGGCCTGATGTTGAGCACCTTGAATCAAGTGTAAAAAGAAGTCTACACAAATTCTCACAAGCTGTCCTTGAGGATACTGGACTTGGTGTCGATAGGATTAGAGGTAGGTTTTCCGCAATACATGTGCATGTTAATATTATAGAGAGAAAGGTATCACCTCTTAATATCACTTAAATGTGTCACCTCTTAATATGACTTAAAGGTATCACCTTTTAATATCACTTATAGATGTCACCTCTTAATATCACTTATAGATGTCACCTCTTAATATCACTTATAGATGTCACCTTTTGATATCACTTATAGATGTCACCTCTTAATATCACTTATAGATGTCACCCTTTGATATCACTTATAGATGTCACCTCTTAATATCACTTATAGATGTCACCTTTTAATATCACTTATAGATGTCACCTCTTAATATCACTTAAAGGTGCCGCCTCTTAATATCACTTATAGATGTCACCTCTTGATATCACTTAAAGGTGCCGCCTCTTGATATCACTTATAGATGTCACCTCTTAATATCACTTATAGATGTCACCTCTTGATATCACTTATAGATGTCACCCTTTGATATCACTTATAGATGTCACCTCTTGATATCACTTATAGATGTCGCTTCTTGATATCACTTATAGATGTCACCCTTTGATATCACTTATAGATGTCACCTCTTGATATCACTTATAGATGTCACCTCTTAATATCACTTATAGATGTCACCTCTTAATATCACTTATAGATGTCACCTCTTAATATCACTTATAGATGTCACCCTTTGATATCACTTATAGATGTCACCTCTTAATATCACTTATAGATGTCGCCTCTTAATATCACTTATAGATGTCACCTCTTGATATCACTTATAGATGTCACCTCTTGATATCACTTATAGATGTCACCACTTGATATCACTTATAGATGTCACCTTTTAATATCACTTATAGATGTCACCTCTTAATATCACTTATAGATGTCGCCTCTTAATATCACTCAAAGGTATCACCTTATTATGTCACTCTCAATATTTACATCATTTCTTTATTGTGGATTGTAGTTAAATAATAATTGAAGTCATAATACATCACTGCAATACATCCATTTATAGTAACACATGATATACTTATCCATTGTTAAGTCAATAAAAGACAATCATTTGAAACGGCCATTTCCTTGGATTTTTCGCCCCCAGGAAAAGAAGAGTTCGGCCTATAGATAATAAAAATACAGTGTATACCCATAATAAAGGGATACACAAGCCTTTACCTACAGCCTATTTCCAGGTTAAAACTCTTGACGGAGTATATGTTTCTGTCACTTCTGATGCCTTTGTAAGTTAAGACTATATATACCTATATGTTTCAAATCGCAAGATTTGTTGCCACTGCTAACAAAACTTTGGTGTTTTTGAATCAATCCCAAGAAAAGGTTCCTTTTTAAAGTTAACCAAATGAAGATGGAATTTAGTTTTGTTTAGTTGCAATTTGACACAACTATTTCATTGTATGATTTTTTAAAAAAAATTTTTAGATGCGCAAGAGACGTCCAGAATTTTTTTCAAAGTTCGGATCAAAGTACCGTGAAGAACATTTGAGATCTAGTAAGATCTAACGCGATATCATCTAAAATAAATTTAAATTCACGTTTAACTTGATGTAATGCCGCACACAGAAAGAATATAGAGTGATATTAGTATCACAAGTTGAAGGAAGCAGTTGAATGAATTAACACCAGTCAAAATGTACATGTATGAAAATTTGCTAAGCTGCATTCCCTACCTAGTATGTGCCCCAATTAATTTGATATTCAAAGGCTTATTCCCATTATCAGGTTGTCCGTGACAGATGTTGACTACCACGGAAATATACGTTGATGAAGACCATCGGGGAAGTTATCATCTCATTATATGAAGGTATTGCGTGTTTGATACTTGCTGATATACCAAGTGGTTCCATTATTGTGACAAAACCCGAATTTGATTTAGATTTAGAAGATTTAGAAGACGCTGACCCTGTCAGAGCACCTGGTCTTATTTTCCTTGTATTTTTCCTGGAGTCTCCATGCAAATCTGTATCTTTTATATTTTACCTCATTTAATCAATTTCGAGTTTAATTATGGTTTCATTATTATGTCGTTATTTAAAAAAACATGTTTAATGTAACAGAAACACATTGGGTGCTATTTCCCGATGATGGTGCCTGAAGAAGAAAACTTCGCCAATCCACTGCCTTCTTCATCCTGCCTGATGAAGAAGCCATGATCAAGTGCCTGGACAACTCCAACAAACATGACCCTGTCTCTAGTAAGGACATGACCCTGTCTCTAGTAAGGACATGACCCTGTCTCTAGTAAGGACATGACCTGTCTGTAGTAAGGACATGACCCTGTCTAGTAAGGACATGACCCTGTCTGTAGTAAGGACATGACCCTGTCTCTAGTAAGGACATGACCCTGTCTCTAGTAAGGACATGACCCTGTCTCTAGTAAGGACATGACCCTGTCTCTAGTAAGGACATGACCCTGTCTAGTAAGGACATGACCCTGTCTAGTAAGGACATGACCCTGTCTCTAGTAAGGACATGGGACCCTGTTCTAGTAAGGACAGACCCCTGTCTCTAGTAAGGACATGACCCTGTCTCTAGTAAGGACATGACCCTGTCTTTAGTAAGGACATGACCCTGTCTGTAGTAAGGACATGACCCTGTCTAGTAAGGACATGACCCTGTCTGTAGTAAGGACATGACCCTGTCTCTAGTAAGGACATTGACCCTGTCTAGTAAGGACATGACCCTGTCTCTAGTAAGGACATGACCCTGTCTCTAGTAAGGACATGACCCTGTCTAGTAAGGACATGACCCTGTCTGTAGTAAGGACATGACCTGTTCGTAGTAAGGACATGACCCTGTCTAGTAAGGACATGACCCTGTCTCTAGTAAGGACATGACCCTGTCTAGTAAGGACATGACCCTGTCTCTAGTAAGGACATGACCCTGTCTCTAGTAAGGACATGACCCTGTCTAGTAAGGACATGACCCTGTCTCTAGTAAGGACATGACCCTGTCTCTAGTAAGGACATGACCCTGTCTGTAGTAAGGACATGACCCTGTCTAGTAAGGACATGACCCTGTCTGTAGTAAGGACATGACCCTGTCTAGTAGGACATGACACCTTAGTAGGACATGACCCTGTTCTCTAGTTAAGGGACATGACCCTGTGCTCTAGTAAGGACATGACCCTGTCTAGTAAGGACATGACCCTGTCTCTAGTAAGGACATGACCCTGTCTAGTAAGGACATGACCCTGTCTCTAGTAAGGACATGACCCTGTCTCTAGTAAGGACATGACCCTGTCTAGTAAGGACATGACCCTGTCTAGTAAGGACATGACCCTGTCTAGTAAGGACATGACCCTGTCTCTAGTAAGGACATGACCCTGTCTAGTAAGGACATGACCCTGTCTCTAGTAAGGACATGACCCTGTCTCTAGTAAGGACATGACCCTGTCTCTAGTAAGGACATGACCCTGTCTCTAGTAAGGACATGACCCTGTCTCTAGTAAGGACATGACCCTGTCTCTAGTAAGGACATGACCCTGTCTCTAGTAAGGACTATCTCATCATGATAGCCCAAACTAACATACTAACTATGTTTGTCATAAAAATATTACAATTTGTGAAATGTGTTTCTTGATAAAATGATTAAAAAAACAAAAATCTTAGAAAGCTTCTTAACCATGATATCAAGAATTATATTCTTCAGAACAATTAACACACAGAAATATGTTGATTAATACTGTGCAAGAAAACCTGTTGCAAGTTATGTGAATATCCTAAATTATACAGTAAAGCCCATTATCATAGAACCTGGTTGCTATTTATTGTTTACAAATACATTGTATCACAATTAGAGTAAAAAATAACTAACTTTCAAAAAAGTACCCCACCAATAAAAAATGCCAACCAATTGTTCTACTGTGAACTGCTTCTTCAGTGTCAAATAATTCGTGATAAGACACTTCTGTCTACATTCTGTGGTACATGTACATAGAAGTTGTGATTTTCATGAGCAATGTTTCAGAGACTGATATGAGGACCTAGATGTCTAAACTATGCATAGTTTTGTTTATGTTACAAGGATTTTCCGGAATTTGTTCCATAAGCATAAATTAAACAGAAGTATTTAAGATACAATAAACAGTGGATTCTGTGGCTAAAGTATTTGTTGTTCTTCTGATTGAAAAAAATTGCTAAAATGATAATTTCAAAACTCTTTTTTCCTTTAGACAAAATAGATTTTATTACCAAATCAACCATTATGTTTGCATATGGTATTGCAATATACCATATATTACACATTCAGAAGTGTACAAATTTGAAAATCACGAAAATGCAACTTAAGAAGATTACCTCCACATAAGTAAATAAATAGAAATCAAGATTTAATGTTTGTTAAGATCTAGAAGTAGTTTATCACTTTCAGGTCTCCGTTAATACCATAGTGCTCCAGTCCTGATTTATACTTCAGGTCTCCGTTAATACCATAGTGCTCCAGTCCTGATTTATACTTCACAATGTGTTCTTTGTTAATTATGCACAAATACCTGATAATATCCATTAGTCAGTAACTCGTTTTTGGGTTTTTTTTATGAGGTTGTATCACTCTGTGCAGTTGTTTTCTTTGTCTTAGAAGCAATATCCTTTACTTTTGGGAGGAGTTCTTTCATTTCAGTAGTTAATTTTGCTTTTTCTTCTTCTGTATCTTCACCTTGCAGTTTCAAATGTTTTACCACTAAATCTGAAAAACAATTAACCACAACCAATGACAAGAATTACAGGTAATTATATGCTTCGCCCATCACGCTTAGCTTGTAAGTATAGCACCAGTAAGTTTAAAGTAAAGTCCAAAATTCACTAAAATTTCAATACTTTTTTCCAAAAAGCAACCAATACCCCCACACTATAACTGGATGTTTGTTTACTATCAAGCTGAAGTATTTTGGTTGCTTTTGGAAAAAAATAGTAAAATCTTAGTGAATTTTGGAGTTAAATTGAACCTTACTAGTGAAATATTAGTTAAGTTAGGAGTTTGTTTAAAACATAAAGTAAATTCCAAATGTAATTACTCCAGGAATTTACCTAAGCCTTCCAACCCTGGTTTTTTCCTTGCGAAGATTTTAGTTATCTGACCCACACAAACATATCAGGTGGTCTTTGTTACTGAGGCCGAGACCCCTATCAAAACTTGAGCATTTTAATATACATGTACATATTTGTAATTCATAAAACCACAAAGTACTGCATTATATTTGGATAGAAAAACAACCAATAATACCAGGTGGCCAGCCTTCAGATAAAGTTTAGTTAGATAGGGCCATAAAGGGTCATAACTCTGTATATGTATAGTGTAACACAAGGACATCCCATGAGGAACCAGGCAATTATAAATGATAAACTATCATTAGATGTACCATAAAAAAACCTAGCTCATAGTGAACATCCAGCCATAACACTGTATAAAGTGTGACACAAGACTCAAATATAACCTACACATTGTCAAGATGGTTAAATTAACCCATGGTTGATTACAGACTATAACACTGTATAAGACATGCATGCATATTCAATATTTAGTAACTGTAAGCATAGGAATACTGTACATGATATGGTCCGAAAATGACAGACAGAATAAAGTACACCCCTACAGTTCCCTCAGTAGTACTGATATGAGACTGCCAAACTTAATATAAAGACAAACTATATACATGTATATGGCTTGTTAAGCAATGATCATTTAAAGACTAATGGTATTAACACGTGTGCATCTGACTGATTCCGAAATGTAGCAAATCACCTATCTGAGCATGTAAAATCAATTCCTGAATTCATCTTCATGTGTGTTACAATGCCATATTTAATCATGGTTTGTTTAATAAATACGGTCAAAAAAAAGATCTTTACATAAAAAGGTCTGCATGATACATCAGTCCACCCAGTAACATTTACAGTAGCTAGGAAAAATCAGTACTCTCCATACATACCTTGAAGCGTGACCAATACTTTATGTTGTTCTGTGTCCATGTGCTCTTTGAGGAAGACAATGATCTGGGGCACAGATTTGCCAGGAGCATGAATCAGACATTGTGTGTAGGTCTGGAAGAGTAGGACAGCAGCCAAATGGAGGGCCATGGCAGGATCCGACTCCTCGTTCATCTGCTCCAGCAATACTTGGCGGTGGTTAAACACAAGTTGTCTATAACACCAGAAATATTAAAAATATAGGGTTAATATAATTGTACTTCAAATCATTAATTGTCTGCAACCAGATATGTTTCTGTCAATGTAGAGATGAGATAGCTTACAAATATTTTAAAATTATATCAGAGCGAGACTAAGTTAGTTTAGTAATGTGTTGAATGTGTGACAATTTATTTTAAAAATCATTAGTGATGAGGTCATCTAGATTCTTAAATCACTTCAAAGAGAGTGGTGACATATCAATGGACCTCTATCCACCCGATATCATTAACGTGGGCATAGCTCTTATTGAATCAACTCTCTCCATATACCCAACAGTGATAATAATATCATACCTTTCCTTCCTTTTGTCTGGTTTCTTGAGAATAATACTTAAATTTTCTGGTCCACAGAGTTTCTCAAGGAGCGAAAAGAAGTCTTCAAGACACTGTAAGATTAGAATAGAAGATTTGTTTGGTTATATGTGAACTTGGACTGGGATGGATTTGTAGATCCTATATTTGCAGGCATAGATGACAGTAGATAGACTTTTGTGAACTGGAGATATCTGACAGGTTGTCAGTTACATATTAGCTTTAATCATTATATACATGTACATAAATGCATGGCAGCAATCAATGAAATAAATGTTCTTAAACTAGGGCATGCAGCAATCTGATAAAAACAATGAAAGACGGATGAAAATCTGTGGAAATTATTCCAGTAATGACATAACAGCTGTTCTACAATAGGATTAGACAGCAGAAACTTACTTTTCCATTTAAGGAAGCGTGCAGCTTCGTTAGCGGGGGTTGTACACTTTCTGGCATTTTGCTGATTAATTTAGCTCGGCCCTAGAAAATAGAGACACATGATTCTTGTAGCCATACACCCATATGGAAATTATGTATTGCTATACCATTTGCTAAATGAAATATATATTAAATATTTCTAAGTGAAAAGTTACAAGAAATACTTTTATATAAAAAGGAAAGGATGTTGGGCTGTATCACACATCATAACATAGAATTTATTTTACAATAGACATAAATATGCAGAACAAGCATTAAAGGTTTGCAGAAAAATAATCTACCGTATAAAGGGAAATTTTAGCATTCATAAAATTTGGCGATTTGGTCATGAAAACTAAAAGTTAAATTTTGGCGGGTAAAATTTAGCTATTTTCCTTAAATCTAGGGTTTTGCTTTGAGTATATATATTACTTATGGGTATATTTAGATAATTATGCTAAGTACATACATCCTTTCCATGTTGATTAAGTGTGTTGTGTAATATCGATCCTCTGTTTCAAAACCGGAAACTATTACCAAAAATCATCAGACGAACACATACATGTAGATACTCATATGTACCAACCAGCATTTTGGCCGACAGTTGCCAGGCAACAACCAATATTACACACCACTCATTACTCTCGGGAGTTATCGGAGGTAAATGACAGTCGGAACGGAAACTATTGGCCAAAGTGAAATTTTCCCGTCTTTTTAATTAGCAGTGTTAAAATGACGAGTTAAATTTTGGCGATCTATATACGGACCCGCCAAATTAAAACCCCTCTAAAAGTTCCTGTTATGCAGTAAATAAGAAGGTGTTTCTCACATCAGGGGTTATTTCTGTTTCCTCCAGTACGGATACCATGTGATCAGTGGCAAAAGAGTTGATCACCATATTGGCTATGTCACTGCAGAGTGTCTTTAGTAAGTGTTTAATAAGTTGTGCCTGGCCCTCATCTACAAAATAATACAGTGTACTTTGATTATTGTTGTAACTATATTAAAGGCTACATGCAACCTAACCATAAAATCCATTCTGAAAGAGTTATAAACATACAGCCCATACAACTTATTTTGTGAATAGTATTTGAACTTGAAGTAGAGTTCAAGTTAATGGCTTAGAGATTTCTTATCCAAGGGAAATAACTCTAAAATTCAAAGTTCCCATTAATAAAGATATGATCACAACTGTGGCCTAATATACCCCACTATTGTGCACGATTTAATCAGCTGATCACCTTGAAAAAGAATTATTCCTTTCTCAAACAGTTTACAGTTAGTCCAAAGTCCAGACAGTTTCTCCTGTAATTCTCCGTGTGTCTTTTTACGACTGGCTCCAGATCCTGATCCAGACTGTGAGAGAAATATAGACTTTGCCAGCTCATGAAACTGCTTTGTTAATGGTCTGAAAAATGAAATGACTTGCGTAAGTTTAAAAAACACAATATAGAGCACAATGACAGGAGATACACATGGTGAAAAAATCCCTTGTCTGGATTCAGGGCAGCTGAGAAGACCCTACAACGTTTACCACTATTGACCACTTTGTAGTGGGGTGTAATTTAGCAAACAAAGAATGTAGTATATTTACCTATGAAGGTGTCGAGCAATCTCTGTGAGGAACTCGTCTGGACAGTCCCGTAGTTCTGTCTGTTTTCGTAAAACATCTTCCATTTCCTCTATAGACATAAAAGAAGATTCTATCTGTTTCCCTTTCCCTCCCATCGTGTCATCATCATCAGAATCTTCATGTGTGTCTCCTCGTCCTCTAGCCCCTTTCTTCTTCAGTGACTTGGTTTTCACTTCCCGACCCTGTGTTCCTCCTCCACTCTTGTTGCTACCTACAATAGTATACTCACTTAAACATACTCCCTCTAACAATCAACTTCATTCTTCTTGAACACCATATTTTTCATTGCCATACAATGAAATTCAAGGTGTAATTAAAGATTTTTAGTTTAGATCTGTTGATAAATGGTCAAAGGAAATCTTCTATATTTTCATCTTAAACAAGTTAGTTTTTTTCTGTACATGAAAGCTATACAGTTAATTGGTTAGTTTTGATTTGTGTTCAATGTCCAATCAACAGCTATGGTCATTTAAGGATGTCCTCCACCTTGTGCCATATGCATGCATGATGCGAGTATGCCTGTTTTGGGAGCTACAATATGTTCATCTCCTTGTGACAGCACAAAATTAATGTCAAAAGTATAGTGTTACCCCACTGAAACATGCTGCTGGAGACACCCATCAGACATCCCACACAGTCCCATTATAATGACAACGGGCAAATCAGTCATCCCACTCCAAAAATACTGAGCACTACAAACCAATATTTCTGGTATAAATCATACCGGTTCGCAAAGGAAAAATCTTATATTGGTACCTTTTGCATAATTGTTATTTTTATCACATGGCATTTAATAAAGCTTGAATAAGGCATCCACAATGGTGCTTTAAATATACAAATATAACCATGAAATTGTACAAAGTATGCTGCATGCAAACATACCAGTGAAGTTTTGTTGGACATTGAATACAATAGCTGGAGTAATGATATTGAACGTAACAGCCAAATAATTCTGTTTTGGGAAGTAGCTTCGAACTTGGATTCATCAAACCCATATCCAAACTTGTCACTAGTCTGTTAAATCAATGTAAAAAGACAAGACTTTTTACCCAAATATTAGTAACATTAATACTAGAGGCCCAGAAGGTATGTATTACTCACCTGGATATTTAAGTGATTATGGAAAACACTCTCATATATATATATATAATAAGTTACATTACAAACATTTCCTGCCTATCAGTATGTACCATGCATAAACATTGCTTTTAAAACTTTCCTTTAAATACTAGTAACATTTAGTTTTCAGACAATATAGCCAAATTGCCCCTTTTGGCCTCATTCCTCAGCTCTCTACTAGTCAGGTAAGGTTAAATTCCAAAGAGCAGTTAAAAAGGAGGCATTTGAAGAAATTGTTGATGGACATAGGAGAGGTCACCTTGGTCCAGCCCCAACATTTGTACAATTTTGAATCTCCACCATCTAGGGTGCTTCTAGTCAAGTAAGGATAAATCCAATCAGCAGTTGATAAGAAGTCATTTGAAGAAATTGTTGATGGACAGATAAATGACACAAAAGTACAGCATAGGTAAGCTAACCTTGCCCTTTGGGCCAGGTGAGATGATAATCAATTGGCTATAAGTCTGGTCCTTTTATATAAAACTTTAGATAAGATAAGTCTAGTCCAATATAGAACTTCTTTGGGCCATTATGTAAGGAACCAAGAGAGTATAATTACTTTGTGCTTTCTTCTTCCTCTGATCTTTCCTCTCCTCACGGCCAGTTCCTCCATCGTCCATGCCAGACAGTTTGGTTGAAGACTTTTTACCAGTCTGGGAATCACCAGTCTGTTTGAAGACATTGGGATTGTTTCTTGATTCCTACAAAACAAAAGGGTCCATTTGGAAAATTTTACTGTAAGCATGCTTAAAATGAATGTATGCAAAAAGACTTCAATTATGTTACCGAAAATTAAGCACATAAAGTGGCAAGATTTCAATGAAGGCTATCTCTCTTCAAACAACCTGAATAATCGGGATAAATATATGTCTCAGCTTCATCAAGGAAGCCAGGTACTATGTATGTAAAGACTATTATCATCTAATATTCTCTTATTGTAGAAGTGACAATATATTCCAACCTTTTCAGCTCTAGAAGCCACAATATCCTTGAAGTGTTCAGCAAAGCCTGTGATAAATTGCTGACTTGATACTATGGTGTCACAGCTGACCACAGCCAACTGGAACCGTTTGGTACACTCTGTCAAAAGCTGGTTAGCATCTTTCTCACTAAATATGGATGGAAGCAGGGGCTGAAACAAAGATATCCTTTTTTACAAATTTCATATTTTGATATGAAAGTTAAATCAGTATGAAATATTCTGCATATGCCTAATGAAAGATATACAATTTGGTAGCTGACACAGTAATAAAACTTGTTTCTAAGACACTTGGTTAAGACTTTCATTACATACAGCTAATGTGATTAAATATTAAGACTTGGCTATAAAGTTATGCATTCCCTGTAGAACCTCTTAGATACTAGTGACCATTTCTTTTTCTTATTTTATCAAAAAGCTTATTCTTAATATAATGATGAGTTTATAAGCTAACTTTTTGCAATACCAGTATCGAATACACATTTGTCATAAAGTTACTCCTTTATGTATGGGAGGTTTTATTCCACCAAATTGCATGTCAAATGTTTCTCCCTATGTTGAACCTCTGACATTGTTGGAGTATCATAAAGTGTGATACATAACTCTGGGAGTATCTCAAGACCTCATATTGATGTACAACATACCATGATGTTGACCCAGGAATTGTCCTGGAGAGCTTCCTCTACACTAGCCTCAATCTGTTCCTTGATTCCAACTCCAGCACAGCAGGTGCTTAGATATGTCAGAGGCTCAGACTTGAACCTTTTCTTGATGAATCCTTTTGGGTCTGAGATTCCAAGACGAGACAAGGAATCATATTCTACGGAGAACAGAAAATTAATTTGAAATATAAATAAATAAATAAATGTCAAGCAAACATGAATGAAATCATGGTACTTATATAATTAGATGAAATGAGAATACCTACCCTGCAAATCCCTTCTTCATTTAGCTGAATCAACAATTTTAAAACAGTAAGCTAACATTGGTTCACAAATATGCCCTCCCCTGATTTTAATACTGAACTTAAATCACTAGGGAGAGTTTTTTTAGAGTAAATATGGCATACTGTTGCCAATTATTCATCATCAGTCAACTATTTTTCCAGTGTCATATTTCTTACCTAAATAGCCATTTTGTTTGTAGAATGCATCAACCCATTGGTTCTGTGTCTTTGTATAGATATCAGGGATGTAGGCAGCATTTTCCTGTCTGACCCCACTCACAGTTCCTGCCAGTCGTCCTGTTTTAACCAGCTCTTCCATGATAGCTGCATGAAACGCCATTATTTCTATTACTTACTGGTATCTCAAACTAACAGACACACAAAATCAATCTGTCCCATGATATAAGTGATGTTGTGATATATGGTTACACCATTTTCAGATTGGTACCCTTTTCACAAAATAAAAGCACCAAGATGCAGAAAGAAAACGACTGAAGAAGTATTACATTATTTTTATCGCTAAAATTTGGGATCAAGTAAATCTCTGACCTGATTTTATAAGTTCTGTCTGGAAAAAAAAAGCATGTACTTTGTAATTCTCTTTTGATTTCATTGTCAATTACCAACATATTTATGATGTCTTTATAAATATTTTGATATTTTATAACATGGTATATAACTATGCAATTGAGGACAATAATAATTCCAATCAACAAGAAGCAAGAAATCCACCACTAAGATAAAGATACTCACTGAAGAAAAGTCTGTCCTGAAATCCATATCTGTGTAGTACAGTACCAACTGTAGTAGGCCTACAATATCATGTCATTGTTAATAAGTGTTAACAGAATGATCAAGTGTTTTAAGTGTATGTATCATCACACTGTCATTATAAATACATTGTATATCATTTTACTATTATTCACATTTAATTTGATGCAAATGTCTCCCCAACATCTCATGAACTAAAGACATTCTACTTGTAATGGAGATTAAATATACATGATATTAATTACTAGGTTATTTTTATTTCATCATTTGAAGTAAGGTAAGTTAGGAGACAATATCCCTGGTCGGTGTTTTGACACTATAAAACAACCTCTACCTTGTACCATCCAAAATAAATAAAATCAAAGGAAAAAATATCTTAATTGATAACAATTCAGCAAAAACTACAGCCAACCTTGTAATGGCACTGAACGCTCCCCTGATGTGAGCTTTCATTCTTGTGATGAAGGCATCTGTGAAAATGACATCTGGGTCATGTGTATCCACTTTCCCTTTAATGATTTTCCCCATTCGTTCATGTATATGCTGTAAACATGAATAAATTGACAGTCACTGTAGAGATAAGACAAACAAAAAGCAGAATTTGTTATTTATGATTTTGAACATTCCTTTCACAACAATTTCAAAATTCTGATGTGAAAAAGTTTATTGCAGATGTATAATGCAGTTTAAACAGTTACATATTTACTTTCAAGTGATTCCTAATCTTCTCGTTTCCTTCCACAATAAACGCCTCATATGTTTTCACTTGGGAATATGTTGATATAACTTGTTTCCCAGTTGTTGTAAGTTAAACATTATAGTACTAGTAAGTTTATTATTCTTTGTTCTGACAAGCAGATATACATCAACCAGAAGAATTAAAGCATCTCTATTCATGACATTTATGTATACTGAAAGGAAAAGGAAATGAAATTATAAATTGCCTGGCTCAAGGGAAACTAGAACACTGACACGTCAGAAAGGGCCCCGCTATGTGTCTGACCCTTCAGGGTAAATGTAATAATTATTGTCAGTGTTTTTCCTGCCTATATAACTGGGTGCGCCAAACGACCCCATTCTCAATGCATTTTAGCCTGATTTTTTCCCAAAATCAACTCGAAAATTCCCAATAATTTCAACCAATCAGAAACCTCCATTTGTTACCATGGCAACAGACGGTTTCATAAGTGGTACCATTGTGTTTGGCTTCCCTAAAAACCACTATGTACCAATTTTCACCGAAATCGAACAATATAGAAATTTCAACCAATCAGAAACCTCCATTTGTTACCATGGCAACAGACGGTTTTGTAAGTGGTACCAATTTTCACCGAAATCCTTCAACTCTTGTCAATAATTTGGCGCAAAAGAAAAAAACTGACAGACGGACGGACAGACAGACAGACAACCTGATTACTATAGGGCACCACATCTTCGATACGGGGCCCTAATAAACCAGGTTATTTATTAAACAAAATTACAGTTAACCTGGTTATTGCTACAAATTAAAATCAATCAGGTTATAAGATTAACCAGGTTATAAGTACAAACTTCAATAAGTTATATAATATTATATTCAACTTAGGTTATTAGTATAGGAGCAGTTGATGGTGATATCACGTCGGAAAACTAAGTAAGCACAAACATTTCATGTTATTAGATGATTTGTGCTGAATAAAGCCTTTTGAATAATGATAGGATTACATTCCTTTTCTAAAAAAAAAAGTAAATGACAATTTTAGACCTTTTAAATCCTTCAAACGAATTTAAATTGTTGAAGCAATCAAAGTTTCCAATTGAGAACAAGATCATTCATTGATAAGAAAATGTCAAAATTGTTTTGACTGCTAAAATCCAAAAGGGTCGATTACCTGGCATTTTGAAGCCGACCCAGGATGACCTTGACCGTTGACCTTTGAACTTGTGACCTTGAACTATGAGTTTGATCATTCTGTCAGTTAACTCTTGGTTTATTTCTTGACAATTTTGCATAATCGAATAGTGAACAGTTAAAAACAACAAAGATCCAGTATTTTCATGTTAGTGTTAAAATCCAATATGGCCGCCTAACAGCCATTTTGAATCCGATTTGCATGAAATACTACACATCTGATCTAGGATGCATGAGGAATCATCAGTTCCAATTTGATACAAATCCTTTATCTCCTTCAATCATTTTTGTGCAGAAGAAAAAAAACGGACAGACGGACTTACAGACAGACGGACGGACGGACAACCTGATTACTATAGGGCACCCGCATCTCTCGATGCGGGGCCCTAATAAATATTTGTTATGGAATGTGATAATGGTATAATTGAAAATTAGGGAACCACTCTGTCATCGGTTAAAATTTCATCCGTGTATGCCTGGTACCCACATAAAACTTTAGTATATTATCTATGCTAATATATTAAACCACCAACCTCTGACAGGAAATCAGCAGGAAGGTCATACAAGGTCGTCAGTTCTGCTATAGTCACATGACCCTGGTCCTGGAGTTTGTCATTTACTTCCTCAGCTAGGTTGTCGAGGTAACTTCTACAATCAAAAACAATGTTTTCTTTATTCAAATGCTTAAATTACTTGCAGAAAGTACAGATGTAAGCTAAAACTTCACATTGCTATATATACATGTACATTGAGTTAGTTGCTGAAGACTATTCCACTGGATCTTATAATATTCAAACTATCACATACTATATTGTTGTTCAGTTACAAATAATAGCAAAAGTAATCTCTGGATTGAAATGTAGATGGAACATACAGCTACACTCATTTCCTTTCTATAGTTACAAATATTTAATATTAATGAAGATAAAAATGTTTATTTTCAATTTCACAAGATTGAATAAAGTGCAAAATAAAGTACTGGGTATGGTAAGAGGGTAATTCATCATAATATCTCTGTTAAAAAGTACACCTATGGTTTAAAATGTTTGATTTTTTTCATTTCACACACACAAAAAAAACACTTTATTTGTGCTTACATCATTAAGAAGACATAGTGAATGTGCTCTAAAAGCACTTATAAAATCCTATATAGTATACTGAATACTTATTATTGATGGTGTAATTTGTTATAGTATGTATATATCTATATATATGATCTATGCTATTTGGGAGGTTGTTAAAGGCAATAGGCACTAACATATAATTAACTAAAAATGTCTGTAAGACATAAAAGCCCCCACTGCCACTTGACATCGACATCCCCAAAATACAGTTTGGTGAGGATCACATCAGGAGTTCCTGAGATTATAGCTACAAATGTAGTTATATTTCATTGGGACAGGACGGTGAGCGACATGGGTAACACTATGTCCCCCTACCCCCATTTCATGAGGAGGCATCAAAATCAAACATACATAATAAATTTTATAATTTTGATTAAGTCTAGGATTATACTTTTATTACACTAATGGTACAGAATGTATGTTCTACATTATGATTCACTTAATTGTCTCTGATAAATATATAAGAGTAATGCACTGTACCTGGAAATAAGCTGACCAAGGACCGTCAACAAATTATGGTCATGTTTGATCATCTCATTGACCTGACTTTCCACATGTCTGAAGTCAACATTCAGGATTTGCTGTAGTTCCACCAAATTAATTCTTCCACCATGAACCATAACTTCATCCTTGATTTCTTTAGCCAGCTCCTGAGGGGTGAGGTATTCTTTGCCATCGATGGTATATATCACTTCAATTAACTTCAACTCCACCAATTTGTTTACAATCTCAACAACATTTCTTTCTGATAGTCTGTAACACAATTATATTAGGGTAAAGCGAGAGAAAAACAACTAAATGGTTAACAGATTAAGATATTATACTGCAAAAGGAATTGGTCAGTGTGGCTTGTACATAGTGTTGAATATGGTCTCTGTCACTAAGCTGACACAGCATGCTTCTTCAGCTCAGCAGGTACTGGTAGTGCCAAGGATTATTATACTAGAGACCCAGGTTTGATTCCTATCAGGGCACTTGGCAGGAAAGTGTTTTCCCTGTTCTTTAACAATACACTTGAGAGTCAAATGATGTGTCTGAATGTAATTATATATAAGCTATATAAAGCTAGTTGCCATAATAAAATACGAGAGGTTACCAGAATGTTCTAAGTGTCATAAGGTGAAGGAGTCTCATTTGGTGAAGCAGAGACATATAAAAATGTTTATATATTGTTGGTTGTTCTACCTGTTACTTCTTTAGACCCATTAATATTGTTGATATGTGTTTTAGGCAATATGTATATATATCCACTTTAAAATACTGTATATTAAGCTGATAGAATCATTCGGACTAGGCTGAAGAATAAATGAAATTCAGTCTTTTTGATCCATTGCATTCATTGCACTGTCACTTACACAATGGCAGGTCAAGCGAGTGTCTATACTAACGGAATAGATACACTGATATGGGACTAAATGGGTGTTTTGGTGTAAATAATATTTCATTTATCTATGTATGTAAGGTAAGTGTTATGTCAGTGCCTTACGCCCGATTTTATTTTATATGTACCCTCAAGAAGAATCACTTGATTTTCATATAGTAGGGCGCGTTGGTCCTACACAGACATGGTGTCAGGACCAGAGAAAACTCGGGCTAAATTTACATTTTCACAACGTTGCGCAACACTTCTCTGGTTAAGTTACACCAGGCAATTATTTTACTGCTTCTTGATTTCTTAAATTATTTCAGACATGTATCCAACTTCTGTTTAAGTTTATTTTAGTCACACATTTAATGATATTTAAGCCTTTCTATCGATCAATGTTCGTAATAGGCCTAATTCGTACGTAATAAAATAAATGACAGCTCACCAGCATTTTTGTTCTTCCTGAGTGGGCGACATAATTTATGTAATTATTCACAAACAACAACATTATATGTATTGACATTAAATAAGCGGTAAAAGTAATCATTATGTTTTCTTTATGTAACCATTTCATACTTCTGTTTTGCACTTGTTAGCTGCGCTCGCTGGAAATCTGCTTGTAGACGTTTCACTTCTTGCCACAAGTCTGCCATGTTGACACTTTTCGTAAAAGAGTTCCAATGGGGGCAGATAACTCTGCGGAATTGTGTTGACGTTAGGAAAGAGTACCTGGTGAGGCATCGATTTTTGGAGTTCAAATATTGGGCAATCACTGCACTGTAATGCACTGTGATTGTCATTCAATTATATGATGCACTCATTAAAATAAATACCACGCCACTGCATACAAAAGCCTAACTACAGCCTCATACAGATACATAAAAGTATTGAGATTTTAACATGAACATTTCCAAGACGACAATAGGAGAGAAAAACATGCCTGCAATGGAACCAAATATACACTGTAACAAAAAATATTGCTTACATAACAATTTATTTCCAGACACAGTCAGATTATGATTTAATTGATGCGCAGACGCCACTTTTAATGAAATTTTAAAAACATATCCATTTGATCAGAGACATATATATGTCTCTGATTTGATTTATCGCTATAGGATTGGTGGCTCCAAAGAAACGCGTAGAATTTCTTATTTTGCAATTATTATTTTTAAAAATAAGAGAATATCGCTAACTCGACGGTTTTTTTTGTTTTTGTTTTGTTTTTTTGGGGGGTTTTTGTTGTTGTTGTTTTTCAAAACGGGAATCCGCTTATTTTTTAACGTACTTTCAAAAACCGATTAGCATTGCAATATATTCCAATGAAAACTCTTTAATTGTGAACGCTTTGGTACGCAGTGCTGAATTATGGAGTCTAGGGCGTAACTACTTCAACAATGTTAGAGGATTACATTGTGAAAAGCTTATGACGGACGCCATGTCAGAAAAAAAAATAGCCAGAGACCCTTTAGCTATATCTGAAGTAGGGCAGAACTACAGGTCGATGCATATCAGCATAATTATCAAAAAAGGGGAACTGAAAAGGCGAACCTCCCTTATACGATTCCCTTATACAATTAATATAAAAACATAACGCCATCAACATAATAATGCATAGCTCAATGCATGTAACAGGAGAAAATGATTTAATGATAATTAGATATCAGTTAATATGCAAGTAAAGAGACTATGAAATAATGCACGACATATCCGACGTTTACAGAATGCATTGAAAGGAAGGGCGATCCCCATTCCTAAATATCTGTGACAATATCATGAATTTTGGAGCACCGGTGTGTAAGCTTAATAATGATATGCATTTTAGGACGGACCATTAAATAAAATAATGACACCAATTTTACACCGACATCAATTTCCACCATAATACATGCCAATTTGTGTTGTGTATTAGGCATTATTCCTAATTGATTCCAAAATACATCGTCTGTTATTTTATATACCAGTTACAGATGACCGTGCGAACCAGTCGTACTCGTCATTTCTTATGTTTGCCCTACAAAAAGAACTTTCAAATTGGGAAGACTCCTTCATTAAGTACTGATTGACAATGTTCTTTGCATTACATAGAACAAAGGTTATTTTTTTACGTGAAGAAAATCGGCGACAAGACGATGTACTTGAAAGGTTGCGAAAATTATATACATCTTGTAGTCTATTTGAAAAATATTCTTTGTGCGACATCTGCGGGACAGAACCTTAATATTGAAAGTATGCAGATTTTGTGCCACTAGCTTAAAGCTGAAAGGCAAAGACCTCCGAATCTGCATTTCAATGTTGAAAGAGTGCCGACTACTTGGCAATCTAATTAAAATAAAGATGGTCATTCTCACTAAGTTAACGTAATGAGAATGACCATCTATATTTTAATTAGATTGACTACTTGGCATATGTTATACTTCTTTTTTATCTAGAGTGTGGTTGGTCGAGACTACAATCAACAATGTATACCAATGTAATGTCCACTATCCGATGTGTCTTTTACAGGAGGACAAAGAATGTGAATCTGAATGTACCATTCCTCCAATGAACGTCCGGTCTAACGTCCGGTCTAATATTTAAGTTGTTATTCAATAACAGGGGAAAAAATAATAGTAATGTACCAGTTAGGTTCCCAAACCTTGAACCGAAAAGATCTGGCGAAGAACAAAATCAAAGTGACAAGGCCACTAATAGGTGTTGTGCATGAGGTATCGAAATACAGGAGAAAAGTAAGTTCTAGTATATAAATCTGAAATGGCAGGAAATAAGACATTTTAATTGTTTTTAAGTGCATTCCTGAATGTTTTACTGATGATTATCCTATGTCATTTCAAGGAATTTTATTTACTTTATAATGGCTGTGGTTGTGTTAAAGTTGTGATGATCGTTGAATATATGATTAAGTCATCGTCAGAAACACACGGTTGATTGCACTACGCTACGTTACACTTACCACGTGATAAGTGAAGCGAAGCGTAGTGCAATCAACCGTGGGTTTCCGACGATGTGATTAAGTTTAATCCGTGATGTCCATCTTGTTTCTTGATTTCCCTACGTATAAGATTTCTCCCAGGTCCTTTTTCTCTCCGTGTATATTTGACAAATTTCGTTAGAAGAAACTCGTCTCAGAAATTTAATTTGGTCCCAATCAATAGGCCTACCTCATCTGTTCCGACGATATACTTTGTACAAGGGTGATTCTCCCGAAAAGGGAGTTTTGTCCTTGATTTGTCACGGTCAATATGTGATTAAAACAATTAAAATTCATTAAGGAAAATTACAAGTTTGACAAAATAAGGTAAACACTCTATAAATATGTTAAAATGTTACGGCTTGTCTAATATTTACGGGATGGCAAAAGTTGGATGACTATAAAAATCCGTAACGGTAAAATGTCCATTCCCTTAATATCAAAATGATACATGATTTTGTGTACCGTTATCGCACAGAAAAGAAACTTGTATTGGTCAATATGTTTAAACCAGATCCAGTTGTTTGTGTCTTAAACCCCTATAATTAATCCAGACGTGTATAAATTTACAGAAAAATGGTTTTAAACGATGTCCGTGAGTGGTATGTCCGCTACCGTTACGACGGCTAAAATTCCGGAATTTTTAAAGCCGTTTATAAGTATTGAAATATCGCGCCTTTTAAACTTTTAGAGGACACCCTTTCTTTTAAAATGGCGCCCAGTGTTGAGTGAAGATAGCTGCCGTGGTCTGCAATCGAACTGGATAAGTTCAGATTTTACTTTGTAACACTTTGTATGTGTCCGCACCGTTAACCATTGTTTCATAACATTTATAGCGGTAATAGAATTGCATTATACACTATTTATACACTTAACGCATGTAACTTTTATACACGCTTACATACATGATAAAGACCACGTGATTAAGTATATCGAGTGACAAAACACATGGAATTGTCCGTTCCGTTACGGGTGTCCGTTCCGTTATAGTTGATAATGCATTAATTTTCTTAATTATAAGTTGTGTTGACCAAAAACGACAAGAAATTCCACATGTTGGAGATATTATTCACAAACATTATGCATAAATTCTTGTTTTTAATGTGTTTCTTGTAATTAAATTGTTTTTCTATCAATGGAGAGTTTTTATTGTTTATGTATTTCCTATATAATTGTGATGCAAAACCGTAACGGGAGAGGACATATTGTTATGACATGGATATAATGACGTCATAATCATGACGTCATCCACGCGCGGAAAGCTTGGCACGTGCTATCACCAACTCATTTGGGTATCCTACTTTACAATCATACATGGTAAAATATATAGAGGATATTGAATGGTTTCCCGTTTAATATAACATATATTTCACGAGTATGACAGAATATCGATATTTTCACGACTGTGGAGTGCGAAGCACCAGTGAAAAATATCGAAATATTCTGTCATACGAGTGAAATATATGTTATATTTAACGGGAAACCATTCAATTGTCTTTTTATTGCATTTCATAAACTTAAAAACAAAGTTAAAAACATCGAAAAATTAATAGCGTCAAAAAGTGCGGGAATTAGTAATGACGTCATCTCTTTGTGACGTTACTCCACGTCAACTTGACGGCGCCATTTTGGAAGGACTGATCTACGCAATTTAAGCGTTTTCTGCTGTTATCGGAGAACCTGTGCATGAATAACTAACGTCAAGTGAGTATTTTGTCAAAAACTAGTCTGAAAATTTCAGAAATACAGCAAAATAACCAATTTATCTATCTCCGCTTCGGTTGGAAAACATCGGCAAGTTTCAACGAGGTGAATACAAAGTTCCGCTCTGATTGGTCAAAACGGAAAACTTATATTTTCACTGCAAAATCTTATATTTTCACTGCTCATCGCTGCAGTGAAAATATAAGTTTTATTAGTTTGATAAATTTCTTTATCCTGCAACTGCCACCGCATTGTCGGAATACACCCACCGTATATATTTTTGCTGACGGAAAACAGCTGTATTTTGGAATCTTAGCGCGTGCGTCAGTTCGACTGACCTACTTCAAAGTGAAACTACGTTTAAAAGGCGAACATATTTCTGTCATTTTTGACACCGTTTCACTTTAAAATGACTATTTTTGATGATTTTGTTTTTATTGTTACAGGATAAATAGAATACATGGTGAGTGTCTTAAAATATAAGCTGTATTTTTGGCTCGGGACAGAAAGACAAAAGTGGCTCGCCACTTTTGTCTTTCTTTACCCTCGCCACAATACAGCTTATATTTTAAGACAATCACCATGTATTCTCTATATATTTCACTGGCAAAAATGTAATAAAATTTGATCCTTTTCTTTTTTCGTAATTTAACCTTCCTTAATATCCCTTTTCGGGAGAATCACCCACAAACGTTTCACTATCGATTTAAAACATGCAACCTCCTTATTGCTATCGGAATCTCTGCTGTGGAAACAAGCTAACGTTAGGTTTCGCCTCATACTCACTTTGACAACTAGCTCAACCAGCAAGGTCATTTTTGTGTGGCCTAGTATTTCTTGGAAATGACGAACCAATCAGAAGTATTCTACTTTCATTTTAAGTATCAAATGTAAAAACAGTCGGAGATTTCATTTATCGATTTCCAAATCGAAAATCCGAGACTAAAAACAGTATTCGACGGTCGGGGGCCATTTTTACCAACCCATGAGCTCGAAATGACTTTCCAATGTCACATCAACTAGAGTGTATAAGAGTTACCTCCCCTCGCACAAACCAGGAAGCAAGGGTAATTGCACAGAAAATACTTCGGAATACTCAGGGATATAAAATTGTGTACGATTTTAACTGTGTTTCTACAGTGTTCTATAATTTATTTATCTTAAACATATGTCTTCAAACATATAAAAAGCGTGATTCACATTACTTTGTCACAAACAAATACTTCGCGGAAGGAGATAAGATTGTCTAGTGTGTTGTTAGCGATATTTTTTGGAAAATTATTTCCGGTCCCATTTTAAACTCATCCAGATTTATTATAAAATAAGAGATAATTTGATTCCGTCGAGCGTTCCGAATGAATTTGTTCTGGCGAAATTTGGCAATGGTCGCCTAAGGTGGCTGTTTCACCGCTGAGGACGACATGCTGACATCAGGGTACCGTAAAAACACACTAAACTATTTGGAACCTGTCCGTGTTTTGATTCACCGATGGGTCCCTCACAGGCAAGATTCTGACAACATGGAGTGATGTCAGCGCGACATACCAATTATAGAAAGTTCCAACACAGACGTGCAATTAAAATGATGTATACTTCATACCGCTCATAATATACAAGTGTGGTAGTACACCACTTATTAACAAATCCCATTTCACAGAACTCTAACCCATTCATGGATTAACATGATCAAACAGTGCAGTGGAGTGTAAGAATTACAGTAAACTTATGATATAATGGAAAGGATACATTAAATAGATGCAATAACACGTTCCACACATCAGGGACATATAATAAGATTAAGTTATATATGTCCCTGCACACGTAGAGCGAACATAATATTCAGAACATCTTTATTTTAATATGGTCTAATAAAGAGTCAACGAAAGTCATGGGATTGCTTCATTAGTATTGTCGCTGTAATTAAGCTATGCAAGGAGACAAAACTGTCTTATTAGGTATTTCTGCTGTCTCATGATTTTGTATCGATGTAGATTTGGATGCTGTTCAGCAGAATCCCTAGAGCAACCGCGTATAGTTAAAATAACGACAATAGTCACATGTACTTTGATCGGAACCCGTTATCTAGAATTAGGGGTCAGGCTGTGGTAGAATAGTAGGTTAGCGCGAAATAAGATGGCGTCGGCACTTCGTCGTATGTTTTCAATTATTCTCTACCGTCGTGTGGATAGAACACACATATATCGAAACACCGAACATTTTTCGACAAACCTGACAATACATAAACAGATTAATCTACTCATTTTATGATCCAACTCTGAGTTTCCTAACATTTTATCAGGGTGCTTTTAACACATTTTAACCCTGTTACCTTGAACAATGTCAAGGTCGTTCATTTGAACAAACTTGGCAGTCCTTCATCCCAGCATGCTACTGGCCCAATATCATGACCACGGACCACTTGTTTATTGAAAAAAGTCATGCAAAGATTTTACACATTTTACTTATATGAGACCTTCAAAGTGGGTCTAGTGGTTCATTTGAACAAACTTGGAAGCAACCTATTCCGCACACTTTTGGCCAAATATGACACCGGACCTCTTTGCCATTGACTTTCACATAGACTATTGGCTGTTGAGAAGTTGTTAAAAAGTGTTAACACATTTGGCCATTGTAATCTTGAAAGTAGGTCAAGGTTGTTCATTTGAGAAAACTTGGTAGCCATTAAGCCAAACATCCTACTTGCCCAATACCATGACCCTGGGGTAAATAAATAGCACACATCCAGACGTTACATTTGAAATCATTTCGTACATCTTAAGCAGCTCGATCCTCTTTCATTGGCCCCTAAGAGATCAAATAACTTCACTGTAGTCAACTGATCAGGTAATTGTATGTCAGTTTTCGTCAGGAGCAATATAAACTTCCGGTGTCAGTCTGTTCCAGTTTATATGCACTACTTGGTTTATTGATACAAAGATATCACCGAGAACCGATAACAGCTGTGTAGTTCACAAGAGACACTATTTTGGTTTTGTAGACACTTGATCGTCACCACGCACGGATAACGTAAACTAATGATGTACAATAGGACAAAAATCTTGATGCTTGTTTTCAGAACCCAACACAAATTGTACGTGTTAAATAACTCAAAACCTCTGTGAGGTCCTATCATTATTCCCTGTGGCGTGGTCAACCAGGCACACATGGTCGATGTCAATAGCCATTTACTCCAATTACATACCGGACAATACAAGTGTCACGTTTGACCTTTCCCGGTAAATTTGTGCCCTAAAGGTCGTATCAAAAGTATGTAAATTGTATAGGGTATCAGTCACTGTTCACAATATCATCATGTCTGGTCGGGAACGTTAAGAATGAGTTTACTTTTTCTTTGACGCACCTCATATGACCATGTTTAAACGCACACCTTGTCCTATGCGAAATGTGCACATATTGAAATGCAGCGGTCGAGTGAATCACGTTTATTTTATAGTTGAAGCATGGGGAAGCTATTGTGAAGTTATACAAGTCAGAATTTCAGTATAGACCTTCTAAAGATTAGACAGAACTCATCCTGGATGTCTCCGTTTATCCTTCAATAAGATTTTCGCAATGGCAGCCAAAAGGATTGCGTCCAATGCTTCATAAAGAATCAATTATTCACTATAGTAAAAGAACTGAAACAGTATTATCATTCATTCAAAAGTAATAGTGTTAAACTCTATTTCAAAATGGATGACGTGTATGCCATCTTGGTGCCCTTCGATTTCTTCGTGACATCCCAGGGTCCAAATATCAAGAAGTACCGTTTGTGAACCATGCATGTGTCAATAGTTTAGTATATTATACCTCATTCGTGTTTGTGTCTATATGATTCTAGTAGTTGATCCGGTCTCTATTTTTGTAAATAGGTCCAGAGTCGAGGACAACGGGCCAACGCTATATTAGACAGAATAACCTCCCTTTGCGATTTCGTTCCCGGTGAATGTCCTCCAATCGATTGCATATGTGGTCATGTTTGGTAGATTCGGTATAATATAACACAGGCGTATGCTTCTGTTTAGTAATTACAGAAGAAAAAAATAGCCCCTACTCTTACTATATCAACAAGAGTTTATATAATATCAGACGGGGCTAATATTTTGTTTACTAACCCGGAGCAGACGCCTGTAAATATAACAAATAATATTGCCATCAGTGTTATGCAATATTCGTTAAATATGGAAGCGTCATGGCTTTCTGTTCACGAAAAGTAGCGACATCTAGTAATGTCCACCCCACTAGATGAGACGTCTGAATCTGTCTCATAACGTGTAGCGATCAAAATAATTGGTCACAAACGGAGAGACACCAGACGTGTCGTGATTAAGCTCGTCTTCGACCAATAAAAATATATAGGTTCGTCGCCAAAAGATTCTTGCATATAAGGTTTTTTACTGTCATATCAACGCTGTTTTAAACTTATTGTTGAATTCCTCCCCTGGTTCTTTGCACAAGATGGTGGGGTGGGGTGGGGTAGTGGGATGGGGGTACAAGCAATCACATGTGGGACAATATGGGACCGTAATGATCAGCAGGCTTTTCAAATTTCATCAGCAATTATATACAGCAAATTGGATAAACTTGACCCCTAGCCCATTACAAAAGGAAAGTGTTTGCATTCTTCATTTTATTCTGTCACGCTGGCTAACGTCCTTTAATTAAATTACGCGTGTAGTATTACTGTAACAGAGTTAAGAGGAGTACTGTTATTATGGTCCAGACAGTTCACCATATAACGTATTACCGGTATAAACAAAATCCCGTGTTCTGAAACCTAGAAACTTGCAGGTCGTCGAGTTTGTAGACGAGACCAGACTTTTATTCAGTCCGCCCAGGTTGATCAGTCTAGACTCTACTAGTATGTTTATATAAATTTCCACCCGTCCATGATGTTTTCATAATACAGGTGTCATAATAGTCCCCTTCTAGTTCACATTACCTCGGCGATATCAAATTACTACCCACCCAAAACTACGGCGTCGTTGGTCTATGTAGACTATATATAGCCTTTATGTATGTATATCTTTTGTGTCGCTGTCAGAAAACGAGAATCGGGGGTTTGTCAGACAAGAGCTGTCTGGACAGACTGCATGTACCATACACGCTAGTTCCCTTATAACTGAAGCTATGCTTCAACATCAAAAGAAAACGGAAATGTCATCAAATCTGATTAAAATCATAAACGTAGAGTATGAGGATCTGTATTTTAATCAAGTTGTCCTCTGAAAATACGTAACTTGGACCTACCCTAAAGTAGTGTATACACCGCACTGTTGTACACTGGTTCAGGAATCTGGAATGGTCTTTTCAAGATGGCTGAACAAGACGATCACAGCTATAAAATCTTTCTTTTTTTTTTAAAGAAAAAATCAGAGAAAAGTATGAAGTCTAACTCAGAAACAGTTAAAAAATATATTTCAATGTATATCGGATGTACATAAGTGAGTTTAACTCCGTAACAAAAAAGAATATCCTTTTGGAAACAATCCGCAAAATTTTCGGCTGAACTTGCTAGATTTTTGTGAAACCAATCCGTTATGTAATAAAAAAAAAATATATGAAATATAACCAGCATCCGATAAATATTGTAATGTAAAGTTTACCTATTTCTGAGTTCTAATTTGTACTTGTCTCAGTCAGATTGTACTGATAAAGAAGTGGTTTTGTAGCTGTGAATGTCTTTGTTAGCTATCTGGAAAAAGGCCATTCCCTAACGGGCACACGACGGTGTATCCGTTTAGGTGAAAACGTCCCTCGGTGTTCATAATATAGTGGACATCCATCGGTGTCATGTTTACTGAATGCCCCCCCCCCCCAAAATAAAATGAATAATAAAAAAAAACCACTCTAAAAATAATCTATATACCATCTTAGGTTAAGTCAAAACACACAGACTTAACTAATTCCCATGTCCCTATGAGATGTAGACTAATTCCCATGTCCCTATGAGATGTAGACTAATTCCCATGTCCCTATGAGATGTAGACTAATTCCCATGTCCCTATGAGATGTAGACTAATTCCCATGTCCCTATGAGATGTAGACTAATTCCCATGTCCCTATGAGATGTAGACTAATTCCCATGTCCCTATGAGATGTAGACTAATTCCCATGTCCCTACGAGATGTAGAATAACTAATTCCAAATGTAGACCAACTAATTCCCATTTCCCTATGGTATGAAGACTAGCTTATTCCAATTTCCCTATGGGATGTAGACTGTAGACTTCCCATGTCCCTATGAGATGTAGACTAATTTCCATGTCCCTATGAGATGTAGACCAACTAATTCCCATTTCCCTATGGTATGAAGACTAGCTTATTCCAATTTCCCTATGGGATGTAGACTGTAGACTTCCCATGTCCCTAACATGACACTAGCACGGTGTACATAACATTGAAGACAATGTTTGTTTAGATTAAATTATTACTTGAAAATTGAAATATATACAAGCATTGTTTATTTTCCCAAATGGCAACATAAGATTGTTTTAATCTGAATGTATGCATCTCTTTCGCTCTCGTATACCGAAATTTCAAACGTAATTTTAGTTCACATATTACGTAATTGGAAGAATACAATTATCAAAGGTGTGGATTGGATTATTGTTATATATGGAATTGATTTATCAAATATCAACAAAGACATTATGAAAATGCATAGCAAGTTTTAATACAATGACTGGTCAGCGGCCTTTCATATGACAAACGTCCCCCGATCGTAACATATACAAAGAATGTACCACACTTATGGTGATCACCGACAGCATATTTGGAGAACTTCACCCTTATATGCCGCCAAGGTTATACAAGTCATTTCATCAGACTAATAGTGGCGTTATAGCGATAATAGATGTAAACTTACAAGCAACTACATTTGAAAACCCTGTACCGGAAATCCCTCTGAAATGGCACATTCAAAACAGTGTTATAATGATGATCTAAATAAACAGAGATAAAGGAACCAAACAAAATGCAGATTATAGGAACACAACCATGGAATGAAGAGACTTGTATATGAAAATATATGTTGGTACATACCGAATACAAAAGAAATCTAAATGTGTAAGGTCACAAAAAAGTGAAATTAATATACATGTATATAAAAATAACAAAAAAGTCCATTTAACAATACATATAAGTAAGTACATGTACAAAAATCAATGTCTGCATTCTAGAAATCAAAACAAATTTTGATTTCATACAAACTACTTTCAAAAAAAAAAAAAAAATACACAGTAATATTCAGTAGAATAATTTGTCTTGATTGGAACTAATGGCTGTACTGAGTGATGACCTCCAGTGAAAATGAAGCCGATTACACACACTGCTGTTTACAGACGTGTCCATATATGGAGAATGGGTGAATCTAACATCACCAGCAATAAGTATGGAATATCTTTGGTTAGCGAAGTTCGAGGTACAGTCGGGAGGATGAACAGATACCACTTGGATCTGGTATCTCCCCATAGCCTCAGTACAATAGGATATCCTGTTCTGAAGACCATATCTGGATTTATCCCAGAAAACCCCTAATCCAAGTGTACACGCATTAAGGGTAATGCTCTTTGGATAAGCCATTATCAAATAAGAACCCAAACGGGTTTGTTTAATCATTTGATTACTACAAGTATTTAAATATCACAAGTATCAAATTTACGCCGTACGTAAAATTAATCTGATCCCATACTACAAACAGGGCGGTGGACAACAAGTATCTCACCTGGTCATAGGTAGCGTTAGGTGTGTGTTTACATTATCTCACCTGGTCATAGGTAGCGTTAGGTGTGTGTTTACATCTATACATGATTTATATGAGTAATAAATGAAGTAAATTTATCATACTAGTGTTCCTGTCCATTACGGTTTGTTCATGAATTTGCCAGGGAATGGCTTGTTGCTGTAACCCACTTTGAAATGTCACATTTATAAACTAGCATACATACTTTTTAGGAGTGGGCAACTTGCCAATTATTTTATATAAAAATAACACGTAAATAGTGTAATATTTCATTGTCTTCATAGGCTTATACACATTCTCAAATTCTTTAGTGCGAGTGTGTGAAAAGGGCAGCTGCATGTAACTTTTAACAGTTGACGAGTTTCCCTTACTTGAATTCTACCAACAAAGAAAAGGGTAATACTCGAGAAATAGCAGCGGATTCCTTATGACGAGATCACACTCAACCATCTCCCCCAACTTTGCCAGCCAAGGTGTTCAATACCATACTCTCCTTTTCACTAGAGTATCGTATTGAACACCCTTGGCTGGCCAAGTTGCATCTCGATCCGACCCCTATAATAATTTATCGTATATATCGGTAATACGCATTGATCAATGGCCGTCTAGTGGTGTGCCGTTTATACCATAATGAATGTGATCTATTAACTTGCTGACACTCACAGTAGTATAGCTATACCACTCTGTATTGCAACTGCATACACACAGGTGTGCTCTTATTTTACAGTATTATACTCGCTACATCCAAAATATCAAAAACTCAATTGAACTGAAACGTAATATCGTTGTTTCATATCGCATATACAATTGTACTTATAAGAAAAACAATTCTACTAACCTAAAGCAGTCGCCTGCAAATTCCATTACCCTTTTTATAATGACGCCCTTTTAATAAACATAAATTGTACAGACGTAAATTTCCACATTCCTATCTACTGCATCAGCAAATTGCTCTTATCTCGTGATATTCGCTTATCAACCCAGTAAACAGTACATACAGTATGTAGACTGATATAGGAATTGATATAAATCCGTCTGAACATCTTACCAACCAATAAAATCGCTTTTTAGGGAAATCTATAAATTTATGCTTTTGTTGTCAGTGAAATTTTAATTTTGATACATAGATATGCGAGTTTTTTAAATTTAACTCCAAAAACAAGTTGTATACAGAGGTAATGTCAAACAAATACACAATACATGTACAGAGTAATGGTAAACTTCGGTTAGCTAAATACAAGTATTGGTTGGCAGACGAAACAATTGGCCCCTGTGTCAACCCGGTATACACATTCTACAATGGTTATACATACTATATAACTGCCATCTCGTAAAATAAGGTCGTGTTCGTTTTAACCGATCGTTGGTAACTTGGGCAGTTCTAAAACGATTATGTACAGACTCCGGTTAAGTTCTGTACAACGGGGATGTTTATTTAAACAGTGAACAATGTATTGATTGGTTTGATAGCGATTTCTCCAAAAGATTTAAGCTTTCATAAACTGATAGTACGATTCGTGTTGTGTACGTATGTGTTAGATTCTCACGTCTAGACCACCCACACATACAGCACGACTGAATCACGTTAACGTACATGTAGGACCTACGGTACCAACAAGCCCTAGCTAGGCTAGCTATAGGCCAATGTTACAATTTATATAGTAAATAATATACGTATACATATGTACGTAATTCGTGAATACTAAAGTAACACCGCTAACGTCACGAAAACTTCTTTTAAGATTATAAAATATCTATATAGGGCTGTGTATAGTACACAGAACAATTACAGGCGGCTGCATCTGGTTAGGATTATAGAAAAAAAATCTCTACACGTACTGTATCAACTATGCAGAGTATGGTTTATTTTTTTCTCTAACACAAACTAGATGCAGACGCCTATGGTACAATTAATGCAATGATACAATTGTAGTTGTATTTTACTGCACTCGTCAAAATGTATATAGACATCGCTTGATACCACAACCCGCATACCTGGCATAAATCTAGCACACGACCTAAAACATTAGCTCCGTAATGCTGATATTTATCAATAGTTAAGCTGATTATATAGTATATTGTACCATGGATATGTGTGAACCAGTGACACGCAACGCAGGGTCGCCGATTTCTCCCGTGTCCTTTATTATAAACCCGTCAAATCTGTTATCATAAATCTTATCGCCTAATTCTTAATCCAGTAGGCGTAGTGATCACGAAATACGAACTGTAAATCTAGATATAAAATATTACACTAAAATACTGCATAATTATACACTAACATTATACAATATAGCACCACTCAACACACTTGCTTTAAAGTATAAGGATCCCATGACATTCGAGGATGGATAATACGGCTACAACAGACATGCGATACTGAAAGTACCATAGCCTCAGCTTACCGCTGTGTTTTGCCATTATATGTACTCTATACCTGTAACTGATGATTGAAGAAAAAAGTGTGATATTAACATCAAATATGTTGACGTATGTCATGTTTTACAGCTCAGATCATTGTTTTCTTTTCACTAACCAGATAACGACACAACTTTGGACCAAAACCACGTCATAATACGTAACCGACAATTGCACTGCCTTTTGTTTTGACAGAGAAAAGCGTAGGTTTCTGTTGTTGAATCTCAATATAATTTGGGAAGACTTCTGCACTAACTAGATAACGGCGACATTGACCTATAAAACCGCCAAATCCTATCACCGAGTGATGCCATAAACTATGTTTTCTCAAACGTCAACGTTGCTATTGTTGACCGAAGCATAGCTGAATTGCACGTCTTTTGCGAAGTAGGATTTCTTAAATCCGGAATATGCCGCCTTGATGGAATCTCGCTTAATGATCACAACACCGATGACAACACAGCAGATGATAGCTAGAAGGACACTTATGACGATGACCCCTGTGTTGGCGGTTTGTGCAACTGCTACATCTACACACACCAAGTCACTGGGCGGTATATCCCACAAGTACTTGCCAAAGTTCTGACCATCATGACAAGTCATGTTTTGCTTGCCTCTGATAGTGACTTTAGTAGTCTTGACCCATTTAACGAAATCAACCAGGTTACAATCACAATCCCACTGGTTCTCGCGGAAATCGACAATAAAATTATTATTGTTTTCGTAAAGCTGGTCGAATATTTCAATCGTCTTCCTGGTAACTCCGATGAAGCTGTTGTTTCTCAGGTTGATAAGTTGAATTTTCTTCAATTGTCCAAAGCAAGAATCAAACACCAATTTTGCCAAATTGTTCGAATGCAAGTCTAAGATTCGAAGGTTCTTTGTTACCTGACATAGTGTTGATGACGCGTCTGAGGAAAAAGTCCAAAGATCGTTTTTTCCGAGATAGAGCTCCTCTAACGCTGACAAATGTGAATTGTTGAAAACAGCAGAAAGGCGCCTCATGTGTCGCTTACCAGAATAATGGTCTCTCATTGAATCAGTCAACTCCAGTTTCTCCAGTTTCTGGACACCAGAGAAGATGGCTGCATGCTTCACGTTACTGACGACCCAGCTATTTAGAGAAAGGTCTAAGTGCACAACATTTGGAACACAATGGAACGCCTGACCATGTATTGTATGGATGTTATTGTTTCTCAACACAATTTCTTTCAAAGAAGGGTGACTTTTGGAAGAGTCCCCTGCACATACCCCAAATGAGTTTTTATTTAGCTCTGATATGTTACCACCAGAAACTATCACTTGGGTTGTAGTGTTAAGGATAAAGTCAGGAAGCTGCTGGAAAAACTCCTGGTTGAGTCTTGTAGTCGCAAGTGGCTCGTTACTGTGGCATTTAATCGTGGTTTCATTGCAGTAGCACTCATCAAGTTCAAAACATCGTAGTTTGACAGCTGCTCCATGGCCAAATAAGATGACCAGCACGAGACAGAAGAATCGATGTACGGAGTTCATTGTCACGGTCTAGTGGTTTGTCTAGTGCAACAAAAGCTTACCTGTATAAGTCACCTGCGATTTATGAATGGGGCATCTTTTCCACGTGAAACTATCGAAGTTCCTTTTAGCATACACCACACACAATTAAAAAATCAGATAGTGTCACTAAATTTCGATGTGATTCCTTTTCTTTTTAACTCTGAAGCATACAATTTTTGATATTGAGTCATATCCCCGTCTCCCCCGCTCATGTGCCCTCGCTGGAATGAAACTTTGTAAACTTTTCCGAAGCGGTGCGCCGGTAAAATGAACACCCACATAAAGGTCCGCCTTGGTTCAATTCATTTATATACATGTATATACACAGGTTGGTGCACTCAAGCATGTGGTTTGTGTGAACAATATATCTATAGGTTTAAATGACTGGGTGAAGAGGAAGATAATGTAAACATGCTTTAGTTGACATAGGTTCTCATCATAAAACAGCCACGCGGACCGCCCTTCAGTTCTACATTTTTATAGTATGAAATCTAAGAATTTCTGAATCTATTTCCCTCGTTTTCCTGTGACTGCAATAAATAAACACCTGTACACATAATTTATTACATAAATTCACATCATCAACACATGGACAATCGTGACATGTATCTACTGGTAAGTGAACCCGTAGTTTGGTAACCATCTAGCAAAATAAAACCTTATAGTCTAATACGGCGCCGTGCATGTCAATAAAAAGTATACGACGGGACTGGTATACAACTAAATAGTAATGTATTGTTAGAATAAGTTATATACAGAATTACATTTCAATTAAAATCCGGTTTCCACACCATTGAATTGTTCTGACACCTTTCTCATCCGGAGTTAGTGTACCCAGTGATGGTTTCCCAACCAAGATGGCCGGCTATGATCTCTGGTTGGTCTATCATAAGGTATATATTATATTCTATCATTTAACACATTTTTTGTAATTTTGTCAAAATGTATATGTTACGAAAGCAGAGAGGCTTTATATGGACGGGACTACCTACGTATAAAACATGTTCGGTGTACCTGTGTATCACTGAGTAGAGCTAAGTATAGAGATAAATTACAAGACTCAACTCTTATTGATTAGTACCCGTGGAAACTAGAAATACGAACTGAAAACAAACTCTAATAGCGCTCGAATAACCAATTAAGTGTGAAGGTTTCCTGTCTTTATTTCAAGCATAACAAAATCACATTATTATCGCTTAAACATGACACGTAAGATAACTCTCAGGGACCTGATAATTTGTTAATTACAGTCTACGTGTATTTGGATCTTCACTAGTGTGTGTATATCACAGGGACCTGAGAATTAATTACAGTCTACGTGTATTTGGACCTTCACTAGTGTGTGTTATCATAGGGACCTGAGAATTTGTTAATTACAGTCTATATATACGTGTAATTGAACCTTCACTTGTGTGTGTATATCACAGGGACCTGAGAATTAGTTACAGTCTACGTGTATTTGGACCTTCACTAGTGTGTGTATATCACAGGGACGTGAGAATTAGTTACAGTCTACGTGTATTTGGACCTTCACTAGTGTGTGTATATCACAGGGACACGAGAATTTATTACAGTCTACATGTGTTTGAACCTTCCCTAGTGTGTGTATATCACAGGGACACGAGAATTTGTTAATTACAGTCTGCGTGTATTTGGACCTTCACTAGTGTGTATATCGCAGGGACGTGATAATTTGTTACAGCCTACGTGTATTTGAACCTTCACTAGTGTGTGTGTGTATCACAGGGACACGAGAATTTGTTGATTACAGTCTACGTGTATTTGGACCTTCACTAGTGTGTATATCACAGGGACGTGGTAAGTTACAGTCTACGTGTATTTGGACCTTCACTAGTGTGTATATCACAGGGACCTGAGAATTTGTTGATTACAGTCTACGTGTATTTGGACCTTCACTAGTGTGTGTATATCACAGGGTCACGAGAATTAATTACAGTCTACGTGTATTTGGACCTTCACTAGTGTGTGTATATCACAGGGACCTGAGAATTTGTTACAGTCTACGTGTATTTGGACCTTCACTAGTGTGTGTATATCACAGGGACCTGAGAATTTGTTACAGTCTACGTGTATTTGGACCTTCACTAGTGTATGTAGCACATTTTCAGACGCGTTGGGGTAAAATTACACTCCTGTGTTCATTAAATGGCCTACCCCTCCACCTCCACCGGACTAAGTATTGCTACTTAAAAAGTTCTATATACCAGGTATATTAGTTGAACAATGAGCTAATTTTATTTATAATGTACAAGTTAATCAATTAACAGTATATTTATCAAGTGGCGTGATTCTAACCAATGATAAGACAACAGACAATATAACATCACATATAACGTTACTCAGTTGCAGCGTTGTGAAATACAAATAATTGGCAGATTGTGAATTGATTACAACCTGCTGCTAATTATTTGTATAGGGACCCCGGATTGCTGGTACCTGTATAGCAGCAGTATATAGGGGTACCGATGGGTTCGCAGACGGAGGATAGTCTGGTTCCCTGACCCTTATTTCCGTTTCCGTTGGCCTACAATATAGGGGCCCTGCCCTATGACCCTTATTTCCGTTTCCGTTGGCCTACAATATAGGGGCCCTTAGGGCAGGGCCCCTATATTGTAGTCCAACGGAAACGGAAATAAGGGTCAGTTATTTCCGTTTCCGTTGGCCTACAATGTAGGACAGGGCCCCTATATTGTAGGCCAACGGAAACGGAAATAAGGGTCAGGGAACCAGACTACAAGACTAAGACGGAGGAAACCAGGCGTTCCGATTGGCAGACGGAGGAAAGCGAGGTACGTGTTCCGATTAATCTAAGTACCTATGGGCCTGATATGGGTTTATCAAGTACCATGTGTAATAAAACAACAGCATTTTGTCAACATATACATGTAGAGGATTTAAGTGGGAAATAACTTGTCTGTTATCAATGAATATATAATATCGGTGCATATATTTAAATGTTTTTATTTTCTTTCAAATTTTGACCCCCCCCCCCCCCCCCCCCCCCTTTCCCTGAATCCGCCACTGCATTTGAATATGCTGTGACCAATGAGTTAATTGTTTGACGCGTTAGTTCGACTTCATTTGGAACACGCTGTGGTCAAAGTGTTCTTCAAGCGTTAGTTCGACTCCATATTGAATACGATGTGAGGAAAGTGTTGTTTATCTAGCGTTAGTTCGACTTCGCTGAAAGCGTACATGTAATCCATACAAAATAGCAAGGATGAGGATGGAGATGATTGAAAAATTGCAGAGAAGAGAAACAAAACTAATTCCCGGGCTTAATAACCTTGATATTATAATCGTTTCGAGAGACTGAATCGTAATTACAACTTTTATGCACCGAAGGACAAGAGGAGACATGGTCAGCGTTTTCAAAATATTGAATAATATAATCTAATAGCAGAGTTACGAGAAACTGATTCCAGATAGAAAATATTCATAAAACCAGAGACCACTCTATGAAAATACTTTTATAATGATGTCGTTTGGAAGGAACAACGCGTTTCTTCGGCTTTTAGATTAGTATATCGTCGGATGCGGACACTGTTTAAAATGAAATACTGATTAGAATACTGGAAAGGCAGTTGCTTATATAATAATTTATGAAAACTAACTGGATACATTGCACCGAACTGATTAATGAAAACTTTATTGTGATACAATCCGGCTGTGCCCATAATGTATGGAACTGGGCGGAACTTCATACATGGAGCATGAATTTAGTGTAACACCGATAAGAAGTAAACATTTATCAAACTCTAGAATAAATAAACTCTAAATTTACCGAACATATAAGTTTAAGTTGTCCATATTTTAAAAACAAGAGAACTATGCCTTTATTATTTAGATAAATTCATATTATTTATTTTTGCTACAAGATTTTGACCAATCAAAATCACCCTTCAAATTCACTTCACATCCGATTGCACAGCACAGCTATTCCCGCGTCACTAAAGAAGATAGCAGGTTCAACAGTTAAAATACCGTGATGTAGATGCTTAATATTTGTAAAAATACATAATAACTGTACGACAAAAAGCTGACAGTTAAAAATATCAGGGTAGGTACAAAGGCGTCTGCTTCGTATTGTCAATCTCCTTACATGGAAAGCACAATCGGTCGTCCATATTGAATTTTCTTCCTCCCCACAGAAGATTTCCGCACCGACCAACAAGTTTACATTTTGAGTATAAACGTGATAGCTCCAGCCTATGGAATGCCACCTTTCTGTATTATATTAATAAAACGATGTTGTGGACATGTATTTGAGTGAACAAAAGAAATCCTTCAATAACTTTGATCCTGAGCGAATAGATCTGATTCCGTCCGTCGATATTATGTATATTGACAGTTTGTTTATCAATAATAAGACTGTAACAGGTTTACATCGCTCTGTATAAAATATCTAGATCCCCGCAGACAATTGTACCCGAACTAATAGTTGCCCTACGCTGGCTACATTGAAGTACTGTACGCGGCCTATAGCTACTGTACGTAGAGTTACCTTTCGAAGTTTACCAATTTATTCAGCGAATCGTTTCGTGATGACAGGCGCATACCAAATCTAAATTGTTTCTTTAAAAATGTACGTAACATAAGTAATTACATTGTTTTCCCACTTTACAATTGTAACAGAGTGTATTGTTAATTGAATATAATTCACTACCTCCACTAGGATTGAACCCGGAACTTGGGACCTCTGGCTTACTAGTCTTATATTCAACCGATCGAGCTAGAGAGAAGATTTCTCTAGCCGAGCAATGTTAATTGCAGTGTGTACATATTTACCAGGATTACATACCCCCACCCCTTCCAGGAAAGAACTTGTCTTCAAGTTTTCCAGGGGGTAACAACAATGTTTGTGGAACAAGGCTGAGTATTTCCCCTGGTTCCTTACATGGGCGCCAATGTAACAGAGGGCATGCACTTGATTAATTAAATTTGAATCTCTGTCTCTGCTGGGGATCAAACCAAGGACTTCTGGCTTACTAGCCTTACGCTAAACTGATCAAGCTAAGGAGAAGATCTCTCTAGCTGAGCAAGTGTTTACCAGGATAACATACTCTCCCTTCCAGGAAAGAACTAGTACTCTTTGAGTTTCCAGGTGTTACAGCGAAATATCAATGCTTTCACAAGTTTTAATATTAATGCTATTATAATTCCAGAGTCCCTATAGCTACATGGGTGCCAATGTAACAGAGCACATGAAATTCAAAATGAAAATACTTGGAAAGTGCTTTAAAAGATTTAATGCTTTTATTTTGTCTTTTGTAGGGTTTGTAATACAATGCCTGCCACAAGGAACCAGTCTCCTCAAGTTAAAGGGAGACTGACTAGAAATGCATCTCCACGACAGTTCGACCATAGTTTCCAAGACAACAGGACCAGGCAGGCTTCACCAAGAGGAACTGGAAAAACGGAATCCAAGGCTCCACGAGTGCAAGGGAATGAAAAATCTGCTGAGGTCCAGTCAAGGTCATCACTAAGGAAAGTGGGCAAATTTGAGCAAGAGAGTAATGCAAAATTGTCAAATGAAAAATCTGTGCTAAAATGTAATGATGCCACGGCCAGTGTCAAATCATCAAAATTTCAAAGGTCACAAGATGATAATAGTACAGTCGGGTCAAAAGAAATAGAAAAGGAGGTAAAAGGAACCGAGGACAGGACAGGGAGGCGGTTAACAAGACAGTGCAACGATGTTCCAGAATTGCCTGTAGCAGATACAAAATCAAAAGTAGTTGAACGGCCAACAAGTAGACGGTCAATCAGAGTTACAAAAGAAGTTGGCCATTCCGAAGTTGAGTCGCCAAAGGACAAACTTAACAGTACAGCAAATAAGGAACCTGTGCTTGATGATGAAAGTAATGAGTCCAGCCTGACCACAAAAAACAGGATAACGAGTAAGACAAAAGATGCCATGCAGAAGACAAGATCGGGGAAAGATCAAATTTGTGAGAAATATACTTCAGAAGTGTCACGAGTAGTGGAAAATTCAGTTTCAAATGAATATGGAGAAGAAAATGTTGCCCAGAGGAGAGGACAAAAAAGAGGAAATGATGATGACACGACCAACAAAGAGGAGAAAAAGAGGAAAAAGGTCAAGGAAGAATTTGGTATGGAGACTGAAGGAAAGAAAGGATCAGGGAAAACTACAGCTTTAGTCACTGCCCCTGGTGATGATACATTTGCACCTAGAAGAAGTGGCAGAGGTGTGGTTCCTAACCGGCGCTTCAAAGATATGGAAATGAACTTTAGTCCTGCAAGCAAGCGACGTCAAAGTGCTGGTAAGACATAGAACTTACTTTGTTATGATGCACAACATGTGCATTTATCAATAAACTTCATAAGTCAGATTTATGATACAAATTATTTGATAATTATTCTGTTTAGAATTAACCATGTAGCATTCCTCTTTTCATTCTTATCAGGTTAAGACGTACCAGGTACATATTTCTGCTTATTCCTATGTTAACTTTAATTTGTAATACATGCAAATCTGTTGTGATTTATAATATAATTACAGGGTTACAATGAAAGCAATTGATGTCAAAGAGTTGTTCCTGAATGTTTTGATAATTTAACTTTGCATTGCTTCACTGGTATGAAAACTTAATACAGAATTGTTTCAAAATTCTCATATATATGATTATGAGATAAAGATTGAAATGTTTTATATCTGTACAACATACCAACTGTTTTTACTATTTTAGATGATGGTGAAAAATCCAAAACAAGTTCTTCAATCAAGAAAAAAACTGACAAGTCTAAAGCCAAGGAAAAATAGTAAGTCTAGTCAAGATCAGGGAATGCATTACTCCCAACAATTTTAAAGGTTGACACGATGATAGGAGCCTTGTGACTTTTAACTTGGTGATTTACCCAATGCTGACTATAACATTTTCAAAACGTTTGGATTTTTTTTGTGTTTTTGCATAAACGTGAATCAAAGGAATCAGTTTCCACCACAAAGATAAAATCTTAATTATTTTGCGGAAAAATGGATGATTATTTTTTTCTCCTCCAACGTTAAGATGATGGAACATCAGTACTCACTGAAGAGATAATATAGGTCAAATTCGTGTAAAAATGGAATGCGTTTGATTTGAGGTATTAAATGGGATAATTAATGCATACACTGTCAGTACACATATTTGTCATCAAGGTTTAAGCTAAAGCAATTAAGTAGAGATATAATAAAATCTTTCTTTCTGCCCTTATTTGAGGGCGGAACATGCTTCAAACATATACTGTAGTGCTTGGGAAATAAGAGGTCGCAGTCTGCACAATATGTAAATACATGTATATATAAACGTCAGATAATAAATCGATGGACCTGTGATCGTTTATGTTATAGGTGTAGGAGTTCATTAATTTTGTTGATAGTCATTCTGCCCAAAAAGTAGAAGAAGAAAATAAAATAAAACTAGAATAATTAAGGTTATAGAGAAGTTGGCATTATTTCTGTTTATAAGACAGCTGAGCATGACTATCCATAGATCTAGACATGTATTTAAGGAATGATTATCAGATTTAACTTTTGATAACATGTAAATGTTGAAAATATTCAAAACATGTTAATTTTTATATGATTTTGGACAGGTCACTGTACTCGTATTTGTTGGACATTGGCTATAAATTAGAGTCTTTCTATTGCTACACTCTAAAAATTCACTGTGAAATATTTATCTACTTTAATGTTGATGTTGATTTTATAGCACAAATTCAGAGCCCCTGACATTACCTAACTGTGAAAATGAATTCCACAATAACAATCCCGAGCAGAAAGATGATAACAACAGTGATCAGAAAGGTAACCTCCACAGTGTTGAAGTGGACAAGACTGACCATCAGGATGTGGTGATGGAGACAGTGAACACTAACTGGGTGGAGGAGGAGGAGGAGGAGGAGGAGGAGGTTGTTGCTGGCAGTAGAGAACTTGTCATAGGTATCCTCATGACCAGCCGTTATCTTTTAATTCCTTCAGCCTTTTATTATATATAATTAGGTCACCTGAGACAAAGTCTCAGTTGACTTGTTGCGATCGCCTTTTATCCAGCGTCGTGTGACGTAAACAATTTACATTTTCAACTTCTTCTCAATTACCAACAGGCCCAGAGACCTGATATTAGGTCTGTAGCATGCTGGGATGAAGGCTGCGAAGTTTGTTCAAATAGATGACCTTGACCTTCATTCAAGGTCACATGGGGTCAAATATGCTAAAATCTTTTAATGACTTCTTCTTGATAACCAAAAGGCCCACAGACCCAATATTAGCTCTGTTGCATGCTGGGATGAGGGGCTAACAAGTTGGTTCAAATGGATGACATTGAACTTCATTCAAGATCACAAAGGTCAAATATGCTAAAATATATCAAAACTCAGGTGACCTAAAGGCCCATAGCTATAGGCCTCTTGTTAGTTATATATATTTTGTTCATTTTTTGTATGTTCGAAAAACGATATTTGGTGAAAAGTTCTATCTTGTTTACTTATTTATACTTCTAGATCTTCAAAAACAAAATGTTTCTGAAGGAAAAATTCTGTTAATAAAAGGGAAATATGATAGTGTATCCTACATATGTTATGCTTCCAGCAAATTGAAGTGAAGAAAATTTTATTGTAGAACATATGGAGGATAATACAACCACAACCACTGTAATTTTTGAATCAGCAAGTGAGGAACAAGCTACTGAGGGGAATACTGTCTCAGAGGAGCATAACACACCTGTCCTGGAAGGTGCTGAAGAGTTCGTGAGTGAAGATAACATGGGAGATATTGCCCAGCAAACAATGACTCTGCTTATGAGAGAAAATGTGTTAGGTAGTTCTGGAGAAAATTTTGTGGTAACAACTTCATCTGAAGCAATCGATGAATCCCAAATGACTATGGATGTTAAAACGATTAAAGAATCTGAACAAGTCAAAGAAACAATTGTTGTAGAAGGTACTGTAGAGGCGATCGGAGAGGATACTATGGAAACACTTGTGAAAGAAACTTTGACAACTACCAGTGAAGAGACGGATGCTCCTATAGAAACCAATAAAGACATTCTGGCAGAAACAGAACAAAATCTAGAGAATAATGTCACTACTACCAGTGGTGATAAAGTTACTGAAACAAACCATGGTGACGAGACAATTAAGAATCTGGAAAATTACAAAGTTATACGATTAGAAGACATGGTTCAGGGATTAGGTGGAAATTCTAAAGCATCCCAACTTACTGCAACAGCAGTCACCAATGTAGAGAAAGACGTTGATGAGGAAATCATACGTAAAATTCTGTTATCCAACAAGACTTTTAAAGATACTGACGAAATAGAAATTCAGTTCATCGGAGGTGATGATTCCCAGGGTGAAGTTGATGAGGCAAACATATTGTCAGAGAAAATTGTTGCAATGAGAAATATAACAAAGAGCAATATGTCATCAAGCTCAACACAGACACCAATTATTTCAAGCCGAGTTGCCAACCTGCCTGGGAAAGGGAAAAAGCCAGTTACACCAGTAGAGCCATCCCGGATGAAGACAATTCGAGTAAACATACAACGTCCTGATGGGATAGAAGAGACCAAAGAGCTGGAAACAGAGGAGGGAAAGCCACAAGAGTTTGTCATTGTCCACCTTCCTGAAGGCACAAAGGTTACAAGGCCACAGGTGAAGGAGGAAAAAGGCGAGGTAATTAAAACCTATAGCTAACACATATAACAATTCTTGTTGGTTGCTAGTTTACAGGTACAGTGTATATTGAATTGGCCCTCACATGCATGGAGACCAGATGGGTACTAGTATGGGCATATTATGATCATGCTGCATTATAAGCTGCTCTCTAAGGCATGGTTGCCAAATCCCTCTTTCAGATGTGAAATGTGATTGATATGGGGGTGTCACTAGACCATGTGGGTTTTACTAAAGGTTACTTCCACATTCAAATTGTTTTGAATTAATCTGCTGTACCTGATCATGAATGACTGAACTATGAGGTCTTTCAAGGGTTGGGAGATCAAGTGTTGTCCTAGTCATGTAACCTCATGAAATATATCTCTACCATATAATAGTAACAGTTGGGATAGGTTCAATTTTTGTACACGTCAAAATTTGACAGGAGTATTATATGATTGGGCTAGCTTCATCAGTCCTTTTATCAAATTTTGATTTTACTATTACTATCTTTGTGAAAGTTTTTCCCCTTTGTTTATTTCAGTTTTTGACATTTTTTCTGATACCTCATTCCCCTGCTACAATCAATTTTCAATCAATATTTTTGAAACTTATTAATAATAATAATGTTTTATATTTAAGACCAATTTCCAAAATTTGCAGTTTACTCTTCAAAAAAAGTTTTCTTCCAAAAAAGAGAGAAAAATGCCATTTAATTTCCAACCATTGAGAAAAAGCCCTGTGTATATATATATATTATAAATATAATCATGATATGTAGTGTTGTTTCCCTCAACAAGATTTTGATTGGACTTGTACTTGTATTGTTGCAAACATGCAGTTGTAATAACTTATATTTTATTCCATCTGCAGGTGCAGTATAATTTTGAAAAGTAAAATTATACAGATCTTGTGTCAAGTTCAAATACATGAGTTTTTGCATCTCTTTAGGACAAGTTGTTTTTTTATTTTGACAAGGAGACTGTGCCTTTTGACCTGAATGACGATGGGGATTTTGTCTGCGGTGTCTGCGACTACATAACACCAAAAAAGGCTAATTGGTACAAACACAAGAAAAAACACATGGGTAAGTTATAAGATTTAAGTGTCAATATTTACTGTGTAAGTTATAAGATTTAAGTGTCAATATCAACTGTAACTTGGGTAAGTTATAAGATTTAAGTGTCAATATTTACTGTGAAGTTGTAAGATTTAAGTGTCAATATAGACTGTAACCTGTGAAAATTACCTGGTAACGATGCTCTAATCAGTCACTATACTACCATATATAAATTCTCATGTTCACAGATTTCAGAAACAAATGTATGGAATATCATATATACATCCAGAATGTCCAATGACTGGAAATTAGGGATGCTGGAATTCTGGACTGTTTTGTGTTTTAACATACTTTATCAAAAAGTATCAATGTAATTTCAACCAAACCAGCCAGAATATAGTTCCATTGTTACCGTATAGTTTCTGAACGTACACACATGTACACCCTACAGAATTGTTCCCGCTACCAGTCTTAACTTTATTGTTGATGACGTCATTTGATTGTAATTTATGTATTACGTCATACATAATAAGTTGTTGTTACTGTTGCCAGGCTAGGCACCACATTTTGCACCTCATACCCGAATGTTTTTATTTTAAACTTGTTCTGATGATGACATGCCTTAGGGTCGAAACTAGTAAACATTTGGATTTTAGTCGAGAACCCAGCTAGACGTTGTCATGGTCATTTTTTTTACCTCTGACATCTTTCAAATTGTTTGAATTTCATAACTTTTTTTTTTTTTTTTTTGAGATTGCTTGAAACTTAATATACTGACAATTTAGTGACAAAATGAGGCAAACCTGGGAGAGACTTATGATTACATGTAGTTCTTTTGACCAGAAGACTATAACTATAATCACAGGTGGATACATGTATATGTTAAGCTATGTTAGATTATTATAATATATATAGAACATCTTACATTTGGACCTTGTTTACAGTTTATAAGTTACTTAGAAGCCACATTGCTGTGCCAGTAACATGTCTAGTGGACCACTCTTGATATAAGTTTATATACCTGTTTTTCCACAATTTATAGCAGCTGGTTTCCCTTTTGTTGGGGCCATTCTATCTCCTACAACTTCTAGTAGTATCAGGGTTTTGGGTCAAGGACAAGGTCATTTTTAGTGGGGGCTGGCCATAGTAGAGGACATATATTGCTGTAGCAATACATAGTATACTTGTTAGAAGTTCTTAATTATAATTGCTGTAGCAATACATAGTATACTTGTTAGAAGTTCTTAATTATAATTGCTGTAGCAATACATAGTATACTTGTTAGAAGTTCTTAATTATAGTTGTAACCTGTTTGTGGTAGCAGTCAAATCAATCTAATCAAAATTAGATGTACACTTGCACTATGCTACTCTCCGTATCAACGAAGAGTAGCGTAGTGCAAATGTACATCTGATTTTAATTAGATTGCAGTCTAATAATCCTTCTATAGATGGCATAGTGTTGTAGTTATGATACATCACTGCCATGTTTGGAATATTAACCGCATCACAAGCCTTTTTTGTGTAGTAGTTATAATTAATTCAATCCTTCTGTGGATATTGTAGCTCAAAAGCCCCACTGTTGTGGACAGTGTGGTTACCAAGCAGCCACCAGTAGTAACCTGAAGAGACATCTGGCCATACACGATGATATTCGCGATTTCCAGTGTGAATTCTGCTTCATGACATTTAGACAGAAGATTCATCTAGAGAGGCATGTCAAATACAGACATGAGGTTTGTTTAAAATATTATTTCTAACAGCATAATAAAAAAAAATGTTCCAAATTCACTAACATGTACCAGAACCATATGGACCAGATATGCTGGAATGTTTGTGTTAGCATTTATAACAGAATATAAAGTTGTTTTACCTTCCATTCAAACTTCACATATTGCAAAGATTTGCCAAAAATACTTGTATTGCTTGATGTGTAACTGTACAAATGTATATGGATTCAGATGACAATGCATGCTCTTTTTATAATCAGGTAGCCATAGGAAGGGCAGATATATGTTCATGATAATCATATAATTTCATGAAATTCAGATGTTGGGAATTTAAAAAAAAAAAATTAAACTGTAAATAATGATTACCAGTAACACACTTCAAGAACATGTACAGTGGCTACTGTGTTGTTTGTGATATAAAACCTCTCAGATAATAATCAATTAGCAGAAGATGTCAAGCAGTGATGTACTTATATTATTAAACCTTTGTGTTACAGGTAAAGAAAGTGAAGTGCCCTCTGTGCGACTATGTGTGTGCCAATGAAAATCCTGACCTTAAAGTTCACATCAAGAGACGACATCTCCCCCAGGACTCTCAGGATGGCTCTCTCCATGCTTTTGCTTGTGATGAGTGTGGAGCAATGGCAGTCAACAGAAAGGACCTAAAACAGCACATGAAGTTTCACAGGAAGGGTCCAGAGCTGAAATTGTATTGTGAGCACTGTAGTTTTGTGACAGATTGTGAAAGTCGCCTGAGGCGGCATATGTTCATACACACCAACGAAAAACCATTCCAGTGCGGTCTGTGTGATTATCGTGGCACACAGAAGGAGCATGTCCTCCGCCATATGAAGTCGCAGCACAATATTGACATACAGAAAAAAGGTCGCAGCTCTGATGAAGCGTCGGTGGATGGTTCAACAGACTCCAGAGATCTTCTGTTGGACAAAAAACCCTTCAAGACAGACTACAGCAGTCAGGAAAAAATATTTGCTTGCAACCATTGTTCAATGAAATTTGCAAAACTTTTAAATTTGTACAAACATTTACATGCTCAGCACAAGGCAATACTGCCTGATCAAGGAGATGATGAATATCTGTGTGTTGTTTGTGATTTCAGGACAGGCAGTAAAAAGAACTTGTTAGTTCACATGCGTAAACACAATGTTCAGGATCAGACACCTCCGTCACATGTCTACTCCTGTGTATTGTGCAGGTACATGAACCCAAAACGCAGAAATCTTTTCCAACATATGAAAAAGAAACACAACATCGAGATTGTGATGAGGAATGATGGTTCTACAAGTTGTTTTCTCTCAGACAGCAGTTCCACTGTGGCAGGTAAGGACGATAGTGTCCAAAACATTCTCACTGTCGGTGATATTGTCACAACATCGACTGACGACTCACAGTTACAGATAGTGATGGATGCATGTGAGAAAAGTGCTGTTCAGGTACAGAATGTGATCAATATAGAGGACATAGCTAATTGTGTGTCAAACCCCCAGTCCAATAGTAGTAACAATATCATCATCCTAGAACAGGGGCAGTCTAACACATTTGTTCAACATGAGGCAGCAGAAGCGATCGAGGGGCTCCAAGCACTTGCAGAACAGCCTGGCATTCTTGAGAGCCAGGAAATTATAACAGATTCGGACAATCAAACAGTAACTGTAGAAGAGGTGCAAACCTCAAAAGGTCTCGGGGAAAACATCATGGAAACAGAAATTGTTACCATGGAAACTGAGATATTAAAATCGTTTCAGCAAGAGAATGCACCAGACGTGAAAAAGGACAAAGAGTCAGACATACAGTTATCAGAGGACCAGATTATGAACTTGTCTTCTGGTGATTATGTTGAGATTAATGGTGAGATGTATAAGGTTGAGATTTCAGCAGAAGATGGAAATAACACTGAGAATAGGGTAGCAGAGGGAGAAGAATTCACCCCGGCACTTGTCCAGGTACCAGAAGAGCAGCAGATTGCAGTATCAGATGAAAATGCATTCCAGGAGTTTGTGCAGCTGATGACCGAGTGTACCGAGGACACCGGCACCCACACCACTCCAGTGGCTAGTCATACCGCCAGGAGTAGTGAGGTGTTGACAGAGAGTCAGACTGAGGGAACAGCCTTACAGATCATTTCATCAGATTCCAGTGTTAACGACAGTGGCGGCCACCACACAGTCACTTCAGATCATGACAGTTTAACTGTTCTTGCTGAAATAACAAATGCAGCTTCTGAAGAGTTCATTACAATACAAGGTCGTTCACTTACAGACCATACGGAACCAACCAATGTGATGACCATAGCCAACAGCACAAGTGTGGACGATGGCTCGGCAGATGTAGTGGACAGTCAATGAATTGACCACTGACTTTGTTAAATTTCAGACCCTCTGATTATTTAGTATATTTCATTTTAATTTGTTATGAGAAATACTTGATGGCACATTTTCTGAAATTTGATATCAGATATAAGGACATCTAGGCATATGATTAATCAATTTTTACTTTCTTAAATTATTCCCTTAATAAGTCCAATTGTATATTTCATGAAAACAGGTAAGTTTGTTATGTATGTAACGCTAAACTCATATCACATATACTTGGGTTAGTAAAATGGCTAATAGGCATCTTTTTTCACATTGTAAATTTATAACAGGAAACAACATCATGACACATGTTCAGTATACTGTACATGCAATAAAAATTGCATTATGAATAATCAAATGATTCAATTAAGGATTAGAAGGAATGACCCTTTAAATTTCAATACTAGTGCGTATACAGTATATTGATGTACACATACTGGACAAGTATCCTTTCTGAAATCAGTTCTAATTGGTGAATTTTTTGTTGAAAATATTTACATTTCCGGGTATATTTTGCTTTCAATTGCGAGTGTTTGTATAAATCTCTTAAATACCTGTATTTTATTGTGTCCAGTACTTAATTATAGACCTAATGAACCTTTGGTTGATTTTGTTCTTTTTAAGGTCGGAAAATGTATGACCTGTAGAGATAACCCTGGAGGGGGCTTCGATTTTATACTCTATTTAAATTGCTGAAACAGCTGCTTTCTCTTGGCCTCCTGCAGAATTTTCCCTAGACCTGTCGAATAATGTTTCAACCATAATCATAGATGCTAATGACTTGCTCAGTGTCTGCAGGTTATGTCTGGGTTGGAACAAAAATTATGAAATTTCAAGTAAACTTTAACTTATGAAAATTAATCATGCGTTTGATATATTTACCCTAGTCCTGTAATGATGATATTTCCCTTTGTATGGTTTTCTTTCAGGCAGTTTTCTCAGAGAATTGTGTTGTTTGAATGAGATTGTTACTTTTACATTTATTTTAACACATTGTTGAAAGTGATTAAAATGTGAAAGATATATATGAGAGAGTTTTTTTATTGGCTTGCAGAAAGTTAATTGAGTGTATTTATACATCAAAATTTGTGTACCACTGTCAATTTTCATAAAATATTGAGATTTCTTGTTTAGAAAATGGCCTCTGCCATCTGTAAATAAAACCTAAAATTTTGTAAAATACACTGCTAAATCATGCAGTTTACGAAACAGGATTAAGAGAAGATCAGGAAATGTTTTAATCTGTATACTTAATAAATAGCTTCCAACAGATATCTTCAGAGACTGATGTAGTGGATATGCCTTGGTCACTTATAAGTTTCTCTTGACAGCTTTTACGGAGAACTGGTGATAAGAGAAATAACAAAACACAAAATTTAGTTGATATACCCTTGTCATTTAATAACAATCCACATTTAAATTAAAATCTGATTCACAATTGATAAACAGACAAATCCATGAATCACAGTTATGGTATTTTGCATACAAGACGGCACAAATACGGTTTATGTGCGTGTGCTAATAACAAAATGACACGGACATAAACTCCCGACAGGTGTTGGACAGGAGTGGTAGAATAAAAGAACCTTTGAAATCTTGGTCTAACACTCACTAGTTAATTTAATGTTTTCCATTATCAAATTCTGTGACGGCAAGAAAAATGTCAATTAGAAACATGAACCCTCAGCTTAATGTCTTTTTCAAAATATTTTTACCTGACATCAACTTACTGAAGATTCTTTCAAAACATGCACACCTGTACATGACTTTTCAATTTTGATAACTTTGGCCGAATGTGTTGTATGAGGTACATTTTCTGTCCTATGCGTAGTGTACATGGATTCTGGAGCTAAAATTCTGAATTTAAAGGGCAATAACTCCAATAGATATTATTGAATTGCAAAGCCCTCCATGCTTAACTACATATAGCTGTAAGTGTCAGGGCCATAACTCCGGCAAAAACTACTGAATTGTAATTTTTTTTCTCCATACACTAATACATAATTATGATGTACCTTCATCATGGCAAACTAAGAGAAATTCAACCCATGGTTTAAGAGTTATGAGGTTTCAAATACAGATAGGATGGTTCCTGAAATATTGAGTAATCCCTGCTGGACAAACTTGTTCCTGCTAGGTATAAAATCAATCATGATATATAATTGAAAATAATTAAGACACTTTATGACAAAGTAATGAGTCTCAAATTAAAGTTATTGTAAAATTAAAAACTAGTTCACAAAAATATCAACATAATGTTTTTAAAAGTGAAGATTTTTTAAGAAATATGGCCAAATTAAAAAGGTTCTCATGTAGACTTAACAAGCTTGGGACAATATTGATTGAAAAAAAAATCTCAAATAAATCATTAGGATTGTCTAATACTGGTGGGATTAATTTGTGAAAGTTTTTTTTCCATTATATGATTTTATAATATGACAATCTAGCAGTGGCATACCTGGTACTGAATGCGTATTTGCAGAGAAAGGGTTTTCATATATCCATATACACAAAACTTCAGTATACACAACAAAATGCTTTAAAATGAACACAGTTTCTGAGCAAATTTCCTTGTAATGAAAACACAAACTTTCAACAAAGACAAGAAAATTAACATTTCTAGTAAAAATTAAAATCTGTCAGAAATGAAACAAGTACAAAAAAGCAATATTTGATGTGGTTGTGAAGTATTGCAAGATAGGAAGACTTGGCTAGTTGGACTAGTGCAGTACAGTGATAAAGACATAGATGATATATTGTTTAAATGGACACATGGTTTAATGATTATACAAACATACAATTGCAATGTACTATGAAATTAACAGAAATCATATCATTCTTTGCACACATATAACATAACGATACACAATTACATACAAGCAGAGGAATATACATAACCATTTGCAACAATTTTTACTATTTATTTATCACAATGTATACAGAATGTAATTTATTCACTATACTTTACACACATGACATGATACCATGGAAAATGTCTAGTGTATTGGTAGAGAGTCCAATACATTGGCGACTTCAGGGAATGTATTTATGAACAGACAGCAAGAGTTTGATGCTTATACATGACTTTTCATAGATACTATGTTGTTTTCAACTAGCAAGGAAGGAAAGTTGAATTATAAAAGTTCAAAATACTTTTCTTTCATAGAGTAATCTTCAACACTTAAAATAAATTATATTCTAATTTTAAAATATATCTACTCTTATTTTATGACATCAGTATATCTTGATCTTAGGAACAGGAAGGAGATATAGTGTACCATCCTCAATACTTGAAGGTTATGTTCACTTTCTCTCCTTTTCACCCCTTGGATTATGTCACATGTTTATGTCAAAATCGAAGGCATACAATATCACAAGCTATGTGATTGGTGTTGGGAAATAAAAACCTGACCAATCAATATGATGATGTATTAAAAAAAAAAATAATAAAAGATTTTAATGTTCTAGAAGAGCAACAACTAGTCAATATAATGATAAAGGGATCTTCAGATTGGTTTAATGCACCTCAAAAATCAATTCAATTTTACAGTAACATATTTTAGGGGTCAAATATTTTCTCAACTTGGAACTTATATAGCCATTACCTTTGTTTAGATTATTAAAGAGAATTCACCAAATCCGAATGCACAATTTATTTCAGTTACTGCATAAGACTATTCATAATTAAATCACTGTAAATCTTCTGATTTTGTTTTTGTTTGTATATTTTACAAAATGGCAAAGTTTCATCAAAATTGAAAGTTATGAAGCATAGTGTTGCCGAACAGACATACAGAAACATGTTCACCAAACTGAGATATGTCCTGTCATTTGTTAATGAATATAGCTAGTAGGAAATGATCCTTAATACTAGTAACAAGTTAATGGTTTCATGGTCATGCATTAAAGTGTGTAATCTGTATACTAACTACAAATATAAAAACTTTAAAGGAGAAGACTGGTCAAATCTGGGTCAGATACAAGTTTTAATTTCAGACTTAATTATTTATATAACCCATGTCCAATTGTCAATTGAAACTAAAACAAAAATACAAAGACTAGATCTTGGAAAGAAACTTAAATTGTTAATACATTCAACACTTTATGACACATTCCAGTGAGTATCAAAGCACTGGTTTGGTGATTTGTTTTCATAATTATATATTATATTTTGCAGGTTACAGTACTCTACAGATAATAAACTATATATTTGGATTTGCTTGATTTCATCTATGTATGACTATACTTGATCATTCTTGTAATTAAATTACCTACATAATACATAAAATACTCCTATACACTGAAGTGTACTAAATGATATCATAATTACTTGGTAAGACACAGTTCAGAAGTAGCAGAAGAACGTTTAGTTAAAACAGTGATCACTAGGCAATACAAAATATATATCTATCTCAAGAAAATTACTTTCTTATTAAATACTAATGGAATTTACAATGATATAATGTGATTGAATGAAAAAATTGGCAAATGAAAAATCGACAATGTGCACGTGCATGGCATTATACATGTAGAACTAAAACTGAACTGAAACAGAAAGTTTTCAAATATAGGAAAAGATGCAGTAGATTCATATTGTTGACAATACTTTTAAAATAACAGTTAAAAACAAAGAATATGTTCATTATGGGCACTGAGAAATACTTAAGGTAATATTCTTATAAAAAGTGAAGCAGAAAGTGGAAAACCAGCAGAGTTAAAATCTACAAAAGCTGCCAAAGGAAAGGTCTATATATACATAAATAAACAACATCAGCAGGATTTTAGGCAACGTCCAAGGAGAGAAAAATAGACAAAATGTTAGTTCATTAATTATAATAGTGAAAATATAATTCTTTATTTTGATCTATTAGAGATTACAAAGGAAAGATCAATTGTCACTGAATCTTAGTACATTGTAGTTGTAGATCTGCAGCAACCCAAAAAATGCCCAAGGTAGGTAATAAAAATAGTTTTTTTTTTTACAAAATATAATTTAAAAGAAAGCTAGACACAACCAGTGAAGGTAGAAATATAACTAATTGCAACTGTCAAAGCTTGTATACATTTAATAAATATCATATATATGTATGTATTAATGTGTTTACATGATTCACGATGGCTTGTCCTTGAATCTTTGAATTATACCTACAAACAGGTGTTTGTCCCTACTACAATATAAAATCACCAGGTCCGTCTTTATTTCATAAAGGAACAACACTGGTCCAACAGTTTGGACCGTAAAAACGAAAATGGCCCCAAGACAGCTTTTGTGAAATTGATTATTTATTGTTAATTAAGACCAGTATATATTAAAAAAAAAACCAAAAAAAAACCACACCCTGCAAAAGCAACTATAGTTATGTTGCAAACACAGGGACTTTGCACAATTTCCCTTCTCCAGGGCCTGTATATGTGTAATATAAAACACATATACAGGTGATATGATTGGGAATTTGTTTCAAACTAATGTAAAATAGGTATGATAAAATAACTAAATGTCAAGTCATGTTTTTATTATGGACCAATTGGTAGGAGGAGGCACAAAGCATAGCTGTGTGTAATACATCTGGATCGTGTAATGGATGGCCTATAATGTAGGTAGTGATACATTAAAGAATGAAGGAATGGGATTATGTATTGTCATATACTCTTGTCAAACTAAAATAAAATCTAACAGCTAATCTGTAATATTATGCACCAATAGTTGTTCATCACACAATACAAAGAATTACACCATGTCACTCATGTGTCCATAAATGTTCTAGCATCAATACAATCTACTTATGTCATTCATGTGACCATAAACCCTCTAGCACATAGTTTTACATTAAAGTGAATGTCTGTTCACCAATAGAAGTTAGCACACATGCAACTCTTACAAATATATACATAATGGTAGTTACTTGAATAGAAATGCTTTGATTATAACATTGGGAAGCTATATAACGTCATTTTAATATTGTTTCATATTCTTCAATGGTCCGTACACATCGGTGGGAACTAGGGGAATCGACAGTGAACAGCACATAGATTTTGTCAAATACAATTTATGTTATCGTCCAATAAAATCCAAGAATTTCAGTGAAACAGAAAGAGAAAATTTGAATGCATCCATTCATTTCTTCACACATAGTAGGACATCTGGCAAAACTTGGCACACTTAATACAGAGTTAGACAAATTTATCACAAAATCATACAAATGATAAGACATCAACTGTAACACAGATATTGGTCCAAGTTATAACTAGTTGTTCATCTAAAGTATGTCTAGTCGACATCAATCACAATAAAACTCACTAACCATACATCTCATTCGATGTACAAGCCATTATTAAAATATCACATTTGGCACCTTAACAGTACATATAAATGCTTATCATCCCTCTCCATATTTTTACCTTATCACTTCACAAATATAATTCCTATTATGCTGTATCATTGTTTCCACTAACCCTCCAAAATCGAAATTAATTCTACTTCATATTAAACAATATTGTCATTGTAACTCCTTTATCCTCAAAATAATTCTTTGACTTTCGAGGGAAAAAAATTCATTATTCGACATGTTCTGAATTAATTGTTCCTAATTTATAACAATATCTCACTAACAGTAGTTGTTTCCTCCTCTGATATCCTTGTCAATATAGCATGTCCTTATCTGTTCAGGATTCTCAATGCTGGATCCTGTCAATGATTTCCTACCATGTCTTAATCTTAGTATACTGATAGTCAGCTATCAACTGATTAGTCCTCCTCCTCTCCTCTCTCTCCCTCAGATAATGTGTGTCGTTGTTCATCGTATAAGTTTCTGGCATAGTTAATTTGTTGAGAGACCTGTAAAATAAACAAATCAGTGATATAACTCGGCCTGAAGTATGTTATACATACATGTACTAGATTACTGTATAGTGCTTTCAAATCGCGGGGTCAATACTTCATGTTTTTGTTTTCAAAACATATTTTCAGCTTCCTATAATTCTCAGATCTGTTGTTTATTAATATCTTTTTCAGGCGCAGATTTGTTGTTAATATCTTTTTCAGCCATCATTATTCTAGTTTGCTTTGCAATGTGTTCTTTTTCAAAGCTTGTTGGTATGTGTGAAAATCTTGCACTATGTATAAACCATCCTGACTGCTGTCATGCAACATGATTTCAGATGAAAGAATTGAGAGGTACCTTGTTAGCTCACCTGCTTAAAGCTAAATATTTCACTGGTGTTAAGAATTTGCAGATTTTAGCGACAACATGAATATAGCGAAAATAATCCCCCGCGAAATATATTAACTGCTATATAATACGTAGTTCCAAGACGTATTCACCTTGCAATCAGTCCAAGGGACAAGCATACACCAGGTTGCTGTTAACTCAAATCTAAAGTTAGGAGTGGGCTTATTGCAGTACAATGAGATAGCATATAATGACAATTCTGTTAGAATGCAATATACAGGTGGGGCTTATTTAGTAGGTATAGACTTGGTGGTATACAAATCATGTGGTTACTTACCCTCTGAGCCATGTGTCTTTTTTCACAGCGGATCTGGGGTCGTTTATATGCTGCCCCAGTCGACTTGTCACTACCATCATCACCCTGCTTGAAAAGCTCAATGTAATATCTGTCATCTGTGAAAGAAAAAGTTACGCTGTTAGTATCTGTATGATTATTAATACATGTACAATGTTTATATCTTTATTTATGGAAGAAAAAATAGTTGGTTGTTTATTTAGTGCTGTTTATATAATTATATGTTTCAAATAGAAAAACCAAGAGTTAATGTTTACATTCATAGTAAAATCTCTGTTATCATTTGGAATATTCGTTTCAGATTACCCATAATAACACTTGTGCCTGGAGCAAATTCTACACCTAAATATATTGGTTTTCAGTAACTTTGATATTGAATTGTGCAAAATATTTTTAATATCGAAAGTTCAATATTATGATGACTTATAGGCAATAATAAAGAAATTCAAATTTAAACTCACTGTTCTCTGTGATTTTACACTCTACAATTTCTCTGTGCGAGACTTGCAGTATGATGTTGTCTGGGTGTAAACTTCCCTTCCTCAGGAAATACACATGTTTACTCGTGATGAGAGCCTTCAAACCTTCCTCCATTCCAGACCGTACCTTCTCTAATGCGATAAAACTGGAACAGAAAAGAAGCATTTAATCAAAAATGCTTATCAACTAAAATATAAAACACTGATTTCGTCAGCTTTATACCATCAACATCAAGATTCCTAATGTCACCTGTCATTTTCATACATAAAATATCACTAACATTTTGATACTAACATTTCAAGCTGTCACAGATTTAATACATAATACATGCATAAGAATCTGAATACTGAAATTCCCAACTCCTTTCCAACCTTCATAAATACATCTGATTTAAATGACATTTTTTCTAGATTTTTTTCATCATCGTTTTATCCTTACTTACAATTCATCCTGTTTGTTCTTGTTGAACTTGTACATGAGTTCTTGTGACCTTGCCTGAAGGTCAGAGTAAGATGGCAGCAGGCCACCAGGACCATGACAACAGCGTGGCCATCGCACACGATCAGGACATTTGTGGGAACTACTGCTGCTTGTGTCCTTCACAGCATTTGCTGCACCCGATGCAAGATCGAGGACTCCTGCTACTGGTTTTGTTACTGTGCCTATCATACCCTTACCAAAGCCTGTGAATAGACCCTGCAAATAAATAAAGAAACCATGTTATTCATCTCTACACAAAAGGCGAGAAATTATTTAATTACCCCGAATTACATGATAGGATATAATACATATTGATGATTTGAAATTAAACAAGAGGTCAAAGGTCAAGGTCAGTAGTTCCATAAATGTAGTGCCAATGGAAGGTCTTGTCACAAGGAACGAAATGTCGAGTATGAAAACCCTATCTCGTACAGTTTACATACTGTGGTCAAGGATAAAGTTTTTCAAAAGTAGGACAAAGGTCATAGTTAAGATCACCAGGTCAACATATGTAATACCAATGGATGCCAGGGGAAAATAGCTCCCCTGGATTTCATCCTTGTAAGCCCAAAAACATTTGCACCAGGTGTGATGCTGCAATGTACATAATGTTCTATATACATGTGTAAATAGGTCTTAATGTAAGAGAAATCCTGAGTACCTAGAAATAATGGTCAGGCAGATTAGTCATATCTATTCACATCATATTGGTGAATGGATGTATATTATCCATTGCATTGTGATGGATAAGACAAAGTGTTACAAGGGCCATAACTCTGTATATTGTGGACCAACTAATTTTAATATACTATCTGGGTAGATATTTAACTGCAAGTATTATAAGCAATAGTCTGTGACTGAGTACATGGTTCTGTAATATGCCACAGAATAATGCAAGGATAGATGGTGTTGAAATCTGTAGTGCCCTCGAATAGTCTACATATTACTGGTGGAGGAATTATAATGTCCATGTTTCAGCCATACTGACCTCAACTCCTTCCTCCTTTACACCTTCATATGTCTGAGTGACGATACTGGTTAGTCCTCCATACAGACCGTACCCAAATCCTTTGATGCCAGCCACAAGATGGCTGCCCCCACCTCCACTGTGTGTTCGGATCTGGTCACGGGTATCATTGTGTTTTGTGTCCATGTTGAGTGTCCCAACACCATCGGATAGGGATGTTACAAACTGATAAGAACAATAGTTAGAAACTGTTCAAAATTGTGAATTTTAAATATAAATCTAAAGGAACAGTTTCCCAAATAAAAATGTCCAAAATAAATAGACTATTACCAATCATTTCAAAGTATGCATTATATACAAAGCATAGAATTAATAAGGCCATAGTTGATCATATTGATATTGAATTTATTTGAATCACATCAATCAAAAGACTAATTACAACTACATACCAGAAACTCTGTATGTAAACTGGAGACCTACCTTCGCTGCAGAGTTGGAAACGCCATGGGTGACATTTTTCAGCAGTCCACCAACATTTCCATCCTTGATCAGTCCAGATATACCCTCAGTGACATCATTGAACAGTCCCAGCGGATTGCCAAGGAAGTCGACAGAACCAAGGATCTTGGCAGCTTGACTTTTTAATTCCTGCGAGTCATTTCATGTTGAAATTTAAAAGTATGGATTTGAGAAACATGTACATGTTTAATTTTGTATAATTCAAAGTTGGCTAAAATTTATCAAGTTCACCAAAAGTCTGATGATATAGGGCACATGTTTGTATAATGAATTATTAGCTTATAAAACAACTAGTATTGCATGCACATGTGTTAATTTTTAAAAAATCAATTTTTACTTTCAAGGACATTTTTGTAATTAATCATTTATTCCACTTTCAAAAACAGAAAAGAATACATTGTATTTCCAATTTTATTTTAATCTCTCTCAAAAAAAGCATCCCTTAAAATAACAAGCTTTTAACTGTTATGTACTACAGTCTACTTTTCTAAGTGGCACCTGATGTCTTGATATCATTTTAACACTTACGTTGGTGTAGTGGATCATTAGTTCCCGAGTCAGGAAATCCATGGTTTCAAATGGATGGTGTCTGACAAAGGGATCTGAAAAGATGTATAGTATTGCCATATGACAAGAATTATGAGAAAAGAGCTGGAAAGACCCACTAGACAACTGCATCAAACTACTCTTATTGATTCAATCAAACAACAATAAATGCCTAACTGAATTTTTGCTCACAAGTGTAGTACTGTAGCTCTTTTTATCATTTGGTGTTTTACAATCACTTCAATTTAGTTTATTTATTGGGGTTTCGCCCTATGATCAGTACAGGCAGGGTCTCCAGTATTAACTGGCATGGCTACCTCACTGAAAAGCATACAGGAGCCTGTCCCATGCTATCCTGAACATTCGGGGTAAAAAACCTTGCTGCAGGATAAAACCACAACAACACAGGAGAGTCTGTAGTCTAAGTTTCCTGAGACAAAATGCCCGGAGTACGGATAATCAAGCCATACTCCTCAGATCTTTACCTGATAGTATTGTGCATGCTCTACTGCCTCAAGTATCAAGGTCCATATGTTGAGGTAACATGGTAACAAGATTACATACAACATTTACGATACTGCCGCAGCAGAAATGTAATTTTTACCCAAATCAACTTTGGCATCCTCAAACTTGACAAGCGGGATTGAGGTGGCATTTTTGATGTGCTGGAGATCTAAGGACAATTTATTAGCTGTCACCATACTGAGGCTCAAGCGACTCGTGTTGATCTTTAGGGTCCCAAAATAGTAACGTTTTGACTTCACAGATGTAGCGGCTACCAATGCTCTGGGGAAACAGAAAAGAAACAATGGCAGTGTTGGTTATGGTGATTAGAATATTCTAAATCACTTACAATTATTGTTGACACCAAATCAAAACCACAAACACAAATCACAAATATTCAGTTGTAAATAAATTATTACATACTTTCTGGTATCAAATTCCTTCTGGTCTGATTTTTGATCCACCCTTTCCTCGACTGTGTCTGCATTGTCAGATCCAATAAACTGGATAATTTTCCAAAGCAGGCGTTCCTCAAGCTGAACACTCATCTTCTTCATTGTGATAAACAAATGCTACAGAGGAAAAGGAAGCAGTTAATTGTTATTTATCATGGACAGCTAACACTGTTCTAATATCAACATATATCCACAATAAGTACTACCAGGTATTTGCGTTTTTTTGACTGTTGAATACCTTATACCTAGAAATGCAGTACCAAATAAAACAGGTTCTCCCCATACAACATAAATCAGGCTGTTCTAGTGTATAGTTGTTAATATCCACAGGGCTTTAATTTTGGTCTACTCACTGTCATTAAATATAACACAAATATACAAACATATGTATAGACTAAAGTGTTAACTGTAGAACACAAACTGTCTGGGAAACTGTAGAATATTAACAAGATGTGATTGCCCAAAATCTAATACTTGTGAATCAAATTAGGACAACTGCAAAATACTAGCCCAGTGAAATATAACAAAGACTAAGTATCAAGTCTATATCTGCTGTCTGTAGGGATGGCATACCTTGTAGATGTCTGCGTTCCACTTGGTGTTAGGTATCTTGTGTACAGCCATGTGTAGGGCGTAATTTTTGTCAGGCCCCTCCTGTTTGGAGGTCGGTGTCACAAAGAGCATCACTGGGCGCTGGGTACCAAACAACTGGTTGTCCATCTACAATAACAAATGTTGAATGACTACCTAGGAGTGTGAGTTACAATGACTACCTACGGAGTGTGAGTTACAATGACTACTTAGGAGTGTGAGTTACAATGTCTACCTACGGAGTGTGAGTTACAATGACTACTTAGGAGTGTGAGTTACAATGTCTACCTACGGAGTGTGAGTTACAATGACTACCTACGGAGTGTGAGTTACAATGACTACCTAGGAGTGTGAGTTACAATGACTACTTAGGAGTGTGAGTTACAATGTCTACCTACGGAGTGTGAGTTACAATGACTACCTACGGAGTGTGAGTTACAATGACTACCTACGGAGTGTGAGTTACAATGACTACTTAGGAGTGTGAGTTACAATGTCTACCTACGGAGTGTGAGTTACAATGACTACCTACGGAGTGTGAGTTACAATGACTATCTAGGAGTGTGAGTTACAATGACTACCTAGGAGTGTGAGTTACAATGTCTACCTACGGAGTGTGAGTTACAATGACTACCTACGGAGTGTGAGTTACAATGACTACCTAGGAGTGTGAGTTACAATGTCTACCTAGGAGTGTGAGTTACAATGTCTACCTACGGAGTGTGAGTTACAATGACTACCTACGGAGTGTGAGTTACAATGACTACCTACGGAGTGTGAGTTACAATGTCTACCTACGGAGTGTGAGTTACAATGACTACCTAGGAGTGTGAGTTACATTGACTACCTACGGAGTGTGAGTTACAATGACTACCTAGGAGTGTGAGTTACAATGACTACCTACGGAGTGTGAGTTACAATGACTACCTAGGAGTGTGAGTTACATTGACTACCTACGGAGTGTGAGTTACAATGACTACCTAGGAGTGTGAGTTACAATGACTACCTACAGAGTGTGAGTTACAATGTCTACCTACGGAGTGTGAGTTACAATGTCTACCTAGGAGTGTGAGTTACAATGTCTACCTACAGAGTGTGAGTTACAATGTCTACCTACAGAGTGTGAGTTACAATGACTACCTACGGAGTGTGAGTTACAATGACTACCTACAGAGTGTGAGTTACAATGTCTACCTAGGAGTGTGAGTTACAATGACTACCTAGGAGTGTGAGTTACAATGTCTACCTAGGAGTGTGAGTTACAATGACTACCTACGGAGTGTGAGTTACAATGACTACCTACGGAGTGTGAGTTACAATGACTACTTAGGAGTGTGAGTTACAATGACTACCTAGGAGTGTGAGTTACAATGTCTACCTAGGAGTGTGAGTTACAATGACTACCTATAGCTAGGAGTGTGAGTTACAATGACTACCTAGGAGTGTGAGTTACAATGACTACCTAGGAGTGTGAGTTACAATGTCTACCTAGGAGTGTGAGTTACAATGACTACCTACGGAGTGTGAGTTACAATGACTACCTACGGAGTGTGAGTTACAATGACTACTTAGGAGTGTGAGTTACAATGACTACCTACGGAGTGTGAGTTACAATGACTACCTACGGAGTGTGAGTTACAATGACTACCTAGGAGTGTGAGTTACAATGACTACCTACGGAGTGTGAGTTACAATGACTACCTACGGAGTGTGAGTTACAATGACTACCTTAGGAGTGTGAGTTACAATGACTACCTAGGAGTGTGAGTTACAATGACTACCTACAGAGTGTGAGTTACAATGACTACCTAGGAGTGTGAGTTACAATGACTACTTAGGAGTGTGAGTTACAATGACTACCTAGGAGTGTGAGTTACAATGACTACCTACGGAGTGTGAGTTACAATGTCTACCTACGGAGTGTGAGTTACAATGACTACCTACGGAGTGTGAGTTACAATGACTACCTACGGAGTGTGAGTTACAATGACTACCTAGGAGTGTGAGTTACAATGTCTACCTACGGAGTGTGAGTTACAATGTCTACCTAGGAGTGTGAGTTACAATGTCTACCTACAGAGTGTGAGTTACATTGACTACCTACGGAGTGTGAGTTACAATGACTACCTAGGAGTGTGAGTTACAATGACTACCTACAGAGTGTGAGTTACAATGACTACCTAGGAGTGTGAGTTACAATGACTACCTACGGAGTGTGAGTTACAATGTCTACCTACGGAGTGTGAGTTACAATAAGTGAAACAGCATACAATGTACTAGAAAGATCAACAAATATAATATCTTAGGTATTGAGAGGAAATTGAAAACGTAAATTGTTTACAACACACTATGCACAATAATAACAAAAGGCGAGCACAATATGTTACTATTTGTCTCAGTTGGCCTAAAAAGCAGCAAATAATTTTTCAAAACATACTAAAATGAAATACAGTAGTACATTTGATTGCAATTCTGTGCATTTTTGGGTACGGTATAAATTGCTTATCACTGTGACAGGATATTGTCCCTTATGATGTAACAAGATTGCTACATCATTAGGCCATGATAGGAGCAGATCAGTAATTATTTGGCTGCCTACCATTATACCGATGCAGCATGTTGTCATGATAGCTGATCAGTAACTGTTGGGCCGACTTTCATTGGATTGATGTAGCTACATTGTGTGGCTAAGATAGGATGATGTAGCTACATCGTGTGGCTAAGATAGGAGTTTATCAGTAACTGTTTGTTTCAGCAAGATATTTACTGATCATGGCTTCAAAGTGTAGTAAATTTATTTTTATTTTTTTTAGAAATTTTATTAAATTGAGAGCAAGTTCTCACAGAAATTAAAATAACTTGGAGGGATCATTCATTGAATGTAATGCTAATGTTCATCTTTTAAAAAAAAATTATCCTCCAGTGATCCTGCCAGAAACTTCATTTTCGTAAGGCTTTGCCATTGTCATGACAAATTGATAATCTTCAAGAAATTGCAAATTTAAGGTTTCTGATGATAATGATTATAATATTTCAACAAGTCGAAAGAGTTTTCATAGTTTTTAGTGGATTACAGTGTATATTGTAAGAAATAAATAATTGAGTTGAATTACCACTACAGTTAAAAGAAAGAAATGTAAACAATTCTTAGAGTGATCTGATGGTAGTAATAAACATAATTGCAATGATTCTATTCTCCTTCAATGTTTGATTATCCAACATTGTTACATACTTAGATCTTTTTCCTATTTAAATGCAAGCTATACTCCTGCAAAGTTTCTTTTCACTTTTCATGTACAGAGTGTTACCTGAACACTGGCCACACTGATGTCCATCATGATACTGGAGGGCATTGAGCAGTAGTCTATAATAATATTCCTCATAGAGATGTACAGTAGCTCCTCTGCATTCTTGTTCACCAGTGAAATCCCTAATCCACCCTTCAGATTCATGGACAGCTACAAAAGTAATGCTAAATTCAGGTTTGGAGGAAAACATTTTTATGAATAAGATGTGAATCGGAAAATGCTTAATCAACACAAAGTCAAAAAAACATAAAGATACTCAAGTACTCTTTATGGTAGATAGTGGTGTCTTTTGCTTCTACGACAAAAATGATATAACAGTAAACAGGGCATCATAATATCAAAATACATGTCTTGATCTTTTATACAATTCGATGACATGTAACTTTGAGTTAATTGATAAAACATCATGTGAGAGTACTAGAGTAGAACTAGAAAATGTCTTGTAAGACATAAATACCCTGAAACCTCAGCAGTTCCTGAGATTAGCTTGTTACATTGCATCGGGATGGGATTGGACGGACATGGTGGGGGCATAACTATCATGAAAAATTATCAAGCAGTATATTATTGTCTATTTAAGTTTAGGTAACTTATAGCTGTTTTGTTACAGAAAATGTACTGAATGATGGCAGTGTACTATCTGTTATAGATTGTTCTAGAGAGTATCATAACAGATGTATGACATTAACAGTCCTGGTCAAATCAATAATGAAAGAAATCGTCAGACTGAATGTACATGACTTTATCAATCAAGTGAACAGTCTAGCCTCAGAGGACCATAAATATTTACCTCAAGACTGGTTTTTGGTCCAATATGGTCCTTGGTCTTTCCTCGTTTATCATCATTCTCACCGATATCATATACTTCCCATCCATCCTCATCTACTGAACTCCTCTGTTGCACAACCTGCTGCTTATCACAAACCAAATATCATGTTAAATAAGTTTGACCATAAGCAGTAAAGTTAATCAATGAATTGAAGTAATTTATTGGATCAATGAATCTTGATAAATTTAGCCCCTAAGCAAAACAAACAAGGCACTTTTAATTGTAATGGGGCTCGTTACAGAAGTCCCCAAACTATCCCTAGAGGAAACTTCTAAGTCCATTGTTTTACTGGTTGAGGACTTATAAGTCCCTAAACTTCAGTCCCTTAATACAAGGGACATAACTCTTTATCCATTAGGCCCTAATTCAGTTAGAATACTAGAAAGTAAAAAATTCAGAAAGTACATGACAACATGATGCAAAGTGAGCACAGGATAATCACTTAATTATACTGTGATACACGTTTACAACATTTAATGGCACATGACCAGCTGTCATAGGTTCGTGACTAACATAGGTTTGTGACTAACAAACAAAATATGTTGAACTGGTCCAACCTGTGATCAAAAGAATACCATTACCTGCAAAGTAATTAATATATACTTCATAATTTCAATTTGATTCCAGGAATGATAAAAATATAACACAAGACTTGTACGTGATGAAAATCAAACCTACACTACCTTTTTCTGGGTGTCTGTAATTTCCAGCACTCTGATTGGACCATCCATCATGACCCTGACTGAGAGGTGGCCTGATCCAGGGTGGAGGCGCTGACTGGACATCTGGGCCTGTATGGGGACTGAGCTGGACGGCGGACTAGGACCAAGCACTCCTACAGCACCTGGAAACCATTACAAGGATATTTGAGATGGATGCTCATAGTTAACGTATGACTATAATGTCATGTGGACTGCAGTGTTGTTTATCTGCATAAAAGAATCCTTACATTTAACTCATGATATATTTCAAAGACACAATGAATTAGATGCATGTCAGAACAGAACCTTTGGATTTTAAAGAAGCATCAATCCTTCTGTTTTTGGGCCCATATAATTTCAATTTGAAGCATATATATATTTCTGTTATTCTCCATTAAATGAGTGTTTCTTATAGTTGAATTTTCTTGACATCCATTTGGTTTCCTGACTTAATATTTAATACAATTTATTGAAGTGTGTCGTACCATCCTGAAGGAAATCTCCAAGGGCCTGAACACAGAGCACACCACTTCCACAGCACAGCTTCCCCTACACAATCACAAGCCACACATGATAACATTAAAAAGACAACATGATCACAAAGTCATATAGTTATAGCAGAAAATCCTTAATCATCAAAACAACTTTTACTATGTCTTTATTATGTTTCAACAGGAAAGTTGTGATTAAAAACTTACATCCTTGAAGGACCATTTCTGTGTGGACTTCCTACGTTCATCTATCTTCCTCAAAGTAAGCAGCTCCATTTTGCCTGGCTGTCGGGCGATACCTGCAATATCCAGAACCAGGCGATTGGATGATGTCCCCTGTTTACGAGGATCACGAGGAGGCATGGAACCCTCGTGCTCCAACATTCCTTTGGTAGTCATACGCCAGAGCTGTGACCGCTTCCCATTTTCCTGCAATCAATTAAAGACTAGATAAAAATATGTATAATTTTGTAACAGCTGACTTGAATTTAAATATAAACAAAAAATGTGTCATTACAAACTATCATTTTTTAAATTGCCCTGTTTATAATATATATTACAGAATATCTGATACCCTGATGGCATGACTAAAACCAAATCACAGTTAGATAACAGTAGTCGGACATTTTTGGATTAGCTGATAACCAGATATTTTCCTGAGGGCTTTGTTTACATGTATTCATGTTTGTAACTTACCTTTTTCCTGAACACGATGTGGCTTTCATGAATACAATCTAGTACCAAGTCTTGCTTGTTCTCATCAAGAACAGTCCTACACACAAAAAGGAAGTATTTATTCAGCAATTTATCAGGGTGCAGCTAAACAGAACTGGTAAAAAGTGTTGCCTTTATAAAAATAAGACATTTACAGTATATGTTTCCTTGTCTGTCTTTAACAGCTGACAAAGTATACATACATGCATGTAACAAAATCAGCAAATTCCTTTAAATGTCTTCTCCAACTAGAGAGTTAATAAGTCTTGAAAGTATTTAAGACAATTGAGGAAATACTTACCGGTTAAAGGAGGCAGTAGCAGCAAGGTAGATAAAGTTTTGGTAGTACAGCTTTTCTCCCTCCACCAGTTTGTTCATGTCATAAGTAGCACTTGTTCCTCCCTGTACATTCAGTGAGATAGACGGGGCCAATGTTGGCTCGTCCCATCCATAGGCCACTGAAAAATCAACATCAGTGTAAAGTAGTTGTGAAACTAGCTTAAAAATAAAACCATAGAAAGTGGGAGCTCACATTAGGTAGGTATATAATACCCCCAACCCACTATCAATATCAAAAATAAGTTTGTCCAAGAGGTCATGACATTTCTTGTACACATACTTTGCACAGATGGACGAAGAGACACCCCCCTTCCTTTAGTTAGTGGGAGTATAATAAACTTTTATAACAGTATTACCTTAATACAACAACTGTTGACCACAACAATCCACAGAGATCTCCTACATTTGATTTGTAATATTACTGTTACAGTATGAACAGAGGAACACATATTCCTGTCTAGCATCTCAACAGTAATCTAATTCTAGTCTCTGGTATGATAATCCACAACTCTACCAACTGAGCCCAAAGCGACATACTCAGTCTGCTGAGTGTGTTATTCCAGCACTTTTTATTTTTCACATCTTCACAGACTTGTCTCCCTTTTCAAGATTTCTGTATCACCCCATAGGGTGTGCTTTCCCAACCTGTACGATATGACAGATATCGCGTGCTGGTAACAATACAATGATGTCACGATAAAAATACAATGACACAACAGCAACAAAACAATAATGTAACATCAACAATTCAATCACGTCACAGCAACATTGTGTTTGCAATATTTGTGAAAATACGTCAAGTACCCTGTGCAAATAAAATAAAATCGTGGGAAAAAAAATAATCATCCTCTATAATGAGGACAGAACAAAGAAGTCTCTAACCCTTGGTTAGAGAGTTGGACAAACAAGAATATCACTCTGTCAGGTTGGAGATTTCTCTATCATACCTTCAAGGTAGGGAATTATTCTATTAATCTTCAGCCAACTGTCAAGTTATCATATGCCAGAATCTAACAAACCACAATTTTATCTATAATAAATGATTTTTTTTAATAATGTCACTAAACAAATAAATTCTAGTCATCTAGTGGCAATCTTCTGCCCTAACTGTAGTCAGTCAGGGGTTACAGACTAATCTGGTGTGGGATTCAGTCTCATGACCCAGGGATTAACCCTAAGATGGAAGTTAGTTACGTGACCCAGGGATTTACCCTAAGATGGGATTTAGTCATGTGACCCAGGGATTAACCCTAAGATGGGATTCAGTCTCGTGACCCAGGGATTAACCCTAAGATGGGATTTAGTCACGTGACCCAGGGATTAATCCTAAGATGGGATTTAGTCACGTGACCAAGGGATTAACCCTAAGGTGGGATTCAGTCTCGTGACTCAGGGATTAACCCTAAGGTGTGATTTAGTCACATGACCCAGGGATTAACCCTAAGGTGGGATTCAGTCTCGTGACTCAGGGATTAACCCTAAGGTGGGATTCAGTCTCGCGATTCAGGGATTAACCCTATGGTGTGATTTAGTCTCGTGCACACAGGGATTAACCCTAAGGTGGGATTCAGTCTCGTGACCCAGGGATTAACCCTAAGGTGGGATTCAGTCTCGTGACCCAGGGATTAACCCTAAGGTGTGATTCAGTCTCATGATTCAGGGATTAACCCTAGGGTGTGATTCAGTCTCATGACACAGGGATTAACCCTAAGGTGGGATTCAGTCTCGTGACCCAGGGATTAACCCTAAGGTGTGATTCAGTCTCATGATTCAGGGATTAACCCTAAGGTGGGATAGTCTCGGGTAAGGGATTACCAGGATAACCCTAAGATGGGATTCAGACATGTGACCCAGGGATTGACCCTAAGGTGGGATTCAGTCTCGTGACCCAGGGATTAACCCTCAGGTGGGATTCAGTCTCATGACCCAGGGATTAACCCTAAGGTGGGATTTAGTCACGTGACCCAGGGATTAACCCTCAGGTGGGATTCAGTCTCATGACCCAGGGATTAACCCTAAGGTGGGATTTAGTCACGTGACCCAGGGATTAACCCTAAGGCGGGATTCAGTCTCGTGACCCAGGGATTAACCGTATGGTAGGATTCAGTCTTGTGACCCAGGGATTAACAATAAGATTTTATTTCTCATAAGACTATCGGTAATGAGTGTTATTTACCATACAACAGAATCCAAAAGACTTACCCGAGGTGTGTGGCTTTATGTTGGACATAAGAGTGACATCTTCTATGCCTGTCTGGTAGTACTTGATCGGCACTTCTGCTTTGTTGTCTATTCTGAAGGGTGGTGGCATCTCTTCAGCATCACCGAACACAATGAAAAAAGTTGACCCCTGCATAACTACCTCCACCTTTAATAAGTGTGATACGTCATCTGTGGTTCTGAAATCATGATATCATATAAGACCATTGTTAAATTTGAGTACTGATTAATGGCATTTCATGTTCTAACTGCAAGATTTTCTACTTACAAAAATCTATTCCATAACAAGATTTCAGATCTGTACATAAAGATTTGATATGTAACACCTTTATAGTTTATTTATTTATTTATCTGCTGAATACAATATTTTTGTCATAACAAATCAGTTTCTGTATTACCGGTAATATATTCAGACTGTTGTAGTAACACTAAAAACTTGAAACATGGGCTAAAACCATTGCTAAGGAGTGGATCTTGTCTGAGATTGATTCACATTAATATGTACATAAAAATTTTGTTTGCATTTCATCCTCCCTGACTGACCTCATGTTGATGTGGAAGGAGTCAATGCGGTCTATCCTAAATCCACCGGACCACCTACACTGGGGCACATCCATCAGCCGTACACACAACAGCTGGTCAAGGTCCAGTCTCGGCCAATGAAATGGCAGCTTACACCCGGGTAAAGCAGTCAGGTGACCATCAATACTTCTTGTTAATGTCTGGATCAAATGAACACAAAATGCTTGTTTCTGATTCTGCTGATTTAAGGGAAGTATTTCTGTTATAATGATTTCTATAGACATACCATGTAAAAGATGAAATAGTCTTTACAGTCAGTATTGATTATAACTACATTACTAGGAACAATTTAATATCCCAGCAGTAACAAACTTAAGACCTGATTTGCTGCACTATTTATCTTATGAACAAGGAACAACAAACTCCAGAAATACCAAAGGGTTTTTCATATTCCCTTTAAGTTAATTTTCCGAGAAGTAGACTGAATATTAATTACCTAAATGAAGCAGAAACTTGATAATCATTTGTCAGAAAAGGTAAAATAGCAAATGTTGCATTTGAATTAGTACTTCCATGCACTTTACATTACCTTTATTATTATATCACATTTTTTTCCAAATTCTTCACATTTTCTAGTAAGTGGGTTTTTTTAAACTTCAATTTTGTATCTTGACTTACCTCCCTTCTGCTAATATGCCTCTGTACTAGAGCCAAATTGTGGCTGGATTGATTGTCAATTTCAAACCTTGGGGCGAAGGTCACAATGTTTGTGTCTCGGTATTTTCCCTTTCCCTGTCTAACCTCTATACCTATGTTGTAAACCCTGCATTAAAAATACAAACATATTAATATACACTTCAATTTAATATATATTTTATCAATACATTCAAACTTTGCTATTTCCATACAGGTATTTATTAATAACGACATATTATAATTGTTTAGTTATACGACTATTCATAGAAGCTTTGTGTGTAATGAATTCAACTAAGACCTATAACATAAAATCATGCTGAAAATATTTTACTTAATATATACTGTATATAGTTTACATCAATGAATGTTAACTTATAATGGTTAAATTATAATTAGTAGATATTAATAACTGAATTGAGTTATTAATAATGATATAAAATATTTTTAAAAAGGGCATGGCATTAAATGTCATAACTTTTTTCTTTTTTGTGTGTGGACAAAACCAGTTAGGAACATACTGCATGATCTTTTCTTAACTGATTTATTTACATGCAAATACAAATCTAGCAACACTTATCATACCATGCAAAAATGGAAAAAATTAAGTGGAAATAAAAAATATCATTAATGTTGCATAATTAGTTTTACTAAGTATATTGTGTATCAGATATACATTTGATTATAAATTAAATACAGGTACATATTCGTGCCTTGTATACAGAGTGAATAAAAATGCCAGTGGTAAAGCTAACACTGTCTGTTTGTACTTAGGTGGATCTAAATATCCTTAAACCTTCAGTCGGTACCTGGAGGTATGAAGGGGCGAGGAAACTTTGTAATTTTGTCCTAAAGAAGCCCACAAAGGGATTAGTTTGTCCTAAAGAAGCCTGCTAAGGAGTAATTTTGTCCCACAAAAGCCTGTCAAGTGATAATTTTGTCCTAAAGAAGCCTACTAATGGGTTACTTTGCCCTAAAGAAGACTACAAAGGGGTTATGTTGTCCTAAAGAAGCCTGCTTAGGAATAATTGTGTGCTAAAGAAGCCTTCTAAGGGGTAATTTTGTGCTAAAGAAGCCTACTAATGGGTAATGTTGTCATGAGGACGCCCTCTGAGAAGTAAAACTGGTTGACAGAGACCAAATAAATTGAAGAAACCTACACAGCTGCTGTTGTGATTGATAACCCTTTGTGAATAAAACATAAAGGTCACAAAAGTGTAAAAGCATACAATGTGTATCGGGTATAACTATTAATACACGATTTGATTCTAAATCAGGTGCATATTTCTCCTCTGTATATGCAGTGAAGCAGCTTGTGAATGTGTAATGTACAATGCACTGTTAGGTTGTCTTCTGGTCAAAAGCATGGTTAATGTAACATTGTAAATGTAAATGTAAACTTTATTTGTTTTACAACAATTGCGAAACAAGTTGTATCAACTTATATTAATCACACTTGTTGGCCCGGATGGAAACGCACAAGGGGTCTTACTGTGGGAGGAAACCGGAGTCCCCGGGGAAAACCCATGTGGCCGGGTAGGTGACCTCATACCTTTTCACGTCCTATCGTAACATTGTACAATGCATGTAAATGTGTATAAGATTTTCATTTTTGTTCAAGAAACATGTCAAATATGTAAAAATAAGTGAAAATTAAACTGGTCACCTTGTGTTATAGGAGAGCTGGTAATGCAAATAGAACTGATAAAAAATTTCTATATCAAAAGTCATAGAATCTATGATATTCAAGTGAAAAATTCATAAGTCCAGCTTTCAGGGAAACAACTCTCAAGTTGAATAAATGAATTTTAGAAATACCATACAACATTTTGTTTTCATTGGCTTAATCTTAATCAAGGAGATATTGGTGATTATTTTCAACCAACTCATCATTATCATACCTATAATTAAGTAACTAGTACCGATTTTCGATACAAAATTCATTGACATAATAAAGTAAGATTCATACATAAAAAGGATTAAACAAAAGGTCTTGTAAGAAAAGTAAAGCAGCATTATCTCCATATAATAGATGTGGCATCACAAAAAGTCACAAAAAGATTTAGTTAAGCTGTCAACAAACAATGAAACTACATATGGGTACAAAGGGAAATGTTACAGTAACCACTCTTTCTAATTTACGTGTGAGAGTTACTTCCCTTTTTTCACTTTCAGTTGTTTAGGGATCAAAACTACGATCCATAATTATTCATATTTATTACCTTGTTGTCTTATATGTACTACTGTAACAGTAAGAGTTGTTATTATGGAGGTTATTGAGTTCAAGACAAACCTTTCAATGAAAGGTCAAAGGTCAAAATAGAGGTCATACTGTCAGAGTGACCAATTTTTATAATTGTTACATTTTTGTTGCCACACAACTGCATAAAATCTGCCTCAGCCCATAAGAGAAATATAAGGAGCACATCAGTTATAATTGCCCCTGTTAGTTAGGCCACACTCTAGCTTTATTGCAGCCAAGAGAGCAACAAAATGAGCATACCAAGGTACTGACCACTTGTGGCTCAGATTCTCCAATACTAGCCTAAATGTGGAAAATTGAGATGAAAAAAAATCTGTGTTAGCTGCTAATATATTCATGTATTAGTCGAAAATAATCTCCTTGCAAAAAGTAACCATAATCTTTTCTTCCATTTTTGCAACATACTCATAACAAGCATCACTAGTTAGTCAGAATTCTTTTGTTTATTGGTAGAGTAGTTTGGTGAGGCTTTACAATGACCGTGAAATCCATATACACAAATGTCTGATTTAAACCATGCTTTATTCACTTCAAGAATTTAAGGTTTGAAACTAACTTCAAGTTTATAGTCTAAGAGTGATCAGTCTAATTGACAATGCTGTATGTTGATAATTTATTTCTGGAGTCAGCCTGTTTATTCAGACATGAATCTCTAGCGATGTGAACAGAAATATCTTTTGATGTTAATGTTGTATCATTTATCATCCAACATTGTTATAGTAAAGGTAAATTTCCATAGGTTAATGCTATTTAAGACTTTATCTGGGAAACAAACACAGGTTCCGTTAGCAGGTTCATCCAATTTCAGTACATGAACATAATTTATATTTGTCACTTAACTGGAAATTTTACATTTAAGTATCATAAAAACTTACTGATAACCTTATAAGTTAACACAATTAACAGAGTGTTTGAAATAAACAAAATAAAATTCCCACAACAATTAATGAAAAGTACATGCATACTAAAAACAAATATTGACTATCTTAAAAATTATCTAAGGAAAATAAGATTGACAGAAAATTTAAGAAAAATAATTCCAACGTGCAGACCAGAACGCATGAACTTAAGATCGGCCCTGTCCAGCAGTCACCCTGATGTACAGCTTTCCCCTTATGAGGACAGTCTACTCCAACAGCTGAGATACAAGTCCGTGCAATGAAGCACCGGCACCTGGCTGTCCGCCACCAGAGGTAAGGGAGATAACTGTGGACTTACTGGAGTGCATTAGAGATAGCAATGGTAAACCTGCGTTTGGTCTGATGTTGTAGCTCTACTAACCAATCGGGACGATTCTGTTCTTTCGGCACCACGTACAGCTTCCGCATACCAGTACCACTCTCCAAAGAAAATCGGTGACACCTTGGGATCACAAAAGAAATCATGGCTCAAGTAATAGATAGGAAAGGTAATAAATTTGGTCTTCTATTTAAACAGCATTTTGATTTGATTTTGATTTGATTTGATCAACTTACTGATTAACTAATTTTGTAGAAAACCATTTATAAATTGATGTTTTGGCAATAAGTTCACATAAATACTGACCCCAGTGATATTCTCAACAACAACATAGTTTCTTCATTCTTTGATCATAATAGGTTGGATGTGTTCAACAACAAAGCGACTATTGAACTAATTTCTTTATCAAATTCCCTGAAAAAAGCTTAACATCCCATCCATCAGTTAGAAGGACTAATCCAGCTGAAAGCAGGTAAAACAATATAGGTTTTAAAAAACATCATGGTTTATATTAATAAATAAAGCTTTCTCTTGGATCTTTAAATAGTTTTACCAGTTAGGTATGGCATTTGGTCCATGAACTGACTTCCCAACTCTCATTGTACACCTGAAATACACAGAAAAGCCTTAATTAGAAGCAAGAATTTTTCAAAGCAATTTGTTGAGTTTTTCAAAAGTAAAATTTATGAATATTAGACTTTCTTTCATATCTGGTTAAACTTACAGATTTGACAGCTCTTTTTCGTGGTAGCTGAACAGCAATGGAGTAACACTGCGAGCAAGTTCATGTTCCTCAAACTGTCCTGCCGAGTCAATCTTACTGCTCTCCTGACGAAAGATCAGAGGCAGTCCAGACTTGTTCACCAACCAGTAGGCCGCCATGATGTACAGCTATGGGATAAATACAGATGATTACTGGGCATGTCAGTGACATTTCATAGAGATCTTTGACAGTATGATAATGCCAAAAAAGTGAAATTTAGCAATAAAAAATTATAACTTAAAATACATTTCAGTGCCACTGAAGATAGCACAACTACCTGCCATGGTTATTAACCTTTCCACTAGTGTTTCACTCCATCACTCTTAGGGAGTCAGACTCCCTGTCTGAACGACATCAAGTTTCCTTCACCTATTTATGCTTTGGATCAAACTTGATCACAATTCATCAATTCATATAATTATACAAGACTAGTATAAATTATATATTACAGAAACTGCAGAGGTTTAAATTTTCAACAATAATAATTTACTTACATTGACACAGCCACCTTTTCGGGACACAATTCGTACAAACAGCTCTAACTTCCGTTTCTTACAGTCAAACAACCTCAGTTTGACCTTGTAGTAAGTCGTGTCAGGGGGAACAATCAGCTCCGAGCAATTAGAGAAATTTTCCAAGAAGATCCCTAACTCCATAGCTTGACTTGGGTCAGCCTGTAGAGACAAACACACATTGTTATACCTCCAAGGCATTTTTCTAACTGGTTCATGTAGAAGAGGTCAAGTCTGTTTATTTGTTTGCTGAGATGATGACCATGTGGACAGCCAGGGTCATTTTAAGGTGTTGTCACCTTGTAGTATTTGGTGACCATCTCACTAAACAACATACGGGAGGCTAGTCACATGCCATCTAGAGCAATTAGGGTAACATGTCTTGCCTAAGGACACAACCATGATAGTACACACAGGCCCGTTTCTCAGAATCCGGAGAAACACAAACCGACACAGGTAGGGAGTGTTGGACATGTTCCTCAAATCTTCACCTGAGATTATGTGGTCGACGCACTAACTGACTGTGCTATCTGGGCTCAAGTCGCATGTGACCCTTTAACCTTGACCAATGCAATGATCATCAGAAGGCACCAATGCAATGATCATCAGAAGGCACCAATGCAATGATCATCAGAAGGCACCAATGCAATGCTCATCAGAAGGCAATCACTAGTAGAACTTGATGTTATGTAACATACTATGGTGTAAATATGAACTCATACTTGCCAACTTTTTAAAATTCTCATGGGGGAAAAAGTGTGTGAGCGACATTTTTGACCGGAAAACACATTTCACGCGCGACACATTTAGCAAACAAAAACTAAGGGGAGATAATTTGCTATTGGAAAATAAATTCCTTGCATGAACACTTACTTCCCTCACTTCAATAAAGAAAAGGGGGGGGGGGGGGGGGAACTTATTTCAAGCTTGGCCAATGATTTTTTTTATTCAAGTTTGGAAAGATAATTATATAAGCAACAAGTTACAAAAAAATAGATGCAAAATTACATCATTTTTAATTATTTCTGGAAATTATTTAACTCACTGTTTACTCTTAATAAAAATAATTACTTAGATATGTTATGAAAACTATGTTGTAGGATAGATGTCAGTCAATGAATGCAAATTATCATAATGATCTCACTTTCTAGCAACAATATAACAATATAATATCTGAATGAAATTTCAAATGTTTCCTTTGGTTTAAAACAAAGACAATGATACAAAAAAATAAAAAGGGCTGTACTAGCAGTTGTACTCACTATATAGGCCTACCTTTAACAAGACAGTATTTAGTTTAAGAAAGTGAGTATTTGTGGACATTTTTTTGTCTTTCAAAACGTGAATTGGGAAAGTTTCTGCCAAAATAAGTCTCTGCTAATTGACACTAAGTATGCTGATGATACGGTGATTGAAACGACCTGTTACCTACCGGCAACTAGGCAAATGGTCGTTATTGTGAATTTATTTCCATGTGCTAATTATTTAAAGATCAGCCACTGTTTAAATGTAGTTAACATTTCAATAAGTAATCTGTCACATTCGATACTCCGATGATAACATTGTCAGTGTTATTTTCACTTTTTCTGTCCGAGATATTACGGTGTCTGTTTACTGTCAAGTAGAGGTCGTTTATGCGCTTGACATCAAAGGCAGTATACGAAGCCATTTGCAAGCGTTTAATCAACCATGATCGACCTGCTACGAAACAATCACCACGCGTCCTCAGCTTAATTGGTTTTAATTAATTGTTTATTAATCGGGGTATTGTCACCTTTGCAGTCAGTGAAGTGTCAGAATTTCGTTACGGTCTGTGAGCAGGTCAGTTAACTGACCAATGCCCCACACATATGTCTTTCACCAGCCAGCAAGCGTTACCTGTCATAGGGCTAAGTGAAACTAACAAGATGAATAGGGGCTCCATACGGGGTTATCAAGACATATTCTCCAAAATCGGGAGAATACCCTATGTTTTATCTATATGATCGGGAGACGGGGCAGGGAGTCTGAAATCGCGAAATTCCCGACTAAATCGGGAAAGTTGGCAAGTATGTAAACTTGATCTGTTCAGGGGTTTTTGATTCAGAAATGGACAGGACGGGATGCATATGGGTGAAACAATGTGTTTGATATTAATTTTGCAAATGATAATAAGAATAAAGCCTCACCGCATGTAAAGCAGCACTCTTGCCAGGTTTGACTGTGCCTGATATCTCTGTGTCCTTTAGGTAATAGTTGAGGTCAATTGGCAACAGGCTGTGTATGATGACGGGAGGTTTCAGCGTGATCACATGACCAGGCAGTACCGGTACTTCCTGTGTAAAGTTCTGTTCTGGGTAGTGTTCTCTCTTCACTGCTGCACAGAACCTGACAACAACAATTCAAACATGTCATTAATTTCACAATACATGTTTTATACCATCTAATTCGCTTATTAATATCTATTATTAAATTGACAAAATTTATGAACATATGGATATGGACTGACAAGATAAACATTACCGGTTATCATATTTTTGTGACCAATTTGTGGTGGTGTTTAAAAAATCCTTCCTTAAAAACATTTAACTTTATAACATTTCATTCTGTACCAAGACCGACAGTCATGTATTAAGACAGTATGATTTTGCACTTGGTTGGAAAAGAAAAATAATGCATCAAAGTAACAAGCTTACCTGTATGTTTCAACAGCATCAGAAGTCTCACACTTCATAATCTTATCTTTAATCTGTCCGGCTAGGCCAACATGCTGCCACTGGATTGGCTGCTTACAAAACTTCACTGATGAATCACAGGGCTTCATGTAAAGCTGTGACATAATATAAGGTAGGGGAATGGGCACACTGTCCCCAGGGGGTATCGGCAAGATCTCAACATTTCCTGAAAAAAAAATACAGAAATAATTCTTCTACCATATAGAGACAATTAAAGCAATAACTTTCAAAAATTGACTCACATTAAATTATTGAAACATTTTAAAGCAAACTCTTTTTAAAATATTTTCTCAAATAGTAGCAGGATGAGACAATTATACTATTAGGTACATGCATATACCTTCAAACTGTGTTCCAAGCATCATCTTAAGGTCGACAGTACGGTCAAGCTTGTTGATGACCATGAGGCCTGATCGAACTGTGATGACTTTTCTGGCACTTCCTTCCTGATGCACATCAAACACTATTCGCGCAATCTGCTGCTTTGCAGGGTCGTGACTTGACTCAAAAGTCAACTACAAAGACAAAGGCCAGGTGTGTTATGTGTCTTTGTTATGTTACAAATCCCCCACCCCTCTCTCTCTCTAACATGCACTGATATTTCTGCAAAATTTATGGAAGTGGAAGGACATGTTACCAGGCATGAGCATATTGAAATATGGCAGTATAACCAACCCCCTATGGAGTACACAGTGTTTATCAGGAGACTTACCCCTGACAGTTCTGTGAGTATAATTACCCCCCTAAGGAGTACATAGTGTTTATCAGGAGACTTACCCCTGACAGTTCTGTGAGTATAATAACCCCCCTAAGGAGTACATAGTGTTTATCAGGAGACTTACCCCTGACAGTTCTGTGAGTATAATTACCCCCCTAAGGAGTACACAGTGTTTATCAGGAGACTTACCCCTGACAGTTCTGTGAGTATAATTACCCCCCTAAGGAGTACATAGTGTTTATCAGGAGACTTACCCCTGACAGTTCTGTGAGTATAATTACCCCCCTAAGGAGTACATAGTGTTTATCAGGAGACTTACCCCTGACAGTTCTGTGAGTATAATTACCCCCCTAAGTGGTACACAGTGTTTATCAGGAGACTTTCCCCTGGCAGTTCTGTGAGTATCATTACCCCCCTAAGGAGTACACTGTGTTTATCAGGAGACTTACCCCTGACAGTTCTGTGAGTATAATTACCCCCCTAAGGAGTACACAGTGTTTATCAGGAGACTTACCCCTGACAGTTCTGTGAGTATAATTACCCCCCCCCCCCCCCCCCCTAAGGAGTACACTGTGTTTATCAGGAGACTTACCCCTGACAGTCCTGTGGCAGACTTCCTGTCAGGTTCAGCATGTCTGAAGTACACGCCCACCTTGTCCACAGTGACTGGGGTCACTCGGTGCCAGCCCTCCACCTTCACTCCAAGCTGGTTGATCTGTAATTCGTGAGTTTTCTGAAACACAAAATTTTATCTGAAGTAATTGCTTATAAAAAATACAATATCTTGCCTGAAATAGTATGATGTGCTAAAGATAAACTTCTCTGGACCATGGATGGACAGATAGCCAGACAACTGACAGAATTGTGATGACCATAAGGAACTCATTGAATTTAGGCCCTGATAACAATTTAAATGACTGACAAATTGTAAACTTACTGATTTTGGTGTACTTAAATTTCAGCTACACATAACCGATTCAAAATTAAAACAGATTAGCAGAATGATGAATTGTAGTAACAATGTTTGCAATGTTTGCCACAGAAAATAATGTTAAGAACTACTAACTGTAACATTAACTGTAATGATGAGCACAATCATAGTTAAGCGAAATGATTCCAGTTGAAAATCGTCTGCATACTATGTACATTTACAGTACTGTTACTGTAGTATTACCTGGTAATAACAGAGTATAGAGAAGTGACAGGGAGATAACTCTGTAATATCAGAACATTAGTGTTCAAACAGACACCTAACTTTGACCTAGACCTCACCTTGTGTCTGATTTTCTCCTTTCTGTGAAACACAAATGACATTTGTTGCCCTGGTTTAACCTTTGTCCACTTGGAGGCATTGATGTAGGCACTGCCAGTCGTATGTCCTTCCTTTGGACCAGTGAGTCGGCTTGTCCTGTTGAAAAAAATACCTTTATTTTAATGGTTCATCATTAAAATCATATTGCTTATTCTATACAAGAGATCCCAAAGGGATCTTGGCGCCCACCATTGAATGATCTTTAAAGGTTCCATGTCAGATTGATCTTTTCTCTACTTTCCCCTTCCTCTAAGTCTTACTAATCTGTGTAAATTCAGAAACAGCCCTCTATAGCTAGTACTTTTCAAACAAGGGGAACCTATATATACAAGAGATCCCAGAGGGATCTTGGCGCCCACCATTGAATGTTCTTTATAGGTTCCATGTCAGATTGATCTTTTCTCTACTTTTCTCTTCTTCTAAGTCTTACTAATCTGTGTAAACTCAGAAGAAACCTCTAGTACTTTTCAAACAAGGGAAACCTATATATAAAATTTAAGATTTAGGCACCAAGGGGAACCTATATATATGGAATTTGAGAAAGATTCCTTCAGTGCTTTCTGAGAAATAGTGATAACAAACTTCAATTGTCAAAATCCAAGATGGCTGCTTGTCGGCCATGTTGTTTTCCGATTGGTCTCAAAATGCAATATGCATAACTAGGCACCTGGGGGAACCTACATATGAAATTTCAGGAAGATCCCTTCATTAGTTTCTTAGTAATAGTGATAACCAGTTTCAATTTTCGAAATCCAAGATGGCTGCCTGTCGGCCATATTGTTTTCTGATTGGTCTCAAAATGCAATATGCATAACTAGGCACCAAGAGGAACCTACATATGAAATTGGAGAAAGATCCAATCAAAACTTTCTCAGAAATAGCGATAACAAACTTCTATGGTCAAAATCCAAGATGGCTGCCTGTCGGCCATGTTGTTTTCCGATCAGTCCCAAAATGCGATATGCATTACCAGGCACCAAGGGGAACCTACATATGAAATTTGAGAAAGATCCCTTCAGTACTTTCTCAGAAATGGCAATAACAAACTTTAATGGTCAAAATCCAAGATGGCTGCCTGTCGGCCATGTTGTTTTCCGATTGGTCTCAAAATGCTATATGCATAACTAAGCACCAAGGGGAACCTACATAACAAATATGAAAAAGATCCCTTTAGTACTTTCACAGAAATAGCGATAACAAACTTCAATTGTCAAAATCCAAGATGGCTGCCTGTCGGCCATGTTGTTTTCAGATCGGTCTCAAAATGCAATATGCATAACTAGGCACTAAGGGGAACCTACATATGAAATTTGACAAAGATCCCTTCTGTGCTTTTTGAGAAATAGCGATAACAATCTTCAATTGTCAAAATCCAAGATGGCTGCCTGTCGGCCATGTTGTTTTCCGATTGGTCTCAAAATGCAATATGCATAACTAGGCACCAAGGGGAACCTACATATGAAATTTGAGAAAGATCCCTTCAGTACTTTCTTAGAAATAGCGATAACAAACTTCAATGGTCAAAATCCAAGATGGCTGCCCGTCGGCCATGTTGTTTTCCGATCGGTCCCAAAATGCAATATGCATAACTAGGCACCAAGGGAAACCTACATATAAAATTTGAGAAAGATCTCTTCAGTACTTTCTCAGAAATAGCGATAACAAACTTCAATGGTCAAAATCCAAGATGGCTGCCTGTCGGCCATGTTGTTTTCCGATCGGTCACAAAATGCAATATGCATAGCTGGGCACCAAGGGAAACCCACATATCAAATTTGAGAAAGATCCCTTCAGTACTTTCTTAGAAATAGCGATAACAAACTTCAATTGTCAAAATCCAAGATGGCTGCCTGTCGGCCATGTTGTTTTCCGATCGGTCCCAAAATGCAATATGCATAACTAGGCACCAAGGGAAACCAACATATGAAATTGGAGAAAGATCCCTTCAGCTCTTTCTCAGAAATAGCGATAACAAACTTCAATGGTCAAAATCCAAGATGGCTGCCTGTCGGCCATGTTGTTTTCCGATCGGTCCCAAAATGCAATATGCATAACTAGGCACCAAGGGGAACCTACATATGAAATTTGAGAAAGATCCCTTCTGTACTTTCTGAGGATTAGCGATAACAAGAATTGTTTACGGACGGACGGACGGACGGCCGGACGGAGGGAGGGACGGACGGACGGACGGACGACGGACCACGGACGCAGGGCGATTTGAATAGCCCACCATCTGATGATGGTGGGCTAAAAATTTAAGATTTAGCGATAATGGCTGTCTGTTGTTTTTTGGATTGGTCCCAAAATGCAACACCAGGGACCAAGGGGAACCTACATATGAAATTTGAGAAAGATCCCTTCAGTACCTTCTGTAAAATAGCGATAACAAACTTCAATTGTCAAAATCTAAGATGGCTGCCTGTCGGCCATGTTGTTTTACGATTAGTCTCAAATGCAATATGCATAACTAGGCACCGAGGGGAACCTACATATGAAATTTGAGAAAGATCCCTTCAGCACTTCCTTAGAAATAACGATAACAAGTTTCAATTGTCAAAATCTAAGATGGCTGCCTGTCGGCCATGTTGTTTTACGATTAGTCTCAAATGCAAAATGCATAACTAGGCACCGAGGGGAACCTACATATGAAAATTTGAGAAAGATCCCTTCAGTACTTTCTCAGAAATAGCGATAACAAACTTCAATTGTCAAAATCTAAGATGGCTGCCTGTCGGCCATGTTGTTTTCCGATAGGTCACAAAATGTAATATAGGCACCAAGGGGAACCTATATATGAAATTTGAGAAAGATCCCTTCAGTACTTTCTCAGAAATAGCGATAACATACTTCAATTATCAAAATCCAAGATGGCTGCCTGTCGGCCATGTTATTTCCGATTGGTCTCAAAATGCAATATGCATAACTAGGCACCAAGGGGAATCTACATTTGAAATTTGAGAAAGATCCCTTCAGTACTTTCTCAGAAATAGCAATAACAAACTTCAATTGTCAAAATCCAAGATGGCTGCCTGTCGGCCATGTTGTTTTCCGATTAGTCTCAAAATGCAATATGCATAACTAAGCACCAAGGGGAACCTACATATGAAATTTGAGAAAGATCCCTTCAGTACTTTCTCAGAAATAGCGATAACAAACTTCAATTATCAAAATCCAAGATGGCTGCCTGTCGGCCATGTTGTTTTCCGATTGGTCTCAAAATGCAATATGCATAACTAGGCACTAAGGGGAGCCTACATATGAAATATGAGAAAGATCCCTTAAGTACTTTCTCAGAAATAGCGATAACAAACTTCAATTATCAAAATCCAAGATGGCTGCCTGTCGGCCATGTTGTTTTCCGATTAGTCTCAAAATGCAATATGCATAACTAGGCACCAAGGGGAGCCTACATATGAAATTTGAGAAAGATCCCTTCAGTACTTTCTCAGAAATAGCGATAACAAACTTCAATTGTCAAAATCCAAGATGGCTGCCTGTCGGCCATGTTGTTTTCCGATTGGTCTCAAAATGCAATATGCATAACTAGGCACCAAGGGGAACCCACATATGAAATTTGAGAAAGATCCCTTCAGTACTTTCTGAGGATAAGCGATAACAAGTATTGTTTACGGACGGACGGAGGGACGGAGGGACGGAGGGACGGACGACGGACCACGGACGCAGGGCGATTTGAATAGCCCACCATCTGATGATGGTGGGCTAAAAAACTGTAAAAAGTATTGTTTACATACTTCAAAAAATCTAATACTGTCAGAATGATTAAGAAAGGGAGGATTTATCTTCATTTGTTTCAAATAACAAATGTTTTATTTGGCAAAAAAATAATGAAACAAATTGGGTACATTAATTTTTACTATCTTGTCTAATATTGACAAAGTATTAAGGTTCTGGTATCAGCTGCAATTCTTGGTGACTAGTTTTGAGCTGACAATCAAGCAGGCTGGCTTACTTGGAGGGGTTTGTTGTAACGGTGTGGAACCAGAGGGGACAACCAGTCTGGTTGTGGATTAGGAATGGCACAAATGGTATTCGGCGCCTCTGGCTAGCAGTGGGCACAGGATCCTGTGGTGATCCGTCGGTCTGGGGGATGTTTGTTGGCCTGTCATCAACAGGAAAGATGGTGTTAAGAAAAAGTGTCTTCAAATTGAATAAATTTCATAGTCTATATCCCATTTGAAATTTTTACAATTTAACTGAATTCCAGGAAAACACATATCAATATAGAAGGAATTTCTGGATGTTGTTGGTAAATTTATGAAATGATATTTTTCAAGAATGTTGAAAGCAATAAAATTATAATTTCTTCTTTAAATTACTAGTAAGAATGTTGTATTTTTGAGACTTATATAATATATCAATGCTGCAAGCTGATTCAATTGTATTTTTTATGACTCACATATGTTTATAGTAATCCTCTGTCCAGGTGAGCTTGGTTTTCCTGTACTGTTCCAGTAATGCACTGGTGATGTTGATATTCAACACATCTTGGGCTGCAATGGTCACAAGTCATATATCATTATAAAACATCCATGGATTCTACACTATTAGAGAAGCATTGAGACACAGGGTAAATATTTTACATTTACATCAAATCTAATTTCATTTTTTGAAAATAATACAAACTGTCACAATCAAACTGCTGCATTGAATATTTATAATGTATCCATACCATTGATCTGGAAATGTGTCTTTTCTTCATTATTCTTAACATATTTTTTCCACTCCAAATGGCACCTGTAAAAGACAACATGAAGTTATAGATGATCGCCCAACAAACAAAATTGTTTTCTAAAATATGATCACGAGATAGATAATAACCATACAATAGACATGTATCTATATATTAGTATCAACTAGATATCCTATCACGGTACCTCCACTGCTCTAGAAAGGGTTCCCAGCCTGACAGAGCTCGATTGTAGAAGTCACCAGTCAGTTGGAAGGATGCTGTACCCTCATGGACTGGACCAAGCCTCTGATGGAAGTTGATGGAACTGAATGCTATTTCACCCAATGGCACATCTGAGTCTCGGCAATCATCAATGAAGCAGAGGCAGAGACAATTAGCATTCAGCTGAAACAGACAATGCATATTTGGTTGTTCATTGTTTAATCACCCATCAACAGATATATGGTCATTAATTAATTTAAAAGGACAGACAATAACTGTTATAACTACATGTAGCTTGACCCATAATGGTTCCACATTCTGAAGTTCAGAGCCCTTGGTAATCCAGATATTGCAGCCCTAATAGTTTTAAATTCTTTTGGCCAGTAACTCCTAGCTGAGGTAGTATTAAATGTATCTGGTTGTAAGATACTGTCTGGTACATATTACTGCTTTTAGCATATGATGTACATCTACTTTTAGTGCATATATATATATACCTTTACAACTGTGTGATCTAGATTTTGTTGCCCCAGTGGCAGATCTGTTATACCTACCTTGACACACCTTGACACCTGTGAGGTCTAGATATTGTTGCCCCGGTGACAGAGCTGGTATACCTACCTTGACACACCTTGACACCTGTGAGGTCTAGATATTGTTGCCCCGGTGACAGAGCTGGTATACCTACCTTGACACCTGTGAGGTCTAGATATTGTTGCCCCGGTGACAGAGCTGGTATACCTACCTTGACACCTGTGAGGTCTAGTTATTGTTGCCCCGGGACAGATCTGGTATACCTACCTTGACACCTGTGAGGTCTAGATATTGTTGCCCCGGTGACAGAGCTGGTATACCTACCTTGACACCTGTGAGGTCTAGATTTTGTTGCCCCGGGGGTGGAGCTGGAAATGGTGTACAGTGTTTAGTTAACCACACAGCAGCATCATTCATGTCTCCATCTACAGCAGACCACGCTTTCTGACAGTCCTCCTTGCTAAATCCAAGTTCCTGTAGTTTCTGGATCTGGTGTCCTGTCAATACAAACAAAAAGCTCCATTATCAAAACTTGATTCATCTAATTAGAATTACAATGAGTTTAACTATAAGTATGACAAGAACATTTCTTTCAGAAACTGGTATCTCAGTAGAGACACAATCCTTCTTGATTACTATTTATTTTCTATAAAGTGTGGTTGATAAGATTTGCACAATCATATTAAATAGTCCCTTTACTGTATAGTAAGCCTATAAGAGATGGTAAGTAAACCTACTGGGGTACTTGTTGGAGGTCTTCTGTGAATCCCTGTTCTTGGCCTGAAGTGCTTGTTTAGGTAAAGAGTTTAATATAGCCAGAAACATCTTCATATCATGGTAGGACAACCGGATGTTCATCGTATTGAAAGAAACCTGTAAAACAATTTATATACAGTTATATAATCTGACTAATAGGTTGGATAGCAGAACAATCAATTAAGTGAAACACAGTTTTTTGGTGACAAGATTAATTAGGCTAAAATATAAATGTTTTCGTCCTTACCTATTATATCTATTGATAATTTCTATTACTAGTATGTACTACATATTTCACCATCATTACCTCAAGTACAAGAGCCCTGTCCGGGGGTGGGGCTGCATCCTGTAGCCCACCCGGAGAGCTGGGTTTAGGCTCTGGAAGGGGGTTGGCATTGAGGTCTATAGTGATAGTGAGAGGATCAATGATGGACAAAGCAGTTTCCTCCTCATTGACCAGTGAACAGGAGAACACCTCGATACTCTGCAGGCTACATGACATCAGCTTGTCCTGGGCCTTAGGGCGGTAACTCAGCACAGCTGTACTCTGGTGATTATGATTAGTATGTTAAAATATATAATTTGAGACATAATGAAAAATCATATTTGTCTTGTTATTATTATGAATTGGTCGCTGTTGAAAAATACTATCAGATGTTTTATGTTTAGCTTCAACATGAAAAAATGGTTCAATATTTTACTGGAGAACTTAAAATGGATGTTAATAAGATATCTGATTTACGTATGGGTTTCTTCATCACTTTAGAAGCAGAAAAAAATTTTGTCAGCTTTTTAAAACTATTAATTATTGAAATCTGATCACTGGAAAAAAATTGCTGTCAACTGCTATATCATGATCCTTCATATCATAGTTGTAAAATTAATGAAGTCCACAACCAAGTGACACTGAAAAGTTAATGACAGTGCTTCCTACCTTCAGTATGACAGCATTGGTGTCCCATGATGTACTGTCCTCTACCACAACAAACTGGGTATCTGTCACATTGAGTTTAAATTCAAAAGGCACCTCCAGCTATAACACATCATCAGGAAACACGAATATTATCATAACAGTTAATGAAAACACTGACAAATATCAATATATAATCTTATATTAATAAATCATATTTCTAAGATACAAATTCCTCAAAATGCTCATCTGATAAATCTGACAACACTATGTCACCAGGGCACTGTGATATTATGTTGCATATTATTACTGTGTCCAGAGTGTTGTCAGTATAAATTTATGCTGTGCTTCACTCTGATCAGTATACATTTATGCAGTGCTCTCTGATTGGTAAAAATATTTTCTAATGTGATTTCTGATTGGTCTAATTTTTACGAAGACTTCTATTCTGAGTTGGTTTTCACTTTTAATTATTTGATAATCCGTATATTTCACTGTTTGAAATGTAATACATGTAATTCAACAAGAGATCCCAGAGGGATCTTGGCGCCCACCATTAAATGATCTTTGTAGGTTCTATGTCAGATTGATCTTTTCTCTACTTTTCTCTACTTTTCCCTTCGTCTTACTTAGTTGTTTAAAATGAGAAACATCCTTCCAGTACTTTTCAAACAAGGGGACCCTATATATAAAATGTATCAATAATGGCCGTCTGTCTAGTTATGCATATTTTCATTTCGGGGTCAGTTGGAAAACAACATGGCCGACAGGCAGCCATCTTGGATTTTGACAATTGAAGTTTGTTATTGCTATCTCTCAGAAAGTATTTAAGTAAAACACACACAATACTAAAAATTGCAGGTATTAAAGCAATTTATGTGTTGTATGGCACCTCTTGCTATTACATTAAAATGATTCACATATATATTTCTGTAGAATATTATTGACCTTGAAGTGTTTTCTTTGAATTTCAAACTTGCTTGAGATATTATGGACCTCTGTGAAGAATGATAAGATTACCTCAATGAATGAATCCAATAGAGCACTGACAATCTTTAGTATTGTGTGTGTTTTACAAACATTCATCAAGAAAATGATGGTCTGTATTGGTTTCAAAGGTAAGAGTTTAATAGGAAAAACAACCATGATATTATTATATACACAATAAATATTTATTTACCATTAAAATAATGTAATAAAATTATAAATAAAATTAGCAATTAGTGAATGAACAATGATATAATGTGATGTTTCATAGACATATTTAGCACAAGATTGTATGATAGGTGTACAGAACTATACCTATGATGTACATACTTCATGGAAAGTGTATGGCTCATTTTCCCATATAAACACAATATGAATATTATCTTGTCTAATACCACACTGAGCACATATGAGTCAATTTGCATGAAATTGACAATATAGTTTAAGTTGTTTAAAAAAGTTTTATAAATCAGTTAGGTCGTTTTTAATGACACACCAAAAAATATAGAAGGCATGCCATGGAACTAGACCATGCGCACCTGATATGTCGTCATGAAATTACTCCATGTTCTTGAGTTGTTTGAGCAATATGACATGGAAAGAAAGGGTTTACAGGCATTTACTGCCATGCCAGTGACCCCACTTTCAGATACTTACCTGTTACAATAAATCAACATTAATTTGCTGAGAATCATGAGTTGCTGAAGACATCAATCATGTGCTTTTATCACATTCTTGTTTTAAGTCTTTCTCCAAATGGCAGAGGCTTATTTGCAAATATTCTAAGTGACTAACTGAGTTAAACAGATATTCAAGAAATGTTTTTATATACACTTACACAATATAAAGCACACAATTTAAGTGAATGGTATGAATAACACCATACAGCTGAAACATTTTGTAGTCCAGCTTGAATTAAAATTGAGACCAAATAATGAAAACACATGGTCTCATTGTTCAAATACAACAGCAGTGATACCGGGTATATGAAATATTGCAACTGTTGTTCATAACATGGTGCAGGACAAATCTAAACTTAATTTTGTGATCTACATGTAGAATAGTAATGTTTGCATTGTACAATTAGAGATGAATTGAAACCGACACGAGGACTTGTTTGGTCTTGCAGAACACAACTGGATAAATATTGATCAACTCCAAGAGTGATTTGATGTGGATTGCGTGTAGGGATGTACCTGTAATGAGAGAAAAGTTTGAATTGGCAAAAATATCAAATGGAACTTTTAAATAAATTTGATTCACACATAAAAAGCTTAATTAAAAGGGTTGTAACACATATTTAGCATGTGTCTGCAATGTATACATGTTTACTGAAAGCAATATAATTGCTTGGAAAATAACTTACGTCTTAGAAAACTGTTGTCCGTTTCTGGAATCTGTCTTCATACTACTGTTTTGTTTTGTTTTCATATTGGTTGGTCTGTTCTATTCCTGAAATTGATATGACCTGGTTCAGTATTGAGCAGTAAATAGATAACTACGACGCAAACTTGTAATAATACAAAAATTTCAATAATTGATTGATGATAGAAATACAAAATCAACAATTGGTGAACAAAAGAACATATTGGCATTACCTGATAGTGATTTAGGTCTGTGGCCAGTACAAAGGATCTGATTATTGGTGGTAGTTACATGGAGGAAACGATTGTCCAATACCCCAGTATTTCCAAATGTCTTGTGTAGTTTTGAAGTTTTTGTTTATTTTCTTGATATTCATTAGCACTTTGTTGTGGTTCTTTTTTGTTGATCAGTTTCATTATTCATCCGCACTTTGTTGTATCAAATGTCAGTTAATTGATATTTCCAGTGATACACTTTTCAGGTATGTCCTTGAATCAAAGTTGTAAACATGCGTCTTTTGCAATCGCTCTAAGTATCCGTACATGACAGGTCATACACATCAAAATCATTTAAAGTAAGTTTTCAAGTTTTAACAAATTTTCTGGCAAATATTTAACAATACATGAGTCATTGGTGTGATATAAGCAAGTGACTAACTTGGAAGAACAGTAAGTTGAATGTTCGTATCTGATCACAAATTCATACTAGTTCCATAGAATTCAATATTTGATTGATTTCAAAAACACTTAACATTTTACTTGCATATTGGAACGTAATGATTTCTGAAAAAAGAGTCAAGTTTGAGTAAAGCAAGTGGCAAAATCTATACAATGCTTGAAAGGTCATCAGATTTTGTACATCAATTAATTTACATATAATATCAGATACAGGAAGCACACAACTAAAAATACATTGATGTAATGATATTAACAAAATGTGCTCTCCCCATAACTATTTAGCCAGTGGGGGTAGTTTCTAGTATGTGATTAAATATGGTACAAATACCATATTTAAGCACACAATCACTACATTAATAATATGTCACATGGGCATGGTTGTTTATCTGTAAATTTGTTTGAAGTTTCTTAAATGCTCATGTCTCAGTTTAGGACATTCTTCAATATCAAAACTATTTCATGATTTTGATGAGTAGACTGTTTTGTAAATATGAGTTTGTTTTGGTTGATATTGCAATAGTTATAAGGTCAGCTTCGCTATGTTATGTATTAAACTTAAATTCTGCTAGTTCAGTAATTGATCTGTATTAGGTTTTTGTTTGGTTTAATATGTATTTATAACTTAAAATCTACTAGTTCAGTAATTGATCTGTATTAGGTTTTTGTTTGGTTTAATATGTATTTAACTTAAATTCTGCTAGTTCAGTAATTGATCTGTATTAGGTTTTTGTTTGGTTTAATATGTATTTAACTTAAATTCTGCTAGTTCAGTAATAGATCTGTATTAGGTTTTTGTTTGGTTTAATATGTATTTAACTTAAATTCTGCTAGTTCAGTAATAGATCTGTATTAGGGTTTTGTTTGGTTTAATATGTATTTAACTTAAATTCTGCTAGTTCAGTAATTGATCTGTATTAGGTTTTTATTTGGTTTAATATGTATTTAACTTAAATTCTGCTAGTTCAGTAATACATCTGTATTAGGGTTTTGTTTGGTTTAATATGTATTAAACTTAAATTCTGCTAGTTCAGTAATTGATCTGTATTAGGTTTTTGTTTGGTTTAATATGTATTTAACTTAAAATCTACTAGTTCAGTAATTGATCTGTATTAGGTTTTTGTTTGGTTTAATATGTATTTAACTTAAATTCTGCTAGTTCAGTAATTGATCTGTATTAGGTTTTTGTTTGGTTTAATATGTATTTAACTTAAATTCTGCTAGTTCAGTAATAGATCTGTATTAGGTTTTTGTTTGGTTTAATATGTATTGAACTTAAATTCTGCTAGTTCAGTAATAGATCTGTATTAGGGTTTTGTTTGGTTTAATATGTATTTAACTTAAATTCTGCTAGTTCAGTAATTGATCTGTATTAGGTTTTTGTTTGGTTTAATATGTATTTAACTTAAATTCTGCTAGTTCAGTAATAGATCTGTATTAGGTTTTTGTTTGGTTTAATATGTATTTAACTTAAATTCTGCTAGTTCAGTAATTGATCTGTATTAGGTTTTTGTTTGGTTTAATATGTATTTAACTTAAATTCTGTTAGTTCAGTAATAGATCTGTATTAGGTTTTTGTTTGGTTTAATATGTATTTAACTTAAATTCTGCTAGTTCAGTAATAGATCTGTATTAGGTTTTTGTTTGGTTGAATGTGTATTTAACTTAAATTCTGTTAGTTCAGTAATTGATCTGTATTAGGTTTTTGTTTGGTTTAATGTGTATTTAACTTAAATTCTGCTAGTTCAGTAATTGATCTGTATTAGGTTTTTGTTTGGTTTAATGTGTATTTAACTTAAATTCTGCTAGTTCAGTAATTGATCTGTATTAGGTTTTTGTTTGGTTTAATGTGTATTTAACTTAAATTCTGCTAGTTCAGTAATTGATCTGTATTAGGTTTTTGTTTGGTTTAATGTGTATTTAACTTAAATTCTGCTAGTTCAGTAATTGATCTGTATTAGGTTTTTGTTTGGTTTAATGTGTATTTAACTTAAATTCTGCTAGTTCAGTAATTGATCTGTATTAGGTTTTTGTTTGGTTTAATGTGTATTTAACTTAAATTCTGCTAGTTCAGTAATTGATCTGTATTAGGTTTTTGTTTGGTTTAATATGTATTTAACTTAAATTCTGCTAGTTCAGTAATTGATCTGTATTAGGTTTTTGTTTGGTTTAATGTGTATTTAACTTAAATTCTGCTAGTTCAGTAATTGATCTGTATTAGGTTTTTGTTTGGTTTAATATGTATTTAACTTAAATTCTGCTAGTTCAGTAATTGATCTGTATTAGGTTTTTGTTTGGTTTAATGTGTATTTAACTTAAATTCTGCTAGTTCAGTAATTGATCTGTATTAGGTTTTTGTTTGGTTTAATGTGTATTTAACTTAAATTCTGCTAGTTCAGTAATTGATCTGTATTAGGTTTTTGTTTGGTTTAATATGTATTTAACTTGCATTCTGCTACTTCAGTAATTGATCTGTCAGGATTTTCGTTTGGTTATTAACAAAGGATCCTTCTCCGATAAACATTTTAATCTGTTGCAGGCTTTACATTGCATCTTCATTTTGATTGCATTGTGTTACAAATGAATCTAAAATTGTTTAGTGCAGAAAGTAAGAGAATGATCAGACCAATATGTTGGAATAACTCCTGTCTGTACTCCAGTCTCTGTAGTGTAGATATGATCGAGTAGTGTTCCATAACATGTTGTTGGCTCTGTAATTACTTGTTTGCATGAGAATTCGCTTCGCATAAATCGCAAAAAGGCATCTGATATGTCCAGAAGATTGATGTTAAAGTCAAAAAGTGATTTATTTCTATCAATGCATGGTTTTATGTGGTCTGTTAAAGCTTTCAAAAATAACTGCATACCAAGTTTTGGTGTTTTATAAAGGTAGACAACTTGAATCTCTGTTTCCTTGACTTTTGCATCGATAGTCATGAATTCAATTCCATCATATCTATGGGGGTGTACTCTGTCCACAGTAATTCCATGCTTTACATACACAACTAGTCCATGGTTTGGCCTTGTTTTGCCATTATGATCTTCATCCAGTCTGTGTGCAGTAAAGCCAGGTAAATCATAACATTCCTGTCTGTCTGTATCAACAAGTCGTGATTCACAAATTCCAATGATATCTGCACTTTGAATGTTTGGTTCACGTCTTACATCATCTATGTGTTTGTGCAACGACCTTGCATTGTTGAATACGAGTTTCACATGTGCATTGTCAATGCTGTATAATGGAATATAGCATAAATGCATAGGTATTTTACGGAGTCTGTCCATTTCCACATGTACATTTTTGTCAACTGTTAATGCCTTGTCGTTGAAATCAAGGATGTAAAGATTTGATAATGTTCTAACTCGTGACAATGCAACATAGTGGATATGTGGAGCTTTGTAATTGGACCTCAGGTCAACTACCAGTTCATCAACAGTGGTACCTTGTGCTTTATGTACAGTTTTGGCAGCAGATGGGGCTAGAGGAAACTGGGTTCTTTCATAAGTTTTTCTATTGTTTAAAAATGACCGTTTCGTTTCAAACATTGGTGTCCACAACCTATTGATTCCTCTATGATATAAATGTTTGTATTTTGTTCTCCTTTTAGATCCAATGTTTTCATCAGTGAAAAGTATCCATATAATGCCAGGTCTTTCATGGTTCATTTCTTTGAATTCAATGTGTTTTACAATGCCTGAAGCTCCATTTGTTAATCCATCTTTTACATCAACATTCACCGTCACATCATATAACATTTCTTCTGCAAGTTTAAGCAAGCTAGGTAAGTTTCCAGTTTTGCTGTGATTTTCTTGCTTATTCATTTCTTTTATCAAGTGAAGTTTTGATTGCTTGCTTATATTTGAAGGGGCAATGACATCTGTATGAGCTGGCACATTCACCTTTGTGGTGACTAGGTCTTGTATCAACTCGTTGTTGAAATGATCAACTCGCTTATTTTCAGTAAATAAGTGCAAGGCATTTTTTGGATAAGTAGGTGATGCAGGTGTAATGGTGCGAGATTTAATAAGATCTCTGTCCTCTGGTAAGAGTTCATTTAATCTCAACCTGTTTAACATCTGAGCAAATTGTAAATCATCTTTCTGTCTCATGATTTCTTCAAGTTCAAATAGTTGAAAATGTTCTTTCCACAAGTTCCTTGCTAAACCTATCTTCAAATCATTAAAGATCCACGAGTCTGCCACAGGTGATAGTTGAAATAAGTCTCCAACAGCTATGATACTTATACCACCAAAGTCTCGCTTTGTGCCTGTCAGTTCTGTTAAGCGTTCATGCATGAAAGCAAACAGCTTATTACCAACCATTGAAATTTCATCTACAATGATGACAGAGAGATCTTTGTATGTGGTTCTGAAGGTATTCAGCTCATCACTGTGCATGTGTTGTTGTGTCTGAAACATTTTCTTATGAAATGCTGATGCTATTGTTACACCATTGATATTGTATGCTGCTTTTCCTGTAAAAGCTGTGAGCAAAATCTTTATGCTGTCTGGGTCATGACCTTCTTTTGAGTTCAACTGTCTTTGCAATGCTTGGAATAATGCTCGGATAACGACTGATTTTCCAACTCCAGCTCCACCAGAAAGAAATGCATAGATAGGTTCATTTTTTGTAGAAATCCATTTCACGACATGGTTGAAAAATTCCCTTTGCTTTTTGTTCAAAGAACGGAGCAATGTCATATATTCATCATCTGGCAAAAGTACTGATCTTGTTTCAACTGATACTGTACTTTCTGGTAGGTTTAGGTCTTGACCAATGTCTACAGTTCTGTGTGATGGTTCTGGTGGTACATAGTGAATGAACTCTTCAGACCGATCAACAGACAGTTCTGCATCTTCTGCTTGCACTTGTTCAGTGTTAGGTGCAACAGTATCAAACTCTGAGACTATGTCTTCCTCTGCCTGATGTCTAGCCATGTCTAGTTCCTCAACATGATGTTCATATTTGTCAATAATAGGCAATATCTGTTGTTGTCTGCTGTTGAAGTGTTCTTCATATGATTCATGGCCACTTAAAAGATCTTGCTCTTCATTTCTCCATGGTACAAACAGTAATATTTTTTCTCTGTAATGGTTTTCAGCATTAGTGGCTTTGCTATACCTGACATATCGAATAATTCTAGGGTTCTTGCGTTTCCTGATTGTAATGCCACCCCGCAACTTCATAATTGTGTTTTCATTATTGAATTCTGCATCACTCTCAGAATCTGAGTGGTCATCTTTATCTGAATGATGTCCTGTATCATCATCATCATTATGATCATTTTCTAAACTCTGCTTTGGTTTTTTGTATTTCACATCTAACTCAGAAACATAATCAGCAAAGCAATAGTTCTCTAGCTTTTTTGGTCTCCTTGCATACCGCTTGATGATATTGTCAGATTCAACATCTGTAGAGTTTTTAGGAAGATCTTTCAGTTGTTCTTGGCTTTTCAGAAGGAAAACTCTGTCTTTAGGTAATGACGTATTAATGAATACGACTTCACGAGAAGCTCGGGTCAAGGGCATTTGAAGTACAAGATATGATGCTTCTTGTGCACTGATTTCTACAAAATTGAGAAATTTGTTTCCAATATGTCTGACTTGACGTTTAAGATCCATGTTTCCTTCTGCTGCCTCTTTTGAAGCTTGTTCTAACATAGTGCTCATACCTCTTTGTGATTTGCTTATGTATGATACAATGTACATTGCACAGGCATATGGGTCCAAAACAAATTGCAAGTCGAGATTTGCTTTCCATGCTTGTAGTACTGTGGTATTGTAGTAATTTACCCTCATTTCTTTAGGTTCCCTTTTTAAAAATATCTTCGGTCCTTTCAGTGAACTTCTTATACACTTAATGTACTCTGCCTCTTCAATTTGCACAACTTCTGTTAGAAACTCTTCATAAGACATGTCACACCCATCTTTGAATTCATTCATTCTAGCATGAATTTCCGAGTATTTCTGTCTGTATTCATCAACATCTGTTTCAAGTGGTTCCAATAACATAGTGTTTGGAAGTGGGGGAAGTGGAAATCCAAATCTACACACAGATCTGCCACCTTTCTTGCAAGTTTTAGAATGTTTGTGTACTTGCATTTTAATAAATTCCTGCATGTCATCATCTACAGCAAGAGAACATGTCACATGTTTATCAACATATCGAATAATGTCTTCTTCTGAATCAATGTTGTATTTGGGTGCATTTTCAGTCCAGATCATCATGTGAACATGTGGAGAACCTCTGTTCTGAAATTCTATACGTTGAAATGTGTCTGTTACACTTCCAATTGGGGCATGTTCACTTTTCAAAACAGTATTCATAAATACTTGAACCCTATGGTCAAAATATCGACTGCATGTCACTGGATCTTTTTGTACAAGTTTAACTTTTTCAGACCAAGTCATATTTCTTATTTGTTGGTCAGAGCAAGGTGTGCCAGACAACACAGCAAGGGTTTTAAGCAACTCGTTCCATCGAGTATCGGCAGAAGACAATGACATAAACCATGTTGGTAATCCTATCTGTCTTATCATTGCGAAGACGTCTTTTTTTCTTGAAGAAAGATATGCTGGAGAATTCCTGAGAGTTCTGAAGATATAGTAACCTTCATTTAAGCTTACTATCTTGTCTGCTATTTCAGGATTTTGTGCTTCTGAAGCAGTAATTTTGTTTCCGTCACTCTTTTTTCTGCGGATTGCCAAATTTACTTTGTCTGCTACCTGCTTTCTTTGTATTTTGTTCAATTTGAAAAATATATTTGGAACAGATGCTGCAGCTCTTCTATCAACACTTCGAAGTTCCCATTTTGCTAAATCACTGTATGAAACAGGTGTTTGTCTCTCATTGTTTTTCAACCTTTTTTGTGCACAATATATTGATGGGAATGATAGGACCTCTGCATCTTCGTCATGATAGAGACCGATTGGTTGCTGACCTTCACCTGGTGCAAAGACTAGCTCTTTGTTTGTGTCAAGGTTGGCTTCATCAATGAGCGTATCAGAATTGCCTTGAACACATTCATCTTCATTCATTTCAATGAAATTATCATCTTTCTCACAAGCATTGCTGCTGTCATCATAGCTTTTATTATCTAAATTATTCTCTTTGAAGTGTCTGATTTTGAACTGATCAGTAGGTATAGAACTAGATTGGTTCTTTAGCACATTTGATTCATTATCTTGTGCTTTTGTGAATTCTTGAACAATTTCTTCAGCACTTTCAGCTGTTTTCTGAACCCAATCATCATCAATTTTAATACAAGAATTCTTATACAAATCACTGTTGTTCATCAACCAATGAAGGGCAGAGAGTACCATATTAGGCCGAACATTCTCCGACAAAACACATGATTTATATGTTAGTCTTTTTTTCAGTTTAACAGCAACTGTGAAATGTTCATCCATTTGTCTTGGTAATGCATTAATAGTTGGCTGAATATCTATTGGGACATTCACTACATTTCCTTTTACAGAGTATTGTCCGCCTCGTGGCAATTCTCGTATTTGCATAAATGGTATTCTCAATGCTATGAGGCGTTCTTCAAGTGGATGCAAGTCTAATTCTGGTGGTTTTTCTGGCCATTTCATTCCATTCTTGACCGACAGTTTTGGGACTTTGCATTTCTTCAATGAGGCATAACATGTATGACAAATCCACTCCTTACCATCTACAGATTTGAATCCTGTATAGAAATCTGTGTATTGTGGAAAAACAGGAATCGGGGAACTTTCTTTTACACTTTCACTAAACCATGTCTGTTGACAACATGTGCACACATATTCAGGCCCTCTCTGAATTTTTCTTTGGAAGACAGTTATGCATTCTGATATATCATTTCCAAAACGCCTCCTTTTGTATTGGTGTCTTTCATTACCACTAAATGTATCGTGGTTTCGATTATCTGCCTTTCGTTTTCTATCTAATGCTTTATGTTCTATTGTGTTTCGCTTCCTTCTTTCTACTTGTTTTAACCTTTCGTTCTCAAGGAAGTTTTTATTTAAGCGTAACTGCCATTTCCTAGAAACATCAGCTTTAGCTTCGGCTTGTAAAAACAATGGATCAAGTCTAGCTTTCTTTTTCACCAGCTGCTCTTGCTCGAGATATAGAGGATCTTTTCTTGCTCGTTGTTTGCTCTTTAGGTCAAGTTCCTGTAACTTTTTTGGATTTTTATCACGTGCATTGGCCTTGCTTTGTTTATCTATGGCACGGTGTTTTTCTGGATTTTGATTTCGTGCATTGGCCTTGCTTTGTTTATCTATGGCACGGTGTTTCTCTGGATGTTTATCACGTGCATTGGCCTTGCTTTGTTTATCTATCGCACAGTGTTTCTCTGGATTTTTTTCACGAGCATTAGTCTTGCTTTGTCGATCTACGGCCTTGTACATTTCTGGGTTTTTATCACGTGCCTTAGCCTTCTTTTCTACATCTATTAGTCTCTGTTTTTCTGGATTTTTATCACGTGCATTGACCTTGCTTTGTTTATCTATCGCACGGTGTTTTTCTGGATTTTTTTCACGTGCAGTAGTCTTGCTTTGTAGATCTACAGCCTTGTACCTTTCTGGGTTTTTTGCACGTGCATTAGCCTTCTTTTGTACATCTATTAGTCTCTGTTTTTCTGGATTTTTATCACGTGCATTGGCCTTGCTTTGTTTATCTATGGCACGGTGTTTCTCTGGATTGTTATCACGTGCATTGGCCTTGCTTTGTTTATCTATCGCACGGTGTTTTTCTGGATTATGCTGCCTTTCATCTCTCTTCCTTTTCTGGTCTTTTTTCTGAAAGCTTGCTTGTTTCGAACCCAGTCTAATTCTTCTCATATAGTTACGCATATATTCTTTCCTTGAACAGATAGAAACAGAAAAAGTGTCTGTGCTATTTCCCTCGTTCGTTTTCATTCTCCAACATTTTTTCCTCTTTTCCTGATCTTGGAAATATGACTCTAGTGTGATCCTTCTCCTGACTGAATCTTTTTCAGTATTTTTGTTTTTGTTTGATAATGAACTTGCACAACTAGTTCCTGATTCGGTGGAAGATGCTTTAGATACTATGACGGCAGTTATTTCAAAAACATCATTTATTTGGCACGCCAAAGATTCTGCAAGTTGAAGACAATGATGTAACACATTCTCAATATTTTGATAATGTATAACAGTACTAGAGCCATTTGGATCAACTATGCCAGTTAAATTTCTCGAGTGAGAATCGCATATACAGTAAAGGTTATCCTGTTTAATGACAACAAATGTATTTCCTCTAAATGTCACAAATGCACCCTGGCTATCATCCTGCATCAAAGATATTGTTAAAGCTTCATCCAGTGTATAAAACTGAAATTCATCTAAATTTTGTCCTGTACTATCAAGCGTACCCATAAGTGATTCTTGAAATGTGAAGTGGTATAGCTCATCATTGTACTCAACACATCTTGGTATTTCATTAATTGCTAGCAGATCATGCTCAATGGTACTACTACGCTGCAAAATTTCATACATTTCATTGCCTTTTGTAAGGATTTGATCTACATCAAATGGTGTCCAAGCTGTTGTATGTTTGTTGCAACTGTATATGAGAGCTGACAAACTATTCATGACACATTGCTTACCAGCATTGTCCAGAAACCTTGGATCGCTTTGGTCAAAGTGGCCTTGTACTGCCATTGGTACTGGCTCAGTTTGCTCTTTTTGCTGTTTTTCTTCTGTACTTTGAACTGCAAAGTAAATATTTTGTTTGTTTCCAGCAAATGTTTCAACAGAACAATCCTTTTCCATAACATCCAAAACAACATCATAATGAGCTTGATATTTGTGAATTAAGTATATACTTTCATCATGAACATCTACAAATGGATGGACTTGTTTTGCTGAAAATTTTAGCCAAGTAGACTGTGCATCATCATAGATATAGATATCCGTTTTCAAAAAGTCTGCTGCAGCTAGTATTTCTACCTCTGTTGCCCATGTACCATTATGCAACATACGTTTCTTAACCACATAATTACTTACAGACCGTTCACCTGATCTTAAGTGACTTCTAAAATATAAATCATTATCAATCATATGATTCACAACTTCATTTCTAAAGAACATGTGATTTTCTTCACTATCGCATAAAACATGAGACACAGCTCTAAAAAAGCAATTTCCATCACCACATATTGTTTTTGTTTGCTTTGGTCTGGCTAGTGTGCGACTTTCTTTGGTGATTTGTGTGTTACTATCCAAAATGATATTCTTAAATCCAAACTGCTCTACAAATGTCTCCTTTCATTTCAAACACAGTGGTGAAAATGGATAAATTTCAGGCTCAGTCTGTTGTACAAATATAACATCTGTTATATTATCATCAATAGTATCAGTGTATGCTTGATTATTATCAGAATCTGTTCTGACCTTGCTTTCATTTTCTATTTGAGATATTCTTTCAAAAAGTCCGTCTTTTTGTTCATTGGGTATTTGAGTGGGAGTATTATCTTGTTCTTTATGAGTTTTCTTATCTTTTGTTCTGCTCTGAGGTAAGGTTTTTGTTTCATTTTTTGAGTAGCATTTCAGTTTGTTCTTTGATTTGTTCATTAGTTTGTGTTTTGTTTCGTTCATACAAGTTCTTGTAACTTTTGTTTCAACATCTTCAACCACTGCATCACAGGTTTGTTGTGATGGCACGCGTGATGTGCAATCAGTAGGTACTGACCCAATGGTGTTCGTCTGCCCTGCACCATCCCTACCATCGGTAGTTACTGGTGGTACACGCGGTGGTGTACATTCGCACGGTGGCGAATCAGACCTCGGTGGGACATCCTTTTGGATGCACAGACTTCCCTGAGGAGTTACCAACCTCAGGGCATTTGGAGATTTTCCCGCAGTTGCCAACACTGGGGATGGTTCTCCCAAACCATCTGATGCCGAGGCATCGGGTGACTCTGCTCGTGCAGCTCTCCTTTCCCTCATCCTCTGCTTCTGTATCACAGCCGCCTGGCGGATACCACCTGAACGTCTTCGACCCATCACCTACAAGTTAATAAATAATACATAACAAGAATTACATCTAATTATATGTATCAGCTTCCTCACTTTGTCAATTATATTTAAGTCCATACTGAATTGCGAAAGTGAATTTTAGTGCAAATTCAGAAAGTCAAGTCTTAAACCTAAAAACTATGTAATCCTGTGATGATAGTATCAGTAACCTAACAAAGTTTCAATTCAAAGGGATACAGAAATTCAAACAACATTTCAGCAGTACTAAACTGCTGATAAAGACTGCAAGTATCTGGATGTAAATGATAGTCTGGACAGACGTCACAGAATTCAAATACTATATAAGTGAAATAAGCAGGGAGTGATGATGTTGTTCGCTTACGTACTAAAGAAAAGTGAATTTCCTCACCTACTTGTCGCTATGTTATCAGAGTACAGCAGGGCTAAACAATATACACCTGTCAAATAGCAAAGAAACAAAACATGAAACAAGAGAATGTAACATTAGATTTGAAATTAACCCTGCCTTGTATAAATCAACAATAATTTAATACCTGATGAAATTGAAGCAATTACTAAAGTAACACATTTCAACAGTTAGTAAAAGATAACACAAAGGAAGACCTGCACAACATAAGTGCAGTAATCTCCATATGAAAATATTTTAAATAAATTCAATCAGACTTGGACAAGGTTTCAACCAATCAAATCCTTTGGCTTGGCAATTGTGCCTTTCCATCCTACATATCGACATTGTCTCTGTGAGGCCAAACTATGTACAGATCAAATCTGTACAGTTGTTCAGCATTCTGTAATTCAAACAGTATTTTTTTTTAGTTTACAAGCAGTTTTGTCTGTTTTTCTTCCTCCATGTCCTCTATTAGTCCAGTGAAATTAGCTAAAAACATTCCTCACCGGGTCAAAATTGCAAAATTTATTTTTGTATTTTTTTAATGTTCCGTTGTATTCTGTCCAGGGAAAATTTTAAGTACGAAAAACCTGTTTATAGCGATTGGTGACCAAAATTTTGAGAAAAAAAAAATATAATGCACATCTACACATGGTCCTTTTTTTATATTTAAGCGAAGTTTCATTGAAATTGGCCCAGCGGTTTAGGAGTTGTGACGAAAAACCTGTTTAAAGTGACCAATTTCCAGAGCAACCAAAATTTTCAAAAAAAAGTTGGATGCACATCTGCACATGGTCCTTTAAATTTGTGTGAAGTTTAATTGAAATTGGCCCAGCAGTTGTCCGTACAAGATTATGGGACGACAGACAGGCCGATTCCAGTATACCACCCCTAACTTCGTTACGAGGGTATAATAACTTGTGTCGAAAAAGTGATTTAAAACCATCTATTCCTTGTGGGAAGGTACTCCAATAATATAATATTATTAGAGGTTTAACAAGACGAGAAAATTTTGATATGCGTCACGTTACAACCTCAAATTGCCACTGTACATGTTCACATTCCTTGCTGCTGGGACACAGCTAATCAGTTGTTCAAAATGTATTAAAGGGGCATTCCTTCGTTTGCACATCAGAAACATGCAAAATTTCTATTGTTGAAATTTATATCCTAACGAATATTAAATGGTTAGTGCCTACTAGTAATGAAAATGGCATCATAACATACTTTTATGCATAGCAAAATGACAAATTGTACAAAAATACTCCCAGTTTTTGTGGTAATTAGTGATACTTTGCAGCGAATTATGAATTTTAAAGACTTAATATTTGAAGAACTTTGGTTTACATTGTCAGTGAAACTGTCATATTATCGTAAACGTTTTAACTTCTACTACCTGGCAAAAATACATATTTTTCATACTTTTATTTTGATGACCTTAACTTTAATCAATGAAGGAATGCCCCTTTAAACTCACATTTTCCATAATGTGACTCACCTTGTTCTATCTAGGTATGATGAATACACATATTTACAAAACTTTTGTCCATATTTATATCCAAGAAGCAGCGATTATTAGAATTTCCAATATAAATATAAATTGAACAATTTCAAAACAAGTTATATTAACAGATATTAATCAATATTGTTTGTCCGGATGGAAGGCGTGAGGGGTTTTACTGTGGGATGAAACCGGAGTAGCCGGGGAAAACCCATGTGGTCGGAAGGTGACCCCCAAACCTATTCACGCCCTATCGGGGAATCAAACCCAGACCATCTTGATGAAAGGCAAGTGTGTTACAACTGTGCCACCGGACCACTCAATTACTTGACTCTCTTTCACTTGTAAATGCTGCCATACTCGTTTTCAATTGGGTTAATCAAAACAAATAGAAGTGTAATTTTTATGCATAAAAACAATCAGAACAGCATAAAATCATGGAAACAGACTTTCTCTGATTAAATCAATTATGTTTTGACATCTTATAGCAACATATTCAGTAGCATGTTTTATGTCAAACATCACTCAACATTTTGGACAGCAATGGACTAATTAATACATAATCAACAAGCTTAAAGGGACATCACGGTAAAAACGTTGTAATTTTCAATGAATGTACGTGTTTTGTTCCTTTCCAGTTATGTTTCTGTGCTGTCCCAATGTTCACAGTCGATCCGCATGTCCAGCTTGACCACTTGATTTAGTTGGGAATCCCCCTCTAAATTTAGCGTGGAAATTATTTTTAAATCATCACGTAACTGTTTTGAAATCGAGGCAACACAAACACATGATAGTTTACAAGGCGAATTGGATTAGTTGGACAACGATATTATACAGTGGTTTAAATGTTAAATAACACGTTCTGTATATATTCCGGCACATATATTTATGTGTAAATAAGTGTAAACACCGTACATATAGTATAGTGACAGTAGCGATGTACTGGTACAGACTGTATAGATATTACCGAGTTGGTGTAAATATTACCGAGATTGTCATGACCTACTATCCAGCAATCAAGCAGAATACGAGCAGCGTCCGTATTACTGCTGTTTTCATGTTTGAACTGTATTGTACTGCTTCCCCAGTTTAATTCTAGGATTGTGTTTGACCCATTTTCCAATTATTCTCTTCATTGCGGAAGCTGTTATCGTTTTCAACCGCAGTCGATTCACATTGGAAGCCATTTTTGTTTTCAGGTGTTTTAGTGTGTTGTGCGCATGCGTGTTATCGTATAATAACGTATATGTCACAAAATTTGCATATTCAGACTATTGATCAACGAATTGTGATAACCTTTTTTATAATTAATAATTGATGTTTTTTATATACATATATCATCAAATTCGAATGGTTATTGTTCATAAGGATATTATTTTTAAAGATATACCCAATAATATGAAAAATACAAAATAAAAATTGGTTTACCGTGATGTCCCTTTAAGTAGGTCTAAATATAGTTAACATAAATTATCGTTTTAGCTGGTTTTTGGCACATTTTAACCAACACTATCAGATCAGGGCGGGGACAGGGATCAGACAGTCTCTGGATGAGAACCACGGTCAAACAATGTCCGATCATAAAAAAGCCAACCAGTACTGGCTCTCATGTTATGGGAGTACTGGGAATGGAGAATTAAAGTGCAGAAAGTCTATTGTGACTTTTGCATAGGTAAGGTCATTCAAAATGAATTCAGATCAACAAAAACAATGCATTTAGAATGTATGTATGTACATTTTTTATTTGACTGTGCATGTATTAAATGATGCATCTTAAATTTTGTTGACATATAAGATATAAACAAATAATAGTATCTATTGTAATTTGATTGTACTAGATCTAGTGTGAGAAATATACATTAGAAATGATTGTGTAGGCCTAGGGAATCATACCTGTTTGATCTTAACAAGAAACAAAAGTCCTGATCAATTTCATGGTTATATGTATATCATAGATGAGGGAATTACTGTACAAAGAACAAATGCCCTACGATATTCTGACGATCGCCTTTAAAATTGCACCCATCACTAGTTCATGGTCTCGTAGGAGGAATTTTTCTTCTGTAAGAAATCACCATAGTGTGCCCTTGTCGGATCTTGAACAGATAATAAATCGGGCCTGAATGTAAGCACAATTTATCATGCACAGCTGCCTGTTATATAGGCCTATATATATATATTATATATAGTGTACTGCATCAATTTTGATCAAATACTCATGGGAAAAGTTTAGTAAACCCAATGGATCGCTTGGTAAATGCTAAAACATTGCTGCTAGCATCGTCTACATCCAATTTTATAAACAAAAACAATGGAACACTTTGTGCAACTGAGTACACATATTAACAAGGCTATTACGCAGTAGGGACCGGACTGTGTCATCACTCACCTGACAAGGCCATGTATCGTATTTACAATGTAAGAGCTCGAGGTTCATAACTACTCAAGAATGTAGACCATGTGTTATAACATATAAATATGTAGTGCAAACCAACGTAACAACTAGAGCAAACCCTATAAAGAAATCATTGAGGCAAATTAATCACGAAAACATAGGCCCGTCATTACCTCGCCGTATCCCAGATTGCACTATCGAATACTTCCGGTCACGTGATTCAGCAATATATGGGTTCGAATACCGCTGCCAACGATTATTTTAAATATAATTTTAATTGTAATTAGTGTTCTAAGAAAGATATTGTAGCTTTTAAATAAATATTCTTTGATAAATAATTCCTAAAAATACATTAATCATGCAATGAAACCATTTTGATAACATGTACTGTAGTATAATTCAATGCAGAGATCCAAGCTGTGCTACATGATTTATAACTCTACTTCATTAGAGTCTTATATAATTTGCAATAAAAAAACCCATTTCAATCAATGTTTAAAACATTATTTATGAAATGAAACAGTATCATTACTAGCATCTTTGATTTATAACAATACTTCAATAATAATTTGTAAAAATTATTTCAATGTTTATAAGTTTGAAAATATATGCTGTAAAGAGAAATGACTGCACAAATACATATAGTGGACAAATGGTGGTATTCCTCCAATCTTGTCTGAACTAAGGTGTTTCTAAGACTGAAAGATAACATTTTATGTCTGTAATAATAAGAAAACAAGAAAATAAATCATATATATATATTGTTTATACAGGATTTCAGACCAATATTAACCCACAATAAATGTATTTTGAATAATATTCATTCATAATTTGTAACTTTCTGAGAAATAGGAAATATATATAACACTATGTCATAAAATATAAACTTCAGATAAGAAAAAAAAAAAAAAAATGGACACATGTTAGCCATTTTGTTAATAAAACATGGACAAGATATTCGAACAAAAGGAACATTAAATGTACAATGAGGAAGATCCTTGATCAGGCACTTACACGTCAGACATTGTCTCTTCCCATCGATCAAACAATTGACAATTAGAGACTTCAAGTGTAAATATCCAAGATAGTCGCCTGTCAGCCATATTCTTTTCTGATCGCTTCAAAAATGGTATATGCACAACAAGGGACCAACGGAAAATTGCATGTGAAATTTTAGAAAGATCCCTTCAGTACTTTCTGAGATTAAGCGATAACAAACTTCAAATGTCAAAATCCAAGATGGCCGTTTGTCGGCCATATTCTTTTCTGATTGCTACCAAAATGGAATATGCACAACAAGGGACCAAGGGGAACCTGCATGTGAAATTTGAGAAAGATCCCTTCAGTACTTTCTGAGATTTAGCGATAACAAACTTCAAATGTCAAAATCCAAGATGGCCGTTTGTCGGCCATATTCTTTTCTGATTGCTACCAAAATGGAATATGCACAACAAGGGACCAAGGGGAACCTGCATGTGAAATTTGAGAAAGATCCCTTCAGTACTTTCTGAGATTTAGTGATAACAAACTTCAAATGTCAAAATTCAAGATGGCCGTTTGACAGCCATATTCTTTTCTGATCGCTACCAAAATGGTATATGCACAACTAGGGACCAAGGGGAACCTGCATGTGAAATTTGAGAAAGATTCCTTCAGTACTTTCTGAGATTTAGTGATAACAAACTTCAAATGTCAAAATCCAAGATGGCCGTTTGTCGGCCATTTTCTTTTCTGATTGCTACCAAAATGGAATATGCGCAACTAGGGACCAAGGGGAACCTGCATGTGAAATTTGAGAAAGATCCCTTCAGCACTTTCTGAGATTTAGCGATAACAAACTTCAAATGTCAAAATCCAAGATGGCCGCCTGTCGGCCATATTCTTTTCTGATCGCTACCAAAATGGACTATGCACAACTAGGGGCCAAGGGAAACCTGCATGTAAAATTTGAGAAAGATCCCTTCAGCACTTTCTGAGATTTAGAGATAACAAACTTCGAATGTCAAAATCCAAGATGGCCGTCTGTCGGCCATATTCTTTTCTGATCGCTACCAAAATGGAATATGCACAACTAGGGACGAAGGGGAACCTGCATGTGAAATTTGAGAAAGATCCCTTCAGTACTTTGTGAGATTAAGCGATAACAAACTTCAAATGTCAAAATCAAAGATGGCCGCCTGTCGGCCATGTTCTTTTCCGATTGATCCCAAAATGGAATATGCACAACTAGGGACCAAGAGAAAGGTGCATATGAAATTTTGTGATGATCCCTTCAGTACTTTCCGGGAAATAGCGATAACAAGAATTGTTTACGGACGGACGGAGGGACGGACGGAGGGACGGACGGACGGACGGACGGACGACGGACCACGGACGCAGGGCGATTTGAATAGCCCACCATCTGATGATGGTGGGCTAAAAATAGTAAGTTGTATCACCAAAACTTGTTGTTTCCATGCTGGAAGCTAAACAATTACAAATTGAATATACATTCAACAAAATAACAAGTTCTATGACACTGATTGACAAATATTGACACCTACCTGTTCCACGATGGGCCCACGCTTGGTCATGATTCCCTGGGAGACTGTGAGGGGACTGTAGGCACGGGATCCAGTGGACATTGAGTCTGAAGCCTGTTCTTCCTCTGATGCTCCCGAGGAGTTCTGTCTCTCCACGTCACATGCTTCTCTCTCTGAAGAAAAAATTCAATCCCTATACCTACTTTTACACAGAATATTTTGAAGTTTACTTTCGAAATGCATATAATTTCAATTTCAAGAACAACAATTAATGAAAGCGTAAATCTTTAAGCTAGATTATTGTGTGACTGGAATATGACTAATTTACTGTACAATGAACAGAGGAAATATTTTTCCACATCAATTCTGTAATATTGAATTCATCCTTTCTTTTTCCTTTCTTTGTAAGTGAATTAACATTGTTTCATTTTCCTTTCTTTGTAAGTGAATTAACATATCTAAAATCATGTAATTGTGGAGATACCACCATTTAATATTTAATAAACTGGAACCACAACTTTCTGCAATTTTTTTCCAGGATGATTCCCCCACTATGTACACAAACACCACATACTTGCCATCATATGAATATTCCTATCACAATCAGTGTATATATGTATAAGCAACCAATTAAAATTAAACTGATCCCAGGAAACTGTTTCTTAAAAACTGTTTTGCATGTCAGGTATTCTTGTTTTAGGTGTCTGGGACCTCAAATTATTCCATTTGCCATTAAAATACAGCTCTAAATTCATTATTTTTTAGCAATCCATAGTCCTAATAATTCTACTACAGGCCAATCTGGCTCTTGGAAATAAATAACTGATGCTTGAATGTACGTTAAATTCCTTTATATCTATTTAATAAACTCATCAAGTTTAACATCTTTGAAGATCAGCAGTATTATACCTTATATAAGGACTAGAATCCTAAATATTAGAACTAATTATACCTCAAGTGAAATTTGGATCGATGGATAGGCCACAGGCTAAGAAAGCCTGCTTCAGACAGACCCTCAACTGGAACTCACAAGGAAAGTGAAAAATAAGTACACTTGTCACCAAAATAGACTTGATGCAGGAATACTGAGACCATGACGACAACATTCAGAATGACATGGGAGAGATAAAAGAGGATTTCCAAGAGTCGAGCCCATCAGAGTTTTCTTGAGGCCCATTTGTTCCTTAAGGAATCAACAGGCATAAGTCATACCTGAAGCGAAAGGATCCTCTGGTTTGGTGAGTAGAAACTCCTGTAAGGACAGGAACCAATCAAACACACACATTAGCTTCATGTTATGAAGAAGGACTGAGAAGTGGTTTGATTCCTTGGTTGCCCGGTAATGAAGCTCTATTTGGAGACTGGTACTGGTACTGCCTGGTTTCTGGCCATTCTGCAGGATCTTCTCAAATACATTAGGACGGACATTGACTGGAGCATCTGGACAGAAATAATACAGTTTCTGTTGGTAATGAAGTGCTATATTCAATATATTCTCATTTCATTTTCAAATAGTTAACTTAAATTTGTAATTTACATTTAATTAATTCAAAACAGGTCTGGATCTTCAAAGGACCCCCTGCCCATATATTCAGTATTTCATGAAACATACCTACCTAATACTATGTGAATACCAAATACGATCTCCGTGCATGCATTTTTGGTCAATATATTTGACAATGATGAACCCACATACCAAATTTTGATATCCATGCAGAAAATATTTGCCATGATATGCTTCATAAGGACAAAGGAATCAAAAGACAGATAACTAGAAACTGTATTAATCCTCCTTCACATTGTATGTGTAGAAGGCCCCATGAACTTTCCTTATAAAGGTCAAATAGAGGTCATGGTGATGTCTGAAATCAAGGTAACATTTGACAATTAAGATTTTCAATGGGAAAGAATAGCTAAAAATTTCCTTTTCTTGACCAACTAAATAGTCTCATTGAAATATATACATTGAATTCACAATAATTTGTCACCTACCTCTGTATCTGGTATCATAGGCCACAATCTCGTGGGATACTAAGTCCACATCCTTAGACTGATCAGAATAGCTGTCGAAGGAGAAAGTAGAGGAGATGAAGTCCAGTCTGGCCACTGAAGACTCTGGACAATCATCCCCCTTTCCACTATGACACATCAGCAGTTCCAAGGTCACATTGTTAAGGTCAATCGTCATCGACATTCCCTTCCAAACTTTACCAGACAGGACAGTCTGAAAAACAAATTTAAGCATTTTTCATTCCTCCAATTCATAGTCATAGTGACCTAGTAAAAGTCATTGTTTTCATTTGTGGCAGGAGACTAATAAGATGTTTCAACCATGATAATTCCCAATCAGATTTGAACTATAAGGAAGTACAACTATTGAACATGGTTAATATACTCATTATCTGAATTAAATCTCATGACTGTCCCAGGTCTGGTGGTCTCACCTCAATCTTAGGATCCTGAAGATGTGACATCATTGGTCGTTTGAACTCCTCCAGTTTCTCGCCAAGATTGTGTTCCAGGATTCCACGGATGAGCTTGTACTGAACTAAATCAAGTGAGCAATGAACGGATGACAGAGCTCCCTGTATCTGCCAGTCTGGTGCTGAGTGACTCACAAGGTTTTCCAAGTTCCTCTCAATGTGAAGCTTCAAGAGAATCTTCTCTTTGAGAGCCCTAGCCCCCTGCCAAAATAAAAGTGTCTTTTTTATTGGTGTGTTAATGTTACTATCACAATATTAGTTGATAATGATTTGGTGAAGTTATGTGTCAACAATAGAATTCTGTTATCTTGTTATAAACACATAATTGCAATCACAATCAACTTTAATATTAATATTTGGTAAAATTCTCCTTTAACCACATATAGTTTTCACATTAAAATGAACATGAAATATGAGCGCTGAACCTTTTTTCTTTAACACTTAAAAAATGTTTCCTTAAAAAAGAAAGTGAAAAAAATCTTGAAAAACTACGCGTTAAGAATATCATTAAGAGCTGCTGCTTCAAGATTTTTTTTTCAATTTTGTTACTTTGTGCAGTTGTATCAAGCATTTCCAGCAAAAAAAATGCATTTTTGCAGTGAATAATGAAATTGACTATACATTTTCCATATTCGATGTGAAGATATCTACTTTTTGCAAGCTTTTTTAATTTCTACATCCCTGAAATCAACAAAAATTAATTTAAAACCTGTTGAAAATAACATCATTTAACAGAACCCTTAAATATTTTTATCTCTAATTTTACCTGTCGCTTGATTACACAATCTGTGAATTCCAGATCTTGATTCCAATCCACTGTAACATGTGAGGATTTCTCCACCCTCTCAGCAGAAAACAGATCCATGTCTGCCAGCTCCACAGCGAGCATGTCTAGAAGGCAGTTGTGACGAGGACTTTCGAGGAAGTCTCCTCCACTACTACAGGCTGGTGTAAGGTACTCAGCAGATGTCAGTTCTGTACAGCTACTGGCAGATCCTACACTCAGTGTGTTTTCCAGATTCAATCCCAAGCTTCTGGTGAATGGATTGTCCAGCATCATAACAGGAGAGGAGATACTCATGCTAGATGAGGGCGAGAATGCATCTACACTAGATTCCTCCGGCGTTAGATCTGGTGAGGAGTCTGGAGGAGACAGGTCTGTCGGGTCATAGGATTCCAAGGAGCTTTGACCACTCTGCATTGTGTCATCATGAATATCTCCACCCAGACTCCCGTAAACACCAGCTGTCATAGGATCAAGTGTGCTTTGTTGGGGAGGGTTAAATTCATCAAACAAACTCTGTGTCATCACATGTGTCTCTGAGTGAGGGGATTCACTACTGGGAGTAGAAGCTGTTGTGGCAGACTTTGAGCTGGTCGCAGGTTGAGAGTTTGTCTGTGTTGTGTCAACATTTTGTTCTCTTTTAACAGTTCCTGATGATAATGTACCCTTGTCACCATCATACACAAAGCTGTTATTTACAGTGAGATTTCCAAGATTCATCACCAGGATGTCGGTGGACTTGGAGCTGTGGGGAATTAGTATGATAGGTGCGTTGGCCTCTATGTCCAGGGAAACACGAGCACCTCTACTAGCCTTGTCTGCTACCTATATATCAATTTAAGTGTAAATGTCATTGCTGCTCTTTAATCTTAATGTTGATATCAAAACATTTTCATATTAAGCACGATCTAGTTCCTAAATACCAAACAATTATAGCCACTGAAGTTTGTCCCCTGGCCTCAAATTTCAGTACATATTCTGCAATAATTTTCTCATTCTTAATTGAATTTAACAGCAGAAAAATATCTAATTTTTAACTGAGTGAATTAAAACTCTTTGATTTACAATATGTAGCTTTCTTTGAATATTAGCATTACTTTTTATCAATTAACTATTAATAATCATAGTCATAGTAAAAACAACTCTTAGAATATAAATACCTTTTTACCAGCAGATGCTGCTCTCATTTGTCCGAGGATGTCCTGAAGCTGAAGGAAGTTTTGTATGAAAGCTACAAATTCCATCTGGAAGTGGTTTGTGTGTGTGTATCGCACTGAGGCCATGCGTAACTTCAGTGAAACATCTTCAGCTCTCTCCAAGTTTGGATCAGGTAGGCCATACCTGTGAAAAAGTGAGTTAAGGTATATGTGACCTCACAGCTAACTTAAGGTATATTGAAGTTATAATGATTAAATTTATAATAATGATGAAAAACAACACAAAAAAAGTATCTAACCAAACTGATAAATCAAGATGAAGAAAACTTTAAACTGATGTGATGTGAATTATGTAAACTAAATAATATTAAGATGACCTTTCATAAACTGACCTTACCTAGCTGTAAAGTACTTACTTGAAGAAGTCAAACACAAGTGCCTGTTTTCCTACAGTGATGAAGCGCTCCCTATAGAGGGCACCATGTGGAGAGCAGTCTCGTAGAGAGATGTTGCCTAGCTGCCCTGACATACTGAAGTTGCCTTCTCTCACCTGGATGTGAGACGACCACTCAGAAATGTTTGCTCGTGCCAGTTCATACTCAGGTTTGTTAAACATCAGACTTAGGCTCTTTACCTTCAGATTTATCACAGAGTTCACAAACACTTGTTCTGGCTCTGTCAACAAAAATTAGAATCATAGTTCATAAGTTTGAAAAAAGAACCTGACAAATTAATCTGTCAACAAAAATAGACCTGTCTTATAAGAAAGACACTAAAATCTGTTCTGTTAATGATCTTTAAAAAGAGAATTTTTTTTAGAAGATTACAGTTAAATAAACACCAATTTAAAGAGGACGCAAAATTTGAAAAACAAGACCCCCACCGGATGTGAATTATAAGGCATTTGCTATAAGAATGCATAAATGATAATTTGTAATAAGGTGAACCCATACTGCAAGTATGAAGTTCAAGTGACAATGTAGGAGATGGAGCCCAGGCTATCATTTTCTATGATGTAGGTCAAAGGTCAAAATTTAGGTCAGAGTGACAAACTTTTGATACATGACACACCATGGCAGTTTTTTGTTTTCGCAGTCCAAACAGTTTGACCATTTAGACTGGAGTTGTTCGTTTATGATTTGGCCGTTTTCATTTTTTGCAGTCGAAAACGGTTTGACCACTTAGACTGGAGCTGTTTGTTTATGAAATCAAGACAGACCTGATGATTTTATATAGTTTCCAGACAAACCTTGACAAAGATTGTCAAAGCCTGTAATAACATCTGCAGGTCTAGATATATGTCTGAAATATTACATTTAAATAACCGGTTTGTCCACAGAAACGAACAGGCCCCTCCTTATCTAGGTGAACCCATGCCCTAAGCATAAAGTTCCAATATCAAGCAATGTAGGAAATAGAGCCTGGACAAGATAATGTTAGGTAGGATAGATTGTAACAATGCAACAAGGGCCCAATGGGCCCAAATCGCTCACCTGCAATGCAGTGATCTTTTCATATATGGATCCTGCAGTTATTTGAAAGCATGCTACAGGACCAATATAATAATGTCTCTCTGCACTTTGGCTTTTCACTAAAAGTCATTCAAAGATTTAAGCATACTTGATCGACGTGACCTTGAATGCGAGTCAGGGTCATTCATTTGAACAAACTTGGTAGCCCTTTACCCCAGCATGCTACAGACCCAATATTAACTCCATGGGACTCTTGGTTATTGAGAAGAAGTCGTTTCAAGATTTTAGCCTTTTTGACTCCTGTGACCTTGAATGAAGGTCAAGGTCATTCATTTCAACAAACTTGGTAGCCCTTTACCCAAGCATGCTACAGACCTAATATCAACTCCCTGGGACTCTTGGTTATTGAGAAGAAGTCGTTTAAAGATTTTAGCCTTTTTGACTCCTGTGACCTTGAATGAAGATCAAGGTCATTCATTTGAACAAACTTGCGAGCCCTTCACCCCAGCATGCTACAGGCCAAATATTAGGTCTCTGGGACTGTTGGTAATTGAGAAGAAGTTGTTAAAATTTTTAGCCTTTTTGACCGCTGTGACCTTGAATGAAGGTCAAGGTCATTCAATTGAACAAACTTGGTAACCCTTTACCGCAGCATGCTACAGACCCAATATAAACTCCCTGGGACTCTTGGTTATTGAGAAGAAGTCGTTTTAAAATGTTAGCCTTTTTGACTCCAGTGACCTTGAATGAAGGTCAAGGTCATTCATTTGAACAAACTTGGTAGCCCTTTACCCCAGCATGCTACAGGCCAACTATTAGGTCTCTGGGACTGTTGGTTATTGAGAAGAAGTCGTTTAAATATTTTAGCCTTTTTGACTCCTGTGACCTTGAATGAAGGTCAAGGTCATTCATTTGAACAAATTTGGTAGCCCTTTACCGCAGCATGCTACAAACCCAATATCAACTCCCTGGGACTCTTGGTTATTGAGAAGAAGTCGTTTAAAGATTTTAGCCTGTTTGGTCCCTGTGACATTGAATGAAGGTCAAGGTCATTCATTTGAACAAACTAGGTAGCCCTTCACCCCAGCATGCTACAGACCCAATATCAACTCCCTGGGACTGTTGGTTATTGAGAAGAATTCGTTTAAAGATTTTAGCCTTTTTGACTCCTGTGACCTTGAATAAAGATCAAGGTCATTCATTTGAACAAACTTGGTAGCCCTTTACCCCAGCATGCTACAGACCCAATATCAACTCCCTGGGCCTCTTCGTTATTGAGAAGAAGTCGTTTAAAGATTTCAGCCTTTTTGACTCCTGTGACCTTGAATAAAGATCAAGGTCATTCATTTGAACAAACTTGGTAGCCCTTTACCCCAGCATGCTACAGACCCAATATCAACTCCCTGGGCCTCTTGGTTATTGAGAAGAAGTTGTTTAAAGATTTTAGCCTTTTTGACTCCTGTGACCTTGAATGAAGGTCAAGGTAATTCATTTCAACAAACTTGGTAGCCCTTTACCCCAGCATGCTACAGACCAAATATCAACTCCCTGGGCCTCTTGGTTATTGAGAAGAAGTCATTTAAAAATTTTAGCCTTTTAGACTCCTGTGACCTTGAATGAAGGTCAAGGTCATTCATTTGAACAAACTTGGGAGCCCTTCACCCTAGCATGCTGCAGGCCAAATACTAGGTCTCTGGATCTGTTGGTTATTGAGAAGTCGTTTAAAGATTTTAGCCTTTTTGACTCCTGTGACCTTGAATGAAGGTCAAGGTCATTCAATTGAACAAACTTGGTAGCCCTTCACCCCAGCATGCTACAGGCCAAATATCAGCTCCCTGGGCCTCTTGGTTATTGAGAAGAAGTCGTTCAAAGATTTTAGCCTTTTTGACTCCTATGACCTTGAATGAAGGTCAAGGTCATTCATTTGAACAAACTTGGGAGCCCTTCACCCTAGCATGCTGCAGGCCAAATATTAGGTCTCTGGATCTGTTGGTTATTGAGAAGAAGTCGTTTAAAGATTTTAGCCTTTTTGACTCCTGTGACCTTGAATGAAGGTCAAGGTCATTCATTTGAACAAACTTGGTAGCCCTTCACCCCAGCATGCTTCAGACCCAATATCAACTCCCTGGGACTCTTGGTTATTGAGAAGAAGTCGTTTAAAGATTTTAGCCTTTTTGACCCCTGTGACCTTGAATGAGGGTCAACATTATTCATTTGAACAAACTTGGTAGCCCTTCACCCCAGCATGCTACAGGCCCAATATTAGGTCTCTGGGCCTTTTGGTTATTGAGAAGAAGTTGCTTGAATGGAAAAGTTGACGCCGGACGGACGACGGACGGACGACGGACGCCGCGCCACGGCATAAGCTCACTTGCCCTTCGGGCAGGTGAGCTAAAAATTGGAACTGTCTCCCTCAGTAACTTGTGAGGGACTAAGAATGTTAAATAAGTAATTTAAAAGTAAGTTGCTGAATAATGGTCCAGACCTTGCTTTGCTGACTTCTTGAACCCTTACCTTTACTCGACATGACATCTTGCTCCTTGGTACTGGGAGTACTGGGCTCGGACACACTGACATCATGGACCTTTGCACCGAGTCCAAGAAAGTCGAGAAGAACCACCCATGTCTGCTGATTGATGTTAGCTTCCAGGCAATTGAAGTCTACATCTACAAACCTGTTGGTCTAAAAAAGGACAGAGTATCAACTTCTGTAACATGCCTCTTTCATAACTAAGTGCATGGCTAGATCTTTGATTTGTTCTTTAGCATTCAAATTTATTAATCAATATATTTTAGCTATCAATTTAAGCGTGGTTAGTTGGCGCAGTAGTAATGCACTCACTTTCCACCTGGCTAATTAGGGTTTTAATTCCCAATTGGACATGAAAATGTATGTGGGTCACCATGGTAAGACCCCTCATACACTTCCATCAAGTCAACAAATCAAAATGATTCTTAAATAAATATCAGTTGATGTAACTTGTTTCACAATGTAAAACATATAAAGTTTTTTGTTTGTCAATTTTATGTGATTACACAGCCTGAAGTCCCACGTAACTTGTAAAACCTACAAGAACCTAATATCCTGGTGTCTATCTCATGAAATGATGAACAAACCTCTCACCTTATCAAATTTGGAGACATACTCTGGAGAGTGCTTGTCCACCAGAAGCAAACTTATGTGTACTAGGGTGTCATCTCGAGTGTCACACAATGACTGTTTCCTTGACAACTGTGGTGAAGGAGGTGGAGTCTTGGGATACAAACCAGCTCTGTTAATTTGAAAGTAAGGGTGAATGTGACACATATCATATTAACATCACAACTTAAGATACCATAGCTGATCATTGTTACAGTAATATGGATACACAAGATTGTTTTTCAATGTATAATCATGTCATTGAATAACAAAAATTAAGGAGAAATGAGCAAATTTTAGAGTTTAGAATAAACTTTAATCATTTTATGACATTTTGAGAAAGAAATTTAGGAAAGAAAAAATGAATTGAGATATCTCCAAGATTATATTCATCAAACAACCAAGATTAGTTGCAAATATATCTACATGTACTTAGTAAAACAATTATCATATTATTCTAAATATAGCATCATTTTGATTCAAAGTCTAATTTTGTCATTTCCTAATAAATGCAGTTGAAATTAAACAACATTGGATCACTTTTATGTAGCCACTTTTGTTTAAAACTGAACGATGAAAATTAGCAAAGTGGCCTATCTAGAATGTGTTACTTTTATTATCATAGGTAAAACAATATAAGACTCCTGTATAAAAGCTTCATTGACATAATATTCGGATAGGACAGGTGTCAGTCTACACCACAATGTCTACACCACAATGTCTACACTTACTTTAAAGGTACATGTATAGCTGACGACTTGGACTTCCTCAGTATTCCTAAGGGCTCCGGAACTTGTTCGACTGAGGGTGACAGCATTGTGTGTGGAGGTAACTCTTGGTGAAAACTGGATGGAAGGGAACGGGGCATAATTGGAGTGGGAGCTATGATCATACTGTCCGGACAAGACCTGGACAGGAACTGTTTCGGGTCCCTACTCTTGTCGTCCTTGTCTGAGGCAGATCGGGATAGGATCAGGTACCTATGAGGTGAGTCTGGGTTTTCTAGCAAGTCCTCAACTGTCAATGACTTCAAGTGGACATTGACATTGGAACAATAACTTGTACTTTTTTCATATTTCAACAAGAAATTATTCAATTTCAAATCCACAAGCCCCTTCTCCCCTTCACCAAAGTCACCTTTCATTTCTACATTAAACACAGGCACTTCAAATTGAACTTGCTTTGTTGTTAGTTTTTCCGGGGTTTGTGATATTATCCTTGTAAAAGATGTCTTAGGTAAAGTTTCCTTGTCAGACAAGTCTGAAATCTTGGATTCTTGATCTTCACTGGTTTTTGGACTGCCAAACTGCCCCCCTACATTACTGGAAGACTGTTCTTTTGCCAAGTGAACACTGTAGGTCATGTTATCAATAGTCTGAAGAAGTTGTTCATATACAGCTTTAGACAATTCCACTTTTAGAGGTGTAGCAATTTTTGCAGATATGTTCAAAATGTTGCTTATTTCTTCCACTTTCGGAATATTTTTTTGGCCTTCTTCCTCAAACATATCCTCACCAAAACACCAACCAGCTGAGTTTGTGTCTTCCTGAGGAAGAACATTCACTGGCCCAGGCTGGATGTAGTCCACAACCAATTGTACCGTAGTGTTGTGTATTATTGCTATACCAAACTGGTCTAAAGACTCCATGAAGCTTTTGTCACACTGAGACACAGACAAGCCTTTAGGCAGGTCATTATCCAGATCAACCGGAACACAGATTCATATCTCGCATTTCCATCAGCATTCTGTTCCGGTTGATCCCTGCAGTCTCATCCTCATCCTGCTCTTCTGTAGATAAATCCCTGTTGTTGATGGATATTTGTCCAAGCTGGGCAACAAAGGCTTGAGGATTGTTTGAAGACCTAGGAAACACTATCACAGGTGATGCTAGTTGAATATTCATGAGTAACACTTTTGCTGGAGAACTGTCTGATGGTTGTTCATCTAACTCTGAATATGAAAATGAGTGTTGTTTATTCATAGAAGCCTGTTTGTTTAAACAGGCCCCAGACATTCTCTTACCCTCTGGGGATGTGATATCCCCTATCACAGTCTTACTTCCTATCACAGACGTGTCCAACTTACTGGTAATTATTTCCATGGCTACCTCTGCTGCAGCTGTTTTTATAGACTGTGCAAAAACTGACATGTATTCCTTGAATTCTGAAAAACACAAAGAAATCTCGTGAAGTATCCTAGGAGAATGGATGTATGACATTGACGCAACATGGAGCTCAAGATTTGAAATATTCTGGTCAAGTCCTATCTCATCATCTGTCTCCTCTACATCCATAGAAAAATCTTGTACAGTTTTGGATGTCTGTATGCCACGTGTATAGTGAAAGGACAAGGCTTTTGCATCCGACTCCTGCTCATCATCAAACATGGATTCGTGAGCAGTCTTGTACATGACACTCGGTTGGTAACAGGACATAGACATGGCTGTATTTTCCTCACTGGAGTCGTAACCCACACTAAACACTTGTTGATACTGGGGTATATCCGGTGTGATGTCCAACACATGGAAACCTCCTAAGGACCCGGACAGGTCCAGGTCTGTCCCTGTAATGTTACAAACATAAGATTTGATTAATTCAATTTTTGATATCGCCATTCAATTAATATGAAGCCTTTGGAAGTTAATACATTGGTAAGAAAATGTCAAGTTTTATTTATTAACATACCAAGAGCAATGCCAGTAAAATCTGTCTACAAGTTATTTTTTCTGTAAGATGTACATGTGCAGCTACCATATATTCAAGCATATCTTAATATGGTTCGTACAGGAAGTTAAATAACCTGAAATATATTTTCTAATCTATAAAATTCATATTTTTTTTTTTATAATTTGAAATTTCTAGAATAAATACTACTTAATCTCCTGACCATTTTATCATATACATGTAGTACATACGGTAACCTTATCTGAAACTGGTACCAGTATTGAACACCTACCAAGTGTTGCTTGTATTTTAGCTGATGACATTGTTGCCGTGGCAACTTTTCGGGCATGTTTGACCCCTCGGACATCCTCCAAGTGGATTAACAACAGACTGACACGGTGGAACTCTGCTGTCACTTCCTGATGTGGTTTTGTCCCCTGTAAAAAAAAATCAAAATTCACTGCAAACAATAAGGAAATCTTAAAATACTATAGCTACAAGTCTCCCCTTAAAATGTTGTATTAAGACTGAATCAATTTAACTTAATTACAAAATCTGTTACTTTAGCCATCATTGGCGAGAATTTGTATAGGATACCTGTTATCTGATCCAACTCATTGAACTGACTTGTAACAACTTTGTCAATAAAATTTATTGAATCAAAATGAAATTATGCACAGACAGACAAACTTCATTTTACCTGATCTGACAATGCAGAGACATTGGGACTCTGTGTGACGGTAGATGGCTGTGCCCTGGGCAAAGATGTGGAAGAGCTAGAAAATGAAGAGTCCTTCTCTGGGCTGATGGTCTTACAGAAACTCAGTAGCTCCACAATAGTCTCCTGGTTTCCTGAGGTAACAAATAACATGATTTATATCAGTAGAGTGACAAAAATATTGATAAGTCAATTACTGTAACATTGTTAACATTACTTGATCCTTATCAAAACCAATTACTTCTTGACAATAGATATTGATCGAAATCGCAATGTACAAAATAACTTATCTAAGTTTCTTTATAACTGAAAAATTTCAGAAAACCAATCCCTCTGAATAACAAACTGATTTTGTGTCTGAAATAGTTAAAATATACCCAAAATTACTTTTATCAGTGCCCATGACAGCATCGTGAAATAGTGAAATGATATCAGTTTTAGAACTAGTTCAGCTTATATAATAGATTCTGCATTCTATGAATTCTGTAACTTCCATTATTATATACTTACACATTGACTGCTTCAAAGATACAAAATTAAAACCAATCAATATCATCTCCAGACCATGACTGGTCAAATTTGATCACTCCCCCAAACTGAATCCTCTCTAAAATGACCAAATTTGTATGTACCATGCAATCCATGCACATTTATAGTTCACTGACTGTGCAGAGGCCAAACATTTGAATATGAAATTAATTTTAATGAAACATCAATCAACAGGTATCAAATTAAAACATATGTAAATGTCCTTGTCTATAAAAGTTGTTGAAATGTGGGATAGTCTGACCAGGGTATATCATTGTCTATATCTGACCAGGTAATCTTTGAAATATACGACAATCTGACCAGATCCTTACCTATAATATCTAGGGTATCTTTACCTATACCATCCGGTGATATCTAGACTTTTGTCAAATGAAATGACTAGGGTAACCTAACCTGTAATATCTAAATTGTTGAACTGTATCCTACAGCCTGACAAGGGTATCCTTACCTATAATATCTAAGTTGTTGAACTGTAGGACAGTCTGACAAGGGTATCCTTACCTGTAATATCTAAGTTGTTGAACTGTAGGACAGTCTGACAAGGGTATTCTTACCTGTAATATCTAAGTTGTTGAACTGTAGGACAGTTTGACAAGGGTATCCTTACCTATAATATCTAAGTTGTTGAATTGTAGGACAGTCTGACAAGGGCATCCTTACCTATAATATCTAAGTTGTTGAAGTGTAGGACAGTCTGACAAAGTAACCTTACCTATAATATCTAAGTTGTTGAACTGTAGGACAGTCTGACAAGGGTATCCTTACCTGTAATATCTAAGTTGTTGAACTGTAGGACAGTCTGACAAGGGTATTCTTACCTGTAATATCTAAGTTGTTGAACCGTAGGACAGTTTGACAAGGGTATCCTTACCTATAATATCTAAGTTGTTGAATTGTAGGACAGTCTGACAAGGGCATCCTTACCTATAATATCTAAGTTGTTGAAGTGTAGGACAGTCTGACAAGGGTATCCTTACCTATAATATCTAAGTTGTTGAAGTGTAGGACAGTCTGACAAGGGTATCCTTACCTATAATATCTAAGTTGTTGAACCGTAGGACAGTATGACAAGGGTATCCTTACCTATAATATCTAAGTTGTTGAACTGTAGGACCGTCCGACAAGGGTATCCTTACCTATAATATCTAAGTTGTTGAACTGTAGGACAGTCTGACAAGGGTATCCTTACCTATAATATCTAAGTTGTTAAACCGTAGGACAGTCTGACAAGGGTATCCTTACCTATAATATCTAAGTTGTTGAATTGTAGAACAGCCTGACAAGGGTATCCGTACCTATAATATCTAAGTTGTTGAACTGTAGGACAGTCTGACAAGAGTATCCTTACCTGTAATATCTAAGTTGTTGAACTGTAGGACAGTCTGACAAGGGTATCCTTACCTATAATATCTAAGTTGTTGAACTGTAGGACAGTCTGACAAAGTAACCTTACCTATAATATCTAAGTTGTTGAATTGTAGGACAGTCTGACAAGGGTATCCTTACCTATAATATCTAAGTTGTTGAACTGTAGCACAGTCTGACAAGGGTATTCTTACCTATAATATCTAAGTTGTTGAATTGTAGCACAGTCTGACAAGGGTATTCTTACCTATAATATCTAAGTTGTTGAACTGTAGCACAGTCTGACAAGGGTATTCTTACCTATAATATCTAAGTTGTTGAATTGTAGGACAGTCTGACAAGGCTATCCTTACCTATAATATCTAAGTTGTTGAACTGTAGGACAGTCTGACAAGGGTATCCTTACCTATAATATCTAAGTTGTTGAACTGTAGGACAGTCTGACAAGGGTATCCTTACCTATAATATCTAAGTTGTTGAACTGTAGGACAGTCTGACAAGGGCATCCTTACCTATAATATCTAAGTTGTTGAACTGTAGGACAGTCTGACAAGGGTATCCTTACCTATAATATCTAAGTTGTTGAAGTGTAGGACAGTCTGACAAGGGTATCCTTACCTATAATATCTAAGTTGTTGAAGTGTAGGACAGTCTGACAAGGGTATCCTTACCTATAATATCTAAGTTGTTGAACCGTAGGACAGTATGACAAGGGTATCCTTACCTATAATATCTAAGTTGTTGAACTGTAGGACCGTCCGACAAGGGTATCCTTACCTATAATATCTAAGTTGTTGAACTGTAGGACAGTCTGACAAGGGTATCCTTACCTATAATATCTAAGTTGTTGAACCGTAGGACAGTCTGACAAGGGTATCCTTACCTATAATATCTAAGTTGTTGAATTGTAGAACAGCCTGACAAGGGTATCCGTACCTATAATATCTAAGTTGTTGAACTGTAGGACAGTCTGACAAGAGTATCCTTACCTGTAATATCTAAGTTGTTGAACTGTAGGACAGTCTGACAAGGGTATCCTTACCTATAATATCTAAGTTGTTGAACTGTAGGACAGTCTGACAAAGTAACCTTACCTATAATATCTAAGTTGTTGAACTGTAGGACAGTCTGACAAGGGTATCCTTACCTATAATATCTAAGTTGTTGAACTGTAGCACAGTCTGACAAGGGTATTCTTACCTATAATATCTAAGTTGTTGAATTGTAGCACAGTCTGACAAGGGTATTCTTACCTATAATATCTAAGTTGTTGAACTGTAGCACAGTCTGACAAGGGTATTCTTACCTATAATATCTAAGTTGTTGAATTGTAGGACAGTCTGACAAGGGTATCCTTACCTATAATATCTAAGTTGTTGAACTGTAGGACAGTCTGACAAGGGTATCCTTACCTATAATATCTAAGTTGTTGAACTGTAGGACAGTCTGACAAGGGCATCCTTACCTATAATATCTAAGTTGTTGAACTGTAGGACAGTCTGACAAGGGTATCCTTACCTATAATATCTAAGTTGTTGAACTGTAGGACAGTCTGACAAGGGTATCCTTACCTATAATATCTAAGTTGTTGAACTGTAGGTGTATGACAAGGGTATCCTTACCTATAATATCTAAGTTGTTGAACTGTAGGACAGTCTGACAGGGGTATCCTTACCTATAATATCTAAGTTGTTGAACTGTAGGACAGTCTGACAAGGGTATCCTTACCTATAATATCTAAGTTGTTGAACTGTAGGACAGTCTGACAAAGGTATCCTTACCTGTAATATCTAAGTTGTTTAACTGTAGGACAGTCTGACAAGGGTATCCTTACCTATAATATCTAAGTTGTTGAACTGTAGGACAGTCTGACAAGGGTATCCTTACCTATAATATCTAAGTTGTTGAACCGTAGGACAGTATGACAAGGGTATCCTTACCTGTAATATCTAAGTTGTTGAACTGTAGGACAGTCTGACAAGGGTATCCTTACCTATAATATCTAAGTTGTTGAATTGTAGAACAGCCTGACAAGGGTATCCTTACCTATAATATCTAAGTTGTTGAACTGTAGGACGGTCTCACAAGGGTATCCTTACCTATAATATCTAAGTTGTTGAACTGTAGGACAGTCTGACAAAGTAACCTTACCTATAATATCTAAGTTGTTGAACTGTAGGACCGTCCGACAAGGGTATCCTTACCTATAATATCTAAGTTGTTGAACTGTAGGACAGTCTGACAAGGGTATCCTTACCTATAATATCTAAGTTGTTGAACTGTAGGACAGTCCGACAAGGGTATCCTTACCTATAATATCTAAGTTGTTGAACTGTAGCACAGTCCGACAAGGGTATCCTTACCTATAATATCTAAGTTGTTGAACTGTAAGACAGTCTGACAAGGGCATCCTTACCTATAATATCTAAGTTGTTGAACTGTAGGACAGTCTGACAAGGGCATCCTTACCTATAATATCTAAGTTGTTGAACTGTAGGACGGTCTCACAAGGGTATCCTTACCTATAATATCTAAGTTGTTGAACTGTAGGACAGTCTGACAAGGGTATCCTTACCTATAATATCTAAGTTGTTGAACTGTAGGACAGTCTGACAAGGGTATCCTTACCTATAATATCTAAGTTGTTGAACCGTAGGACAGTATGACAAGGGTATCCTTACCTGTAATATCTAAGTTGTTGAACTGTAGGACAGTCTGACAAGGGTATCCTTACCTATAATATCTAAGTTGTTGAATTGTAGAACAGCCTGACAAGGGTATCCTTACCTATAATATCTAAGTTGTTGAACTGTAGGACGGTCTCACAAGGGTATCCTTACCTATAATATCTAAGTTGTTGAACTGTAGCACAGTCTGACAAAGGTATCCTTACCTATAATATCTAAGTTGTTGAACTGTAGGACAGTCTGACAAAGTAACCTTACCTATAATATCTAAGTTGTTGAACTGTAGGACCGTCCGACAAGGGTATCCTTACCTATAATATCTAAGTTGTTGAACTGTAGGACAGTCTGACAAGGGTATCCTTACCTATAATATCTAAGTTGTTGAACTGTAGGACAGTCCGACAAGGGTATCCTTACCTATAATATCTAAGTTGTTGAACTGTAGCACAGTCTGACAAGGGTATCCTTACCTATAATATCTAAGTTGTTGAACTGTAGGACAGTCTGACAAGGGTATCCTTACCTATAATATCTAAGTTGTTGAACTGTAGGACAGTCTGACAAGGGCATCCTTACCTACAATATCTAAGTTGTTGAACTGTAGGACAGTCTGACAAGGGTATTCTTACCTATAATATCTAAGTTGTTGAACTGTAGGACAGTCTGACAAGGGTATCCTTACCTATAATATCTAAGTTGTTGAACTGTAGGACAGTCTGACAAGGGTATCCTTACCTATAATATCTAAGTTGTTGAACTGTAGGACAGTCTGACAAGGGTATCCTTACCTATAATATCTAAGTTGTTTAACTGTAGGACAGTCTGACAAGGGTATCCTTACCTATAATATCTAAGTTGTTGAACTGTAGGACAGTCTGATATCCTTACCTATAATATCTAAGTTGTTGAACTGCAGTGTAGCTATCTGTAGAGCTCCCTTCCCTGTAGTGTTACTTGGTGAATTCTCGTTAATGAGTTCAAGGTCAATTGATATAAGTGCCTCCTCCTCTACTATGGGTATCAATTCAGCCTGCTCGTCGTCATCTATATTTAGTCCAAGAGTATGAGAACCTGAAAACAACAGAATACAGACATGAGACCATAAATGGTAAATTAATAGTCATTAAATATTGCCAGAAAAGTTAAACCTGTCCAGTTTTTGCCACAGACAAGACAAAATAGAGTTGTTGTGAGTAACTTTTAGTAAAACTAAGTACTAATTTAAGAAATAAAAAAAACTCACCAGAATTGACAAGGGCCTGGAAGGTCTTGGAGATAGCCTCTTGTACCACCTTTAGACTGGTGCTGGATGCAGACTCATTAAGGCTCTCCACAGGAGAGTGTGGGGAAGTGGGGGACATCGGAGAACCAGGAGACACTGCCTCAGAGCCTCGGATACTTCCACTCCGACTGTCTAGTCTGGAAATCATGTACATAAATATATATGTATATATAGGGTCTAGTAAGTAATAACGACGGTATAATCCAATATAGGTACTGGATCCTAACAATATAGGTACTAGATCCTAATATGTATATATATATATATATAATCATGGTAAGAGAATAATCAATTGAATACTTAATGTTTGTTTTTATACTATTAATGACATCAAAATTTTATTCGACTTTAGAACTGAAGGGAATAAGCATCTATGGCTTAGGGGATATACACAAAATGGTGCCTTTAGTTCCAGATACATACTTAACATATATCAGATATTAATAATAACAAGGATTTTTTGCACTTACGTGACATTTTTGTGAGAAGCTACAAGCAATTCAAAGTCTGTTCCATACGGCTGCAGGGCATCCACAACAAGGAGACTGTGTACTGTTAGGCCAATCTTTGTATCGTAGGGACGTTTTGTTAGGTTGGCATTCACCTTTGTAACCTGAAGCTCCACAATAGGGCGTCCTACATCAACATGCAAATGGTAGAAATGATAGAACCGTTAAAAGAAATGTTAATCTTAAATAATAGAACATGCAGTATCAGAGCCATACAGAATGATACAGTCGTCTTTAAGTCTGAAAAATCAACATTAATCTTTTACATTGTATCTCATTTGCATAGCAATTAATTAATTGCAGCAGTGCTTTTCCACTTACAGTATAAATATAATGAAAATAAGGCACGGGAGGTTTAATTCTTTGTGACCATGATCACCTACATCAAACCCATGAATGTTTTTCAACCTTTACAACTGTATAGAGATCATTATGATAATTTATTTTCTTACAAGGCTCTAACCAGATCTGTGTTTGTCTTCTATTCATTCCCTAGTTTTATTCCCTAGTTTCATGGGTCTGTCTTTGTCTTCTATTTATTCCCTTGTTTCATGGATCTGTGTTTGTCTTCTATTTATTCCCTAGTTTCATGGATCTGTGTTCGCCTTCTGTTTATTCCCTAATTTCATGGATCTGTGTTTGTCTTTTATTTATTCCCTAGTTTCATGGATCTGTGTTTGTCTTCTATTTATTCCCTAGTTTCATGTATCTGTTTTGCCTTCTATTTATTCCCTAGTTTCATGGATCTGTGTTTGTCTTCTATTTATTCCCTAATTTCACGGATCTGTGTTTGTCTTCTATTTATTCCCTAGTTTCATGGGTCTATCTTTGTCTTCTATTTATTCCCTAGTTTCATGTATCTGTGTTTGTCTTCTATTTATTCCCTAGTTTCATGGGTCTGTCTTTGTCTTCTATTTATTCCCTAGTTTCATGGATCTGTGTTCGCCTTCTATTTATTCCCTAATTTCATGGATCTGTGTTTGTCTTCTATTTATTCCCTAGTGTGTTTGCCTTCTATTCATTCCCTAGTTTTATGCATCTGTGTTTGTCTTCTATTTATTCCCTACTTTCATGGATCTGTGTTCGCCTTCTGTTTATTCCCTAGTTTTATGGATCTGTGTTTGCCTTCTATTTATTCCCTAGTTTTATGGATCTGTGTTCGCCTTCTGTTTATTCCCTAGTTTTATGGATCTGTGTTTGCCTTCTATTTATTCCCTAGTTTCATGGGTCTGTCTTTGCCTTCTATTTATTCCCTAGTTTCATGGATCTGTGTTTGTCTTCTTTTTATTCCCTAGTTTCATGGATCTGTTTGTCTTCTATTTATTCCCTAATTTCACGGATCTGTGTTTGTCAGAAACTATTATCAATCAACAACACTGACCTCTACTCTGGACCTCAAGTGTCATAGCATTGATGGTAAACTTGGCCAGCATTAGACGTGAATCCTCCAACACCTCCTTCATCTTGTCACTCATTTTCTTCTCAGAAGCAGAACTGTAAAGGGTGGAACATAAGGCATGAAATTCTATCCTAAAGCTGTAAAAATAGGTATTGACTTTAATAATGTTCTAAAGCAATTAGAATTTTTGTTTTCATACACCATTAGCTGTTATGAAGACTCAAACTCCCAGCAACTAGAATTTTTCACTCACAAATATGAAGCTGATTTACCTGAGTAACTTGATCTATGGATAATTACTTCAAAAATCTTAATATTTTATTTCTGAATTGCATTAGTTTTAATACCACATTTTATAACATCATGATCAGATGCTGATAATTTGCTGAAGTTGTGGTATTAAACTCACCCTAGATCTACATACCTGGTGTTAAGTGAAAGGTTTTCAGTGTGTGAACTGATATCTACCCCAGACACAGACTCTGTCATGGATATGCCACTTCCAGAGGATGACAGATCAGGACCGAGTGGTGAGGAGGCAGATGTGGGCTGACTCAATATATCCAAACACCGGTGAATGGCCAGCATCTAAAGAATCATTCAGTAACAGTAACAAATTTGTCTCAGATTAATTATTTTTTTTAAACTGTAGTTAGTCCAAACATACAGAAAATGGTGACTATCATATTCCCCACTATGTATAATAAATCTTTTCACCAATATTCTCCCACCAAGCCTGGAGCATACAAAGTAAACCTTAGGTATTTCATTTAATGAAAGGAGGGTATAATGAACAATACATTAAGGGATTAAAGTCAAAATCCTTTCAGTGAAAAACTTAAGATAAATATGTGATCTTCACAGTCAACTAGACAGAGAAACTTAAGGTCATGCCCACCTTTTGCTCATTGATGTGGAGAGTGAGACAAGGCATGTTTCCACTTAAAGTTGTTGTCGGCCATTCTGGGTCAGGTGTATAAATCAGACGCCTGAAAAATTATAAATCTCAACATCGGATTTTCTAATAAAGTGAGTGAATCACAGGGTTGCCAACAACTAAAGATACCTAAGTGGGAGATCTCTCACCAAGGGATTGTTGAAAGTGGGATATTTAGCAACGATTTTCATCATATAGTACCCCAAAACTGTTTTATTAGTTTAACAGGATATTAAAGAATTATGATATTTTAAAATGCACATCTAGATGCCATGGTCATTGGTATTAAGAAAACTTGATTTAATCTTTCATTTTTAATGAACAGTAAATTGTTATCATAAAATACAAGTGGATATACAATACATATTGTTATATATATTGATATTAAGTATAATTACATTTTAGTATTCATTTTATTTTCAATCTTTTTTTGTTTTGTTTTGGTCTAATTGCTGTAATTTTTTATCTAATTATTTGTTAATCAACTCCCTTTGTTTCTAAATAATATATAATTGTGTTTGAAATACAATGTACTACATGATATGGAAATCCAGAATTTTTATAGCAGTGTCCAACGTTTCTATTACAATTACCCATGGCCGAACAAAGATGGTGGCCTGTACAAACTCTTTGCTACTGTTTAGTACGACGTTTCCACATTCATATCATTTTTATGTCAGTAAATCATTCTCAGTTATTACTAGTGTTTGTTTTCAAAATGATGTCCTTTACTCCTAAATCAAAAACCTTATTAATAAACACTCTTATTAAATCAGACTAATTGTTTTCATGTCACCTCCTTTGTATTCATAAACAATGCATAGCCCAAGTGTCCGGATTAATATGAGCCAGACATGATTAAAAATATTAGGCACTGCATTCCTTGCAATCTGGTACATTACTAATTATATGGCTTGATGTGTTTTAGAGAGTCTGAGAAATTTTTGAATAATGTGAGATTTTGTCTAACACCCCACGGAAGAGGTCTTTCTGGGAGAAACCTTTGAACATTGCGAGTCTCCCTTAATTCTTGTATTTGAGAAAAACTTACCTCTCAAACTGGAGGTTGAGACTGAGTTTGTCTATGACGTGAAGGTGGGTGGAACTACGGCTACCTCTGGTGTAACGCCAGTTATCTGTCATCTTGCCTACCATCACCTGGAGGTCTGACAGCTCCAAATTGTATCTGTAATAATATCAGAAGTTTGGTACGGAAATGAATTTAATGGGGGCATGACTGGCGCTTTTAAAAAATAGCGATGAAAATGACATTGAAAAGGATATTATATCACAGTAAGTTGACTGTAAATAACAATAGCAGTCTTACCTATATAACTGAAACTATCTAATCTTAAAAAGGTTGAAATCATTTTTTACATGTTTTTCTCTATTAGCCTTAACTTTAAATTCTCAACTCTACATTTGGTTGTTATCAAATAATTCAAAGATATTCTCATCAAATACAAACAGGTTAACATAATCTGCTCAAATCACATGAATAAAATGACTCCATATGAAAACCTAAGGAACAATAATAGTTGATTCTGTGCATTACACATTACAGTTTTTCTCGGAGTGACAATATAAGCACTATGCATATAAACGAAATGAATTGATTCGTTTCTAGTACATAATTTTCAGCCACATACTTGTCATAAAGCTTCTCAAACAACGATGATTCTGACAAGCTGTTGTCCAGAGGGATGTACTCAGGTTTGGCCTCTTCTGTCTCACCATCCAATTCATTGGGAGGTGTTGACAGGGGTGTTTGGAAGTCATCTGAAAAACAGGCATTATTTTTCTCTTTTTTTTTTTAAAGTTCCTTATTTTTTGCAATTCAATTTAACAGGATCCAGGATCAGGATTATTTGAAAATGATACATGTATGAGGGCTGATTGATAAGTTGTGAGCCTCATATTGAAGGATTTGAATTTTGCTGCACATATTGTATTATTATCAACATAATCACCTTCAGCATCTATACACTTTTGCCAGTAGTGTTTAAGGGCCTCAATGCCACTTTTATAGAACTCCTCTTCTTGGCTGTTCAGAAAGTCACCCACTGCATGTTAGGGTTAGTGTGCCTAAAATAGCTGTTTTCAATTTTGGAAATAGATGAAAGTCTGATGGAGCAAGATCAGGTGAATAAGCAGATGCTCAATCAATTTAAAGCCACAATCGTGAATGGCAATGACAAACTCTTTCACCCTAACCCTAACACTAAACGATTTTGTTCATTTTGCAAAAGCCGCTTGTCTTGTTTTCTTTAGAGTGCTACCTTGCCCATATAAACTAACCAAATGAATGAGACCAGTCCTTGGGCACACGGCCCTTTATAGTCAGAGAATAGAGTAGGACTTAAAAATAACATCCTTGAATACCTCCTTCAATATGAGGCTCACGACTTATCAATCAGCCCTCGTATCAGTATCAGAAAATAATATATTTATTCTCAGTTAATCAGGATTTTGTTTTTTTAACATTAAATTTAGATAATTTGACTTTGCTATTCTGACCCAGACTTACCATCATTGTCTTCCATTGGTTTCTCTTCCTGCTGTTGAGGAGAGGACAACTTTTTGTTGTAGACATGCAGATGTCCCAAATCTATAACAACTACCCGAGTGTCAACATCTGCAAGATTTTCTGGGACTATAATTTGTGGGGCAGAAATGTCTAACTTGATGTCCCATCTCTTTGCTTGCAACTAAAACAAAAAAGAAACAGATTACTGATATATGTGTATGGTTTTACAGTTTAAACAAGGTTTTCTTCTGGTCAAACTTTATTTTTTCTTTAAATTTCAAAAAAAGTTTTCATATTCTTGTATTAATTTTAGTCAGTTATCTGTTAAAATATATTTACTTATGTTTTTCCTGTCTAGATTATGACAGGATATCTATGTTGTCACACAGCTGTACCATTTTACATTATTATTTAATATTATTATTATTATAGTTTTCTTTTTTTTTTTTCATTTCAATTTTGATTTTTTAAAGGAAGTTGACTCAGATGAATAAATTGACAGCATATAATTAATATTAATATGACCCATACAATCATTCAATTGCTTATAAAATAATACATTCCAATCTTCAAATAAATTAAGTTAAAACCTACACAAGTCTTGTATTTCAAAACAAGAGGCCCATGGGCCTTAACGGTCATCTGACAAACACTTACACTTACAGCAGGGACACACCCCTCAATCCAGCATTATTACCATAAATTATTTATCGCAGCCAGTTATGTTTTAGATCAAATTTGGTTTTTATCCATTTAGCTTGTCCAGGAAGAGCAGCATCATAAAGCAAAATTTTAGCCAAGTTCCCATTTTTGGGGCATGCCCCTCTGTCCCAATGGGTCAGACAAGATTCATTTATATCAATTAGGATTGCCTTTCCCCAATGATGTTACATACTAAATATAGTTGTAATCAATTAAGGCATTAAGGAGGAATTGCATTTTAAAGAAATGTTTAACCTAAGCGCTCCTTTTGCCCCATCTTTTTTTCCCCAGGGGTCAAACCTGTCTCATTAAAAAATATGATTGCCGTCACCTTATGTTTCACATCAAATTAGGTTGTAATCCACCAAAAGGTTAGGGAGGATTAGGATTTAACAGCAAATATTCACCAAAGTTCCCCTTTTGGGGCCCTGCCCCTCAGGCCCCAGGGGTCACACTAGCCTCGTTTATATAAAATATGACCACCCTTCCCAAAGGATGTTTCACACCATATTTCGTATCAATCCACCCAAGGGTTAGAGAGAAGTAGGATTTATAGCAAAAATTCACCAAAGTTCCCCTTTTGGGGCCCCGCCCCTCTGGCCCTAGGGGTCAAACCAGCCTCATTTATATAAAATATGATTGTCCTCCTCCAATGATGTTTCACACCAAATTTGGTAATAATTCACTATGGGGGTTAGGAGGAGTAGTATTTTAAAGCAAAATTTCATCAAAGTTCCCCTTTTGGGGCCCTGCCCTTCTGGCCCCAGGGGCCACACCAGCCTAATTTATATAAAATATGACCACCTTCCCCCAATGATGTTTCACACCATATCTTGTTGAAATCCACCAAAGGGTTAAGGAGGAGTAGGATTTTATAGCAAAATTTCATCAAAGTTCCCCATTTGGGGCCCCGCCCCTCTGGCCCCAGGGGCCACACCAGCCTCATTTATATAAAATATGACCACCCTCCCCCAATGATGTTTCACACAATATCTGGTTGAAATCCACCAAAGGGTTAAGGATGAGTAGGATTTTATAGCAAAATTTCATCAAAGTTCCCTTTTTTGGGCCCGTCACTCTGGCCCCAGGGCTCACACCAGCCTCATTTATGTAAAATATGACCACCCTCCCCCAATGATGCTTCACACCAAATTTAGTTGTAATCCACCAAAGGGTAAAGGAGGAGTAGGATTTTATAGCAAATATCCACCAAAGTTCCCTATTTAGGGCCTGCGCGGCCCCTCTGGCCCTAGGGGTCAGACCAGTCTCGTTTATATAAAATATGATTGTCCTCCTCCAACGATGTTCCACACCAATTTTTGTAATAATCTACTTTTGGGTTTTGGAGGAGTAGTATTTTAAAGCAAAATTTCATCAAAGTTGCCCTTTTGGGGCCCCGCATCTCTGGCCCCAGGGGTCACACTAGCCTCATTTATATAAAATATGACCACCCTCCCCAAATGATTTTTCACAACATATCTGGTTGAAATCTACTAAAGGGTTAAGGAGGAGTAGGATTTTATAGCAAAATTTCATCAAAGTTCCCCTTTTGGGGCCCCGCCCCTCAGGCCCCAGGGGTCACACTAGCCTCATTTATATAAAATATGACCGCCCTCCCCAAATGATGTTTCACAACATATCTGGTTGAAATCCACTAAAGGGTTAAGGAGGAGTAGGATTTTATAGCAAAATTTCATCAAAGTTCCCCATTTGGGGCCCCGCCCCTCAGGCCCCAGGGGTCACACTAGCCTCAATTATATAAAATATGACCGCCCTCCCCAAATGATGTTTCACAACATATCTGGTTGAAATCCACCAAAGGGTTAAGGAGGAGTAGGATTTTATAGCAAAATTTCATCAAAGTTCCCCTTTTGGGGCCCCGCCCCTCAGGCCCCAGGGGTCACACCAACTTCATTTATATAAAATATGACCGCCCTCCCCCAATGATGTTTCACACCAAATTTAGTTGTAATCCACCCAAGGGTAAAGGAGGAGTAGGATTTTATAGCAATATTCACCTAAGTTCCCTTTTCGGCGCCCTGCCCTTCTGGCCCCAGGGGTCAGACCAGCCTCATTTATATAAAATATGATTGCCCTCCCCCAATGATGCTTCAAACCAAATTTGGAAGTAATCCACCCAAGCATTAAGGAGGAGTAGCGTTTTGAAAGAAAAAGTTTACGGACGGCGCACGGCGCACGGCGGACGGCGGACGGCGCACGGCGCACGGCGGACGACGACGGACGAAGCACGATGACTATAGGTCATCCTGACCCTTTGGGTCAGATGACCTAATAAAAATACTGTCCCAATTTAGGTTATATAACATTACCTTTTCATCTCCTTCTAATATCTGGTCCAGAGTTTGTTTCAGTTCTGCTTTAGTTTGTTCTTTCAGAAATTCATACTGACGTCTGGCAGCAGCTGAAAATAAATTAAACATTGTTATAATTGCAACAATTTGTGTTTCTACTAACAACTGACTTGGCAACTTTAAACTAAGGTTACTTTTTAGTGCTCCAATCATAACAACATCAGTGGCAACACACAGTTTTTCAATTTTTCCAGTGTAGTGATTGAGAATATTGTAAAACATACCAGTAAGACGTAGCTGTGAGGTGCGAGATGTTCCCATATTCTTAGTGGAGAAAAATTCCCGGATTTTCCTTATAGTACTTGGATTGTATACAATATCCAATGGTTTGGTTTCTATGATAACCCTGAAAAAAATAGAATAATAATCCTACATTAATGAGTTTCTCATAGTTGGACTTATTACAGTATAAAATCGCTTGTTCCATCTTTATTTCATAAACGAATAACTTTGGTCCAACTGATCCAACCATTTGTACGATAAGAAAAAAAGGGACGCTGGAAGATCTATACATACCGATAGTTTGCATTAGTATTAACAGGATTCTTTTCATACATCAGCTCAAATATTTTATCTTCAGGTACGCTTGAAGCTGATCCCTCAGGAGACTTGGGAAGACGCAGAGGAGGCAAGGAAAAGCTGGAGTTCGGGGACTTTGTATGGGATGCTAGGCGATCCTACACAACAAATAACAATTATAGAGGCAAGGAAAAGCTGGAGTTCGGGGACTTTGTATGGGATGCTAGGCGATCCTACACAACAAATAACAATTATAGCTGCTTTAAAAAAAATCTGATTCCTCTTGAAGTCCTCAATTTGCTAAATCAAGAAGGATTGAAGTCTGATCATAAAAAAGTTTTAGAATGCATAGTTATTAAATTAAAAGTATTTTTTTTTTAAATATGAGAACATTATTAACAAGAGGCCCATGGGCCTTAACGGTCATCTGACAAACACTTACACTCACAGCAGGGACACACACCCCAATCCAGCATTATTACCATAAATTATTTATCGCAGCCAGTTATGTTTTAGATCAAATTTGGTTTTTATCCATTTAGCTTGTCCAGGAAGAGCAGCATCATAAAGCAAAATTTTAGCCAAGTTCCCATTTTTGGGGCATGCCCCTCTGTCCCAATGGGTCAGACAAGACTCATTTATATCAATTAGGATTGCCTTTCCCCAATGATGTTTCATACTAAATATGGTTGTAATCAATTCAGGCATTAAGGAGGAATTGCATTTTTAAGAAATGTTTAACCTAAGCGCTCCTTTTGCCCCATCTTTTTTTCCCCAGGGGTCAAACCTGTCTCATTAAAAAATATGATTGCCGTCACCTTATGTTTCACATCAAATTTGGTTGTAATCCACCAAAAGGTTAGGGAGGATTAGGATTTAACAGCAAATATTCACCAAAGTTCCCCTTTTGGGGCCCTGCCCCTCAGGCCCCAGGGGTCACACTAGCCTCGTTTATATAAAATATGACCATCCTTCCCAAAGGATGTTTCACACCATATTTCGTATTAATCCACCCAACGGTTAGAGAGAAGTAGGATTTATAGCAAAAATTCACCAAAGTTCCCCTTTTGGGGCCCCGCCCCTCTGGCCCTAGGGGTCAAACCAGCCTCATTTATATAAAATATGATTGTCCTCCTCCAATGATGTTTCACACCAAATTTGGTAATAATTCACTATGGGTGTTAGGAGGAGTAGGATTTTACAGCAAAATTTCATCAAAGTTCCCCTTTTGGGGCCCCGCCCCTCTGGCCCCAGGGGCCACACCAGCCTCATTTATATAAAATATGACCACCCTCCACCAATGATGTTTCACACAATATCTGGTTGAAATCCACCAAAGGGTTAAGGACGAGTAGGATTTTATAGCAAAATTTCATCAAAGTTCCCTTTTTTGGGCCCGTCACTCTGGCCCCAGGGCTCACACCAGCCTCATTTATACAAAATATGACCACCCTCCCCCAATGATGTTTCACAACATATCTGGTTGAAATCTACTAAAGGGTTAAGGAGGAGTAGGATTTTATAGCAAAATTTCATCAAAGTTCCCCATTTGGGGCCCCACCCCTCAGGCCCCAGGGGTCACACTAGCCTCATTTATATAAAATATGACCGCCCTCCCCAAATGATGTTTCACAACATATCTGGTTGAAATCCACTAAAGGGTTAAGGAGGAGTAGGATTTTATAGCAAAATTTCATCAAAGTTCCCCATTTGGGGCCCCGCCCCTCAGGCCCTAGTGGTCACACCAGCCTCATTTATATAAAATATGACCGCCCTCCCCAAATGATGTTTCACAACATATCTGGTTGAAATCCACTAAAGGGTTAAGGAGGAGTAGGATTTTATAGCAAAATTTCATCAAAGTTCCCCTTTTGGGGCCACGCCCCTCAGGCCCCAGGGGTCACACCAACTTCATTTATATAAAATATGACCACCCTCCCCCAATGATGTTTCACACCAAATTTAGTTGTACTCCACCTAAGGGTAAAGGAGGAGTAGGATTTTATAGCAATATTCACCTAAGTTCCCTTTTTGGGGCCCCGCCCTTCTGGCCCCAGGGGTCAGACCAGCCTCATTTATATAAAATATGATTGCCCTCCCCCAATGATGCTTCAAACCAAATTTGGAAGTAATCCACCCAAGCGTTAAGGAGGAGTAGCGTTTTGAAAGAAAAAGTTTACGGACGGCGCACGGCGCACGGCGGACGACGACGGACGAAGCACGATGACTATAGGTCATCCTGACCCTTTGGGTCAGATGACCTAATAAAAGCCTGGCAAGTTTTTAACACATGATAAATGTCTGACAAACACCTTTGTTCTGAGGACCGAAAATAGATTATTCAAAAGTTATCATAATATTTTTATTTTAATAATTTCACATCCAGTATTTAGTTAGGTAGACTTCACAAGTAGGTTCCCTTTGGTCCTTAGTTGTGCCCATTTGACTTTGAGTCTGATCAGGAAAACAAAATGGCCAATAGATGGTATCGTTGATTTTGACAGTAGAAGTTTGTTGAGAAGTACTTTAGATATATTTCTCAAACTTTACATGTAGGTTCCCCAATTTGGACCAAGTTGTGCCCATTCAATTTTGAGCTTGATCAAAAAAACACAATTGAGGACAGATGGCTTCTGATTGTGACAGTCCAAGTTTGTTATTGCTATTTCTTGAAAAGTATTAAAGAGGTATTTCTCAAATTCAACTTGTAGGTTCCCTTTGGTCCATAGTTGTGGTCATTTAATTCTCACACAGTGACTCAGTATTTACTAGATCGGTAGACTTCGTTCTATTGAAATACACATAAAGAATGCCACTTGATTCAGAGTACTCTGCAACGCCACGGTTGTACTTACCTTAACCTGTGGTGATATCATATTCGGGAAGCTGGCATTTGTGATCATTTTGTCCCGTAGATACAGACCGGAGACACTGGCACCAAACTTCATGGCCCGAGTTCGCGGTCGAGATTCAAACATCATATTGATGGTGGTACACTCTAGCTCCAAAAGTGTCACCAATGGATGGTCATCTGAAATTATCATTTTATTGTAATTATTATTTAGATCATACATATCTTTCATACATTGCACATAGACACTGCAAAGGTTGTTTTCTTTCAAGTTTTTATTTTTTCTATTTCTTTTTTTGCTGTTATTGAGAAGGGAACAAAACTGCCAAAATACCTGGCATTGAAACTAAAAATTGCTTTTATTATAGATGAAATATTCAAAGTCTTTATCGCAATTTTGCCAGATAATATCCATCTCTATTTTTGCAGTGTTACTGCAAAAATCTGAACCATCAAGGACAAAATTTACAGTAAGCTATAATTTTAAAATCATATATTAATTAAGCAATTGGATTTATCTTCAAATCTGGGTTTACCTCTGAATTCTGGCTTTGTTCATTTTTAAATTCTGGGTAAATTGTGGGTTAAGCACCCAAATTCTGGATTTATCTTTAAATTCTGGGTTGACCTCCAAATTCTGGATTTATCTTTAAATTCTTGGTTTTTACCTCTAAATTCTAGCTTTAAATTAGTTCATTTTTAAACTCTCGGTTAACCACCAAATTCTGGATTTATCTTTAAATTCTGGGTTAAGCTCATTCTGAGTGAGGATGTTAAGATAATACAGATTACTTGAGTGTTTTCATAACAATGACAACTAATTTAAAAATTGTTGTATCTTTTTCTTCATATATTTCAATGACTAACCAACCAATAATCTTAGACCTTTAAAATGTTAATATTTGCTTGAACTTACCATCTGACCTTTGACCTAATACTCCATCAGGATTTGGACAGAGGAGCTTAAATGAGCCCGAGTCGAGGCTGAAATTGAGCTTGGCAAACACAGAATCTTTCTTCAGAAATGTCATGTTCTCTGAGGTGTCCTGTATAACATCCATCAACTCTTGTTCTGAAAACAAGACATAATGTATGATATTCTGAAACAATTCTTGAAACAATTTCATATAACTTTGCATCCAGTAGTATGTACTAAGCACCAATTTGTTTACAAATAAGTAAAGGATCATTTCTATAACTACAAATTACTTCTGAAACAAGAAAAGTTGCAAAATTCTACTCATGTGGGAATCTACTTTTTCAGACCTATACAGCAATACATGTCCCATACTGGCCCCTGCCAATGATAAAGAAACTGGGGATTTTCTAAAAGATAGTAGCAGTGACCTTGACCCCACAACCCTGCAACTGGAACTTGTCCGAGATCTTAAAGGAGATTCTTTATAGTTGTGTGAATCCTTCAAGGAACAAGCTTAAGCATGCTAGGTATTGCTAAAGCAAAACAAGTACCCTACCTGCCCCAACTTAAAATAGTAATAGTGACCTTGACCTTGCTCCAAAAACCCTAAAACTCAAACTCGATCTGCAGCTACACATAAAAGAAAGAAGTGAGAGGACGGACTGACAGACAGACGGATGCGGAGGAAATTTATAGTCCCTGAGGTTTCACCAGTAGGGGACTAATAAAGCCGCTAGATCGCTGAAAAACTTTGGTGTTATATACATACGTACATACAAGATGAAACCTATATTCACCCTGCTTAGTTTCACCAGTAGGGGACTAATAACTAACAGCATTTAAGTGTTTCCTGATGAAATATCAACACGTCATTAAATGTACTGTGACAATTTCAAATTTGCATACCTTCAACAACAATTAGTTAATTTTATGATTTATATTTGAAAAAGCAATAAAATATTCTTTTTAAAGAAGTGTCAAACTTGAGACTGATATACATGTATATAAACGAAGCAAATAATCTAAACATCAGCCTTTACCTAATTGAGATTCTGTTTTGTCTAGGCTCCCTCTAGTCTTAGCCATTTTGGTAGGAGGTTCTCCAGAGCTATCATCCAGGTTTTCCTTCTTGTCGTGTGACTGGGTTGTATCTGTTTTAGTGGCTCCACCCTCAGTTCCAGGGTCTGAAGTTCCATACCATCCACCCCACCCAGGGAACCAACGCTGTAACACTCCCTTCTGTTCTTCGGGTTTCTCATTCGGGGTCACAGCCACTGGCACAGGACTCACCTCTTTCTCAATAGCCACCTGGAAATATTGAATGTGAAAAAGAACAGATTTGTAAGTTCATTTGAACTGTTTTTGTGCAATGAATCTGTTAAATATCAAATTCTTAAATGCGTTTTGGTTGGCTGGATGGTCACTGGTTTACTGCCTACATGACATCTATTGGCAGATTTCGTCTCGCTAACTATAACCGTGTTCACCATCAATATAACAGCACTTCTTCTTCTAATTTTAATTTCACTATGATTATAATTGTACAATAACACTCAAGTTTAATCAATTCCATATTAAAGGAACCCAACTTTTTTGTTTTAGAAAACCCGGCTTTCAAATGTTTTTCATGAATTCATATATATCTTTACAGCAACAATTATGCAGGACTCATGTTTTCCTTGCATGACATCATTCAGGTAAGACATCACAATATAGTAATCCGACAACAATACTTGATTGCATGTTTACTGCACACATTCCATATCATTTTGAATGGCAATATTGCATGGTAAATAGCTTTGGCTATAAATTAAAGTTTGATTTTGCAATCAAATTAAGTATAGTATCAACCTGTTCAAGTTTTCCTTCTCTTTTTGCCCGTAGAAAGGTCACCTCTCTCAAAATCTTCAGCTCCTCAAATGACCATTCTTCATCCATCTTGTTTTTATGGGTCTGAAAGAATGAAATCAATTGTTGACAGAGCATTCATGAAAGACCACACATAATTAGAATTTTTGAAAAATAAAACTTGTCATTGCTTTGTTCATGTATTTATTTATTATATATATACTCAACAAACAGAGGACCTGTAAGTAATACATGTATATATTCTCATATTTTTTTTGTTACCTGGTACATTTAGTATATATGCCTATATTATTATATTAAAAATGAAATGGATACAAGATAGGATATAAAGGGTGTAACTAGTAACATTAATCTGAAAGATCACTGTTACTTTATATAATATGTAGTAACTGTCATGATCACATACCAGATGGTCAAGATCCAGAATTTCTCCGGCCAGGAAGGACATGTAGGCATGGTGGTACTTGACCACATCCTTGACCCGTTGTGTCAGGAATGCTTTTGTCTGATGCCTGTTTCTCTCACTGACAATGTGTAGGTTGACCTGAATGGCATAGTTCCACCACAGCTTACAACTGAAAGTTCACATGTTAATATCTCTTACTAGTCTAGATAACATCTGTAATACACAGTGAATGAAATGTAAATGGAAAAGACAAATACTGTACAATAAATAAAATTTCCTACAACCATGATTATTGAAATTGTCTTACTTGTAATTGTTTTCCTGGTAAATATTGGAAAATACCTTCCATTATTATTTGGAATTTAATTTTCTGCTAAATCAAAGTTTGAACTTCTAAAAAGTCTAGTTTTGATATTACTAATTTAAACTATATATTCTTCATTAGTGCCTCATCAACACATTCAGAAATATTCTGTAAAATGACATTCACAACGTTAACACTCACTTGTTTTTTACACCAACTAGAGGGCGCCACTTTCTGTGTTTGAGTCGCCGGTCATATCGCTCCAGTTCCTTCAGCCATTGAATGATACACCTATATTGACTCTCACTGAGACAGAAGGCCATCTTCTCCAGATTCATATCAAGGGCAATACGAGGCAGACTGGGTGAACGCAAGGGTAGGACAGATGTGTTCCTTTTCAAACGTGTCTGGGCACTGATAGGTGCTAGGATGTATTCATGGTCCTGTAAACAAGGCAATACGTGTGACTCGATGCTAGTCAAATCTGTAAAATCCTGCCAAAATCCTAATTCATTAAGCAAGCTTTGCTTGCAGTCTCAATATGAAGTTGAAACCAAGATTTAAGCTTTAAAAAAATCTTGCGGGTGGGTTTAAATTTGAAATCAAATTTTTTAAAGACGGTCAAATGAAAGTTAAAGTCAGCAGGTCTGCAAATGTAGTACCAATGGAAAGGTCTTGTCACAGAAGGTACACTTATATCAAATACCTGAGCTGTATCCTCATTAGTATTGACACAACACTGTTTTATAAAAACTTTAACCAAGGCGTCTACAGATGCTAATTTGGTGTATCTGACTACTCCAAGTGTATGTTACAGGAGATTTAGAAGCTTCATTGACGATTCAGATCCTTCAGTTGGTTATGGTTTTCATTGGAGATTAAGACTTTGTGAAGGTCAGCTGAGTGGTGTAAAAGTGGAGAGTACCTGGTGCACTAAATTTGGCTGGTGGAAATGTCTCCTAAGCCTAGTAGTAAGGTAATAGATCTAGATAGGCTTAGAGAGCAAAAGAATTGGTAAATCAGACCCCAGGGGGGGCAGGGTACTTATCATTGCTCCATCCATGTAATACTGAAGTGTAGCTTACCTTGATTTTGCCTGTTGAGTTGACCACATACATATCAGGGTTTAAGGCATTCTGTAACCAAAAGCAATTACAATGTCCTTATCTTTTAACATTATAAATGATAATCATAACGATACAATATAGTCTTATGTAGATGATTACACTGTAATATTATAACTTTATAACAAATCCACTATTACAGATTATCCACATTCAATAGTATATTACAATTGGATTGATTGAATTATCATTCAAGCATATATTCAAACCAAAACCTCCTATTTGGAAATCAGCAATATGATTTATTTACTGAATACTAATTTGCATATAAGGAGAAGTCAACTCCTTAACAGTACACAATATAAATACAGCCAAGAAAACCCTAGCAAAACATTTAGAAGACTTAGAGTTTGGTGTTCTTCTTTTGTTAGTTTTTTTTTTTTCGTTTTTTTTCGGGTTTTTTTTACCAATGCAAATGAATTTAGCCACTTAATCATAAAACAGCCAAATTTCAGGATCAATTCCAAAAAATTATTCTGGAATGTTTTCGTGTTAGTTGCAATTTTTTTTTATTTTGGATCAATCTTAAAAAAAAAACTTTTACGGAACCATTTTCAGAATCTATCCCAAAAAATTATTTCTGGAGAACAATTTATGGGACCAATAAATCATTCCAAACTGTGAAGAAACTCACTGCTAGCTGAGATATTGGGAGATCTCCAAGCATCTTGGCATCTGCATCAAGGTAGCATGAGAAATTCTGCAGATCAACCAGCTTATATACCATATCTGCTAGGCTGGTACTCACAAACTTAGGGGTCTGAGGACATAGAAATATTTAGCAAAAGGTATTAGTGAGAAAGAAAATAAATCGGCAATGAAAGAGAAAATACTTGGTAATCTTCTCATATCTATGCTTATCCTGTTCTTCGGCAGGTAGTAAATAGTAAAAGTTAATAACTGAAATGTGATTTCATCAAACTATCTAACACTGTCAATAAATACAATTAATGTCAGGAGAATATTACTTGGTTTGGTGATCATTATAGCAAATGAATCAAACTTACTCCTTCCTCATCTGTACTCTGTGCACTCAGACTTTTAATGGTCACACCGAATGCAAACGGACAATTGGGTATCAGCTCATCATCTTCATAGCGGATATGTACATCTTTTATTTTCAGCTGGAATAAGAAATTAGTAGGACTTAAAATGTTACAGAAAAAAATGAATAATTTGAAAAAAATATTTAAGGAAGAAATTCATAACGTAAAAATTACCTTAAAATTTCTTTTAAGTTGTCTCAAATCCTTTCTCTTTCGCATGTTTTTTCCAGTCAGTTAAATAATTTTATGTTGACAGGTACCAGTGCCTTATATTTATTTTATTTTATTTCTCAAATACCGACAAACCTACTATTTAATATAAAGAAAAGGTCTGTTTGATATTTTGTTGTTAACTTCCTTCACTGTTACAGTCGAGTGTAGATGCTGGAGAGACAAAGTCTAACTTTATAAATAAGATGGACCAGTTATATTTTCATATTGTAAAATACGATTTATAAGGCATAACCTAAATCATTTTTTTGGATTTTTCCTAAATCCTACCTGTAAGTTTTCGAGTATATTGGTGGCCAGCGAGGTACCGTAGGAGAACCAGGAGGCACCATACCCTTCTGCTGCCTTCTCAACTTTCAGCACCTGTCAATAATATCACGGTAATTAAGGTTTAATACATATAAAATGAAAATAAATTAAAAAAGCACAGCACTATCATTAATGAATGTGACAAGATTTTTAATTCATTATACCAATAAGTTTTTATTGGATTCAGTATCATGCTATATAACAACAATCCTATGTGATATTCATAGTAACATTTTTTTTAAGTGTCTGTCGTGTGTGGTATTGATACTTAGTACTTGTGGTGAGTGGTTTTAATATAATACTACAAGTCATTTTCTTGGTCTATATATATATATAACAAGTTGAAACTAGATGCATTTGATTCCTGACTAGAACATGACAAACATGAATAACCTTTATTCCATACCTGCCATTTTTTTTCTAAAGCTTCCAGCATGCTAGCCTTCTTGGCCTGTTCAGCTTTCTTGACTTTTTCTTCATTGTACTAGAAGCAGAAGATAAGGACAACATCAATGACAAAATTTTATCATAAAAAGTCACTCTTGACTGGAAAAAATATATATCAATAATTATTAGTAGTAAATATATCAAACGACCTACCTCTGAATGTTTCAAAGGCCCAGCTAGCAAATACAGCTTTTCGATCGAGACAACCCATGGCTCACTTCTGAGTCGACTTATTGGTATCTGTAGTGTTATTTTACCAATGAAACCTGTAAATATCAAAGCTCATACTTAACATGCAGTGATTTATATAACAAAAGGTGAACTTTCACAGCTTTCTTATACATGAAATGTGCATGTGTATCTTTACTGTCCTTGCACATATCTATGTACCAGCTATGAATATTTGTTATAGCATATATGAAACCATATTTTCAAATTTACCATAAATGATTTTATCTATATATTTGACACGTCATAACCTGTACTTTTACAAATTAAATGCTTGTGCAAGAGAAACACACTGATACATTTAATACCTTAAATATTACTTCAGTATGTGTACGTATACCTTAATAGACTTGGTATTGAATAAAACTGCATAAGCTGTTTAATCAAACTTTGGAAAAAACTGCTTATGTTAACGAGGACAAAAAGGGTAACTGTGCTATCATGTTTATGAGGTCTGATACCAAGATGATGAGAATTAATATAAATCTTCAGAAATACATTTCTTGTTATCAAGGGAAGATTTCCTCACCAGATTTGACCTGTAGTGGAAGATCAAAACTCTTCAAGGCATCCTTTTTAAGTGGAAGATTCTCAAGTTCCACAGCACCTGAAACAGAATTGATATACTTAAATATATAAGCTTAACTATTTCTAATTATAGCTGTTGTAGGTACGTATACTATGCTGCTAGTTTATTGTTTTCAAGGAAAACCTTTTAAACTTTAAAGGATATATAAAACAACGTAAAAGTATACATATTTTTTGAAATAATTCATAATGTAAATTAATTTAACCTTTTTAATGATAAAGTATAAAAATACACAACTTCTGATTATAAATTTACCTCTGGGTACTAATTGAAATCGTACACATCTATACATGGATACATATAATTTTAAATGCTTCCAAACTGAAATAAACAGCAGAAATTTGTAAATGTCCTAATCAAGATTCATCATCTTAGAAGACTTTTAATGAGGAAAAAAGTATTAATTAATTAAACATGATGTATGGACAGTATATAAACACTAACTATTTGATGCATGTATTTTTCTACTTGGCCTGTATGTTTGTTCACCTACCTTGTAGAAGGCCGATAGACAGCTGTGTGGTATTTAGATTCTCCACATATTCTCCTATATAGGTATTCAGTATCCATGCTGCTAAACCTTCAAGCATGGTGGTACTTGGTTCTACTTAGTCTTTAATATATCTTATCTGAAATTAAATTAAACTTCATGTCAAATTTTAATAAAAGTAAATAAGCTCAGTTAACTTACCTATAACTGATAATAAATGAATCATAAAACAAGTTATCCAGAACATAATAAAAGTTTTGATTATCTATGACAAATAATAATCATAACATTGCTCAGTGGCTCAGGTCAAGCAGACCTCATTGGTAGGGCTATTTAGATCTCCATCCCTTAAAAAGCTTGGCTTGTGCTATATTGATCCTTTTCTAATTGTATAAGTTCATTCATTTAACCTCCTTCATTCCTACTGATAAGTGCATTGTGATCTTAACTGTTAACTATTTCATGTAAAATTGTGAAATAATGTAGCATGCCACTTTTTACCTGAATTATCAATAAATGTTATCACGAACTCCTTTCTTTCCCAAAAAATTAACTTGACTGGATGTTTCTTCTTCATTCTGAATCAATTTTGTCAATGCATGTGCATGAACAGAAGTTATATTATCAGTTTTGGGTACTGAACCCCTTTTGGATCCTTGTTCTAAACTTACATTAAGATAATGTTTTGATCAGACTCCAATGGTTGAACTTGAGCAAGATATAACACACGTTTTCAACTTTTTGAATGCAGTTATTAAAATGAAGCTTGAACTTACATGTGTACAGTGGGAAACATCCAGTAAGCAATTGTAGAAGCAGACACAATTAAATAATTACTTTTCTCTGTAATAAAGCCATATAACAACACGAGTGATATGCCAGGCACATGGGGTGGATATATATACAGGTTCTCTTAAACTCTGTAAATTGACTTGTAAATTAAAGGTGTAAATCACATATAAACAATTTATGCAAGAAGGGATATGTTATTACATATTAATATGTTGGTTTTTTTAAATCAATAATATTTGTTTCCAAGGTCCAATCATGTCTTCAGGAGGACCCAGATAATCTACCTATATGTGAATTATATATCTATACATGTCTCACAGGTACACGTATCCGCCGATTACAACAAAATAAATGAAAACAACATCAAAAGTAAATCTGGTACCCATTAAACCTAGCGAATTTCATAACAGAAGAGCTGCTTATTTAGACAGTCAATTGCGGAAGTCTTACACACCAATACCTACTTATAAGTTACATGTACTTGACATGTGCACCTATATAGCTAGGCTTTAAGACCTATCGCATCTCCGTTTGCCTGGGGGAGCCTGGCATGGGTTACCCACCTCACCTGTCTGTGTACATATGTACTGAAATTTCTGCTGTGGGGAACTTCTCTAAATCCAATTTTCGTTTTCTGAAAAAAAAGTCGCCATTTGTTCATGATAAGAGTAACTTACATTTATATTTCGTCATGCTTGCTTGACTGATGTATGTAAGGTATCTACGCATGATTAATCGGCAAAATAATAATCCATTTTCTGTTTGCACAACATGACCTTCTGGTTAAGGGGAGATAATTGTCAGTGCGACTAACAACAATATATTGTTTCGATGACTGTCTAAGATTTCCGGATAGAAGGAATTGTGAAAGTGTTTGTGAAAGTATTTCCAGGCTTACTCAAAATCGAAAAGTAATATTTTACAGTAGGAGGCCTATGTTGTCCATTACATAATTTATAGGTTTTCTTTATTTCGCTTTATTTTTTTTTTATTATTATTCTCAGATACAGTATCACTTATTTTTAATCATTTCGGTGTCGTTCAGTATACTCTACAGATATTATATTTGAAATTTAATAAATGTAAGTATATGTGCATCGTGTACCTACTTGGTAGCTATATTTCTATGATTTGATATAAAAAAATAATTTTAGAATTATTTAACAAAAATTCCTACCGGAAATTGATGTACATTTTTCTATTATTAGTGTGTGCCTTGATCAGCGTCAACCAGAAGTTTTATGTCACAGGACAGACGGTTTTTGTTTATATTTTGTCACTTGTTTCTTTAATTTGAAGTTTCTACTTATGGAATGTCCCATCATTTCACGAATACAGAAAGTCATCCTCTATGAGACGAAGGCAGTAAGCAGACATCAGATTGTTTAATTAGATTTAAAGTCTGGCTGGTTCGAGCAGCTCTCTTGAGTTTTAGTCACTCATCTGTTTTTAGTGTTTATTGTTAAACTGATAGTAGGCCTACCTGAACATCTATACCTCGTTTGCTAAAAGTGATATCACAGTATACATCCAAGATAATACAAGATTAATAAGATATTTCTTTTTATATCTACTTTTTGCCAATTTCTATATGAAACAAATACAAAATAGTCATCATCATCATATCATCATCATCATCATCATCATCATTTGATATGATACCAAATTACTAAACAGGCTAGTACCCGGTACAATATATATATTTATGTAGGTGATACAATATATTAAAAAAGTGCCTTTGGACTATATTGGGCATTCAGAATATACTTAAGGTGCTCACCTCCAGTACTAGTACTAGTGATGGTTGCTGACTACTTGGAAAATTAAAGGAGAGCAGATGTTTTTGGACGGGGGTTTAACTGACAATTTCTGTAAAAAAAAGAAAAGTCTCCATTCTGAATAGAAAAAGGATGGTATATATATGAGGCTCCCTCAGAATCATTATCGAACAGATTTTTCCTGCTGGTAGCGGGCTATTCTATCTTGCAATTTAATTTAGTACACATGCACATTGATGTGAATCATGAAAGGTAAAATTGCATTTATGTCTACTACATTATACATAATTCATTCTTTTTAAAAGAGGTTCTACGTTGTGGGTTCAAACAAGACAGAAACATGTTATCGTGTCTTAAAAGTGGACAGAACGGAGCCAAAGGAACTGGTCATCCAAGATGACAAGGTATAGATAAAGGCTGAACCAGTAAAATAAAAAGTGTTAATTGAAAAAAATTCAAATACAATATTGAGGCAAACAATTTCTGCATGTGTAATTTTGGAATTATAATATGTTTCGGAGATAGAAAACCATTTCTACAATATGCATATACATGCATTAGTGTATAAAATATGTTAAATCTATTACTTTTATTTCATAACAGAAGCCTATTTACATGCAGTTTGATAAAAACATAAATAATATGTGCATATACGTTAATTAATCTTATAAACATTTATTTACTAAAAAAGTAACAAGTTTATTTTATTTTTAAAGGCAGAATACTCCATGGTTCAGATCCGAAATCTGTTGACAATGATCAAACATGGTAACATAAATAAGGACTCTAAGCTAAAGGCTGGAGACTCACCTCTGGCCAAATCTGTCTCAGCATTTGGTATATTTGGTAAGTATTCAACACTGTAGGAATCAACTTGAAGACACTTTATAATTAATTGAGGACAATGAAGAAAATTGTGAGTGGTCTCTAAACAAACGGTAAAGGTATTTTTGAAATCCTTTAGCTACATATATTCATGATATTCAGATGTAAAGGACCATGTGGTGAAAACAGGAAACAGGAAAATTTATACATTTATTGTTAAAAAAACTCTGAAAAATTCATAGATAGATGCTATATTTTCATTATTATTTTCATATATATGCTTTCTTGTAATTACATAATACAGCTGACCTCCCATTCTCTAATATGGGAAAGCAATTGGTTCTTTAAGATTGAAAAAAATATTAATCCCCAGGATGCTTATCTCTTCAAAGTCCAACATAGATAGTGATTTGTCATATAAGGAGTCAATGAAGTCTTTTGTTATACAATCAGGAGAGTACTCTGTATGTAAGTCTTCATCAGTTAAAATTTCTTACCCTCCTTGATTTCCCAAGGATTTTGAATTGTGTATTGGTCATATATCTTTGAAGGATTTGTCCGATTTCTGGAAGGATACTATATTGTGTTGATAACAAAGCGCCGAAAGGCAGCAGTACTAGGACCACATGTAATCTACAAGATTGAAGATACAGCAATGATCTACATCCCTAATGACAATATTCGATCGTCCAGTTACAGCTACTCTGAGGAACAAAGGTTTGTCTTAAGGAGGTAGTGAGCAGGGTCTAACTACTCGTACAATTACAAGTCATTCATTATTAGGTCAAATAGCTCAATAGGCAGAGCGTTTGTTTAAATTCATTTTCAGCTTTATAAATGGAAACATTAATTTTGTGATGGGGCTGAAATATTTTGAATTCATTATAATTTTAGTGAAATTTAGCAGAATAATGCTAAAACATAGATATCTTATTGATCATAACTTTAATGAAGTGACAATATTAAAGAAAGTTTACTGAATTCTCATATCACGTTTACTGAATTCTCATATCAGTTGCAATGAATACACTGTATTTTCCTGAAATTTGATAGAGGCACTGTAAAATAATAATAAAAAAATTATCATGTACATAAAATAACATTATTTCCTTTCCCCCCCAGATATTTGAAGATGTTTCAGAGCATAGATCTTTCAAGTAACTTCTACTTCAGGTTTGTTTCACACAAATATATTACTTCATTTACTCTTATTTATCAAAAGGTCGGACATTTCTGACGGTGACCATGCATCAAATTTTTGTAACCATTTGAATTAACAAGTTGAATATAGATCCATGTAAGTTTTTATGTGTGCTGGGAGATATATATATAAAGGGAGAATATGATATTATTCAGTGGTCTGATATCTGTTGAACCATTAAAAAGGACATTACAGTAAATTGAATTTTTATAGCCATATCTAAAAGAACTTCAAGGAAATATTAATTATGCCATGTTTTTTTCATCTTGATTGCATGTGAATTTTACAAATGAAGCAACTGCAGAGAGAAGGATCTTTCACAGAGGTCTTGAAAAAGCAAAATGAAAGAAATGGTTAATATTTGAATTTCAGCTATAGCTATGATTTGACCCATACGCTCCAGTATAATATGACCACTGCGATTGACCCTGTGACCTTAGGTCAGCCAGAGTGTACTGAATCAACACCACCCTTGAAGGTCTGGGAACAATCTGAGTCAGAATCAAGGCAAAAAACAGCAGAGGAACAGAAAGTTGACTCTGATATGGGGCAATCAGCAGAGACAAATAAAAAGGAAGGTATGGAGACAAAAACTACATGACAAAAAACAAGGTACATAGCCATATTAATCATTATCTTCTATAACTTTAAATACGTGTATATACAATAGGAATTTATCTATAAAGCAGTACATAATTGTACATAAGGATTTTCTCTGACTTTGATCCTTTTATTTGTTTACATATATGATAATGGTTTTTTTTATTTCAAAGAGCTATCAGTAATTAAGACACAATAATCTGTAAATGAACATTATAATTAACTAATAATTGGTGACAATTGATAAATAAGTAATCTTTTGTCAGTTGAGCAAATTAGCTAATTGTACTTTTTAATTAATTCCAATAATTATCTTACATATGAAAAAACCTACAAATTCATTATAGAAAAAAATGTTTTTTCTTACTTTTATGGGTACATACCCAGTGGTACATGACCATTGCTGAATACAAAGTTAAATGCAAAAAAAAAAAAAATATTGATAATTCAGAAGTTATTCCCCCTTTTTTTTTACAGAAGTTATATATGGTGTGCGGTCTGTGCCAGAGGAGAAATATGTTTGGAACCATTTCCTTCAACGAAACTGTAAAGACATAATACACAGAGACTGGTTGATTCTTGTTACACATGGTTTTGTAGATCAGCGCAGTATCCTTTGTTTGGTCTGTGAAATAAAATCAGAGAAGCATGTATTATAAGATTCTAGGTATTTGAACATCTCATATTCAATGTAAAGCTGCAACAAAGGAAGGTATTGCAATCTGAATACCGTGAAATACTTGGTTAGATCCATGATAATGTCAGATAAGATAGATTCACAGTAACTGTTTACTATGACCCTTGACCTGTCTACAGATATTTGTGTTTACGGTAAACCTTTGTACCTGACTTTGATTGCCAGAAGGTCAAATCAATTTGCTGGAACAAGATTTTTGAAAAGAGGAGCTAACTGCAAGGTACACCCTTAAAAAATATCTCGTTCTCCTTTGTCATATAGAATAGAAATATCTGAACTCATTGCAAAGTTAAGATCTATGTTATGAAAGTGTTAAGGGAAAAAAAACCTTTGTGAATTTACCAATATCACCTTAAGGTAATAAACTAAAGATAGATTTTGTAAATTACCTGTGAGCTTTTTCACTTACTCTCATTGATTGTTATAGCCCTAATTGCCTTTTTCTATGTACATGTATATGATCTACATCTCATTGATTGTTACAGTCTTAATTGCCTTTTTCTATGTACATGATCTACAGAGACAATTTCCTGTTGATATTTGGTAGGTGTGTGTCCCTTGAGTATACCATGTTCTTTAATCATAAAACAATCCAACCTCTCTATAAAGGTATTCAGATGGTCTCCAGTGTATAGAATCGTCAACAAATTGTGTTACATAGGGAGCCAAAACAGGTGGCCATTGTTTAGAGGGTTGTATACAATAAATTGTGTAATATTAGTAATAGAAACAGGTGGCCTTTATATAAAGTAGATATAGAACCAAATCAGTGGCCATTATAGACAGATTTTGTTAGGTACATGTGGTCCTTATGGAGAGTTTGAACCAAATCAGTGGTCACTTTAGACAGGGTTTAGACATGTACAAGTAACCCTTTACGTACTCTGAGTTATGGAAGCCCATATCTATATTGTGTACTTTTATAGGGAGATGTGGCCAATGAAGTGGAGACGGAACAGATCCTTCATGATGCATCAATCACTTTCCTAGAGAGGGCTAACATCACTTCCTTTGTCCAGATGAGGGGTTCTGTTCCTCTCTACTGGTCACAAGATGTGTCAAAGATGGTCCCAAAACCTCCAATCATGAGTAAGAATACTTCATCTGTCTTAAGGACAACATTAATAAGAAGTATTTGTGGTTATTCATACTTTGTATTATCTATAATTTATCAAATATGTACATAAAGTACTTATCTATTGTCATTGATTATGTTCAATTGAATGTTGTAAATAATGTAAAATGTTTACTTCATAGTGATGATCTCTACTTAATGCTCTACTCATTCAGGGACATTACCTCTGTTTGAGACATCTAAAGAAGTGTCAATTTCCACATTATCTAGGCTTAATTATAGTTTCTCATATTGATAAATGATGCATGTTTCTAGTTGACCAGATAGATCCATATGCGGGTGTAGCAGGAAGGCATTTTAATGAGGTACTCAAACGTTATGGAGCACCTGTCATCATCTTAAATCTGGTCAAGGTAAGCATACAGTTTGTAGAGTCATAGTATTGCTTTCTCATCCAAAAATAATGTCTTCAATAATTTTCCTTCGTCCTTTTCTCCTGTTCTCAGTTTCTCTTCTTTGTTGTTGGTGATGAAGCAATATCTATTTCTAAAACTGATGAATATAACATTTTAGTAATAATTAAACTAAAAATTGTAATTATAGTTTTCATGGATCTGTAAACATGTAGCAAATCCAAGAATGCAAAATGTGCTCAATATATGACCTGTTTATTTTATTTACATGTATTTCATCATCCTTGGCCCCAGGTAAAAATCCTAATACAATTAAGTGATTGTGTGATTTTTACCTGGGCTAAAGATGCTATTTTATTTGCATGTATGCTCAATTAATCCATTCCAAATTCAGTTGTCAAAATATGAAAAAAATTTGAATCAAAATCCTAACAATATTGGAATTAGCAAATTCATTATTCAAATTATCGTAAAATTGACATAGTAACTGTAACATTACCTGGTAAGACTTATAAAATATGGAAATTTTGTTGATGATTGTAAACCGAAAATGCCTGCTTATTATGTTTTGTGTAGAAAAAGGAAAAGAAGAGACATGAGAGTATACTCACAGATGAGTACAAGAAAGCTGTCAATTACCTCAACCAGTTCCTGCCTCCTGAACACGCCCTCAAGTACATCAGTTTTGATATGGCTCACATCAGTAAAAAGTAAGGGAGTTTTATCTTCTCTGTAATTAAACCTATTACCACACTTCAGTGTGTTGCTGGAAAAGAATCTACTGTATATAGACAGTATCAGGAAACATTCACCCTCTAACAGAAAATTTGTTTTCAACCTGTTTGAAATACACCTTGATCATATAGGAATTATATAGTAAATAATGTAATTGATAAATATAACAATGTTGTTAATAAATTATTTAAATGAAGTTTGTTGTATGATATAATGTTATATGATAAATGATGTTTTTTGTATTGTATGGTATATATCAAATTATTAGCTCACCTGGTCCGAAGGACCAAGGTGAGCTTATGCCATACTGTGGCGTCCGTCGTCCGTCCGTCTGTCGTCCGTCCGTCCGTCTGTCCGTCAACAATTGACTTCTTCTTCATAACTACTGATCAGAATTTGACCAAATTTGGTCAGAAGCATCCCTATGGGGTGGGGACTCAAAATTGTACAAATAGGGTGGCTGACCCCCCAAGGGTCTGAGGGGCGGGGCCAAAAGGGGTCAATTTGGCTCTGTTAATATAAACGACTTCTTCTCTGAAACCAAGCAAAGGATATTGCTCCTATTTGCCTGGTAACATCACTATGGGGTGAGGATTCAAAATTGTACAAATAGTGGGGCTGACCCCCTAGGGGCCTGAGGGGTGGGGCCAAAATGGGTCATATAGCTATATTGATATTAACGACTTCTTCTCTGAAACCGAGCAATAGATATCGCTCATATTTGTCTGGTAGCATCACTATGGGGTGGGGATTCAAAATTGTACAAATGATGGGGCTGACGGGCGGGGCCAAATGTGGTCAATTGGACTACATTGATATAAACGACTTCTTCTCTGAATCCGAGCAATGGATATTGCTCATATTTGCCTGGTAGCATCACTATTGGGTGGGGATTCAAAATTGTACAATTGATGGGGCTGACCCCCCAGGGGCATGAGGGGCAGGGCCGAATGTGGTCAATCCGGCTATATTGATATAAACGACTTCTTCTCTGAAATCGAGCAATGGCTGTCGCTCATATTTGCCTGGTAGCATCACTATGGGGTGGGGATTAAAAATTGTACAAATGATGGGGCTGACCCCCCAGGGGCCTGAGGGGCGGGGCCAAATGTGGTCAATTGGGCTATATTGATATAAACGACTTCTCTGAATCCGACCAATGGATATTGGTCATATTTGCCTGGTAGCATCACTATTACGTGGGGATTCAAAATTGTGCAAATGATGGGGCTGACCCCCCAGGGGCCTGAGGGGTGGGGCCGAATGTGATCAATCCGGCTATATTGATATAAACAACTTCTTCTCTGAAATCGAGCGATGGATATCGCTCATATTTGCCTGGTAGCATGGTTATGGGGTGGGGATTCAAAATTGTACAAATGGTGGGGCTGACCCGGGGCGCCATGGGGCTGAGGGGTGGGGCCAAAAGGGGTCAATTTGGCTAAATTGATTTAAACAACTTATTCTCTGAAACTTAGCAATGGTTTGACTGGTAGCATCCTATTGGATTGGAGTAGGGATTAAAAATTGTATAAAGGAAGGAGCTGACCCCCCAGGGGGCAGAGGGCAGGGTCAAACGGGGTCAATTGGTCTAAACAAGTTTTCCTCTGAAACTAAGCAATGGATATCACTCACATTTGTGTGGTAGCATCCCTATGGGTCGCGCCAAAAGTCAATTTCATTTCATGGATTAATGCACTTTGTGGCATTTTTAGTATTAAAATAAAACCAATGTACATGTACCCATATATGCTTATGATATATATTGACATACAATGTAGCAATACCAGCAACAAATATACTCAAGCATCATTCTTGTTTCATATCTCATGAAACCAGGTGAGCGATACAGGCCCTCTGGGCCTCTTGTATAATGTTGTTATACGGGAGGTGGGAGATCCAACGTCCGTGTAAAAAGTTAAGTGTGGTTCTGTGTTACCCATAATGTTGTTGTATTATGTTTGGCTCTATTATGTACAATTTAGAAACCTTTAACTTTGGCCAAAGTATGTTAGCTGGTAGCTTTACACGATTGCGCTTTCATATTTCAACATGCGTGTTCCTTGTAATAAGACCTTTCTACTGGCACTGCTGCCTTGACTGTGATGTTTGACCTACCTGTAATAATTCTGAATCTCAAGCCATTGAGTGAGCTCTGTTGTCTTCTGACAACTCTTGTTCGGTTAAAGTTTTGGTGCCAGTTTCTTCATTGGTCTAGCACTGTGACATGGATATACTTGTGAGGTCTAACAAGAACAATATTGATAGAATTTCTGGTGTAACAGGAGAGGAGAAAATGTAGCGCTCAGACCGGGGTTCGAACCCGGGACCTCCAAACACTACCTACCTGGTCCTTGATGATCGACCCAGTCCATTCCTGCTACACTGGAAATGATTTCTGTGATAGGCATATTATGCATTTGTTTACTGTGCTGTTGTTATTCATGTTTAATTATAAATGTATGTGACAAATCTCTAGATATTAATTGGTCTTATGATTTAAGTTATATTTAATCCTACCAGTAAAGATGTGCTACAGAGAATGGTGAGCTTCGCAGGCAAGTGTGTGAAGCTATGTGGACTGTTTGTACACAAATCTAAGAAGGTTGGGGAGGAGTTCTGGCAGTCCAACAGGTAAAACAAAGCAATTGTCAGGTGCTTACTGCTTTGTACTTTTGTATAAATGGTGCATGCCAAATCATATTATGTGTGTTTTAATGTTGGTGAAATGTGTCATTCAAGGGCAAAAGGGAGTTAACAGTATTATTTACCTTTATGTACAATGTAAGTCAAGGTCATATCATTAAGCACAGGATAGGTCAAGGTTATATACTTCTGATTGTGATTATTTGCTATTTGTGTGAGTCATGTTTTTCATGATACAAATGTACGATATATTTGTAGGTCAAGATATGTTGCTTTTTTTTTAGGTAATCTGACCCAGGCATTTTCACATTTTTGACTTCTTCCCAAGAACCCTTGAACAATTTTCAATTAAAATTTTGTAGAAGCCTTCCATGGCCAAATGACAAGCAGATTTCTGAATTATATTGTTCCCAACCCTAGAACCTTAGGTACAAGGCCAAAAAGGGTAAATTGACTGAATTATCAAAAATTGTCTTCTCTAGACCCTGATATGGTTGAATCAACTATTTTTCATTGGATTGGGATGAAATTTGGTAAAGGGAGTTCAGGTGATTAAACAAAATGGCCATCGTTTACTTGCTTGATCTGATTGGTCAACATTTGAATATGGTCCAATTTTTAATAGTACCCATTGCAATTTTTACTTGTTACATATTTTGTATTTTCAGTGAAATTGCAAAAAGCAATGAAAATTCAGATGACCATTAAGGCCCTTGCGCCAATTGCTATTAGTTATGATCATACTGTTTACCGCTTGTGTTAGCCAAGTATTACCAGGGTGATTATGGACCTATTTGTGTTTGTTAACACTACATGTTAGAATCAGTTTTACAAAACCTATTCTCAGAAGTATGGGCAGTATTAATACTGATGATCAATTTTCATGCTACATGTGGCTTTAAGATTGTAATGAGATATTGAATGGTTATTTTTATAGTTTACGTGGACTTCGAGGTGTGAAAACCGAGTAATATTGATATTTTACATGGACTACGAGGTGTGAAGTTACAGTAATATTGAAATTAAATGGTTATTTTAATAGTTACGTTGGCTTCGAGGTATGAAAACCGAGTAATATTGATATTGAATGGTTATTTTTGTAGTTTACGTGGACTTTGAGGCATGAAAACCGAGTAATATTGATATTGAGTGGTTATTTTTGTAGTTTATGTGGACTACGAGGTGTGAAGACTGAGTAATATTGATATTAAATGGTTATTTTTATAGTTTAACTGGACTACGAGGTGTGAAGTTAAAGTAATATTGATATTGAATGGTTATTTTTGTAGTTTACGTGGACTACGAGGTGTGAAGACTGAGTATGGCAGTAAGCAGACAGGTGTAGCACGTACCAACTGTGTTGATTGTCTTGATAGGACCAACACAGCACAGTTTGCCCTCGGCAAATACGCCTTAGCTTATCAGGTATTAAGATCTTAATGTGCATGATCCCTAATTGAAATAATTGATGTGAAAAGATCAGTTACTTTTAATTAACACCAGTTGGAATTTAATACATAAACATATTATTTTCCCATTCTTTGACAAAAGTGTATTTATTTGGAAAGTCTGAGACTAGTGTACCCCGGGTAGTTTGTGAAAATTTTATTATAGACTGAAGTGTTCTCAAAATTTCACTACTAGTTTTCTTTTCTTTTTTTTCAGCTTTACATTCTAGGAATTTTAAAAGAACCGAAGTTAGAATTTGATACAGTATGTACTAAGTAAGTACTATGCTTTTTATCTCATCTCCCTGAGGTACAAGTGAACTGATGACCTGATGTAGCATGTTTTGCTCCAAATTTGAACCAAAACTATCTAATATATATATATCTTGTTGAATAATGAGCCAAATCTTAGGTAAATTATATGAAAAAATAAATACTAAATTATATCAAGAAGACATTACTTATTAGTCGCAGGGAGTCTGACTTAATAACTCTTTAAAGAAAAGTATATACAGCCAAGTCTACCTGTATCAAATGTTCAGTGTGGAAGTCCAGTTCTATAGACCAGTCCCTGACTGACACCCACACTCAATGACAAAGGTATTGATGCAACAGTTTTACTGTATTTATCCCAAGCCCAAGGAGACAAACATAAACAATCATTCATACACTTATAACCAACCATGGTCTTCTTGCTGGATTATGAATTTACTTTTAGCTGTTTGTGTTACAGAATGTTAGAACAGTTGTACGAGGATCAGGGAGACACTATAGCATTACAGTATGGTGGCTCACAACTCGTCCATCGTATCGAGGGCTACCGTAAAACTGCTCCCTGGACAGCCCACTCCAAGGACATAATGAACACTATTTCTCGGTACTACAGCAATACATTTGCAGGTAGGATGGTTTTAACTTCAAAATATTTTGTCTTAATTATTTAAGAGTATCAACATATTTCTTGGTTCAATAAAGGGAAAAAATATCACCCTAAGCTACAAAGTGGCACATTTTTGGGCTACTACAAAACCAAGCACTTGCTGCATGTGTCATCTGCTTATATGGACATATAAAATCCATTGTCATTGCTGTAGTGGCACACCCTTTGTCATTGATATAGTGACACACTCTTTGTCATTGCTGTAGTGGTACACTCTTTGTCATTGCTGTAGTGACACACTCTTTGTCATTGCTGTAGTGACACACTCTTTGTCATTGCTGTAGTGACACACACTTTGTCATTGCTGTAGTGACACACACTTTGTCATTGCTGTAGTGACACAATCTTTGTCATTGCTGTAGTGACACACTCTTTGTCATTGCTGTAGTGGTACACACTCTTTGTCTTTGCTGTAGTGACACACTCTTTGTCATTGCTGTAGTGACACACACTTTGTCATTGCTGTAGTGGCACACTCTTTGTCATTTCTGTAGTGACACACTCTTTGTCATTGCTGTAGTGACACACTCTTTGTCATTGCTGTAGTGGTACACTCTTTGTCATTGCTGTAGTGACACACTCTTTGTCATTGCTGTAGTGACACACTCTTTGTCATTGCTGTAGTGACACACACTTTGTCATTGCTGTAGTGACACACTCTTTGTCATTGCTGTAGTGACACACTCTTTGTCATTGCTGTAGTGGTACACACTCTTTGTCTTTGCTGTAGTGACACACTCTTTGTCATTTCTGTAGTGACACACTCTTTGTCATTGCTGTAGTGACACACTCTTTGTCATTGCTGTAGTGACACACTCTTTGTCATTGATATAGTGACACACTCTTTGTCATTGCTGTAGTGACACACTCTTTGTCATTGCTATAGTGACACACACTTTGTCATTGCTGTAGTGACACACACTTTGTCATTGCTGTAGTGACACACTCTTTGTCATTGCTATAGTGACACACACTTTGTCATTGCTGTAGTGACACACACTTTGTCATTGATATAGTGACACACTCTTTGTCTTTGCTGTAGTGGTACACCCTTTGTCATTGATATAGTGACACACTCTTTGTCTTTGCTGTAGTGGTACACCCTTTGTCATTGCTGTAGTGACACACACTTTGTCATTGATATAGTGACACACTCTTTGTCTTTGCTGTAGTGGTACACTCTTTGTCATTGCTGTAGTGACACACACTTTGTCATTGATATAGTGACACACTCTTTGTCTTTGCTGTAGTGGTACACCCTTTGTCATTGATATAGTGACACACTCTTTGTCATTGCTGTAATGACACACTCTTTGTCATTGCTGTAGTGACACACTCTTTGTCATTGCTGTAGTGACACACTCTTTGTCATTGCTGTAGTGACACACTCTTTGTCATTGCTGTAGTGACACACACTTTGTCATTGCTGTAGTGACACACTCTTTGTCATTGCTGTAGTGACACACTCTTTGTCATTGCTGTAGTGGTACACACTTTGTCATTGCTGTAGTGGTACACCCTTTGTCATTGCTGTAGTGACACACTCTTTGTCATTGCTGTAGTGACACACTCTTTGTCATTGCTGTAGTGACACACTCTTTTGTCATTGCTGTAGTGACACACTCTTGTCATTGCTGTAGTGACACACTCTTTGTCATTGCTGTAGTGACACACTCCTTGTCATTGCTGTAGTGACACACTCTTTGTCATTGCTGTAGTGACACACTCTTTGTCATTGCTGTAGTGGTACACTCTTTGTCATTGCTGTAGTGGTACACTCTTTGTCATTGCTGTAGTGACACACTCTTTGTCATTGCTGTAGTGACACACACTTTGTCATTGCTGTAGTGGTACACTCTTTGTCATTGCTGTAGTGACACACACTTTGTCATTGCTGTAGTGGTACACTCTTTGTCATTGCTGTAGTGGTACACACTTTGTCATTGCTGTAGTGACACACTCTTTGTCAATGATATAGTGACACACTCTTTGTCATTGCTGTAGTGACACACTCTTTGTCATTGCTGTAGTGACACACACTTTGTCATTGCTGTAGTGGTACACTCTTTGTCATTGCTGTAGTGGTACACACTTTGTCATTGATATAGTGACACACTCTTTGTCATTGCTGTAGTGGTACACTCTTTGTCATTGCTGTAGTGACACACACTTTGTCATTGCTGTAGTGACACACTCTTTGTCAATGATATAGTGACACACTCTTTGTCTTTGCTGTAGTGGTACACTCTTTGTCATTGCTGTAGTGACACACACTTTGTCATTGCTGTAGTGGCACACTCTTTGTCATTGATACAGTGACACACTCCTTGTCATGGTCCCAGTGACACACTCAATTTCATTCAAACAACTCCTTAATTAGTCTTCATAGCCCATGAGACCTGATATTGCACCTCAGATGAAATCTACCAAGTGTGTTTCAATAAATGACTTTGACAAGGTAACAGGGGTCAAATTTGCTAAACTCTTTCACTGACAACTTTTCACTAACCATGAGACCCAAAAATCTGATATTGGGCTGTAGTATGCTAAAATGAAGGTCTACAGAATTTATTTCTTTTATATAATTTTATATTTGAATAAAGTGACAATCTGCATAGCTTCAACATAAGTGACCTCTAAAAGCTCTTTAATATGGCTTTCCTTATAGATCTTGAAAAACAGCAGGCCACCAATGTTTTCCTGGGTGTATTTGAGCCAGTGGAAGGAAAGCCAAACATATGGGAATTACCAACAGATTTCTACCTCCATAATAAGGATTTCGGGGCCAAACTGACTCAGATACGGAGGAGGTAATTATCTAATGTGATCCCTGTCGGTAGAAGTGGATTTTCATGTTAATAAGAGAAAAATTCAAAATCAGTAAGTGAAAAAATCTGACAGTGCCTGAAGAGATGTCAACACCAATGTGTATGATGTGCTGTGTAGTATTTGCCTGGCATGTATAAATTGTTGCAAAACATGTCTGAGTGGTATCTGATAAATTTGTATAAGATAAAAGAAATATTTTTTGCGTTGCAATGCGTTGAAAAAGTATTTTCAATATTTTGAGACAAATTACAGAGGCAATATATGTGGCCTTTGTATATCAAGTGCACATTTCTAAACAAATACAAGATTAGGAGACATGAATTTGTCATATTATTTCATAGGGTAATAAATTTACCTCTAAATCTTAAATAAGTATTGTATTTATTTTAAATTTGATAAATAATTACGACAATACCTCCTGAGACATCTCTACTTTTCCTAAACAGGTAGTTACCTGCCTGTTAATGTTTGTAACTTTTTCTTTTATATCTTATCCTGCAAATAATGTTACCTTTATAGGGTAACAATGCATGCCTGTTCTCATTACCTATGTAAGCTGATAACACATACTTTAGAAAATATATTTATTTAAAGAGTTTCCTAATTTTTGAACTGAAACATTTAATTACAATTTTGATATAGTGGTATTTATTAATAATTTAATTCAAGTGTTACATGCTAGTTTTGTTTATCTGATTGACAGTTACTCACAGTGGTGGGAGGTGCCGGTTTACAGAAGCTTACCGTTGCCATGGAAACAAGGTAACAGATGCATCCTTACCATATATTTATAACTATGACTGTATTAAAACAGATTGTCCTGATGCTAAAGAGGTGTAAAGAGAGGGAATGTTCAGAAATATTTTATTTCTATTTTTTTCTTACTATCATTGCATGTACTGTATGCCATTTGAGTTTGGTCTGATTTGTATATATTCTTAGGACTCTGTCATCAGATGATTAATTCCAAGATCCAAGGTCAAATTTAAAAGTGATTTAGGGTTATACCTGTATATGACAGTTCACATATCCATAAATAACTGAAGTGAGATTTTGATGGGGCTATAGTATAATATATTTGTGACTCAGTGTCCAAACCACAGACGTCTGAGGTAGTATGTGTGGACCAAGTTGAGGAGAAAGTGAACCTGTTTGAGGAGTACTACCGCACTACGGAACTGACCTTCTTCCAAGACATCTTTACACATTCTCTCTACCCAACATTCTCCAAGTATGTATAAAGCATTTTAACACAGTTGCACTTCTCTAGCGGCTGTTATACAAGTCTATGATGGAAGGATATTTTTGAAAATATTTGTGTTGTCTGACAGACAGGTCAGAATGAAACCTTGAAAGTAAAAACAGTGCCCTGTCAGATCTTGAAATGAAGTGCAATGACATGTTTGATTTTAATTACCTGATATGCCCTGAAACATTTCTTACCTATGAAGCAAAATACAGTATTTATACAGTTTATGAGATATTCTTTAGATCCACAAATCTGTTTCATCAGGAAAAGAAAAGAAAGATCTGAGCACGATATACATAATACTATATACCTTGTAAAGTACAGTTGTATTGGTTTTACAGGGATGTTAAGCCTCGGACAGCCAAGGTGGAGAGTCCCTTTACCAGGAGAGTTCAGCCTGAAAGGGAGAACACTGTGTAAGGAGAAACTGTGTTGTCCGTTAGCTCGAGACAATTTTGTTTTTCTTGTTGTAAATAAATATCATAGAATTTAAAATCACAAACAGTCTGTTTGGATTTCTGAACTTTTCAATATGGGAAATAGTAGTAAGTCTTCAATAAATTTCAACTACATGTAGTTAGATAAGACTGAATGGATTTTGACCAAATTTTGTGAGAAGCATCCTATAAGGGAGGGGGAACAGTTAGTTGCATAAATGGGGCCTCTGGTCCCCTCTAGGGGCTGGAGGGTTTGGGCCCAATTAGTGAAGTAAAGATAAGTCCTTTAAATCACTACTATAGTCATAAAAGACTTAATGGATTATGACAAATTTGGTCAGGAGCACTCTCGGAGAGAAGCAGATTTTGCATAATTGGTGAATCTGATCCCCCAGCGTCGGAGGGTCTGACCCAGTAGGGCAAATGGAGAAAATCCTTTAAATCACTACTAGTCATAAAGGACTAATTTGAGATGGATTTTGAAAACATTTGGGCTTTGAACCTTCTTTGAAACCCGAAAGATAAATGTTAGTTAAAGGAAAGTGAAAGTGTTAACTCTAATGTATGGTACTGAGAGACTGATCCCTAAAAGGGAAAAGTGTTTTTTTAGATTATTAAAAAATTAATATAACTTACAGTTTGCCTGATACCAGATAATCACTGAAATATCCAGGTGAGCAATGCAGACCACATGGGCCTCTCTTTTCTGATCAATATCACTGGCTTATTTATGCAAGACCACACCTTTTTGAAACACATACTGGAAACCACCTTCTTTTTGTGCAGTTTTTTTATTCAGTATTTTCAATGACCTATTTAACATCTGTTATCATGTCCACAGGCTGTATTCAGGCAGAGTAAGGAGGTAGTCTTTATCCCTTATCTCTTAATAAGTTAGAAATCCTATCTGTATGTTAGGACAGGACAGCTCCCTAGAACTGGCGGACATGGAATCTAAGGTAGACTTGACTGTCTGCAGGAAGTTCTTTTCAGTCCTATTATAGCAATCTGTGTAATTATGAACAATTAACTACCTTTGTCTATATCTGTCCACAGCCAGGAAGTTAATCCAAATATCAGTGGCAAGGATTCTGCCTCCTCAACCACCTCAACAGGATCTGAGTCCAGTGAAAGTAGCTCAGATGAGGTAGAGTTACTATACATTGATATCTCCAGCTCCCAGTCGGACTCATCTGCCGACTGTGAGGGATCACAGGTGCGTATCAGAACATTTGACTCAACAGTTCATCGTTGTTAGAAGTTATCCTATGAAATTAATCCAAATAAATATTTTTGGAAAGAAATTGAAATGTTACCGAAACAAAAGATACCACCACAGCAATATTTACTGCTGATTATGCACATGATCAGTAAATAAGCCCTCCTCAAACTTTAGTACTAAACTTTGCACTTGGTGTAGGGGCTTATTAGAGGATAAATACGATCATCATACAATTTATCTTGAATTGCTGACGACAGATAAATGACTCATATTTCCCAGTCTACATCAAGATTGACATATTTTTAGTATCTAGTAGAACTTGTATAACATTTTAATTATCCTAGATACATATACCCTGTAAGGAAGATTTTAATAACCGTTATCACATGGAAGTGAACAAAATCATAAGGGCTTCCTTCATAAGGAAGTGTTTTAAAGTAACTGTTGAGTCTAGTACACTTGTAGAGTTTGGACAGTTCTTCAAGAATCAATAGCATGATTAAGTGTTAGTATGAAATTCAGTAATTTTCTTTTGTTACAGTAATTTATTAATACTTCTGAATCATTCCATGCATTAAGGCACTTTTCCCTTCAGACAAATAAGGCTGTATGGTTCTACCAACATTTGATAACTATTATACATGACATACATGTACATAAAACTTTTATTCAATCTTATGAATGAATATTTGTAGAACCTACATAAGAAGAAAGATCTGGAGACAAAAAGTGACTACGGCATTGATCTCGGTGAACCACGCACTTACGACATGAACAAGTATAAAAGGTGATGTTTCAGGAATTCACGATTAACATGTAGAACATGAAAAGTTTAACATGTTGTATCTCAGATATGAACAAGAGTACAGTGTATTTTATCAGACGTGAACAAGTTTTACATGTAGTATATTGGATATGAACCAGAGTATTGGTATTGCATCAGACACAAACATGTATTAGAAGTAGCGCTAATGAAGTTTCCACTGATATGAACAGAGAAATTGGCGCAAGCTTAATATTGATTCATTTACAGTAAAACACGGTTATAATGAATCCCAGGGGACCAACTGAATCAGTTCATTATATTGATAGTTCGTATTACGTGTATTACGAATTTTATTGTTTTTTCCTAAAAACGTCGCTATATCGAGACCGCCTTGGGAAATTACCTGATGTAAGTAAAGCAGTACTTTTTATCACCAAGACTTGTTGTTATAAGATTCAACCGACAATTTCTTTTATGAATTTATGAAACACTTATAATAGCATGTAGGTTAGTAGTGCCGATATGTTCAGTATTACAAACGGAACTTAGCTCTTAAAAAAATGTCGGCGTTTGCCACAAATCGACGAAAATTATACTTCGAGTTATTCGAACATTTCAAGTAGGATTTTTATTGTTGGGACCAAATTTTTACTTCGTATTATCCGAGTTTTTCGAGTTATCCGAATTCGAATTATCCGAGTTTTTTTTACTAAGATAAAGAGAGAATTCGGCCGGGACCGGCGAGGTACTTCGAGTTAAGCGGGGTATTCGAGTTATCCGAGTTCGAGTTAACGAAGTTCCACTGTAGTAGTTAGTTTTTAATAAATTACAACTAGTTATAGGGATTGAATTGATTTTGACCAAATTTTGTGAGAAGTATCCTTTAAGGGAGGGGGAACAGCTAGTTGCATAAATGGGGCCTCTGGTCCCCTCTAGGGGCTTGAGGGTTTGGGCCCAATTAGTGAAGTAAAGATAAGTCCTTTAAATCACTACTAGTCATAAAAGACTTAATGGATTATGACAAATTTGGTCAGGAGCACTCTTGGAGAGAAGCAGATTTTACATAATTGGTGAATCTGATCCCCCAGCGTCGGAGGGTCTGACCCAGTAGGGCAAATGGAGAAAATCCTTTAAATCACTACTAGTCATAAAGGACTAATTTGAGATGGATTTTGAACACATTTGGGCTTTGAACCTTCTTTGAAACCCGAAAGATAAATGTTAGTTAAAGGAAAGTGAAAGTGTTAACTCTAATGTATGGTACTGAGAGACTGATCCCTAAAAGGGAAAAGTGTTTTTTTAGATTATTAAAAAATTAATATAACTTACAGTTTGCCTGATACCAGATAATCACTGAAATATCCAGTTGAGCAGTGCAGGCCACATGGGCCTCTTGTTTCAATATCACTTGCTTTTTTATGCAAGATCACGCCTTTTTGAAAAACATTTTTGTGCAGTTTTTTTTTTATTCAGTTTTTTCAATGACATATTTAACATCTGTTATCTGTATTCAGGCAGAGTAAGGAGGTAGTCTTTATCCCTTATCTCTTAATGAGTTAGAAATCCTATCTGTATGTTAGGACAGGACAGCTCCCTAGAACTGGTGGACATGGAATCTAGGGTAGACTAGACTGTCTGCAGGAAGTTCTTTTCAGTCCTATAGCAATCTGTGTAATTATGAACAATTAACTACCTTTGTCTATATCTGTCCACAGCCAGGAAGTTAATCCAAATATCAGTGGCAAGGATTCTACCTCCTCAACCACCTCAACAGGATCTGAGTCCAGTGAAAGTAGCTCAGATGAGGTAGAGTTACTATACATTGATATCTCCAGCTCCCAGTCGGACTCATCTGCCGACTGTGAGGGATCACAGGTGCGTATCAGAACATTTGACTCAACAGTTCATCGTTGTTAGAAGTTATCCTATGAAATTAATCCAAATAAATATTTTTGGAAAGAAATTGAAATGTTACCGAAACAAAAGATACCACCACAGCAATATTTACTGCTGATTATGCACATGATCAGTAAATAAGCCCTCCTCAAACTTTAGTACTAAACTTTGCACTTGGTGTAGGGGCTTATTAGAGGATAAATACGATCATCATACAATTTATCTTGAATTGCTGACGACAGATTAAGGACTCATATTTCCCAGTCTACATCAAGATTGACATATTTTTAGTATCTAGTAGAACTTGTATAACATTTTGATTATCCTAGATACATATACCCTGTAAGGAAGATTTTAATAACCGTTATCACATGGAAGTGAACAAAATCATAAGGGCTTCCTTCATAAGGAAGTGTTTTAAAGTAACTGTTGAGTCTAGTACACTTGTAGAGTTTGGACAGTTCTTCAAGAATCAATAGCATGATTATAAGACTCTTTCATATGTGTATATGTAGGATAGGGACATTCCACCCGAGGGGTCACAAAATGTGGTGAAACCCGAGGCTTGCCGAGGGTTTTACCACATTTTGTGATCCCGAGGATGGAATATCCCTATCCTACATACACACATAATGAAAGAGTCTTTTTCTCTCATATCATTACCGAATTTCTGGCGAAAGTGTCCCTCAGCCATCCATTTTCTTCAATTTTTTAAATTTCTTTATTTGACGTTTTTACTAAATATACTTGTGATATTCTGAAAGATCATACCCTATTTTTGGCAAACGATGTTTGCACAAAAATTTCATTCATTTTGTGGTTAAGTGATGAACGAATGAACAATTCGCCGATAAAAATTACCGTAACTTGACCGACTTTTACGTGGCCGTGATCAAATTGTCAACATCCGAGAAAAAGAAGTTCTATCAACAATACTGAAAGCCAACGCTGAAATGAGTTTCCCAACTTCACATATAATTTGATTTGCACCTCGACATATTTAATCATTTCACAGAACACACTGTACTTTTAAATGTCATGTCAAATTTTTTTTATAAAATACTACGTCACTGCATGACGTCACGACTGTCATTGGAATTCCATTCATAGTTCAATGAGAGTGATGTCGATCTCGATCGCCATGACGCGGCGATGTTTCGTGGCTGGTAATTTTAAATTCACTGTGATTTTGGCAACTTCGTGTGTGAACCAGCGAACAGTGACTCTATACGAGTATTCGATCTTTTCTGTGACATAGGATTATATGTGTTTAACCGGTTGTCTTGATGGAATGACGAAGGTAGGTCAGTCGATAGGCTAACGATGATCATATTGAAAGGCTAGGATGGCAGTTAGTTTTCATGGTTACTCTACACAAATATAGACTCGGAGTTACAATTGAAATAAATATTTTTTATATGAACATCGAGGGGTGTCATTTTTACCGAATGTTCGTTCATTTAAGAGCCAATTCCCAACTTCCAAATACACAGGTTACTGAGTAGGCCTAACAGTTACTGACAGTACCGTAGAGTAAACAAATTCCAGGGCCCCCTGCTGACGCAAACGGAACCATTTCATAGGTTGTGACGTTTGACATTTTCTTTTTTATATTTTTTTATGTATGGCTTTTATTTTACTTCCTGTCATTGCCAGGTGATTGTGTGTGTTTACATGTTTTTAATGACAAATGACAAATCTGTCGGGTAGGCAAGTCTGTATTGTACTGTAACTGTTACAACAGGCCTGTAGGCGTAGTCTAACTGTTTGTTACAGTAACGGAGTTATATGTTCGCTCAGATGAAATGTCTAATCGTTTAACCGTGTAGCCCTATTGATTTACTGCTGATATGATATATATTTATCTAAGAATGTATGTATTTTTATAGTTAAGTCCAACGTTTCAAAACCGACACCGACGATAAGGACTGTCGGATGTGAACACAAGCAGACGACGTTGTGAGAGTTGTCCCCCTTGAACGCAGATTAATCCGCGCGCGTGAAATGCTATGTAAGATAGATTTATCTTACATAGCTATCTTACATGGGCAAACTCTATCCAACATGGCGAGATATGAGAGAATAAGTGTTAGTATGAAATTCAGTAATTTTCTTTTGTTACAGTAATTTATTAATACTTCTGAATCATTCCATGCATTAAGGCACTTTTCCCTTCAGACAAATAAGGCTGTATGGTTCTACCAACATTTGATAACTATTATACATGACATACATGTACATATAACTTTTATTCAATCTTATGAATGAATATTTGTAGAACCTACATAAGAAGAAAGATCTGGAGACAAAAAGTGACTACGGCATTGATCTCGGTGAACCACGCACTTACGACATGAACAAGTATAAAAGGTGATGTTTCAGGAATTCACGATTAACATGTAGAACATGAAAAGTTTAACATGTTGTATCTCAGATATGAACAAGAGTACAGTGTATTTTAGCAGACACGAACAAGTTTTACATGTAGTATATTGGATATGAACCAGAGTATTGGTATTACATCAGACACAAACATGTATTAGAGGTAGCGCTAATGAAGTTTCCACTGATATGAACAGAGAAATTGGCGCAAGCTTAATATTGATTCATTTACAGTAAAACACGGTTATAATGAATCCCAGGGGACCAACTGAATCAGTTCGTTATATTGATAGTTCGTATTACGTGTATTACGAATTTTATTGTTTTTTCCTAAAAACGTCGCTATATCAGAGACCTATATAGGTCTCTGGCTGTATGAAAATATTAAGATAAAATTACAAGCAAGTACAAATTAAAAGCGATTCCATTATTTTAAGTCAGTTATAATTTTCTGCCGAAACTTTTCGTGCCAGGCAAGTGTGTACAAAGTACTAAAAGCATCTGACGTATCATTCAGAAAATTGCTTATCTCGTGTAAATAATCACTCGCCGTAGCACCACTGATTACGGAATGTTCCTCCTCTGTCTCTATTTTCTCCTCGTCGTCACTGTCCAAAATGTTCTCAATACTGACGAAATCGGTCGTGGTGACCTTTACCCCGGAAGTCTCGTTTTCACTAGCTCTTAATCGCTTGATGACAAAGCCATTGCGAAACAATGTACTGTACACACACTAATTAGACATCTAAGAATGGATTAATAACTTGACATAAACATCGACAAAACAACTCACTTTATTCAGAAGTCTTCGAAAACATAACTCACCGATTCAATAGCCGTACAAATCTATATACCCTGAAACATGCCCTCGGGTGCCTATCCATAACACGGTTTGGTGTTTCTTTTTAATCACTTGAATAAACTTTTATTGCATGGTAAAAGGGATAATTATGCCACTCTCAAACCATGGGTCTTGAAATCCCTGACACTTTAACTAGCAATAATTGATAGTCATGTAACTGTTATATGTTTTTCTATTCTTATTACTTCATATTGTTACATCATTCTAGATGGAAGATATCTTTTCCTTCAGCAACTGAAAATTTAATAATTGTTCATTATCAATATGGGAAATTTTCAAGTATTATGAAAGAATGTTCTACATTACAGATATGTGAATCTGGGTCGTGCTTGCTTGGGCAATGCTGACCTGCTAGACACTCGATATTGGACCAGGGATTGGACTCATAGGTGTAACAGGGTCATGGACATGTAAGTTTCTAGTGATAAAAAGTTACAGGTGAAAGGCTTTATACAATATGTATATCCAGGTTAACTTCTCTGGAACCCATCATATTAAATCTCTATGTTTTGTTCACATTATGTTGTAGAAAGAAAATCTGTACAGGTATATAACTTAACACAACTTGATTTACTAGACAAGAGGCCCAAAGGGCCTTAACGGTCACCTGAGATTTGAAATATTTCGGCCAACTAAATTGACCCTTTTTGGCCCCACCCATCAGTCCTAATGGGGTCAGTCTATGAAGAGTATTTGATTCTAACATATAGTAGATAAGAAGATTTTTGAAATTTCAGTCAATTTGACCCTTTTTGGCCCCGCCCACCAGCCCCTGGGGGTCAACCAGGGCCAACATGTACATAAAATCAAACTGTAATCCCATGCTGATAATTTGAACCAAGTTAGAATGAATTCCAATACAAATCCAACAAATAATAGTCAAAAATGTGATTTCCCTATATAAACTATAGTAAAGTTTACCCCCTCCCCAGGGGCAAACGTGAGACCCCAGGGTCATGAAATTCACAATTTTGGTAAAGCACCTAAAGAGCCTTCCATCTATGAAGAGTATTTGATTCTAACATATCTGAGAGTAGAGAAGAAGATTTTTGAAATTTTAGTCAATTTGACCCTTTTTGGCCCCGCCCACCAGCCCCTGGGGGTCAACCAGGGCCAACATGTACATAACATCAAACTGTCATCCCATGCTGATAATTTGAACCAAGTTAGAATGAATTCCAATAGAAATCCAACAAATAATAGTCAAAAATGTGATTTCCCTATATAAACTATAGTAAAGTTTACCCCCTACCCAGGGGCAAACCTGAGACCCCAGGGTCATGAAATTCACAATTTTGGTAAAGCACCTTAAGACCCTTCCATCTATGAAGAGTATTTGATTCTACCATATCTGAGAGTACGTAGAGAAGAAGATTTTTGAAATTTTAGTCAATTTGACTCTTTTTGGCCCCGCCCACCAGCCCCTGGGGGTCAATTAGGGCCAACATGTACATACCATCAAACTGTCATCCCATGCTGATAATTTGATACAAGTTAGAATGAATTCCAATAGAAATCCAACAAATAATAGTCAAAAATGTGATTTCCCTATATAAACTATAGTAAAGTTTACCCCCTCCCCAGGGGCAAACCTGAGACCCCAGGGTCATGAAATTCACAATTTTGGTAAAGCACCTTAAGACCCTTCCATCTATGAAGAGTATTTGATTCTACCATATCTGAGAGTAGAGAAGAAGATTTTTGAAATTTTAGTCAATTTGACCCTTTTTGGCCCCGCCCACCAGCCCCTGGGGGTCAGTTAGGGCCAACATGTACATACCATCAAACTGTCATCCCATGCTGATAATTTGATACAAGTTAGAATGAATTCCAATAGAAATCCAACAAATAATAGTCAAAAATGTGATTTCCCTATATAAACTATAGTAAAGTTTACCCCCTCCCCAGGGGCAAACCTGAGACCCCAGGGTCATGAAATTCACAATTTTGGTAAAGCACCTTAAGACCCTTCCATCTATGAAGAGTATTTGATTCTACCATATCTGAGAGTAGAGAAGAAGATTTTTGAAATTTTAGTCAATTTGACCCTTTTTGGCCCCGCCCACCAGCCCCTGGGGGTCAATTAGGGCCAACATGTACATACCATCAAACTGTCATCCCATGCTGATAATTTGAACCAAGTTAGAATGAATTCCAATAGAAATCCAACAAATAATAGTCAAAAATGTGATTTCCCTATATAAACTATAGTAAAGTTTACCCCATCCCCAGGGGCAAACGTGAGACCCCAGGGTCATGCAATTCACAATTTTGGTAAAGCACCACAAGACCCTTTCATCTATAAAGAGTGTTTGACTCCATAATATCTGAGAGTAGAGAAGAAGATTTTTGAAGTTTTAGTCAATTTGACCCTTTTTGGCCCCACCCCTCAGGCCCCTGGGGGGTCGGGACCATATAATTCACAATTTTGGTTGACCTTCAGCCATAGAAACTTTCTGCCAAATTTCATTGAATTTTGTTAAGTGGTTTTGGAGAAGAAGTCGAAAATGTAAAAAGTTTACGGACGCACGACGGACGACGCACGACGCACGACGGACGATGGACGACGACGGACAAAAGGCGATTAGAATAGGTCACTTGAGACTTCGTCTCAGGTGACCTAAAAATCTGTACAGGTATATCACTAAACACAACTTGATTTACTAGAACATCTGTACAGGTATATCACTAAACACAACATGATTTACTGATGGTTTCCTTGAAAAAATCAGCAGAAGGTTTAGATTCATATCTTTTCTTTGTCTGTCAAAATTGAATGGAAGTATATCTTGTATGACATTGTCCAGCCGATTTTCTATCCATTTGACCAGCTAAAACAATTCTTTGTCCTGTATTTTGCAACTGATTCTCTTTGATATTTAGCAGGCCTGCTAATCATGATACATATTATTTTCTTTTTCTGAGTGGCATTTCAATTGAACTATTTTTTTCAAAAATTACTGCCCTTTGTAAGCCCATCAGAGTGCTCTTTCTCCATCATCCATCGTCTGTTCATCCTTGAACAATCTTTTTTATCACAGTATTATTTCTTCAGAAGTACAGGTCTGGAGGAATTCTTCTCAAACTTTATAATAGGTTCCCTTGCTCCCTAGCTGTGTCCATTTGATTTTAAGTCTGACCCAGAAAATAAAATTGCCGATAGTTGAAGTATAGTATTGCTATTTCTAACCTCTCTTGTTACCAAATGTAATGTAATGTAAAATCTATTTATTCTACAACAATTGCGAAACAAGTTATATCAACTTTATCAATCATTCTTGTTAAGGGTGTTACGAAATCACTGAAGTACATGTAGGGAAAAGATATCAGTCTTAATTAAACCAGTAAAAATCATTAAATGGTTGGCTTCTAGTTCCCTCTGGGATCTCCTGTGATTGAATTATTTTTGCAAAAGTCATAATTGCTAATTGTTTATTTCAGTATTTGATTCCTGTGTAGAGATCTTGTCCAACTTTTTAACAAATCTCTTTTTGAAACCTGTTAGGGTTTTTACTTATGACATTTAATAATGTATACCTAAGAGGCATATTCTTTATTTTTATTGTTGCAAAATTTATTTACCTACATGTAGTTTGATTTTTTTAGTGTTTTAATCTCGCTGGTCAATGGTCATTCATGTATGTAGATCCTCTCACTTTTTTCAAAATGTGTAGACTTTGCTTCGACCTGAAGGCATTTGTTCTAAATGGCATTTTAATCAGTAGATTGTTTCCTTTCAGCATTAGATAATGCATCTCTCCTGTTTCAGAGGTGTTGCCAGTGTGTTCAAGCTTGGTAGTAGTTATGAAGTGGAGCCCCCACCTGTCAACAAACAAGACCAGCTACTCTACCACAAATATGTCATGTGTGGGGAAAATGGTGCAACTAATCCTTCAAAGGACCAAATCAGATTCTACAAACGTTATATCTCTAAGAACATGAAATGAGTTTTAACTTTCTTGGCTCTTTAGCAATTACACTTGTTCTCCAAGAGTGTTTAATTCATGCCTAGTAACTCTGGTCAGCCCATCTGATATCAGAGAGTCATCCCCCTACTGAAGGCTTATCACAGGGTAAATTTAATGAATACAGTACTGTATAGGCATAAATGAAGACATTTTTAATTATTTGGTTCTGCACTCCAGGATTTCATTTTTTTTGATGTTTTCTTTTTTTTTGTTTTTGTTTTTTTTTTTATTTTTGTACTATAAAATTTCAAATTTCATGCAGGTATTTTAAAATTAATAATGAGCCTTATGATTAATTCATCTAATGGACATTTATAACATTTTAAAACTGGCATGTAAATGTATAAATTTAAGAATATTACACATAAAGATGAACTACTGTGTGAAAATCTTACACAGTTTATACTTATGTTTCATGTTATATACGATTTTTTATAGTAAAGACATATGTTATCTATTATAATTAAGGACACATGTGATCCATTACAACAGTTTAAAGACATATTCTACCTATAACTGTTAAGGGCTATCCCAGTAAAATATCAACCCAACAGGTACTCTAACTTACAACAGAAGAGGCAGCTGGTTGGCCGATTTATTAGCTGATGTTATTGTGCTGATCGCTAACTCTTATTTCCTAGGCATTATTTCTTTGATGCTTGGAAAGAAAGAATTGATTTAATCTGACAAATATGTGAACTTACAGTATATGCATTAATGATCCCATTTGAATGCTCCGATCAGTATAAGATAGCATCAAAATGATTATCAAACTCAAACTCCCATGGCAGGGTTGACCAAGCTTTCATACATGTACAAAAGCAATTCTGTTTTATTTCCTTTGTGGATATGTACATTCCGTTTTTATATTTTTGTAGCTCTTCAGTGAAGTGTGTTAAAGTTCCGTCATCTTTACGTTGGAAGAGGAAAAAATGATTATTTATCCATTTTTTCGTGGAAGAATTTATATTTTGTCTTTGATTGGTGGCAAGGACTGATTCCTTTGATTAATACTTTGATCTTTTAACCCTTTTTATGCAAAAACTTATTGAAATCCAAACTTTGAAAATGTGACAGCCAGCATAAGGTAAATCACCAGAAGAAAGTTAGAGGTCACACAGCTCCTATCATAAATTTCTCACTTTGTCATTCTTATTATTGTTGGAGTATCCGCTGTGAGGACTTCATGTTTGTCTATCAGGGACAACCCATAGAAGTGATTTAATTCAAACACTGTCATTTTAGTAAGCATGTTTTGTCTTCAGTATCCACCATGTACACAGGCGCTTGCATAGAAAATGAGAATTAAGAAAAAATGATATCAGTGGTATGTGTAAAAGTGTTGTGCTTTACAGAGTACATATACCACTGTCATATAGAAAAAAAAAATGAAAATCACATTTTCTATGCAAGCGCCTGTGACCATGCATAGAATTTCTTTTCTTTGAGTCCATCCTTATGGTATATTAAATTTCACTGGAATAGCCCTAAGGACATGTGCTACCTCTAACTGTTAAGTATGTATGCTACCTATTATAAACTGGTATACAATTTTTGGAAAAAAGTCATCCGAGAACATCATATCAATATATAAACAATATAGGTTAGGATACACAACTATCCATCGGCATATATATCAACTTTCATTATGCAGCTTTTTGTGCTTTCACTTAACAATTCCATCAGCCACTTAGACAACTTAAGAACAGCCATGACTTGACCTCTCAGGAACATATCCAGGCTGAACAGGCTGAAGATTTCCCTCTTATAATTTAGACAGCAGTTATTCTGTTAAATTAATGGAATATTACTGTTATATCAACATGAAAAATGGAAAGATTGCATTTCTAATTAACTTAAGAAAGAAATCAATGAATATTAACTCCTTGAACCAGTGATGTCACATCTCATCCAGTCATGACTGGTGAGTTGTGTGTTGTACTGTATGTTATATACCAACATAATTACAATTTGATTTGGAGCCAAGATATGAACATTTCATCTGCTATCATGTGAGGGTCACAATCATTCATTTATTTACCACCGAAACATTATATGGATAAATATTTGAAGTCTAAACACAATTTAAGACTTGTTGTAGATTTTCTGTGAGACAATCTCTTGCAAAAGATAATCTTTTCACACTTATGGATTGCCCCTTAACAGTAATTCTTTGGAGATTTTTGGTTTTATCAATACTTTCATTCAATCATTTTATTTCATAAAAATACTATTATAACCCTGTGTCCTGCAATCAGCTATATGAGACCAAAATTTTGCATTTTTGCCAAAACTCCAGTAGATTTAAGGAGTATGCCTTGGTGATTTTGTTGAAGTGTTTTCAGTTTTGTCTTTATGTGTTAGGAGACAGTTTACAGGGATCTGTGCAATAAAATCTCTTAAAACATAATGGAAGATTCATGACATTGTATGTTTTATATGGAATTCTGTTCGTATTATACAATACCCAAGGATCAAGAAGGTTTGACAGAAGTTAGGGGTCCTCATGGTAACAAAAATCTGAATTATTCATATTAGTAGTCAGTAGATGTAAACATTGATGTATTAAAGTCCCAAAGAGGACTTGATGAAGATGATGATGATGATGATGATGATGATTGATGCTTTTCTTTAAAACTGCTAGCCATAAATAGATTAAATAACAATGAGCAGTAGCATGCTGGGATGAATGGTTACCATGTGTGTTCAATTAAGTGAACATGACCTACTTTCAAGGTCAAATGTTAAAGTCTTTGAATATCTTCCTCTTTTTCACCAAAAAGGGCCATGGTGCTTGGCTAATTGGTTTAGCTGAAAAGGAGACCTTTTTGAAGCATAATTATAAATAATATCAACAAAATTTGCAAAGGGAACGATTATTTTAATGTATGAAAATAATAGGAAGTGCAAATATGAACATTTAATACATACAAATATGTGAAACATTTCATCGAACTAAGCAATTAGATAAAATATTAAATCAAATTTTGATTTATTAAATCTTATATATAGCTTTACAATATCTAGTTTTATCCATTTCTACATATCTAATACTACAATTAAACATTTAATCTGTAATTTACATAAAAAAATTGCTAAGTTTATCCTTTACAAGAGATTTGTTTATTTCCCAATTATTTGTGAAAGAATAATAGTTTTAAATGAATGTTAATATCATTTTATAGATAAAAACATTAATTTTTCTATTAAGTGAAATCATTAAAATATCTTCTGTTACCTCAAATTCATTTCAAATTTGTTCTGATCGTCGAATTTCATTATATGACATCATATTTATATACCGGGCAGTCTAACCTTGTCAGCTACTGACTTAGGATTTAATCTGTTACTTCATTAGGAAGATATTTAAATATTCCATATTAAAGAATCATAATGCATTATGCCTCAATTCTATCAAGCAGTGGTGCTGTGTTTGTCATAGGAATATAAAACCTATGTAGGCAAAAAGATATGAAAATTTTCTGTAAAACAAAAATTACACACTGATCAAAACAGCATTTGTCTATACTTTAAATATCCTTTTTTGAAAATGAACATTCAGCTCAAATATTCAACATCACTAAATACAAACATGAAAAAAATGTAATAATAATGATGTACATGGTTAGAATGTTTACAATAAAGTGCATGGCTAGTAAACGGATTTGAAACAATCGGTTAGTTTATATGTACAAGATACTGTTATTTAGCTCCTCAGAATTTGAACATACATAGTAGGTCTAAAGGGTCTTTGACTCCATTTCACTTGCCATCCCACAAGATGGACAATTTAGAAACTTTTACAGGAACTTTTCACATGGAATCTTACTAAATGATAAGGGAAACAGTGTACTTCACTTCATCAGCCAAATATTTTTTTATGTCTTGATTTCTTCCTGATCATGTACCTTACATGGCTGTGTTGTAATGTTTTGTCTAATGTCATATGTATTTTATCTTTACCATATGGAAGATGAGTTACTTGCTCAATATGTTATCAGGTATGAATAAGCCAACTCATATTATTATGATTAATATCAAGTGATAGGAGTTATAGTGAAGGGTCTAAAATGTGGCTTGTGTCACGCCCAAAAAATACAACTCGAAAATAATCTGCTAAGTCACCTTTCAACAAGTTCCTATTGCAACAACTTCCACTATCCAAGCCATGCTATTAAACAGGGATTTCCCCATTATAGATACCCATGGAATCACCGGACATGTACTCGGATCAATTACAACATACTCTGCAAAGCGAACAGAGTGATGAAGATTATCACATCCCTTGTCGCATGAACGGACGATGTCCCCGATGGAGACGGTTGCTGCAGTGCTTGACTCTTTGGTTCTGTTCCTTGATGGGACAATGGGGTCTCTGCATCTGTTCCTTGACGGGATATTGGGAAACATTGTTCACCAGATTCTGAACAGTACTTGTACAGCATTATTTCAAAATTGCGTCTTTTCTGATCTTCTTTCATGATTTTGAATTCTTCATCATTAATTTGCTCACAACGCTCCATCGGTCTGAACTGGCTCAGCTTGTACATCCCATACTCGGCCTTGCCAGGGTAAAGGTCCGCGATTATGCATAGCATTTCGTGTTCTGTAGGAATGATGTCTAGGGCCTCCATGATAGGGTCCGACATCAATAGATTAGCAAAGTCTTTAACCATTGTTTCTGGATTCTCTTCTCCTTCCATGTCGACATGGTATCGTACATTAACTTCGAGTAATCTCTCTTTCCTTTGTATTAGTATATCCTGAAGCTGTAAGGAGTTCAGTCCACCTGACATACACTGATCTCTGATGACGTCAACGGGGTAATGATCATACACATCCATTTCGGAAGGGGCTACGGATCCAAGGGCACAGAGGAGCTCTTTAATTGGCCAGGTTTTCTCTCTCCTCACAGCGTCCATATCCAAGTCGACTCTGATATTCTCACATATAGAGCTTATAGGATCACCATACTGCAAGTGTTTCATCACCTTCTTTTCAAGATATTTTCTGAAAAATTCTGGACCTAGAAGTATATTGATCCTTGCTTTCTCATGTCTCCTGTCCATTGCCTCAGACTTGATTTGTTTGAATCTTCTTGTTGTTAAAAGATCGCAGCTCAACCTTGGTCTGAAGTCTGATAAGACATAGAACCCATACTCGACCTTCAGTGGAAACATCTTAGCAATGGTACACAATACTTCTTTTTCGTCAGGAAAATCTCCCAATGACTTCATGTAGCTGTCTTCTTTGAGGGAACTCAATATTTTATCCGATAATCTTGCAAGATCCTCTTTTCCATCGCGTTCAACAGTACGCTCTATTGTTTCTTGTATCATCGTGTTTTTTCTCTGCATAAGAACCGCGTCCAGAGGGAAATTTCCCTCTGGTTCTGTACAATAATCTCTGATTTCGGTCATGTTGTAATAGTCATACTCCCTGTGGTGTGGATGGAATATCGCCAGATTACACAGGACGTCCAGTATTGGCCAATGGACCCTTCTATCAGTAAATGATGTTTGGAAATCGAGGACGTCACACATATACGATATGGTCTTATTGCTCTCAATCCCGTCTTCTACAGCTTCAAAAACTTTATTTTCTGTGTCAACCCAAGATTTCATTGCAGTAAAATTAAATAAATCATCCTTCAGAATACGTAATAGTTGATCTTGTTTTACCTGTATATTAACCCTGTCAGTGTCGCTTAGTAATGCAGCTGACAAGTTGCGGTATAATGCAATTTTGTTTTCTGTTGTTGTCAGATTGGCTTCTTCCAAATCTCTTCTGTATTCAATAATGTCATTAAAGATATCGAGTGTTGTTACAATATTTTCTGTTAAGAGTCTGAACTGATTGACTAAACCATTTATGCTTGATGTATAATTTGTTTGTAGTTCTTTTGTCATAGCAATTTTACGGTCCAGTTCTTGTGTATCGTTTATATATTTCTGAATTGCCAACCTCATCTCATTTTCCACTTTACTGTATTGTTTCTGTTGCAAATATATAGAAATTCCCGAGGCGATACCTGAAAGTGCACCACTACCGAGTCGTCCAAGAAATGAACGAACAGAAAATTTTCTTGCATTAATGTTTTTGAAACGATGTGTATTTCCCTTTCTTTTGTGTACTAAATTAACCATTCTATGTTTTACGGATTTAAATCTATTTCCAATTTTCTTCAGTTTATGGTGTACAGTTTGTTTTGGGGACATGATACCGTTTCTTACTGAAATTAACTTTTTTACGAATGCACCTTTTATAGCTTTGCCTATCACTGCCTTTTTCCTTGATATGCCATTTACTTTACCATTTTGTTTGACTTCTAAATCATAGTTACTCTTTGATGACATTGCAATGTCCCCGGCTTCCTCGACAATTTTTCCGATAACATAACTGATTATTGCTTGTTCCAAATTCGATCTTTTCATAGTATTTAACTCGTTTACCATTCTTTGGTACACATATTCTATTGGTCTTATATCCATATCTAAACATTGCGAAGTATCGTTTGTTTTAGCGCAAGCAGAATAAGCATTTTCTAGTTCCTTGATAGCTGTGATAGAATCAAACAATCCATTTATATGCTCGAAATACCTAATTATTATGTCCGTTTGATGTTGAATCCGACTTGATTCATGAATCAAATCATTAACTGCGCTGTGTGTCTGGTCTAGCTCATCTGCTTTACTACGTACAGCTTCTTGCCTTTGCTGTAATGTTTCCTTTAGGTGGCATATATTGTTTGTTGGGCAGTCTGTGAATAAAGAAGAAAGTGATAAAACAGTTCAATTTATAACCGTTAAGATATTCGACATGAGGTATTATTGTTTTGAACAACACAAATGCATAAACACAAACGCACATCTACCTTTACTACATTAAACTTGCACGAATACGCATTTCTTTTCTACCGTGTAGAAAGCTACTAGCTTTTTGTCATTATCATACCTGATATCATTTGAACAATGGTAATTCCCAGCTCCACATAGGGTATGGCCTTTCCAGTTATCGAAGCTATCTTGGAAAGTGGCGACACAGCTCTCGGTACATTCTTGATTGCTGCATGACGAAATAAATCCAGTTATAAGTAGTTTACTACTAGAGAGCAGCTACGTTATGACCACAGCAAGATGCTCGTGGACTTTTCAAATTGTCCCAACACTGACCAATGAATATTTCTATGTTATAACTTATATATGAAACGTATTGAGCGATCTACCAAACTTTCGGAAATTGGAAATGTTCTTTAAACCAATATCGATACCAAAAACAAACAAACAAACAAAAAACCCAGCATAATCGACGAGGCCTCTTAGCTTAATTTAATAATTAATAATAATGATCGTTATATTATTTTGATTTTGTAAAAAAAAAAAAAAAAAAACGCACAAGGAAAAAGCATTTTGAAAAGGGAACCAAGTAACAGCAACAGTGTCAAATAATGAATATAAAACCTCATCATTCATAAAATCATCTCCGCATTGTGTTTGATTTGTGAGAGATTCACTGGATTGTGCTAGTTAAATACGAACATGTCGAGCCACTAGAATTTCAAATCCATATGTTTTATTTTTTTAATTTTGCAGAAATTTGACAAGATTTTTTTTTTTTTTTACCTTTTGTCAATATTTTAGGAACACTTTACAACGGTCACTTACCTTCTTTCGCTATTTGTGAAACAGTACGACGTATCGCGGAGAATATCCCTCTCTTATTTCGCACATTTTTGGTCATCTGATTCTCAGCATTGTAACCTGATTTGACGAAACAGAAATTATTTGAATTTTTTATTGTATTTATTTTGAAATACATTCAGTATAACCGCGATGCATTGAATCTGCACTAAAGCAGGTATACATTCAATGTAAAGCCAAACTTTAAAATAGGTATACATTCATTGGAAAGTCTGACTTTACAACAGGTATACATTCAACGTAAAGTCAGACTTTAAAACAGGTATACATTCATTGTAAAGCCAAACATTAAAATAGGTATACATTCATTGTAAAGCCAGACTTTAAAACAGGTGTACATTCATTGTAAAGCCTGACTTTACAACAGGTATACATTCATTGTAAGCCAGACTTTAAAACAGGTGTACATTCATGGTAAAGCCAGACTCGCATGCTAACATATATCACGCTGGTTTACAACAGATATGCAAATATACAATATACAATTTGTGTGTCCTAAGGATTTAAATATGTCTTTTCATATACATTTATTTTAGAGGATTATTTGATTCTAGAGCTCCAATGCCTCCCGCTCAATTTAGAACTCATAGAACTTTCATTAGTTTGCTTAAATGATGATGATAATAAGTTTATATATATTCATGAAAAAAACATGACACAGGCATTTGTAATTCTATATTGAATAAAAATAAAATACCCGGTAAAGGTAAAGACCTATACCAGGTATTTCATCAAACTTGTCTTAGAGACCACCTGAATCTAGCGATTCTCTCTCGTGTGGCCGCGTTTTCACCCCCGCAATGTTTTTATTTACTATACTACTTCCCTGAACAAAAATTAGAAACTACCTGTAATACGTGGCCTTTAAGACTGGAAGGTCACATATGACGGTATTATTCAATTTATAACTACAAAAGCCTGTACCACAATTTGCTTACTTCGTGTTGGGTCCCCGGTCCTTCTCTCACTTCGAGCTTGAATGAGTCTCCTACTGCCTTCGACCTCACCGGAATCTAAAATAAAGTAAAACAAGTAATAGAGTGGATAATTGCCAATTATGGCTAAATGCAGCACCTTTTGAAAAAAGCATGACACTTGATACACATATACTCTTGGCCAGAATCAAGAGATTACGAGATGGAAGCATCGTTAAAAAGTCTACATATATTTTTTTTAATATGGCTCTCATTTTGAACGCTGTTTATGAACTAAAACGATATGTTGGTATTCCCTATGTTCCATATATCATGTAAATATATCAAGGGCGTAGCTTCCTATACGCGGGAACGCGGTTGCGTACACATAATTATAAAAATCCGAAATTTTGATTGTCGTGATTTATACCAAGTACTGAGAAAGTAAACACGAAGACATAATTTTAACTTAATTTTGAAAATTGAGAAAGCGACAGATACCAGCAAACAGATAGATGAGTTTTTTAAAGCTAGTCAAAGAGATACTTCACAGTGGGAAAGGTATCATCATATATCGGATCCTGTTCTGGATATAGCGTTTGCCAACTGCGATGTGTATATACTGCAAAGCGCACGCTTTAAACTTAGCAATTGTTCATTGCTCAACAGACCCCAGATAGGAACAGTTCAAGATGTTGCCTTTCCATTCCACTATTCTACAAAGTTGAACAAGTATCAAATGAGCTAGCTTTGGATGCAGATGCACGGCAAAACTAAATTGAAACCCCATTGTTAAACCAGATGGATTTCGAAGCCGTATTCTCATTGTCGTCGGATCCCTTGAATACCTGTGAGATAGAAGGGACGCAGAATCTGGGCAGCAAGTAGCAAGTAGCACCACATCTGCGTACATCAGACCTAGCTACGCCACTGATAATATATCTGCAGGTAGGGCGTATAAGAATTGTACCTGCTGCCCCATTGCATGATCATATATTTTCTCTTCTTCATCAACAATGTTTCAACTGTCTTTTCCTAATGTCTCCCTTGACTTAATATAGTAGGAAGACATTCATCAAATAGAAAACAAACACAAAGATCACATTCAGGACAGACATTGTATTGAATTGATAGAGAAATTGCATGGTACAGATATTCAAGAACAATTCTTTAATTTTTCCGATAATATGCTTTACAAAAATGTAAATGTAAACTTTATTTATTTTACAACAATTGCGAAACAAGTTACATATATAAACTTATATCAATCACGCTTGTTGGCTGTAAGGCTTTTTATTTCAGACATATAATCATTTTAATTTAAATATGAACATGCACTGTCCATTCATCGTATTATTTGCATGATTAGTGCTAATAAGATGTATATGTGTACAATATTAATCAAGAGATAGATTTGGTGCTGAGATTGCTGAAATAAACTTTTCAAGTAAAAAAAATATTTAGTGCTATAATGGAACTTTAAGTGACAGATACAATAATGTACAACTTCTGTTATTACATGTACATGGTAAAATATTTTGTTTCTAATTTTTTTAACTGTGTTCTGTATTTCTTTTTTGCTTATTTTGTCAAATCCATGCCTGTATGTTCTAAGAAAATGTGTGAAACACAGGTAAATTTTAGGTGACTGTACAGGTTAAAAAAACAGCTTATATGAAGCAGTATATAATTACCTTCCCATTGCTTCATGAAACAACACCTTACCTTTTGATAAAAAAACTGTTGGCGTTCAGAGAACACCCCTTATTAACAATATTCGACATAATTGTATATGTCGTTTTACATCATTAATAACAATGGACATTGTTCAGCCTTTATTGTTGCGTGTACGCTATAATGACACCACCGTACATAAATGTACATCTATTACGTGTAACATATAATATACTTACTTGGGTAAGCCCACACCACAGCTAGTATGAGCAGCAGTAAAATACAGACGTACTTCATCTTTCTTGGCACAAAATACTGGAACGATGATGCTGAAAACGTAAAGATACTGATGATAATTGACCGTGATATGTTTTATTTTAGACGCATTTAACAGTCACAGTTCCTTTTTTAACTTAATATTTCTGTCAATGAATCTCAGTTATTAGGTTAAGGATCACACCTCATTGTATTTTAAGCTTTAAAACGCTCTCAATACTCAGACTCAAACATGAGTTTTCCCAAAATTCAAACTGATTTATAACATCAAATGTATGCCTCACCGATTTTCAATATTTATTCCTTACCTTGGCCTTTTATTCTAGCTTTGCGGCTGGACATCCAAGGCGAAATTGTATGTACACCTGCCGAACCCGACTTTTATGCTCAACCAACTCTGGGGAAACCAGTGTCAACCAAAACGCTGTCAACTGATTAGGAATTTATTTATATGGCTTTCTCTCTAATAAGTAGGAAACCAGGGTATTACGTCAACAGGAAATATCTGTTTACGATTCTAAAAGACAACAGTGAACTTAATGACATTGAGAACATATTTTGTAAAGAGGTCTTGTACATAAATTGTTATGGTAGACGAGTTTTTTGGTATGAACAGTTTATATTTTATAGTTTTCAATAGATAAACGCTCTTCAAAACAGGTATTCGTGATATATTTATTGTGTTTGTAAATCAATGTTTGTGGACTATAAGACAAGTTCGACTGAAGTACGAATCGTGATAATATTTCATTAAGACATTTTACGGAGGTAAGATTATCTTTCACCATATATTTAATGCATATGTAATTGATAACTACAGTAGTAGAACGGTATCATGCCTCTATAAAAATATAGCACATCGGCAGGAATACGGTGACACATCTGTACTCATACCATGTACATGTTGAGGGCACCGGATTGCCGCCGCTTCATTACGTACAACTGCCAATGAAGCACTTTTGCTTGAAACGACAGCGTAACGACCATCTTCGCTACCAAGGTTTCTGATTAAGGGTACAACGTAATCAGGAGCCTTGGCTAGCGAAGATGCGCAACGACATGATTTTATGTTTCTCTTGATGACGATTTAATACCGTTCCGTACTAGTACCGATATCCGAATGTGTAACATACATTGTACTTTTAAAGGTTTACCAATAACCAGACGTCTACAGCCTGCAAAATATGTATTTGTATACTGCATTTTAGTTAAATATGACTTCAGTAAAGATTGAGCTGGTGCTATATTTATAAGTGGGTTAACAATAGTTACTAAAGATTGAGTTGGTGCTATCTAAAGATTGAGTTGGTTCTATATTTATAAGTGGATCAACCGTAGTTACATGTCGTTTTGGTTTCGATACACTGCGGTCCCTAATCGAGTATCGGTTTCTGGTAGTCACTTCCTCTGACAAATTTGATATTTTAAGGACTAGGCACAAGTTACATCAGCTTATATATGTAAGCCCTTCTTAACAGTTGTTTATCACTTATATGAGATCATCATTAGATATAAATGTATAGATATATGTGAAAATGCTAAAAGTGATCCATACCGACGAAGTATTTCAGAAAGAAAAAAACCCCAACAAGTCTTTAATAGTACTTTTGTCTATAACCTTGGCGATTCTTCAGATACATAACCCTATAATTTATACAAGAAAAAAATACGATGACTTCAAATGGATGAATAAATTAAAAGTTTAAAAAATATTCATGGAAGCGACTGATCGACTGATATCATTCAGTATATAATATCATTTTACCTTAATTATGCCTGGCTACCCAACCCTAATCTGTAGAAACACTTCTGTTAATTATTCGTAACAACAGTTCACATCAATCTACGTACCGATATCGGGCAGAAAAGTAGTTACATTAAATGTAAAGGACAACAATAACAAGTTAGAGTTATGTGATTTAGATGGGGTAACAAGTGGGAGGTATATGTGATTTAGATGGGGTAACAAGTGGGAGGTGTGTGATTTAGATGGGGTAACAAGTGGGAGGTATATGTGATTTAGATGGGGTAACAAGTGGGAGGTATATGTGATTTAGATGGGGTAACAAGTGGGAGGTATATGTGATTTAGATGGGGTAACAAGTGGGAGGTATATGTGATTTAGATGGGGTAACAAGTGGGAGGTATATGTGATTTAGATGGGGTAACAAGTGGGAGGTATGTGTGATTTAGATGGGGTAACAAGTGGGAGGTATATGTGATTTAGATGGGGTAACAAGTGGGAGGTATATGTGATTTAGATGGGGTAACAAGTGGGAGGTATATGTGATTTAGATGGGGTAACAAGTGGGAGGTGTGTGATTTAGATGGGGTAACAAGTGGGAGGTGTGTGATTTAGATGGGGTAACAAGTGGGAGGTGTGTGATTTAGATGGGGTAACAAGTGGGAGGTGTGTGATTTAGATGGGTAACAAGTGGGAGGTATATGTGATTTAGATGGGGTAACAAGTGGGAGGTGTGTGATTTAGATGGGTAACAAGTGGGAGGTATATGTGATTTAGATGGGGTAACAAGTGGGAGGTGTGTGATTTAGATGGGGTAACAAGTGGGAGGTGTGTGATTTAGATGGGTAACAAGTGGGAGGTATATGTGATTTAGATGGGGTAACAAGTGGGAGGTGTGTGATTTAGATGGGTAACAAGTGGGAGGTATATGTGATTTAGATGGGGTAACAAGTGGGGAGGTGTGTGATTTAGATGGGTAACAAGTGGGAGGTATATGTGATTTAGATGGGGTAACAAGTGGGAGGTGTGTGATTTAGATGGGTAACAAGTGGGAGGTATATGTGATTTAGATGGGTAACAAGTGGGAGGTGTGTGATTTAGATGGGGAACAAGTGGGAGTATAGGTGATTTAGGATGGGGTAACAAGGTGGAGGTATATGTGTGATTTAGATGGGGTAACAAGTGGGAGGTATATGTGATTTAGATGGGTAACAAGTGGGAGGTATATGGATTAGATGGGTAACAAGTGGGAGTATGTGTGTGATTTAGATGGGTAACAAGTGGGAGGTATATGTGATTTAGATGGGGTAACAAGTGGGAGGTATGTGTGTGATTTAGATGGGTAACAAGTGGGAGGTATATGTGATTTAGATGGGGTAACAAGTGGGAGGTATATGTGATTTAGATGGGTAACAAGTGGAGAGGTATATGTGATTTAGATGGGTAACAAGTGGGAGGTATATGTGATTTAGATGGGGTAACAAGTGGGAGGTATATGTGATTTAGATGGGTAACAAGTGGGAGGTATGTGTGTGATTTAGATGGGTAACAAGTGGGAGGTATATGTGATTTAGATGGGTAACAAGTGGGAGGTATATGTGATTTAGATGGGTAACAAGTGGGAGGTATATGTGATTTAGATGGGTAACAAGTGGGAGGTATGTGTGTGATTTAGATGGGTAACAAGTGGGAGGTATATGTGATTTAGATGGGTAACAAGTGGGAGGTATATGTGATTTAGATGGGTAACAAGTGGGAGGTATGTGTGTGATTTAGATGGGTAACAAGTGGGAGGTATATGTGATTTAGATGGGGTAACAAGTGGGAGGTATATGTGATTTAGATGGGGTAACAAGTGGGAGGTATATGTGATTTAGATGGGGTAACAAGTGGGAGGTATAAGTGATTTAGATGGGTAACAAGTGGGAGGTATATGTGATTTAGATGGGTAACAAGTGGGAGGTATGTGTGATTTAGATGGGGTAACAAGTGGGAGGTATATGTGATTTAGATGGGGTAACAAGTGAGAGGTATATGTGATTTAGGTGGGGTAACAAGTTGGTGGTATATGTGATTTAGATGGGTAACAAGTGGGAGGTATGTGTGATTTAGATGGGGTAACAAGTGAGAGGTATATGTGATTTAGGTGGGGTAACAAGTTGGTGGTATATGTGGTTTAGATGGGTAACAAGTGAGAGGTATATGTGATTTAGGTGGGGTAACAAGTGGGAGGTATATGTGATTTAGATGGGTAACAAGTGAGAGGTATATGTGGTTTAGGTGGGGTAACAAGTGAGAGGTACATTAAATGTATATGTGATTTAGGTGGGGTAACAAGTCTGTGGTAAGTGATTAAGAGGGGTAAGAAGGTGGAGTTATGTGATTTGGATAGGGGAAATATGGAATAATGTATGTGCCTGTTCATCCTATCATCATAAATAACCTATGTTATTTTTCAATATTAAAATTCTGGCCCAAACCTTACGTAATTTATATTACATGTATATGGATCGATTAATCTTCATCAACTTAGTGAACACTCTGAGGTACTGGGATTAAAAAATGACTGTGGTCTAAAAAAATATTAATATCATTTGATCATTGAAAAGAAAATTATATATTAAGATACATGTTTGAGAAAATTAAGACGGGTACTTATTATTTACTGTCGGGTAACATACGGGATTCTGTGATATACAGTGTAGTCCCATGTACACGACTGGGAAAAGTCGAGGTAATTACTTTATAGTTTATGGTGTTTGGGCTTCTCCATGATACATTTCAACATATCTAGGTTTCGAGAGGTGCAGGTTGATGAAACTAAAGAAAAGTGTTTCATGCACATATGGTTTAAGAATTCAGTTGTTAAGTCTGTGGTGATGAAAGAACGAGTATCCATTAGATTTTTAAAATCATGAAAATAAGAAAAAAAATCATATCGTTAGAAAATCCAGTCATGTACCTGTATCGAGAAAATAAATATTACTGCAATTTTACATAATTTGATTTATGTTGTAATAATCTGTCATATTATACTTCAAAGTATTCTCCAACTATGTATCATTAACCAGATAGCTTAACAGGGACATATTATGTCCCTGATATATACTGCGGTGACCTAACGTCGTCTTTGTTTTAGTTATTAAGTCACATAAGTACAAGTTAAATACCTGTACACTGCGGTATATAGTTATGTCTGGTATTCATTTCCTCTGACACATTATATATTTTTAGGACTGATCAGAACACGTTATTTGTTAGCCATTACGTAAGCCCTCCTCGCCAACTGTATATCAACATTACAATATAACTTCCTTAGATATACTTGTATAGAGGGGGAAGACATTTCAATGTCTGGTGGAGACATTTTAAATGTCTTTTTGGCGGTTTTTATTTGGTTAACCCCCACATTGACTTATTATGTTATGTTTGATCAAAGTAATATTTTATATGTATTTGGTATATATGAGTAATTTCATCTCATAATCTTGTATGTTTTGTCACCTTCTGTGAGGGTGGCCTTATTCATTCAAATACAGTTGTTGAGTTGTTTCTTGTAAGTGTGTAGATGCATAAATATATCTGTATATAAATCATAACCATCAAAAACGATGATGTCTAGTATATCGTCAACATGATTTGCCTTTTGATAGGTATGGTCTCCTAGACTATAGTCAGTATTCTGTCGACTTTAATTAGTAACTGGTATACCGTCTACATAACTTGCCTATTACAGTCTCTTTGTCTCACCGACTAGTGTTTCTGTCTATTGATGGTCTTCGTCTCACCGACTAGTGATTCTGCCTATTGATAGTCTTCGTCTCACCGACTAGTGATTCTGTCTATTGATAGTCTTCGTCTCATCGACTATTGATTCTGCGCATTGATCGACTTAGTCTCACCGACTTCAGCCATTGTTATATTGACTTCAGCTAAACACTGATTTTACACATACACGACTTCACCTATTTCTACAGTATGTTCGTCTCACCGACTCTAGTTTAAGCGCCTACAGTATAGACAATAGATCATCAAAAAAGTAAATAAAAGTGAATAAAAATTAACATTTTGATTTGAAATGTCCTTATGGTTAATATAATCTAGGTGCGGGACCTGTCATTTCTAAGTTATACATCTGCTCGTAATATAATATCAGCTGCTATTTTTCGGTATTAATTAGTCATATTCTGGTTTGCATTGACGTCGATTCTAAAACTGAAACTGAACCGGCTTCCGGGAATCTATGACTCAAACACATGATTATCGAAATTATCGAATGCCAACAGCTCCTAAGTACCAGAAAACTGTTTGATAGACTGTCGAGATCCTTACCTATTCAAATACAGGTATTTTTTATATTCCAATGGTTTTATGGGAAATCCTAGCGGTTCAGAATAACAGGAAATAAAACATTCTACACATAATAAATTCATAAACACCATTGATAAATTATCTTTATTCTGTAATACATACAGTAAAATGGTACTTCAAAATAACTCGTATAGTTTTGTTATTTTTCGTCTAGCCCGTGATAGTCTTCGTATCACCGACTAGTGATTCTGTCTATTGATAGTCTTCGTCTCACCGACTAGTGATTCTGTATATTGATAGTCTTCGTCTCACCGACTAGTGATTCTGTCTATTGATAGTCTTCGTCTCAACGACTAGTGATTCTGTCTATTGATGGTCTTCGTCTCAACGACTAGTGATTATGTCTATAGCTAGTCTTCGTCTCACCGACTAGTGATTCTGTCTATTGATAGTCTTCGTCTCACCGACTAGTGATTCTGTATATTGATAGTCTTCGTCTCACCGAATATTGATTCTGTCTATTGATAGTCTTCGTCTCACCGACTTGTGATTCTGTCTATTGATAGTCTTCGTCTCACCGACTAGTGATTATGCGTATTGATAGTCTTAGTCTCACCGACTAGTGATTCTGTCTATTGATAGGCTTCGTCTCACCGACTAGTGATTCTGTCTATTGATAGTCTTCGTCTCACCGACTAGTGATTCTGCGTATTGATAGTCTTCGTCTCACCGACTAGTGATTCTGTCTATTGATAGTCTTCGTCTCACCGACTAGTGATTCTGTCTATTGATAGTCTTCGTCTCACCGACTTGTGATTCTGTCTATTGATAGTCTTCGTCTCACCGACTAGTGATTCTGTCTATTGATAGTCTTCGTGTCACCGACTAGTGATTCTGTCTATTGATAGTCTTCGTCTCACCGACTAGTGATTCTGTCTATTGATAGTCTTCGTCTCACCGACTAGTGATTCTGCCTCTTGATAGTCTTCTTCTCACCGACTAGTGATTCTGTCTATTGATAGTCTTCGTCTCACCGACTAGTGATTCTGCGTATTGATAGTCTTCGTCTCACCGACTATTGATTCTGTCTATTGATAGTCTTCGTCTCACCGACTAGTGATTCTGCGTATTGATAGTCTTCGTCTCACCGACTAGTGATTCTGCGTATTGATAGTCTTCGTCTCACCGACTAGTGATTCTGCCTATTGATAGTCTTCGTCTCACCGACTAGTGATTCTGTCTATTGATAGTCTTCGTCTCACCGACTAGTGATTCTGCGCATTGATCGACTTAGTCTCACCGACTTCAGCCATTGTTATATTGACTTCAGCTAAACACTGATTTTACACATACACGACTTCACCTATTTCTACAGTATGTTCGTCTCACCGACTCTATAGTTTAAGCGCCTACAGTATAGACAATAGATCATCAAAAAAGTAAATAAAAGTGAATAAAAATTAACATTTTGATTTGAAATGTCCTTATGGTTAATATAATCTAGGTGCGGGACCTGTCATTTCTAAGTTATACATCTGCTCGTTATATAATATCAGCTGCTATTTTTCGGTATTAATTAGTCATATTCTGGTTTGCATTGACGTCGATTCTAAAACTGAAACTGAACCGGCTTCCGGGAATCTATGACTCAAACCCATGATTATCGAAATTATCGAATGCCAACAGCTCCTAAGTGCCAGAAAACTGTTTGATAGACTGTCGAGATCCTTACCTATTCAAATACAGGTATTTTTTATATTCCAATGGTTTTATGGGAAATCCTAGCGGTTCAGAATAACAGGAAATAAAACATTCTACACATAATAAATTCATAAACACCATTGATAAATTATCTTTATTCTGTAATACATACAGTAAAATGGTACTTCAAAATAACTCGTATAGTTTTGTTATTTTTCGTCTAGCCCGTGATAGTCTTCGTCTCACCGACTAGTGATTCTGTCTATTGATAGTCTTCGTCTCACCGACTAGTGATTCTGTATATTGATAGTCTTCGTCTCACCGACTAGTGATTATGCGTATTGATAGTCTTAGTCTCACCGACTAGTGATTCTGTCTATTGATAGGCTTCGTCTCACCGACTAGTGATTATGTCTATTGCTAGTCTTCGTCTCACCGACTAGTGATTCTGTCTATTGCTAGTCTTCGTCTCACCGACTAGTGATTCTGTATATTGATAGTCTTCGTCTCACCGAATATTGACTCTGTCTATTGATAGTCTTCGTCTCACCGACTTGTGATTCTGTCTATTGATAGTCTTCGTCTCACCGACTAGTGATTATGCGTATTGATAGTCTTAGTCTCACCGACTAGTGATTCTGTCTATTGATAGGCTTCGTCTCACCGACTAGTGATTATGTCTATTGCTAGTCTTCGTCTCACCGACTAGTGATTATGTCTATTGCTAGTCTTCGTCTCACCGACTAGTGATTCTGCGTATTGATAGTCTTCGTCTCATCGACTATTGATTCTGTCTATTGATAGTCTTCGTCTTACCGACTAGTGATTCTGCGTATTGATAGTCTTCGTCTCACCGACTAGTGATTATGTCTATTGCTAGTCTTCGTCTCACCGACTAGTGATTCTGTCTATTGATAGTCTTCGTCTCACCGACTAGTGATTATGTTTATTGCTAGTCTTCGTCTCACCGACTAGTGATTCTGCGTATTGATAGTCTTCGTCTCATCGACTATTGATTCTGTCTATTGATAGTCTTCGTCTTACCGACTAGTGATTCTGCGTATTGATAGTCTTCGTCTCACCGACTAGTGATTCTGCGTATTGATAGTCTTCGCATCACCGACTAGTGATTCTGCGTATTGATAATCTTCGTCTCACCGACTAGAGATTCTGTATATTGATAGTCTTCGTCTCACCGACTAATGATTCTGTCTATTGATAGTCTTCGTCTCACCGACTAGTGATTCTGTATATTGATAGTCTTCGTCTCATCGACTAGTGATTCTGTCTATTGATAGTCTTCGTCTCACCGACTAGTGATTCTGTCTATTGATATTCTTCGTCTCACCGACTTGTGATTCTGTCTATTGATAGTCTTCGTCTCACCGACTAGTGATTCTGTCTATTGATAGTCTTCGTGTCACCGACTAGTGATTCTGTCTATTGATAGTCTTCGTCTCACCGACTAGTGATTCTGCCTATTGATAGTCTTCGTCTCACCGACTAGTGATTCTGCCTATTGATAGTCTTCGTCTCACCGACTAGTGATTCTGCCTATTGCTAGTCTTCGTCTCACCGACTAGTGATTCTGCGTATTGATAGTCTTCTCATCACAGACTAGTGATTCTGCCTATTGATAGTCTTCGTCTCACCGACTAGTGATTCTGTATATTGATAGTCTTCGTCTCATCGACTAGTGATTATGTCTATTGATTTTCTTCGTCTCACCGACTAGTGATTCTGTCTATTGATAGTCTTCGTCTCACCGACTAGTGATTCTGTATATTGATAGTCTTCGTCTCACCGACTAGTGATTCTGTCTATTGATAGTCTTCGTCTCACCGACTAGTGATTCTGTCTATTGATAGTCTTCGTCTCACCGACTAGTGATTCTGTCTATTGATAGTCTTCGTCTCATCGACTAGTGATTCTGTCTATTGATAGTCTTCGTCTCACCGACTAGTGATTCTGTATATTGATAGTCTTCGTCTCACCGACTAGTGATTCTGCCTCTTGATAGTCTTCGTCTCAACGACTAGTGATTCTGTCTATTGATGGTCTTCGTCTCACCGACTAGTGATTCTGTCTATTGATAGTCTTAGTCTCAACGACTAGTGATTCTGTCTATTGATAGTCTTCGTCTCACCGACTAGTGATTCTGCCTATTGATAGTCTTAGTCTCACCGACTAGTGATTCTGTCTATTGATAGGCTTCGTCTCACCGACTAGTGATTATGTCTATTGCTAGTCTTCGTCTCACCGACTAGTGATTCTGTCTATTGCTAGTCTTCGTCTCACCGACTAGTGATTCTGTCTATTGCTAGTCTTCGTCTCACCGACTAGTGATTCTGTCTATTGCTAGTCTTCGTCTCACCGACTAGTGATTCTGTGTATTGCTAGTCTTCGTCTCACCGACTAGTGATTCTGTCTATTGATAGTCTTCGTCTCACCGACTAGTGATTCTGTCTATTGATAGTCTTCGTCTCACCGACTAGTGATTCTGTCTATTGATAGTCTTCGTCTCACCGACTAGTGATTCTGTATATTGATAGTCTTCGTCTCACCGACTAGTGATTCTGCCTATTGCTAGTCTTCGTCTCACCGACTAGTGATTCTGTCTATTGATAGTCTTCGTCTCACCGACTAGTGATTCTGTCTATTGATAGTCTTCGTCTCACCGACTAATGATTCTGTCTATTGATAGTCTTCGTCTCGCCGACTAGTGATTATGTCTATTGATAGTCTTCGTCTCACCGACTAATGATTCTGTCTATTGATAGTCTTCGTCTCGCCGACTAGTGATTCTGTCTATTGATAGTCTTCGTCTCACCGACTAGTGATTCTGTCTATTGATAGTCTTCGTCTCACCGACTAGTGATTCTGCCTATTGATAGTCTTCGTCTCACCGACTAGTGATTCCTTAATTGATTTCTTAAATATGTTGGGAACCCCAATGGTTATATTCATGCAAATATATCATGTTTTAGATAAAAAAAATTAAAAACTTTCAGTGTGAATATTAGATTTATTATAAAAACATGACATTCGATCAACTATTTACATTGTTAAAAAATACAAAGTTTTCAGCATATTCGGATACTTAATATTAATGAACATTTTCTTTGTATTTCGAATTCAAATTGATGCAGTTTTATATCTAAATCAAAAACTAAATACATCTTAATTTAAGTCAAATCGATAAGTCTACAAGAAGTATGTCTATACATTATTCATGTTGTTGAAGAATGGCATAGCATACCCAATATGTACCTATTAGTGACGTGATAACCAAAAACAATACATTGCCTGATATTTCAAAACTTCACAATAATATAATTTTCAATGTGATTATTTATTGATAGTCCACCAACACGACAATAAATTTATCTACTGAAGTATTCATTGGTTTAACGTGAAAAAAAAATATCATGTGCAAGATACTGTTATAGAAAGGTCACAAGTTTATTTTGTGTGTATGATTTAAAATTACAGAAGAACAGAGTTAAATCAGTTAAAACAGATCTGTCAACCGATTTCAAAATCAATTAAATCCGTGGAAAATATTAACGAAGGAAAAACTGACATGGAAACAGATGCGAAGGTTGGAAAAAGTCTTAAGCAGTATAACACACCTACTAATTTATAAAGTATATTGAAGAGTACAACAAGTGTCCTTTTAATTCTTCTTGTACATAACTTGCAATAATAGTGATACAGTTATATAGAATGAGCTAACTCAACATTTATATATACGTAATATGAACATTAGCTTACAAAAATATATTTCAGTGGGTTAATTTCTACCCGTCTACATAACATTTTGTTTATCAGTCAATTCCTATCAATCTTGTAGTATACTTACCAATTCCTATCAATCTTGTAGTATACTTACCAATTCCTATCAATCTTGTAATATACTTACCAATTCCTATCAATATAGTAGTATACTTACCAATTCCTATCAATCTAGTAGTATACTTACCAATTCCTATCAATCTAGTAGTATACTTACCAATTCCTATCAATCTAGTGGTATACTTACCAATTCCTATCAATCTAGTAGTATACTCACCAATTCCTATCAATCTAGTGGTATACTTACCAATTCCTATCAATCTAGTAGTATACTTACCAATTCCTATCAATCTTGTAGTATACTTACCAATTCCTATCAATCTTGTAGTATACTTACCAATTCCTATCAATCTTGTAATATACTTACCAATTCCTATCAATATAGTAGTATACTTACCAATTCCTATCAATCTAGTGGTATACTTACCAATTCCTATCAATCTTGTAGTATACTTACCAATTCCTATCAATCTTGTAATATACTTACCAATTCCTATCAATCTTGTAGTATACTTACGAATTCCTATCAATCTAGTGGTATACTTACCAATTCCTATCAATCTTGTAATATACTTACCAATTCCTATCAATCTAGTAGTATACTTACCAATTCCTATCAATCTAGTAGTATACTTACCAATTCCTATCAATCTAGTGGTATACTTACCAATTCCTATCAATCTAGTAGTATACTTACCAATTCCTATCAATCCGAATAGTATACTTAATTTCTACCGATCTAAGTAGTATATTTATTAAATTTCCATCGACTCAAGTACTTAAAACAGTTAATTTCTTTTCATCTGAGTAATATGCGTACTTAATTTCTATCGATTTAAGTATTTAATCATTTAACGAAGTAAATTCTGTCTGAAAACCGTTGCGGAATTTATAAGTCATTTAGAAATAAATATATAAATCGAGAAGTAACTGCATTTGCAGTATCCCTAGCTAAAGATGATAAACTAACAGGAAAATTAAACAGTGGATGTTTATATGAGTTGTTGGTGCTGTAGAAGCTGTGTGATCTGCTAGTTGCTTTCGAGCTTGAAATATTGGTATGCTGTCTTTCTCGATTACAACATGTGCTCTATCTTGCACCATCACACTAGTGAAATTATCTACAGAAGATTTGTGTTCAACACAAAATCCATGGTTATCACAAAAGTGCTTTCGAAACCTTTGCTTCATATAATTGTTCCTTTGCTCGATAGCAAAGGATGACATTAAATCAAAGACATCTGCCGAAAAAGACTGATGATTCTGCTGGAAGAATGACATTTTATAGAAACCAAACTCTTCTCTTTCGGGATAAAGTCGAGAGATAGTGTGCAGTATATGTAACCTAGAAATACTCAATCCATATTTCCTTGACAACTCATCGTGTCTTAGTTTATTATAGATGTTATCAAAGACAAAACCGACATCACCGACACTTTGGTCTGAAACAGCTTCACGGACTTCCCGTTCAATAAGCACTTCTTTTCGTTGTTTAACGGTCTCGCTACAAAGTGTATTCGAAGGATGTTTCGAAGACCCGCATTTTTCTCTTAACATTTCGAGGGGATAAGAATCATAATCATTACAATCTAATCTGACTGTAGAGAGTGTACACAATACATCCTCTGATGACACAACCGTATCTAAACTTACAGATGATCCGCCATATTTGCAAATATAAACGCCCAACGATTTAAGGATATCACTAACAGAGTGCCTTTTGTTGGAACACCTCGAAACCTCCTCGTACAAGGATAATCGTGATTTCATCCAGTCTTCGAAACGTTCGAGATTGAAGTCAAACTTTATCCATGGAAGAAGCTTGCTTTCTTGATTTAAAAGCATTCTTGGATTTTGGAAATCTTTGGTTTGATAGGGAATATATTGTAGTTCTTCTAATGTAAATGTATCATGTGTTTCTGACATATGTCGACCCGTTGTCGTATTCCAAATGTTTTGGAGAATACTCAGGATGTCTTGAAATTCACAAGCACATTTTTCTGAAAGATTGTTTATCTCGGACTCGCTTGTTAACCGTTCGGTAATTATTCCAGTACGATAATCTTTCAACTCCTTGACAAATTTAGAATATGTGCTGCTCAGATGGTGCATTTTGAATTTTACTTCAAACCAATCCCTCTCCTTTGCTAATTGAATAATTCGCATCTCTTTCTGTTCAATCACTTGTCGTGTGTTTTTTATCCAATCCAGTCCTTTTAATGTGAAAGGAAATGTTGCCCTTAGCTTCACTTGGAACCACCCAAATTCAGAATACCCGTCTAGTGTAGAGCGTAATTTCGACAGGAATGTCTTGTAGATGTCTAAACCATCGGTCGGACGCCAAGTCGGTACCCTCTGCAATATCGTGTCCTGGGTATGTGTCCAGAGATGTGCGTTTGTGTCGTGGTCGTTCTGAAGGACATCGGGTATCATGTACATCACTACTCCCCACGTGGTAGGATATTTCTCAGCCCTGAGTCGGTACTTCGAGTATGTTACCGCGTATTTGGAGTGGTACGAGTTCACTAAAATTTCAGCATCAGATGATAATACGTTGTCGGAAAACATTTTCAAATAAAACGACACAATGTTTTTCTCTTTCTGTATCTCAACAAATGAAACGTTAAAATTAGCACAGAATGCTGACAACAGCTGGATTAAATTTTGAACCGACGATGTTTTGATTTCTCGAATGCCTACACGTTCCATGAATGACAATTCTGAATGAACGTCATTAACGAATGCTCCAATGGTAGACAGTTTGTATTCAAGCGGCTGCATGAGTTTATCCATAAACGAGAAAAAGGAGAACTTTTCCGACATTTTAGATCCCAGATACTGGAAAATGTGTTCTCTCATCAATGCGTCTAATTTGTAGTTGTCCTTCAGTATGATTGTAAGGCCTTGTAACGACATATACATCTGGTCAGCCATATGTCGGTTGTTAACTTGGACCCTCTCCAGCCATGCGGACCGTAGCCTAGAACGGTCATACTGGTGACAGTTGTGGTTTATGAGTCCAATCGCCTCTTCTCGGTAACGTTGAATAGCTACCAGGTACCTGCATATGATTGTTTGTCGTCCTTTACATCCTTCTGCAAAAGAAATAAGAACATTTGGGTTATGTTATAGATCTACATTTTTTTCTGTAGGCCTTAGCTTTTTAACACAATAACGACACAAGCTAGTTTTAATCTGTGTTGATATCCTGGATAGTGCGGACAATTCTACAACAAGCTCTTACGTCATGTCGTGAAGTATAACAGACGTAGTGCTCTATAGAACCTGTATTAAATTAAACATTTATAACATTGAGAATGATATGTAATGCATCTGAACATCAGTATTAATAATGCCAAATGAGTTGAGTCTTAATTACAAAATTATCATATCAATGTTAACTTAAAGAAGCACAACACAATTGCAGAAATGATATATAACATGGTAACACCAGAGACCTATATTAATAGGTCTCTGGTAACACTAATGACGAAGGAAGACAACTTTATGACTCGTGCCCTGACCGGGCCTCGAACTCACGATCTATGGCACCACAAATACCCGCAGCTTATACTGCTGCGCCATATCCGCGTTCTTAAATAAATAAATATATATATATCGTAGTATCTTCTTATCATACCATCACCTCAGACTTACGTATTTCCTATAATGCTGTTAATAACTTATTCTACACATAATATATTATTGTGTAGGTGTTGTATATGTATGTGTTATATTTTTACCAGACTTAGTGACACACGATGAAAATACCTAAGTGCGAAAAATGTAATGAGGACGTTATCAACCATATTCTACTTGTTTGATTCACTAGTTTTATGATTTGGAGAACGATTGTTTATCCTACGCTAGCCTGTTTGAGAAGTACTGGAAATTCCGTTATAGATTCACTTCAGTATATTATAGATTCACTTCAGTATATTATAGATTCACTTCAGTATATTATAGATTCACTTCAGTATATTATAGATTCACTTTAGTATATTATAGATTCACTACAGTATATTATAGATTCACTTCAGTATATTATAGATACACTTCAGTATATTATAGATTCACTTCAGTATATTAAAGATTCACTTCAGTATATTATAGATTCACTACAGTATATTATAGATTCACTTCAGTATATTATAGATTCACTTCAGTATATTATAGATTCACTTCAGTATATTATCGATACACTTCAGCATATTATAGATTCACTTCAGTATAGATTCACTTCAGTATAGATTCACTTCAGTATAGATTCACTTCAGTATATTATAGATTCACTTCAGTATAGTATATATACACTTCAGTATATTATAGATTCACTTCAGTATATTATAGATTCACTTCAGTATAGATTCACTTCAGTATACTATAGATTCACTTCAGTGTATTATAGATTCACTTCAGTATATTATAGATACACTTCAGTATATTATAGATTCACTTCAATATATTATAGATTCACTTCAGTATATTATAGATTCACTTCAGTATAGATTCACTTCCGTATATTATAGATTCACTTCAGTATATTATAGATTCACTTCAGTATATTATAGATTCACTTCAGTATATTATAGATTCACTTTTCACTTCAGTATATTATAGATTCACTTCAGTATAGATTCACTTCAGTATATTATAGATTCACTTCAGTATATTATAGTTTCACTTCAGTATATTATAGATTCACTTCAGTATATTATAGATACACTTCAGTATATTATAGATTCACTACAGTATATTATAGATTCACTTCAGTATATTATAGATTCACTTCAGTATATTATAGATTCACTTCAGTATGTTATAGATTCACTTCAGTATATTATAGATTCACTTCAGTATATTATAGATTCACTTCAGTATATTATAGATTCACTTTTCACTTCAGTATATTATATAGATTCACTTCAGTATATTATAGATTCACTTCAGTATATTATAGATTCACTTCAGTAAATTATAGATTCACCTCAGTATATTATAGATTCACTTCAGTATATTATAGATTCACTTCAATATATTATAGATTCACTTCAGTATATTATAGATTCACCTCAGTATATTATAGATTCACTTCAGTATATATTCACCTCAGTATATTATAGATTCACTTCAGTATATATTCACTTCAGTATATTATAGATTCACTTCAGTATATTATAGATTCACTTCAGTATATTATAGATTCACCTCAGTATATTATAGATTCACTTCAGTATATTATAGATACACTTCAGTATATTATAGATTCACTTCAGTATATTATAGATTCACTTCAGTATATTATAGATTCACTTCAGTATAAATACCTTGGACCAGGTCTGTTGTAATCTCTGCCGCATTACTTAGGTGAGGGCATTCAGTGTTACCTGTAAAATTGTAATAAAATCGGGGATACATGTGAAGCAAACATTATAGTTTGAGTAATTGGACAAGAGTTGTCTCCCTTCAATCACTTAGAAGAAAACATCTCTATTTTGTTCATAACAGACTGTTAGTGTTTTCTCTCCTCTTCTTCTTTTAGGGTAATGATCGGGGAATTTGTCGAACGAATGATATAAAATATCAAACTTTTATCAATAAATCACGTTATTCAATGGTCAATCAGCAACTCTCCAACCATTACTTTTAATTAAATGCTATTTGACATTAGGCTGTCGCTTTATTTCATTCCCCCTGCACACTCTCCCATCTACGGGTAAAAACTATCCCCAGTAAATGAAGAAAAGTAAGCGGGAGCTCACATAGATATACTATACCCCGTCATCAATAAAATATATGCGAGCTGTCTTCTGTTTTCAGAAAGAAAGCAAGTGCGACCATTGACCTTAACCTTGATCAATGACAACCCAAATATAACCAGGTGTAGAATTAGATGCTGTAATGATTCAAGACAATTCTGTACACTAATTTTTCTCTGGAAAAAATGGTAGTTCAATTTCCTAGTTATTCATTTTTTTCAATTTCAACAAGCTATTTACAATAAATAAATAACAAAAGCAAGAAACTCATACATAAATACAAACAAACATTCTTTCTGTCTTTTGATGGGTATAATGGTCGGAGTTGACCTTTCTCTCGTTATTGTACCCATCTCACCCACCTCTCATTATAAAAAAAAGAAAGAAAAAAATATCAAAAACAAAACATATTCATACGTCCCCTTTTCTGTCACCTGTCTCCCCTCGTTCCATCAATCCCTTTTTTCCACCTCAAGTCGCCTTTTCCCTTTCCGATCATTTTATAAATGAAGGAAAGGGGCACGAGAATCTGCTATATCTTTAAAAAAATAACCCCGTCTTTGCCGGAAAAAACTGTCTGTTTCAAGAAGTAGAAAAAGGATCTCACGATCGAGACCATATCCACTAAATTCGCAAATGTAAATCTTAAGGAGCAAAGAACTGTCACAAGTGCAAAAAAAATGTACTTCGACACGAAATTCTACCTTGTGGGAATAAAACAATTAATGCCTAAAGTACCATTTTTCCAATCCTGTCCCGTCTTTCCACAGAATAAAGATATCCATTTCTGTTCTCTGTATTACTGAAAACTTCCCAGTTTCGAAAACTTCTGTGTGGATTCGAAGAAATCTTAATATACCATATTGTTATTGCTTTCCCCATTAGTCAAATGCAATTGAAATTGATGGTCGCACATTTGTATCATTTCTCCGAGAGCTTTCGGGGGACTAGGTCCTAATCGCCTTTTGTCAATCGTTGTCCGTCGTCAGTCCGTTAGCAATTAACATTTCCGACTTTTTAGAAACCCCTGAATCAATTTCAATTTTTCCAGAAAGCCTTCCGTGGCAAGAGTTCAACCAAAATTGTGAATTATATGGTCCCCAACTCCCAGGGGATTGAAGGGCGGAGTATAAAGGGGTAAAATTGAAGGGAATTTCAAAATCTAACGAAGGCCAAAATAAGGTAAAAATTCTCTCCACTGACGGTGCTTATGGATGTCCCTGTGGAGGGGTTAAGCTTTACTGTAGTTTATATTGGGAATCACAGTTTTGAGTACCATTTGTTAAATTTTCTATTGGGTTGATTTGATTGATCATTACGGGATGGCATTTTGATGGTATGATATGTTAGTCCCGACAGACCCCAGAGGTTGGCATCTAAAGGGTCAAATTCGCGGAAATATTTCATAACTCAGGTGACCGTTTAGGCCCATGTGCCCCTTGTTTTCTGTCCCACATCCCACTTACGTCAAATTCTGTAATTTCAGATGCAACATTTTCGACTAAATTTACTCACGATGTCATACATAATACTACATGTTCCTTAGAAAATAAGTTATTATTTTGTGGGAAATATCCTGACAGCCTCAGAATTCAGGGATTTTGCAGCATTTCTTCAAGGGTTAGGCCCGCAGACACTTATCATATCTTTTGTCTCACGCCCCCAGGTAAATTTAAGCAGATCGGTCATTTCAATTTTCTGTGCTAATTCCACACGATGCCGAATTAAGGCTTCGTGTTGTTTATAACTTCTGTTAGCGTCCATAACATCATATCCCAAGATAACTGTGTCACTTCCTGTGACGTAATTGATGTCTCATGAGTTACGAGAGATATGCCTGGAAATAGCTACACACAAACAAAACGGAAACAAAAGATACACATATCCTTACCTGCCCAACAAGGCCCTATCTGTGTCACACTTATCCACAGAAATGATATCCGGACAATAAAGCCGGTGACACTGAAAGAAGATATGATAAAGTTTTGTTTTGTTTTTATAATTCTGAATTTTTAAAAGTAAACATTATTTTGATGTGTTAAAAAGAAGTGACATTTTGACCGTAACTTATCCGTCTATGATGATTGGAGCACAGGTATTCGCCTTGTATGTTAATATGTTAATACACATAATTAGGTGTATTCAATTACGTTACTCAAAATGGACTTATTTCACTGGCTAAATTTATTATTGATGTAATAGAGATAATTAATTTACAATACTGATGTCCATCCTGTGTGAAACAATTGTCATTGTCCTTGACAGACGAAGGACGGAAACATATGAGTATCAATTACAGCCTGTCCTGGTACACTGTAACCCGAATTATCATGTACCAGATATATTACAAGTACTTCCCTATGTACCACTTTATCATATGTAGTGACGATACATTACTTCAGACGGCACAGTTAAATGGTATAGAGAGAGACATTGTTTATTCTGATAATGATTGTGTGATCGGGGTTATAAAAACTATAAACAGCTACTGTGTTCTCGTGCTCATCACTGATGATAGGTATTAAAATTGTGGAAATCTAAAACATGGCCTAACGATAAATGGGGAGGTATATTAAGTGTGGATAAAATCTTACCTGAATAACCCCGAGATTCGCATGGTGCTTAATTCTGAGTTAAAATAAGCCACAATCTTTGTATTTATTTAGTTATATGTCATCTTATGGGATTTTCCTATTAAATCGCATTCTAAATTAAGCTCATGAATTATAATTCGGGCAAAGTTGAGTAAGCCTTTGTGTTAATGACTAAATAAAAAAAAGAAGGAAGGAAGGAAAGAAAAAAAACCCATCACGAAAATACTTAACAAAACTATTACAGAGTCCCCTGCACCGGAACTACGTCAAGTTATTGTCTGTACACGAGTGTTAGTATCCATGTGTGTGAGAATTAAATCAATACATGAAGAGCGCATGAACATTTAATTGAGCCATGGTTGTGAGCTTTTAAATTTTTTATGTATTAAAGCTTCAGTGTCGACTTATGGAAATCGATTGTCCGTGGTCCACGATACAGGTGTATGTATACACGAACAACCAGCCAGCTACACACGCCACGACCGTACATTGCGCCACAGGGTAAATATACACATGTGTGTTGGAGTGATCGCAGACGAAAACATTGAGTGCGTTGGTAAAAAGCTTTGTGCCGACCAAGATGAATTCGTGATATATGTCAACAGAACTGCTGTTAGGAGAATCACATCCCGTTATTTCAGGTTTGTATGTTACATTTATGTTTTACGTATAAGAATTGTGTTGTTGGGTTGGTTATAAATATTATAATATTCCTGTTTTGACTCGCTGTAACAAGGAGGGTAATTTGTCATCGTAACTAGGCCACTAGATCGTACGTGCCTCCTTGTCATAATATTAACCTTAACACACTGATAGTCAGTGTGACTGCCGACATGCCGATGGCGTAATTCAGCATTAGGTATCGGTGCCCCGATCATAGTGATTCCCCTTTAGCTTCATATCGCAGTGAAAGGAGGCGTTAAACCAGTAACCAACCAACAAGTTTCATATCAACGTCTGCTCGGTATCCCCCTAAGAAGAATATACTTAGGTCTTGTGAATCTTGTTGAAAAGCTGTCTGCAGCAGCACGCTGACACATGACTTTCATTCACTAAATGCTCCCAGAAGCCTAGGCTTAGTTAGTACTACAGCTGGTAATCGATAGTGTCCAACATTGTGACCGTAGCTACACCAGTGTCTGGTCCCCTCTCGGGTTAGTTCGATAGGCGATATGTCATATGTCAAATCAGAGACCTATATACTATATATATACTAGTATATAGGTCTCTGGTCAAATGTATCTATTTTTATCTCATGATCGGTCTGTTATCCAATAATTTCAATCGTGTAACATTTTTGCATTATTGATCTATGTCACAGAAATATATTATGACGTCATAATATGGATAGTGACGTGACGTCTTCATGATAATAGCACAACCAAATGGGTGTCTCCCTTCGATTTAACACTCCACATATTGACTAATAAAAATGTCGAAGTAATCTTAATAGCTAATCCATTTCATGTGATATTTTACTACTTGTTTCAAAGTTTTAAATCTTTACTCGCCAAGGTCCGCAAAAAAAAAAAAAAAAAATTCATATGGATGATAGCCTATATATTCAGTAAAACTCGGATAAGTCGAAGTCGACGGGACCAAGCAAAATATTCGACTTATCCGATGGTTCGACTTATCCGTGTTCGTCTGTATACAGAGACATAATGACATTTTACTGACCCGAGAATCATCGGTTGTATGCCGAATACCTGCCCTGCAGGTAGGGCGTAAGAATTGTACCTGCTGCCCCCATTGCATGATCGTAAGAGGCGACTAAATTTGGGATCTTATCTTTTCTCTTCTTTCTTAACAACTTTCTTCTTCCTAATGTCTCCCTTGACAATGCCTCACTTTTGGCCTTTAGTTGAGCGTTCGCTGCTGTGAGGAAGGCTTTGGGTTCTGTCCCCTAGCCGAGACATACCAAAGTCTTTAAAAATGGTAGTTTCTACTCCTGCTTAGCGCTCAGCATACAAGGAGTGGGACGACTGGTTCGCCCGTTGTCAGTATAATGTGACCGGGTGGGGTGTGCTGCTGGGTGTCTTCGGCTGTATGCTTCAGTGAGGTAGCACTATAAATCGGCAAAAGTTCCGGCCTATCACAAGGAGACTTGACACGAACATACCGCAGCCTCCCAAAACACACATACGCGCTCACCACACGCATGCATGTCGCACGCACGGGAGGCCGTCCTTGAATGACCTTGGCTGTTAATAGGACGTTAAACAAAATAAACCAAACCAAATGCCGAATACATGCTTGATCTAACGTGGTCTAAAGGAAGCAATAAATGATTAAAAGCAAATTAACTTAACATGATAACAATTATTAGTTCATTCAATAAACAAACAATATAATTATTCAAGGTTACTGATTAAAACAAAATACATATCCACTATCCAGTATAGAATTATCTTTCCATAGACACGTGATTTGCACACCGATAGTCGTACACATTACAGCTGCATACTACTATGAAAACGATACGTATATATGCATATACGTGTATATATTGCGCTCACATTATTTCTCTTCAATGTATATATAAAGACACTAGAACTGATATCTTTGGCCCAGAAACCTATTAACCTAAGCCTATGTCTCTCTATATGTTGGACAACATACCTTAATCATGGATCAGTGTTTATATGGAGACTTTGTTGGGCTACATTACTATGCCACATATTATCATTTCAACGGACTGTGCCAAAAAGTCTCTAGGTTAGCGTATGGGGACCTAGATTTGGCATGGAAGACCGGTTCTGGCTTCGAGCCACCACCGCTAATTAAAAACAGCCAAAATCTATCATCCTGATCTTATAAACCCGACGGAGAACTTCCATCTTATTGCACAGGGGCTTGGCACGATTTTCCAAATGATAGTCCATATATATATGTATATAATACCCCTGTGTCTTATTGATATAAATACATGTATAAGAAAATCAACGAATCACTATATACTTAAGGTCAAAAGTTTCGGTTTCTAGTGTAAACAAAGTGTATTTTTTTATTTAAAAAAAAGAGTGATTGTGTCACAAATTGCACGAGTTGCCTTATTTACCTTAATGCCTAATGTTCGGTATTGGAGTCGGAGGAAACCCGGACATAAGGCTATGTTGGTAAATGCACGTAGCGCTTTCATGCCATAGGACGTCCACTAACAGACGTTAACGTTGAACGTCCAATATTTCAATCTAATTAAATTTCTGTATTGACTGTATGGCCCATAAGTACCTGTTATAAACAACACAATACATACTATTGGTATAGAACAGCAATACAACAAACGTTCTTCTGTTCAGCTTAACAAGTGTAAGATATTCAAATGTAGTGTATGGCCGATAATTATATTTCGGTATAAAATTTGAGGGCCCTTTTTGAAGCTTTACACCTTTATGTCCCGATCTGAACGGTCTGTATAGGTGGACTTTAGCACATGCTACTAAACTTTTCTGGAATGTAGGCCAGACAGCGTGCTATTTTAATAAGTGTAGTCTAGTATTTATCTTTTCATGTTTCTGATAAGATTGAATCCGTGTACACTGTATATTCCTGAACATGTTCAATAAAAAAATACCTAACCAGTTGTATTGAATGTTGATAAGTGACGATCAGTTTTGATAACTTTTTCGCCTTACGGCCCCGAGGAATCAATAAAGAGTTAAAGATGGACAAAACAGTTGCATTATGTATTTTTCGACACATTATCATCTTTAGATTGATTCATAATTAAATATTTACCATTGTATGGCACTGCCACTATATAACCCTACCAATTCAGTTGCGAGTTCATCAGCTTATGAACTGCCAACTGAAATTTGAATTTGAAAATTAAAAAAAAAAAATCGCACGAGAAATAAAAAATCGCAGCGCGCTTCATGGAATTTGCCTCTATCCAGTTGGCATTCATATTGACTATGAATGATAACTGAAAGCCGTTCAATGCTTCAATATTTACATTTACACTGCAGCCCCACTATATAACCTTACCAAGCTCACTTGAAGTTTACGAGTCCATAATTTCCAAACCTTTATTATGACGTCATAATTGCCATATCGGCCATAACGAAAGATAGCTGTTGAAAAGGCTGTACCGTCTTTGACGATAATAATTCTACGTTAGGGGCAAAATTTCTGGATATAGTCTTTAAAAATCGTTGTCAGATGTAAATATAAGCACTGAACTGCTTTCAGTTTGATGTTATGGGCTAATGAATGCCAACTAGACAAAGGCAAATTTAATTAGCGCGCTAATGTGCAATTTATTTATGTCTTGTGTAAGTTCTAGAGGGGACTGTGGAGTAGTCGTGATTCTCGAATTTAGAAGTCAACTTCTTAATTTTATCACTGATTTCATTGGGTCTCATATATCAAACAAAACATATGGATATGAATAAGCTTTCAAAATGTGTTTCGGGGATATAGAAAGGATCTAGATTCTGATTGTCGATATGTATGAAGTATCTCTTGAGAAAAACCACACGATCTGTTGATGCACGATAAAGGTGTCAACACAATTCTTGATGAATAAAGAAACAATTTATCGGCATATTGATAAGGAAAATTAATGGAGATGTCTTTGTTACTCATATTATATGATATAAACAGTTCACAATATAGTATATTGTCTTGTAACAATGCTATCAATCAAGTTTTCTGTTCTTTTAAAGGAACGATGGCGCACATCATTGTTAAAAAATTGTATGTGTTTATTATTACATTGTCTTCTTGTCATAACAATAAACCTAAATGTTGTTATTTATTATAATCACATATTATTATTGATTTCCGGTCTGTTAGAACTTATATAAGAAAGTGAAAGTGTAGACGTCATTAAAGATGTGGGAAATATTGATTAGCAGCATCAGTTTGTAAGGTGGTAATTGGTATAACACAGTTACACAACTCTATCTTACGCTATGTACTGATGAGCTGTAAAGCTTAAAAGTCAATAAAATGAATTGAATTGAATATAGCGACATTGTGGTAATTGGTATGGGCGTACGACAGTTACACAACTCTGTCTAACGCGTATATTGGTATGACAGTGTATATCAATATGTGTAAGGTGGTAATTGGTATGGGCGTACGACACAGTTACACAACTCTGTCTAACGCGTATATTGGTATGACAGTGTATATCAATATTTGTAAGGTGGTAATTGGTATGGGCGTACGACAGTTACACAACTCTCATGCCTACATATAACGAGAGTCCCTCATTCCCTATTATAAAACTAACGATCTTAAGGCATACACTTCTTTGTATATTGATTAACGTTGAATAATTATAAGATACGCTAATCGATAAGCCATTCGGGTGTTTCAGCATTGCATTTGTTCCGGGAACTATCTGAATTAGAATTATGATGCTTTATCATTGAATTTGTCCCGGGAACTCTCTGAATATATATTTTAATTATTTCATCGTTATTACTTATAGGTTTCTAAGAACGTCTTCATAGCCTCCAGCATGTGTCTTTTGGAAAACGCCTGCGCCTTGCTTCTATTCACCATGGAGAGTTACCATGTGAGTAGTCACATCATGGTAATAACAAGAACTCGTCTCCTTCCGCGCAAAGATCTAGTCCGTCTCCGAATATATTTCCTCATCGACCTGCTAACAGTTTTCTTCTCTTCATTTGTGTTTCTACAACGACTCCAATGGTTGGCAGGCATACAAATTCTACAACATCTCTACTACTTTATTTTCTGGGAGAAAACGAAGCCAGCAAAGAAGGTTGGTAGCATCAACATAATACTCATAAATGTTTAGCTATTCATCGATACGTTAAAAGAACATATACGCTTTGGGTACAATTATCAATTTTGAAAGTCATATATCTGTTCCATAGTGAAATATTTTCTGTGTAAGCCTTGATGATTTCTTGACTTGGAAAAGCTAAAACTCGCCCATATCTCAATGCATATTTCAAAGATCTTTTCAATATCAAATCTCATGTACGTCGATGATTTTTCTTTTGTATACCATATCATTGAACTAGTATAATTTGTTTATGCTATATCACAGACTGTTGCTGGTTATTTTCCTTTAAAAAAAAAAATTATTGATCTTTTGACACCTCGATTGTATGTGAAGACATCTCCCCGAGTCCCTACCTGTATGTCCTGGGATGTTAAGACTTATAACCTTTGTTCCCATTGCATGATCGCAAGAGGTGAACCACGGAACGTTTCCCCTCCCAATTGTCGACATTGACATTGTCCATTGCTTGCCCTTTTAGCTAAAGAAGGCTATGGATTCTCAATCTAATTAAAACATAGATGCTCATTCTCACTATGTTACATGAACAACTAATGGTATCGTATAGGGGCCACTGTTATCTCAATATTTCACATTCAGGGCGAATTATCAAATTATTTGATGTCATTGATCTCACCAATTCGTAACAATAGGCATCTTAAGTTAACCATTTCGGTACAGCATGTATATGTTTATATGCTTCGTTGGACGAAATGACTTGACAAAATATGCAAGCTATGCACTCTAGTCATGTTATTTCGCACATACGTAATTCACTTACAACATTCTGTAAGCAGTAATTTGATTGTTTTATCGAAATGATCATCCTGACGTGACCCCTTATGCAATATTGTTAGATGTTGATGTAACGATTTTAATTAGATTGATGGATTCTGTTCCCAGAACGAGGCATGCCATAGTGACTATTCTGTACGGTGCTTGCTTGACGCACTAGAAATGTGCGTTCATTGTGAAAGGACGTTCAGATATTCAGTCTCGAACAGCCAAACTAACTTAGTACATCACTTCCTTGGGTCCGTGATATTCTATACACTACCATACAATAACGAGTGTCAGGATCACCACAGACTCTTTAACGCGTGTTGTATTGGTTTTAGAATCCTAGAACTAATCTCTTGACGTTTGGATAACCTCAAAAGCTGACAACTGATCTCATGTCGTCCGTCTTATCTAGAACCACACAGCTGATCTCATGACCAATCTAGAACCACACAACTGATCTCATGACGTCCGACTAATCTAGAACCACACAGCTGATCTCATGTCGTCCGTCTTATCTAGAACCACACAGCTGATCTCATGACTAATCTAGAACCACACAGCTGATCTCTTGACGTCCGACTAATCTAGAACCAGACAGCTGATCTCATGACATCCGACCAATCTAGAACCACACAGCTGATCTCATGACGTCCGACTTATCTAGAACCACACAGCTGATCTCTTGACGTCCGACTAATCTAGAACCAGACAGCTGATCTCATGACATCCGACCAATCTAGAACCACACAGCTGATCTCTTGACGTCCGACTAATCTAGAACCAGACAGCTGATCTCATGACATCCTACCAATCTAGAACCACACAGCTGATCTCATGACGTCCGACTAATCTAGAACCACACAGCTGATCTCTTGACGTCCGACTAATCTAGAACCAGACAGCTGATCTCATGACATCCGACCAATCTAGAACCACACAGCTGATCTCTTGACGTCCGACTAATCTAGAACCACACAACTGATCTCATGACGTCCGACTAATCTAGAACCACACAGCTGATCTCATGACGTCCGACTAATCTAGAACCACACAGCTGATCTCATGACGTCCGACTAATCTAGAACCACACAGCTGATCTCATGACGTCCGACTAATCTAGAACCTCACAACTGATCTCATGACGTCCGACCAATCTAGAACCACACAACTGATCTCATGACGTCCGACTAATCTAGAACCTCACAACTGATCTCATGACGTCCGACTAATCTAGAACCACACAGCTGATCTCATGAAATCCGACTAATCTAGAACCACACAACTGATCTCATGTCGTCCGTCTTATCTAGAACCACACAGCTGATCTCATGAAATCCGACTAATCTAGAACCTCACAACTGATTTCATGACCAATCTAGAACCACACAGCTGATCTCATGAAATCCGACTAATCTAGAACCACACAGCTGATTTCATGACGTCTGACCAATCTAGAACCACACAACTGATCTCATGACGTCCGACTAATCTAGAACCACACAGCTGATCTCATGACGTCCGACTAATCTAGAACCACACAGCTGATCTCATGACGTCTGACCAATCTAGAACCACACAACTGGTTTCTTGACGTCTGACTAATCTAGAACCACACAACTGATTTCATGACATATAATATGTTTACCCACATATAATGCCATGGCGTCCGATCAATCTATTCCAACAAATCTAATGTCATGACGTCTGACTAATTTATTACCCACATCTAATGTCATGACGTCACACTAATCTATTAACCCAACTATAATGTCATGACGTCTGATTAATCTATTAAATGTACCCATATATTATGTTATGACGTCGGACTAATGTTTTACCCACATAATAATGTCATGACGTCGGACTAATATATTACCCCACATATAATGCCACGACATCAGAACAACAAATGAACCAACATCTAATGTCATGACGTCAGACTAATCTATTAACCCAACTATAATGTCATGACGTCAGACTAATCTATTAACCCAACTATAATGTCATGACGTCAGACTAATATATTAACCCAACTATAATATCATGACGTCAGACTAATCTATTAGCCCAACTATAATGTCATGACGTCAGACTAATCTATTAACCCAACTAAAATGTCATGACGTCAGACTAATCTATTGACCCAACTAAAATGTCATGACGTCAGACTAATCTATTAGCCCAACTATAATGTCATGACGTCCGACTAATCTATTAACCCAACTATAATGTCATGACGTCAGACTAATCTATTAACCCAACTATAATGGCATGACGTCAGACTAATCTATTAACCCAACTATAATGTCATGACGTTAGACTAATCTATTAACCCAACTATAATGTCATAACGTCAGACTGATCTGTTAATATGTCATTACGTCTAACTAATCTATTCCCCACTCTAATGTTATGACGTCAAACAAATATATTAACCAACATCTAATGTCATGACGTCAGACTAATAAATTAACCAATATCTAATGTTATGACGTCAGACTCATATTTAACCCCACATATAATGTCATGACCTCTGCCTTATCTACAGTATTTATCTTCACTTTAACAGATAATCAGCTGGAGTTCTATCGACTGGACCAAAAGCAACTTCCAACAAGAATGGCACTTTGATTCCATCCTTGGTACTTTATTTGACATCGGCGTCCATTTGGCTTTCGCTGTACTTCTCGGGGAATATCTGACCACAGTGCAGATAGTTGTATCCTTGATGGTTGGTCACAGTGTCCTCTTCATGTTCCTATGGAGCCGAAGGTTTGCTTGGAGTAATCCCTGGTCTCCACCAAAATGGGTACAGAAGAGAATTCAGCCAGTTACACTGGATAAGGCCCGCTGGTTTTAATGAGTCTTTCAAATAGGTCGAAGTCATGGCATTGCGTGCAGTTGGTGTTTAGTTCAATGCATAGTAAATTTCTCAACTTTAATGAACTTCAAACAGGGAAACAATCAAATGAATAAGGGTAACCTCATTAATGCAGCCGATACCATTTTTATCTACAATGGTATAATAAAATGATAATTGTTACAATAATGGTAAACATTATATTGAAGTGAAGGATGTTGAAGGTGAAGCGTATATATGATTTGTATGTCCTCATTAAGACTATGATAATATAGAGTGTAGCTGAATCTCCGATGTCTATTTGAAATGTTTGTGTTAAAAATAGATTCAATATCAATTAAGATCTGATGTTACATATACTGTAATTTACGAACATAACACGTATCTAAGCGATTGTATCGGTAATCATTTAACATAATAGTGTGCGGAGAAGAGACTTACTGAATATCCTCATCCGACCACAGCTAATACATGTTGTACTACACAGTTAAAGATCCTAGCAGTCCTGTAATTATACCAACAGGTTGCTTTATAATTCTAACGTTGCCACATAATAAAAAAAAATATGCAATGCTAATATTAGTGTTGAATGATGTTGTCATTCAACAAGTGTATTTTTTTCAAAATGCAGCAAATTCCAGTTTAATTAGGCGATATTTTTTTTAACAGGAAAAATGCACTTGATATCAGAACAAAACTATCCATTATATATACGCAAAACTATAGGATTCGTGGTTAGGAATAAGATTCATCAGTTTGGTATGAATGATATATATAACAAGTTAATTTTGTACACAAACAAAAATTGAAAACTTTCTTTGAGAGCTTTCGAAAACGTCTGTTTACAACAGCCGAGTGTCGGTGTTCTGGCCGCTGAATGTTTACACCAGCCGAGTGTCAGTGTTCTGGCCGCTGAATGTTTACAACAGCCGAGTGTCAGTGTTCTGGCCGCTGAATGTTTACAATAAGGCTAGTGTCGGTGTTCTGGCCGCTGAATGTTTACAATAGCCGAGTGCCGGTGTTCTGGCCGCTGAATGTTTACAACAGCCGAGTGTCGGTGTTCTGGCCGCTGAAATCAGCTTACTTCCCAAAAAAGGCCGAGTGATTGAAGTCAAATTCGTAGAATGACATTTCGTCCAAATGGATACCAATACTGTAGGTAGGCAGAGGGACGGATAAGATGTTTACCCATTCCGCCACTTATTCTAAAGTGTTGGAAGGGAGGGAAACTCGAAAATAAGAAAAATTAAAGAATCCATATGGATAGCGAAGGAAGGGAAATCATTGAACAGAGACGAGGGGGAGGGGCACCAGTTGAGCCATTTTTATGACCCTATTTTAAGGGGTATTGCCAGGTTCAATGGCCGACAATATCAGATGAAAATAGGTTATTCAGAAAACATCCAATACGGGGCGGAATGTGAAAACATCATACCCATCCATCTGCCTATCTGCAGTTTTAGAGTGCAGTTGCGTTAAATGTCGCACCTTATGAAACAATTCCAAACAAATATTGAATACGTTTTCTGTACTTTAGTAGAAAATCAAACAGTATTACATGAATTTTCAAACAATTGTTCCTCATTTATTGTTGAATGGATTTTTGCATTATTCTTTTTAATTACTAATGATAGTTAGTGTGTATTTTTGAATAATTCTTTCCATTGTTATTTCTTAAATTACACAGGCAAAATGTCTTGAGGCAAGTTTGACCTGAAAAAATATTGATCTGAAATTGACCTGAATTAACAGGAAGACATTTTGCCTGTGTACTGTATTTGTTCTCTTCTCTCTGTATATATCAGTAGATCTTTAGAGACTTCTGTCTTAAACACAGGGGCCAAATAATAATGGCATAATATTATTGTCAGATATGTTCATGTTCAACACAGTCGGAGACATTATATCTCATCTTAGATTAAATATTTTGTATTTTACTAGATTCTGATTTTTTATATTGCTTTTAACAAACAGTGACTTGATTTTAACTGATTGAGTAATTTCATGATGACATGTTTATGATAATTTACATGTACCTACCAGTTGGTTTCTTGTTTTGAGCTAAGCTTGAAATATATAGGTTTTACAGTTGATGTAGAAGTACGGTCATAGTAATGTGTTGTTACTGCTAGATTTTACCTTCAAAGCCTTTCTGGTTTTCGTTTTTAAATATTTTTGTATGTCTACGTGTATCAAAACGAGACAGAGATCATTATTCATTAAACCATTCTCAGCCATGTATTTTGTTGTCCAGCATGTCAGTTTATGACAAAACAAATAACTTATTTCTAATAGTTTAGAATAAATTCTATACATGTGATTATATATTGATTTCTTGTTGCATATCTCAAACCTGTACATGAATTCGGTCAGATACCAGGGAGATAAATTGGATGAGAATGGTTTGATTAATAATTTTATCAGATAAATATATTAAGTGTATGTTATGTTCATTGGTGGGAGCTAGTCATGATATGCTACTGTGACAATCTTGTCAATCCACATATCCATTTCTGGACAACAGTATTTTGGAAAGACTAGATGGCAGTGAAGGATCAATGCAAGCATAATTGCTTTGTTTGAATTGTTTATTTTTATTTTTCATTTATATGATGAATACTTGTATTAGATTGATGAATGTTTCAAATTTATCCCACATTTCAGTAATTCTTCTGATGATTAGTTTTAGTTTCTCACTTATGTTTAATTTCTCCTGGTTTTCCACTATTAACGCATTTTAAACAGTAATTGTAAAATTAACTATTCCCATTTATATTGTACAGTATACATATACAGCTGTACATAACATCATGATTTCCATTATCTTTTTGATATTTCCTAATACGGTAAAGTTTGCATTCCTTTTTTAAACTTCTGAGAAATGATTGGATAAACTCGTGATTTAAAAGTTAATATCGCAATATATAAGATATAGTATGTGTATTTTGTGGCAGTACTGTCATATGTAGGAATTATGAGATGTGATTAAATGTCTGTGATTATTTTAAATGAGTGGTTTGAGTTTTCAGATCATCTGATCCGACGGATCGCGGAGCTTATAACATGACGCGATGACCTTCGTCCGTCATCTGTCTGTCAACTTTTCTATTTCGTTGCTACTCTTCATAAACGAGGGATGCATTTTACGAAATTTGGTTAGAAGCATCCCAGGGAAAGGGGAACAAAGATTGCATAAATTATGGCTCTGGCCCCTCTGGTACCGGAGGGGTGGAGCTAAATAGGGGAAATAGAGGTAAGTGCTTTAAATCGCTACTAGTCATCAATGTGAGAATGGATGTTGGCCGTATTTGGTCAGAAGCATCCTGAGGGAAGAGGGAACCAATTTTGCGTAAAGAGTGACTCGGGCCCCTGGAGCGGAGCCCAATATGGGAAATAGAAGCAAGTCCTTTAAATAGCCTCTTGTCATAAAGGGCATAATAGATTTGACCGATTTTATTCCGAAGCATCCTTTGCTGAAGTAGAATCATCTTTGTATAAACAGTGGATCCGGTCCACCAGGGGTCTTAGGGGCGTTCCAAAAGGGAGAAATATAACAAATTCTTCCGTAGAGGTTTTTGAAATAATCACTGCCATATCAAGGCGAGCGATACTGGACCTCATGTTAATGTAATGCTTTGTTTTTTGTTGTTGTTTTTTTTTTGTGTTTGATTTTTTAACAATTCGAAAAATGTTTTTATCATCAAATGGTTGATTAATTTAATCTTAAATGAGAACATGTCATCTTCCCATTTTGGATTTAGAATTAAAATTGCGTTTCTATAAATTGTGTTTGCTGTAATTTATCGCTACCATCTTTATCATGATTGGTCGCTGTACCAGTTATATAATGGGGATCGCACATGGATTAAAAATGATTAGTCTGTCTTCTTAGATTGGTTCGCTAGCGTTATGTATATGCAGCGATTGGATACCTGCTGTCTGTGATTTCACCATTCGTAGAGGTACCCTTTCGGAAATTATTTACAAACACAGACTAGTAAATCAAAAAGGATTGTCGGACATTGTTCTCTATTGCACGCAAGGTGTCGCTGTTGTTTGGTTATGGTTTTTAATCCTTCGATGGAAATTCACACGATGATCATTTTGCCGTGCACTGTTAAGTTGATGAACAGTCTGAGCATGTTAAATCGTTGGACGGAATAGAGATAAACTGATCAGAAGTTATTCCACAGATGTTATTCTTCCTTCCATTGACTGTCTGACTCTAAGTGAAGCTACACTGATAGATCGGAATGAAACTAAAAGTAACTAACAAGTAAAAACTTCCACGAAAGCTAAGAGGGGTACCAACACCATATTTATTAGTAACTCGTTATAGTAAAGTTTGAGATAAATGGGTATGTTAATGCTTGTGTAGTTATGCTGAAAATTTATTGATGTGAGATATAATTCGAAAATTAAATGAAACTTACATGTAAGTTGGAATTTGATTAGAATTCTATTCCACTCTGGATAGTACGTAGGGATCACGTGAGATGAGTGTGCGCATGTCATCAGTCATACAATGTACTTCAAAGTTGCGTGTGAACACTTTAAACCATTGATCGAAGGAGTTCCCACTAAGGGAGGGAACAAATTCGAACAAGGTAGAGCACGTGATCCCTACGTACTATCCGGAATTTTTCAAATTTCATTTTACAGGTAAGTCTCATTTAATTTTCGAATTCTGTTACCAATCCTATATAGCACTCTAAGATTACGCGATATATTCAAAGAGAGTGTTCACGTGCAAATGTACAAATCAAATAAAAACGTAGTCAGAACAAATTTCTAATCGCTATGTATTTAGATAAAGAGTAAAATATAGAAAGCTATATAAAGATAAACAGGTAAAATGCTCAAAAAACACAAACGAAACAAAGCCCATAATAACTTTGGCTATAGGACTGCAAAAAAAAAAAAAAACAATAATCAGAACAACTCTGGATGGACGTGATTAACAAAAGGAGACACAGATGTGTAAAAAGAATAGTAAGCGAATATCTATCCACACTTTCCTGAATGGTGAAAAGGTATGTAAAATGTAGAGTTTCAACTAATTATAAATTCTGTGTTCATTTATTGATGTGGAATACAATTACTATTAACAGTTTTATCATAAAATCTACCAAAGGTAAGGTAGATTTAGATGTTCATGCTGCTGATGTTGACGCCGCACACATTCATGTCTAAACCAGTAGTCTCTAATACAGTCTTAATCCAACGGGACATTGTTGCATTATTGACTGGTTTATGCGGCTTGTTCCAACTAATGAATAGCCGAGTACAATTACTTTGAAGATCTATTGTTCTCTCCAGATATCAATGCTAAGAATTCACAGGGCACAGTTTCAATTTTGCCTGAAATGCATCCAACGGAATTTCCTTTTGGTGGTATCCATGTCTCGACTTAAAGCGAGTGGTTAAGCTGGGCATAGGGACCGACTATGAAATTTGGGCCTCGTATTGAAGGAGGTATTGAAGGATTTTCTTGTTAAGACCTACTATTCTCTGACTATCCAGGGCCGTGTACCCAACGACTGGTTTCATTTGGTTAGTTTATATCGACGAGGTAGCACTCTAAAGACAACTAGACAATCCTAATGATAATGACATACTTTTTCTCCGAGAAAATTGTTTAAGTCAATGGTATACTAAACAGATTCTTATGCGTTTTCGATTTAAATGAATCTATACAAACCGACTACCTCACCCCTCTCAAATCCTCAAATCTCTCCCTTCTCATCCCGTTCCCCTCCTTTCGTCAACCTGGTATTAAGATATATAACCCCCGTCTCTCCTGAAAATAAACTTTCTGTTTCACCTGTGTAAAAAGGATCTCGCGATCGAAACCATAACCCACTACATTCGCACATCGTAAGAAACAAAAATTGTAACAAGTGAAAAAACTGTACTTCGACACAAAATTCCAGGCCTCGCCCCCTTTCTGTTCTCAAAGATATCCTAATATACAATCTTTTTATTGTTATCTCCATTAGTAATATAAAATTGAACTTGATAGTCAAGCATAATTTGGTGACAGTCTCGGAATGAAGAAGTTTACACCTTTTCTTCGAGAGCTTCTGGGGCCGCGCCCTTATTTTGTTCTGTCCCACCTCTCTCTAACATATCAAGCCATTGGATTTCAGACGCAACATTTGATGATTTTTTGTTTGACTCAATTAACCCATTATGCCAAACATAATACAGCATTTTCCATAAAGAGTTATTGTTTTTCGGGTTTAATTATTTGTTTGGCTTAAAATTGTTCACTGTCGCATCTTACCACATATAACCCAACAGAACAAGTTATCAACATACATCTTGTATATAGCCAATCATTGATGAAACGACACGACCGGAAAAACATTTGGGTAAAATTGTATTGGAAAGCTGGCAAACCATGCAGACTCATGCAGTTACTCCATGTTGACTTAAAAGTTGATGAAACGTGTGCGGGTGTGCTCCCCGAAAAAGAAAGAAATATATAAAGCTCTGTGGTGCATTATAGTGCATCATAAACCCAAAAATGGAGATTTACAAATTAAAACCTTTTGAAGGTTTTTTCCTTAAAACCTTTTTATTTTTTAAATGAAATCGTTGTGATCACCATCAGCTGAGTCTTGACATTTTAGAAGGGGTTGGGGGGAACACATAACATTACGTCGTTGTGGTTTGTATGATAATTAACAAATCTGGACGAAATATTGTCTGAAAAAAAATTGTATACCAGGTAGTAACTTTATTAGTTGAACAATAATGAGTTAATTTTATTGATAATGTTCAAGTTTATTCATTACCACCACACAGTGTATTCATCAAATGATGTGATTCTAACAAATGATAAGATAATAGACTAGTACAACAATATAATCACTTGCAAGTTCCAGCGTTGTAAAATACAAATTATTGTCAGATACTGAAATATGTGAAAAGGTATTAGAATGAGTCTGAGTTTGAAAATCTGTATTTATTTGCAAAATATCAAAGAGAACGGATGCTAGATCTGTGAAAACTCTATGAATGTTAAGCAAACGCCTATATATTACAATGTAATTTGGTTGAGGAATAGCTGGTCACAAAACAAGTTTTATCGTATGACCTGCTGACAATTCTTTGCTATTGTTAGGCTAAACAATTTCAATACATACAAGGATTAATACTCAGTATGAACAGTTACATATATAGAGGATATCTAACAGTGTCTTCAGTAATATCAAATATATTTCACGAGTGGGGCTAATATTTTGATATTATCAAAATATTAGCCACACGAGTGAAATATATTTGGTATTACTGAAGACACTGTTAGATATTCTGTTTATTACATTTTTTATCAATAAAAACCCTACCCGTATGCTAACTAGGACTACAGCGATAATTTGTAAACAAAAAAATAGTTTCCCCTGTCCAGGTGCTGACATATATGTCGGGCTTTCTGATTGGTCAATTATCTTGGTATTTTCTAATCATTGATTTGATTGGTCAAATCAGCAAAAGTGATATTTTTCACGAGTGAAAAATATGATATTTGTCACTAGTGAAAAATATCACTTTTATAGAATGAATAATTTTTGATATTTCACTGGTAAAAATGTAATAAATAATACTACTTGTGTACAATCTCGGCGAACAACAATTGATAAACTGATAAATGAAATATTTCATCACAGTATTTACGACAGAACATTAAAGCATACACACGTAATTTCACGTGTCTCTCTTGTTAAACAGTATTTCATTCCTTAATTCGTTTTCTTTGTAAATATACATAACCAGGGTTTGAAGGATGGTACAGTTCTCTGATGACATATAACATCTATTTTGAACATATTAGATCCAACTTTATATTTCCGATACAAAAGATTTGACCTAATTTCTGAGTATAACGGACATTCCATAAGAAAATGATATTCGTTTTTGATTTGACAAAAATTACAATAAAGCATTTCCAGAAGTATTGGAATCGGGCGATGCCATCTTCCCGCTTCTACTGTCTATTCAATCCTTGAGAAGATACCTGAAATCTTGGATTTTTGTAAAACAATATATTAAGAATTAACAATATCAAGAAATCTATTGTAACCCAATTCATTTGAGAAAAGTATATAACATCTGGCTCGTGGCGAGTCTACGAGCTCTCTATGCCAGTGTCTCGTACCCTTGATTGGAATAACGATAAAAATACATCAATATCTCCAACTCCTTGTCCAAGCCAAACATAACCAAAACCATGAGTACATGTTTTTCACTAGTTTAGCCCAATTTAAAGTACGAGAACTTTCCGCTTGCGAGTAAATCTCGTTATATATAGACTTAAGTACATTCTTTTGGTTATGGACAATTTTTGGTTATGCACGATTGTTAACAAATACAGTTGAGTGTAGACTAAAGGTTACACCCAAGTGCACTCCGAGTGCATTCCATTTGGACTTGGAGTGCACTCCGTTTGGACTCCAGGTAAACTTGGAGTGCACTCCAAGTGGACTCCGAGTCTACCTGGAGTCCTATAAGACACCATGCCTACCCAGTTCTATAATCAGACTATATATATATATATATATATTAATACTTTGATGCTTTTAATATAATTTACATATAAATAAATAGATTTTTACAAATTACTTTTGTTCTGTTAATATTACTATTAACATTTGTTTAGTCTACTAGGAATATTTCTTTTATTGTTAATACATGGTAATAATGCCTTCATGTTAAATTTATATTTATTAAGATCCATAAAAGACAGCTATACAATTTATGCTATAATCAGGTTTCTATGAAAGTTAATTGCTTATTATTTCATATTTCATTAAGATGTAAGTAAATTGTATTTCATTTTATTAAGGAATTGAAAATTATTTCAATTAGAAATATTACTGTACATATATCATGACTGTAAAGGAAGATTAGATAATATATCTATATTATGTTATTGAAAGTTTACAGTATTTAATGAATTATGTGTTTTTTTAATAAGACATTCTCTACATACATGTACTCAATTCAGGCAAGTAATTATAAAATAAACAATCATTTTAGTTTATATAGGTTATATATTTAAATGTATCATTAGAAAAATATACATTTACAACTGTACATATTTACGAGCATTATCTAGTTAAATTAATGTTCTGACAAAACGTACACACAAGTATGTAGTTCTGGACTACCCATAATGAATGACAGTATCTGTTTAATTGCTATTATTATTGGTCATGCATGACTGACTCTGGCCTGACACCCCTGATAACTGTGCCAGGTGAGTTTTAGGAGCCAGCTACAGGTACTGTCCTTGGTTCACAGAAATACCTGTGTCAATTTTGTCACTGTATGGCTTCAAATGATGAAGCTGTGCAAAGCAGGGTCACAGTGTTATAACCTCAGGCCAATGAACAGAACAGTAAGATTATCTCCTGACTTGAAGGAAAGGATTGTAGCTCTCCATTTGAGAGGCCTTAATCAGACCAAAATTACATGTATAAACGAAATACCAGTGTAATTAAGGTGGAAATGTCAAGATAAGTAGTAAAACCATTAACAAATTGGTTAACAGGTTTAAGAAGACCAACTCTATTGAAATTAAGTCATTCTATACTGAAATAAGAAAGTAAAAATAAGCTGTTTCTTATATTTATTACATTGTAATCTGTCTAAACAATAAGTCATTGAGACCAAACGTATTGGCTGGTTTATGCAGGTGTCCGGTATGTAGAGGTACAATGTTGAATGATATAAGTTCAAAAAAAATTAATGCAAATCAAATTAATAAATGATGCAGTTCTTATCTTGTTATATTCAAAAATATAAAGACATTGCTTTAAAAAAATAATTGTAAAGAAAGAGATTAAAGTAAAAAAAAAAATAATTTCAGTGTAATTCCAAATGGTATAATGAATGTAAATTCACCTTTTCCCAAACCAACCTATAGCCTTATACCCGTAATTAGTACACATTGTTCTCGTCCAGGAAATAAGATTATAGAGCCTGAGGTAAAATTTGCCTAAGGGCAGTTGGACACTGTCACACGGCAACCTGATGTGTTGGAACATAGAGGGCGTTATGGCCGAGGTAAGGACAAAAGCCCCCCCCGGACATTAGCCCCCCCGGACATTCACACTAATCAAAAAGTGGACAAAAGCCCCTTCATAAAAAAAATATATATTTTTTTATTTTTATTTTTTATGGTTTTATTTATTCATTTTTTTTTTAAATTACAATGTATGTTTTAGCATATGTAAACAACCAGTTCGAAAAACAACTACTTGAACTGTTACATAAACAATAAGCTGTTTCACAGGTGTTTGGTAGGTTTTTCATTGATTTTACTGTTACATAAACAATAAGCTGTTTCACAGGTGTTTGGTAGGTTTTTCATTGATATTGTATTCTCCTGGAAAGAAATATACCATTAATGGCTTCATTGTTTCTTTGATTTTAATTACATTGTATTCCTAAAATTAAACGTATTACAACACAGAGCAACATGTTTGGTTATAGTACATTATGTACTTATTATATTATAATTTGAGACACTGCAAATAGGGATCAAATGTTTATTGCTTTTGTAGACATTTCTTTGATTATCAATATTTGCAGTATATTAGGGAAAAAAATGACATAAGGCCAGCTGCAGTTGGTGTATGGAATGTTTGATAAGTATTTACTTAACTCAAACATGAAAATTATATTAATCTATGTTGATTTACATATTGACCTCTAATACTCTATACATGCTTCCATTATAATATCAAAGACATAAAGTAATAGTACCAGTTTGAATTTTTTTATTTTTTTTTATTTTTTATAATAATGACTTATAACTGTTTTAATAATACTCAAATAGGAATGGACAATCATATTATTTCAAAAGTGTCAGATATCGACCGTCACAAGTCTGTACCTATATTCTATATGACCTTGGTATAGGTCAGCCTGAGTTTCCGCTTGCCCTGACACCATACCAGACATGGTGTCAGGGCCAGAGGAAACTTGGGCTAGGTAAAGGTAAGGTGTGATGACCAGTTTCCATCTAACAATCAAGGGGGTCTTTATCTAGTTAGATGACCGTGTGTACACCTGTCCAGATCTTCACACAGTATGAGGTAAACTTGTAGGAAGGGGTCATTATTGGGGTCAGTGTAAGTCTGTCTTTTCTCCACACCCCTGTAATCATGCTTGATATACAGGTAAATATTTACCTGGAAGTTGGGGGGGGGGGGGGGGGGGGGGGGGGGGGGGGGGGGGGGGGGGGGAGATTGTATCTTATATAACTGTTAAAAGAACTCCATGTATGACCTGGATTTAATGAGGCAGGTATAACCAAAACAAAACAAAAGTTGGTTTACCAAATAGAAATGTAAGTCAATCTGATGTTAAACTGTAAATCGGAATTAGACATTAGATCCGGAATATGCTATCAAGGTGATAAAAAAAACCAACAACTTTCTTTTTTATTGTATGTTAAGATAAATATGGAAGAAAAGTATTTGAAATATATATAAAACAGTACTTAGTACTTCGAGTACAAGTTATGTCCAGTACACAATCAAACTCTACATTTTGAGAGACCACAAACTGCCAATTTTCTACTTATTGACGTGGCTTGTTAAAACTCTTCAAATCAAAGGAATGCTATCATACATTTTTCAACGAAGTGCCAGATCTATTCATTTTATATAGGGTTAACTAATAGAAAAAATCAATTATATAAGATGCTTTTTTTTATTTATTAAAACAATCTATGATTTGTTGATTTTTTTTATTTAGGAATATTTTGTGGTCTGATATAGATGGTTGTGACAGTTAATATTGAGCCGACAAGAAAAATAGATCTACCGACAAGAGGCTGCAATTACCGACAAGAAAGAAAATAAAAGATAAAACACGTTTTATTTATCAAAACTATGTTTGATTTGTTCATTTATTAGTTGTTTATTATCTATTTGGATTGTTTTGTTGTCTAATGTAATGTTGGCGACAGTTAATATTGAGCCAACAAGAAAAATAGATCTACCGACAAGAGGCTGCAATTACCGACAAGAAAGAAAATAAAAGATAAAACACATTTTATTTATCAAAACTATGTTTGATTTGTTCATTTATTAGTTATTTATTATCTATTTGGATTGTTTTGTTGTCTAATGTAATGTTGGCGACAGTTAATATTGAGCCGACAAGAAAAATAGATCTACCGACAAGAGGCTGCAATTACCGACAAGAAAGAAAATAAAAGATAAAACACGTTTTATTTATCAAAACTATGTTTGATTTGTTCATTTATTAGTTGTTTATTATCTATTTGGATTGTTTTGTTGTCTAATGTAATGTTGGCGACAGTTAATTGAGCCGACAAGAAAAAAATATGATTTACCGACAAGAGGTTATAATTAGTCTACCGACAAGCCGACAAGAAAATGAACAATACGATCTTTTTTATTTCTTGATTTATACTAATTTAATTACACGTACACTGTAGTAATACATGTATATATCGACAATGATTGCACTACCAGAAAATGATTGATACAATTGTTTCTGTATCTTCGTTTCTAATAATTTCACTGCATTGAACGGGAACCGACAAGAAGTTAGAATTACCGACAAGAAGCCGACAAGAAAGAATAGAAAGGTTATTTCTTCGTACATACTAATTTAATTATATGTACTGGAATATATTGAACAATTAACAATTTAATAATATGTATATATTTAAAAGAAAATTTATTAAATGATATGATAATGGAATAACTTCAATGTTAATTTTGTATTGATTAGAAAACTACCCATGATATATTCCAAATTTCGTACTAATTTTAAAAAGGTAAATCACAATTTATTTTTATTTTATATAAGTTCGTGTAGATTGATTATTAGAAATTGTTGCAATGAATTAATTCTGACACCAACTACCAGATAATGAAAAATAGTAATTGGCGATGTGGGCGGGCCCATATTTAGAAATTATACTATCATACCTTCACCTATGAGCCACGTGCCGATTGACCTTAGGGGACACACGCGTCCACGGGTAACTTGTATACACAAATTTCTGCCAAGAGTAATAATGACCAGCGAAATCTTACACAATGACAACATACACTTAACTGGCTGGCTTCCTATGCAGTGAAAACACATAATACCAGCACCCGAACTGAATATCTTTGAAGAACCGCGACAAAATATTAGACATGACAAAATATTTATATACATGTTTTTCGTCTGTATGTACAAGAAAGTTTAATACATGGTGCATTATACGGCCATGGGGACTTCGAGTTAAGTCCACCAGTAAGCAGCCTCCAATGTTCTAAATCACACTGCAAAGATTCCTAAGTCAACGGATGGTAGTCTCACAATCCCACAAACTCAATCTTTGGCACGTAAACATGGGCAAAGAAAACGCACAATAAATGCAAAAACTCTATCGCTTAAAAAAATAAAACTTCAGTGAGTCTGGTGGGACCGTCAGTGGTGGAATATTTAACTGTTGAGACCAAAAACATTCACCAACAGAATATGTTTAACTTCGAATGCAAAACAAATACATGAAAACAAAAACAAAAAACAACTAAGAAATAAAGAATAATATATACATACTTTGTCTCTTATCGTCATCTTGTCGGTAATTCCAGCCTCTTGTCGGTAGATCTATTTTTCTTGTTGGCTCAATATTACCTGTTGCCAACATTGCATTAGACCACAAAACAATCCAAAATAAAAATATAAACAAATCAAACATTGTGATAATAAATAAATTAAAAAGCAACTATTTTGTATTTCATTTTCTTTCCTATCGGCTTCTTGTCGGTAATTCCAGCCTCTTGTCGGTAAATCAGTTTTTCTTTTCGGCTCAATTACCTGTCGCCAACATTAGATTACATTAGACCACAAAACAATCCAAATAGATAATAAATAACTAATAAATAACCAAATCAAACATACTATTGGTAAATAAAATGCGTTTTATATCTTTTATTATCTTTCTTGTCGGTAATTCCATCCTCTTGTCGGTAGATCTATTTTTCTTGTCGGCTCAATTTTCCCTGTCACCACCATTGTATCAGACACCACAAAACAATCAAAAATAGAAAAGAAAGAGAGAAAAAAAAAGAAAAGAAAAAAAAAAGCATATCAAACATTGTATTAATAAATAAATTAAAAAAGCAACTATTTTGTATTTCATTTTCTATCTTATCGGCTTCTTGTCGTTAATTCAAGCCTCTTGTCGGTATATCTATTCTTCTTGTCGGCTCAATATTACCTGTCACAACCATTATTTCAGACCACAAAATATTCCTAAATAAAAAAATCAACAAATCTTACATTGTATTAATAAATAAAAACTATTTTATCTCTCATTTCCTTTCTTGTCGGCTTCTTGTCGGTAATTCTAACTTCTTGTCGGCTCTTGTCGGTAAATCTAGTTTCTTGTCGGCTCTTGTCGGCTCTTGTCGGTAACTAGTGAGACCCGATTTTTGTGTTACCTATATTGAATGGAATGTGGAAAATGTGTAGCTCAATATATATTGGATTAGAGATAAAATTCAGAAGGCAATCACTCTAAGTACATGTACGTAAAGCGTTGTTCTGTTTCCAAGCAAAAAATGTCAGACAATATTTATAAACAAATCCACGTGCTTTCAAACACCGGAAGAAGAGCACTTTACATCCGGGCATTTTGTAATGTTGTGTAGGAAAACAACATGGCGGCCGGAGACGACTCTGACATTCCAGGTGAGTCTGTGCATGTCGCATTTACCCAGTTAGATACATTTTAGTGTTATTTGGTCGTGTTTATGATGGTTTTGACCGTTTATTTTCTCCATCAGAGATAGTGGTAGAGTAAAATCGTCCAAAACAACTGTAAACAGCGTAGAAATGCTATTTTCTTCTGCAAAATTGACATTGGTCAATAATTTTGTTTAAAAACCGCGGTAACGCATATCACTGGTCAGCCTCTCCGTCTTCAATATATGCATCTTATTACAAATATATTTTGAACGATAAAATTCTTTCAACAGTGGATGAAAATGATGTGATTATCCCCATAATGTTCATACATTTATATATATGTATCTGCGGGTATCTGGCAACAGCTACATAATGTACATACTGATCATGAATGGTGATACACTCACTGTACTCACATTTTGATCACAGGGGTTCCTTTGCTTCTTTTACAAAAATACAAGAAAAATGTGCATCTTCTTAACATAATTAAGTTCTCTACTGATACTTTCAAAACTTTCAGTGGAAACCCTTTTTAAAGGCAGTGATATATATATGACAAATGTGGTTTTTTTTCACATATATTATATTATTAACCATCAAGTGTGTATCAGGAATTATACAATGTCATCTTTCTATGGTTGTATATTGTTCCGTAATTTGTTTCCGTCCATCACCAGAAGTTGTTTTGATGTTCAGTTGAGAAGAATAAAAAATATAAGTTGGAGGCAGCACGTGTTCGACATTTTGATATTGAATCACACAGCTAACCGATCCCCAACACAATAGTAGCTTGCAATCAAATTCCCAAGGTTTTGAGGAATTTTTTCTTTGTGCATACAGTTGTTGACTAGAACCTCTTGGAGGAAAGGTATTTGTAGTATATCACACTTGTATGTGCCCAATTCACAACCATTGGAGGCTTTCAAACAGGCTTTGGTGCAATAAATCTCATTAGTTACTCTCTATACTGTTATGCTAAGACTGGAAATGGATACTTATATAGACGTGTTTGGTGTATAGTTCTTAGTGCATTATATTGGCATGATGGTGTTTTGAATATACCGGATGAGCTGACTTCTCTAAGTGAGGTGTTTATGACAGTTCATCCCTAAGGTCATGCATCATGTTTGACTGTTCTAGACTATACGACGTTTACATGTACAGTCTACACCTGGTCAAGCTTGTATAGCGACATATCTAGTACCTGCACAAGCGTGATCTTAGACCACGTACTTGCATTGTCGGCATATTATACTCTGTTGCATATTATATTTGGTCATGTTTAGACTTTCATAACATTAATATTGGTGTAAAAAACCATACGTAAACTGGTAGTTCTTTTTATACTTTTGCATAAGCATGCAGTGGCTTTGAGTATCCGATTGCATCCAGCTATTTATAGTGTTGTCCACTGACCGTGTTGCTACTTGGTACTGTATCGGGTATAGACAAGCCTTTTATACTCTCTTGAGAAGCTGTTGCTGGAACTGGTGTGGAACTTATAATTATGCTAGCGGAAATGATATTTGGTGTTAGCAAGCTTTTTGCATCCTCTTGTCAGTCCTTGGCTGGGTTTACTTTTTACATGAGGATATATTTATGTTTTTGAAGGGATCACTGGAGTTAGGCCCAAGATAGCAACCAGTTGCTCCGAGCCTGTACATGTATATATATATATATAGCTGCTGAGTAAAATGACAACCCTAAGGTTTGTTTGTCTGTCTTGAAAGTATGCAGGGATCAGTCTTTGTGGTGCTTCATGGGTGCCTTTCTAGGTATCCTTGATGTGATTACTGATATCTGGCTTGGTGTACATGCGGTGGTCAGCAATTGCCTCCATGGGACAGTCTTCATGATTGAAGATGTTTTTACTGTGTCCTGGTTTTACACCTGGTTGTATGATCGTAGTGTCATTTGATCACTTATGGGATATATATATGATATTGGTCTCAGAAGTTGCAGTCCTGTTCAGTGTTGGAAGCTATTATGATCATGACTCTACCATTGGGGAAACAAGATTTGGTAATTATGGAACAGTGGACCTGTGGTTAAGTTGTTGGCCATGATTGATAGGCATCCAGGTCTGTGGGGATGTCAAAGCTGTGCTGTACTGATACCTTTCTATTTTGCAGTCTTGGATTTTGAAAATTGAAATTTGTTATCAATTGTTCTTGAAAAGAATTCAAGGGATGTTTCTCAAGCTTCACATGTAGGTTCTACTTGTTTTTTTTTATCAGATTATTAAGAGGAAAAGAAGAAAGAATGGGAAGTAGAGAGAATTAAGATCAGTCTGACATAGAACCAATAAAGATCATACAATGGTTGGCATCAAGATCCCTCTGGAATCTCGACTTGTTAATCGCATAATTAATTACTAAAGCATCAGATGCTCCATCAGAAGACAATCATTGAAAATGTAGAAGCTGCTTGCACACAATTTACTTGAGTTTTGAAATGAAACCTGTCAATGTGTCATTGTCTACCTTATATTAATAACTTAAGCATTTTGTAGGACTTAGTTTTGAAAAAGTAAACCCTGCATATATCATTATTTGTTAGAATTATTGAGTCATGTTACTAAGAGATCTTAGGTTTCCTGAATATGGGTGAATCATAGGCCTTGGTACAGCAAAAACATGCCATGACAAATGATAGAAGACTTAAAAATCACTAAAGCTAGAATTAATGATGGTGAGATTTTGAAATATAAAAATGACATTATGAGATAATGTTTCGTAGTTTGTTGATCACAGGACTGCCTGTGATAGAAGTCAAGAGTGAATTCTTCAAATATAAACAAACACATATACATATATATATGCCAGTATGTGTGTGCTTAATTGTGTCAATACTAGACTAATAGAAACATTCTGAGAAATATTTTTGAGAAATTAATCAACACAGCTGTATTGATTTAAAATCTTTTAAAGCAAACAATCAGCAAGAATTAGTTGGAAATTCAAGTTTAAGTAGCCTATGTAAATTAAAGGTTTATTTATGATAAATTATCTGTGGTTGTGTATTGGCCTAAACATCAGGATTAATTATATATAAGAGTACATGTAAAGATGTAAGATATATTGCATGGATACTGATTGTCTGAGTTCTGTACATGTAGGTACCATACAAGTAATGTTTAACACTAGATCTGGTACTGTACATACCTGGTGAGGTATTGATTATTGATCAGGTAAATAATTCATAGCCATCACATTCATTCTGTGTAATTAACCCACAAGCCTACCATCATCTTGTTTTACTTGGCATACTTTTAGTCTGTATGTGGAGCAACCTTTAATTTAAAAACAAGCTGTCAGTTTGAAAACTTTGATGAGCCTCATTAATTATTTGATGTAAATTCTCAAAATTTGGTCAAATCACAGAGGGAAGTATTCTAATTAAAAAATATCAAACATAGCTCTCAAAATTGTTATTTGTCATATTACATGACATTGTAATTTTGTACCAAATTTAAACAATAATTAAAAATTCATCATTTTTCTGAATTGTATCAATCTCAATTTTGAGTTTAACACTTCTTATTGATTTACTATATAGTATATATAGCTATGTACCCTACAGGGAATGGGGACAAACTATACATACTCATGTCTTTGTTACCTCATAATATATGACATATATGAAACAGTCAAATTATGGTACATATAGATGTGTATCAACCTTATCCCGAGAAAATCCCTGGCCCAGGGCTTTCAGTTGTATCTTGACTGTTTGAAATTTGATTCCAAATGCATGCAATGCCATTCAATCACAGTTTTTGAATTGAGAATATTAATTTTCTAGGTTTCATTAATGAACAGATTTGTGACATATGGTTATATGAAAATAAAATCCAACATTTCCAAGTTCAAATTTTTTCTTTATGAAACATTAATTGGACCAGGTGTTATGTGATTTTCTTGATAACATTTTTGTACTGTTTCTTAAATATTTCTCTTATGACACTGCAGTTAAAATTTTGAGAGTTTTCAATTTTATTTTTGTTTTGTTACAGAGACCGGTGCCGTGTTTACTTTTGGTAAAAGTAGATTTGCAGAAAACAACCCAAGTAAATTCTGGGTGAAAAATGACAAAGTTTTACAAGTGGCATGTGGGGACGAACACACAGTTCTTGTTGCAGGTACAGTACAATAGGATATTTACATGTAATTATATATTCTGAATGCATATATACATACACTGTATATACTATGTATGTTGGTCAGTGGCAAAAATGCGATATTGATTTGAAATAGAAGTCTGCTATTAAAATGATGATGATTTCACATATAACTTACCCTGGAGAATAGCTTGTGCAAATTCTTGGATTATACGTATACCCAAGTGAACAAATAGCTTAACAGAAGAATGCAGGCGTATATATACATATTACTGCACATATATACAGTTCATAGCAGGTTCACATACATTTGTTATTACAACTGACAAACACTTTGCATTACCCAAAATCTTTAATGATACAGATTGAATATTAATATCAATCAGAAAAGACAATTCAATAGGGAGGAAAGACTAGAAAACGTAGTATGAAAATAAATAATTAAGTTTTAAATTTGAACACATCCCCTGAGCTTGTTATGTATACAGGATTAATGTGGAAGAAGACTACATTTAATTGTGAGATGTATACATGTAGCTAACACTTGAAAAAATCATAAATTTTTGATATATTATAAATATGTGAAGTCTGACAAGAGCAAATTAAATCTAAAATTTAGTAATGCATGTACTTTTATCAGGACTGAGGAATCTTTTCATTATATCTTTGTTACAGAGAGTGGGCGTGTCTTTACCTTTGGAATCAATGATTGGGGCCAACTTGGAATCGGCAACAACACGACAATGCTCAAACCCACCTGTGTCAAAAGTAGGCATGCTCCCTTGTAAGGTTTTGATGTCAGAGACATTATTTCCCTGTGGTTATGGGATCTGTGGGTATAACTTTAACATGGACTAAACAAATGCATATACATTGTATTTTAAAATGAAAAGTGAGGACACAGATTTAACTTCTTGTCAGAAAAGGATGTGTATTTTTAATAAGAGTATTCATGAGGGTAGACTTTTACAGTAAAATACATTGTATATGGTTTGATTCTCATGTTGGAAAAACATGTCTATTCAGCAAGTGTTTTGATATACACATGACTCCTGTCAGTCCTAAGAATATTTTATGGAAATTCTATTTGACTCCTGAAGGTTTAGGTTCAGCTGCCAGATTTGATATGTTTTAATAAGTCTAGTAAAATCATCTGTTTACAAGCAATAAATGGTATATATATTGTATAAAACACATACACTTTGTAAGGGAAGGAGAAATAGTTAATTGGTCAAAAGAAAATCCTGACCGCATGATACATGTTTATTTGCAGAACTCAAACATGAGAAGGCTGAACATGTGGCATGTGGCCGGAGTCATACCATCATTGGTACAAGTAAGTATTTTAATCGCCAGATTTAATTTTTGTCACTAGTTGTCGTGTCTATAGATACCAGATTTAATTTCTGTCACTAGTTGTCAGGTCTATAGATACCAGCTATGATTTCTGTCTGTCACCAGTTGTCAGGTCTATAGATACCAGCTATAATTTCTGTCACTAGTTGTCGGGTCTATAGATACCAGATATGATTTCTGTCACTAGTTGTCAGGTCTAGATACCAGCTATAATTTCTGTCTGTCACCAGTTGTCAGGTCTATAGATACCAAATATGGTTTCTGTCTGTCACTAGTTGTCAGGTCTATAGATACCAAATATGGTTTCTGTCTGTCACTAGTTGTCAGGTCTATAGATACCAAATATGGTTTCTGTCTGTCACCAGTTGTCAGGTCTATAGATACCAGATATGATTTCTGTCTGTCACTAGATGTCAGGTCTATAGATACCAAATATGGTTTCTGTCCGTCACCAGTTGTCAGGTCTATAGATACCAGATATGATTTCTGTCTGTTAATAGTCGTCGGGTCTATAGATACCAGATATGATTTCTGTCTGTCACCAGTTGTCAGGTCTATAGATACCAGATATAATTTCTGTCCGTCACAGTTGTCAGGTCTAGATACCAGACAGTCTTCTCTACATCACATGATGAGCTTTTCAAATCCCAACATCTGTGGTCCGTCTGTTATCAATCCTTGTTATTTGAATTTCTTGAGAAGTACTGGAGAGCTATTTCTCAAACTTAATATGTAGGTTCCTTTAGGTCTATATATGTGCCCAATCATTTATATCAGGAAAACAAAATGGCGGAAAGATGGCCATCTTGGATTTTTACAGTTGAAGATTTTTATCATATAAGTACTGGAGGGATGTTTCAATCTTTGCATGTAGGTCCCCCTTGGTCCCTTGTGCTCAACAAATTTTATGTCAAAGTGGAAAAACAAAATGGATGGCAGGCAGCCATCTTTGATTTTAACAGTTGAACTTTGTTATCCGTATTTCTTTGATCGAGATCTGTCATAGAATTCATATGAAGGTTTGTTTTTCTTTGTTATCAAATGATTGAGAGGACAGAGGAAAAATGAAAAGTACAGAAAAGAAGAACAATTAATGGAGGATGACTAGATCCCTGTAGGACCTCTTGTATTTTTATGTTGTCATACAATTCTTTTATCAAGGGGATAATGTGATATGAAAGATCCGTTTTCCAGACTGTTTGTATCATCAACATGGTGGCATGTGGAGTGCCTCTGATTTTGTTTAATATATATAATACAGATATTGAGTAAAGTGATTGTTATAGACACCAGCCTGATTCTATTTATACTTATAGCAGACATATTCAGTATGTACTTTGTCCTATAGCTGTCTGTTAGTGTTCTCTTGATTCTGTATAACAGAGAGTGGGAAGATATACGCCTTTGGAAACAATGGGGAGGGGCAGCTGGGAGTGGATGATGACTCAGTCAACAGCAGTAACGACCCTATAATGGTTAAGGGACTTGAGCCAATGAAAATCAAGATGTTGGCTGCTGGTGCTGACCATACTGTGCTTCTCACACGTAAGTCTCCAAGGAAATGATTCTTTACTATTGCCATATGTTGAAATATTTATGAATAAATACAAGGTTATATAGATAAACGTTAAATACAAAGTTATATTTACATCTCTCCCTTCTTCAGATTAGTAAACTCTGACTGCATTAAAATTAGCGTAAAGCAGTGATAAAAGGCTCAGCGGATTAATTAGCGGTAACATAATCATGACATCGTCTCTTTGTGGCGTTACCGGAACGTCAACTTGATGGCGCCATTTTCAAAGGACTGATCTATGCAATTTTAGCATTGTCTCCTGTTACCTGATGATCTCTGTGCAAAAAGCTAATTTCAAGTGATCATGAGTGTTTTGTCAAAAACTGCAATGAAGATAGTGGAAATGTGTGAATTTAGAACAAGATCCAGAGAGCCATATCAGTATTCAAATTTTATTAATGATTGTGGTTGAAAACTTATTATTAAAGAAATTTTCACAATTTTTTTAAAGACATATGTTTTTAATAGGTGAAGGTGATGTGTATGGAATATAACTGGAAACTTTGTTTATAGGTGAAGGTGAGGTGTATGTTTGGGGTGGAGGCAGTGAAGGACAACTGGGATTGGCAGATGAGGATGAATGTCATAAACCGACCCTGTTAGACATTGATCAAGAGATCATCTGTATCGGATGTGGGTACTACCACACGGCTCTCGTTACAGGTAAGATACCTGTACACAGTATGGGTACTACCACACGGCTTTTGTTACAGGTAAGATACCTGTACACAGTATGGGTACTACCACACGGCTCTCGTTACAGGTAAGATACCTGTACATAGTGTGGGTACTACCACACAGTACTTAAGATCTTCGCAGGTGAAATACCTGTACATAGCTTGGGTACTACCACACAGTACTTAAGATTTTGCAGGTGAGATACCTGTACATAGTGTGGCTACTACCACACAGTACTTAAGATCTTTACAGGTGAGATACCTGTACATAGTGTGGCTACTACCACACAACCCTTAAGATCTTTGCAGGTGAAATACCTGTACATAGTGTGGCTACTACCACGCAGCCCTTAAGATCTTTACAGGTGAGATACCTGTACATAGTGTGGCTACTACCACACAGTACTTAAGATCTTTACAGGTGAGATACCTGTACATAGTGTGGCTACTACCACACAGCCCTTAAGATCTTTACAGGTGAGATACCTGTACATAGTGTGGCTACTACCACACAGTACTTAAGATCTTTACAGGTGAGATACCTGTACATAGTGTGGCTACTACCACACAACCCTTAAGATCTTTCCAGGTGAGATACCTGTACATAGTGTGGCTACTACCACACAGTACTTAAGATCTTTACAGGTGAGATACCTGTACATAGTGTGGCTACTACCACACAACCCTTAAGATCTTTGCAGGTGAGATACCTGTACATAGTGTGGCTACTACCACACAGCCCTTAAGATCTTTACAGGTGAGATACCTGTACATAGTGTGGCTACTGCCACACAGCCCTTAAGATCTTTACAGGTGAGATACCTGTACATAGTGTGGCTACTACCACACAGTACTTAAGATCTTTACAGGTGAGATACCTGTACATAGTGTGGCTACTACCACACAGTACTTAAGATCTTTACAGGTGAGATACCTGTACATAGTGTGGGTACTACCACACAGTCCTTAAGATCTTTACAGGTAAGATACCTGTACATAGTGTGGGTACTACCACACAGTCCTTAAGATCTTTACAGGTGAGATACCTGTACATAGTGTGGGTACTACCACACAGCCCTTAAGATCTTTACAGGTGAGATACCTGTACATAGTGTGGCTACTACCACACAGTACTTAAGATCTTTACAGGTGAGATACCTGTACATAGTGTGGCTACTACCACACAGTACTTAAGATCTTTACAGGTGAGATACCTGTACATAGCTTGGGTACTACCACACAGCCCTTAAGATCTTTACAGGTGAGATACCTGTACATAGTGTGGCTACTACCATTTGACTTTTTCCTTTACACATACACAACTTTTTAAATCAAGCATTGTTGTCAATACTAAAGAGATTTTAGAACTGTAATTTATTGTTTAAACTTCTTATTTTGATGATCTTGATTATTGAATAGTGACAGGTGACCTGTTTACATTTGGAGAGAGTGATGGAGGGAAACTAGGCCTGGGAGAAAACAAAGGGGCCAGTGTGCCTACCAAAGTCAACTTACCAGAGAAAGTTAAGATGGTGGCTTGTGGCGGTTCACATACAGTGGTGCTTACAGGTTAGTGTTGTCAAAGACTTGTCTAGGTAAACTATTAAATAGTGTACAAATTATTTACTATGGCACATTGTGGAACATTAAAAAAGTAAAGTTTCCCAATAATAAATGGAAATTTTGGAGTTATTAATCAGTGGTAATATGAAATACAGACATTTTGAATGTACGCAGTACTAGTACTGTGGCATTCCATGCGTGATATTTTTTGATAATTGTGTACACTTGTACTTTACTATTTCTTGGCACATACCCAAAAAATGTATGACCACAGGTCCCGACAAGATATGGCATATTATGAATTTCAAACTGAGCGGATAGAAGTTGTTTTAATAATCTTTTGAAAAATACTTACATTGTATACAGGTGAGTGTACATGTCATATTTTGATGATAGGATCTAATGTTAAGATCATACAAAGTATAAGTTGTTAAATAAAACATCCATTGTTCATTTGTTTTCAACAGTGAAGGGAAATCTGTACACATTTGGTGATGGTACAAATGGTCAGCTTGGTCAGGGCAATAGGGTCCTACAAGAGTTCAAACCTCAGCTGGTCAATCTCAGGTTCAAGGTCATTTACACTGCATGTGGAGAGAACCACACAGCCATTATAACAGGTAAGACCTTGTGATTGAGATACAACTTATTATGTATGTGGCCAGGATCAATTCTTTCATCTACAATGCCAGGATACATGGCTGACCATATGGGTTTTCTCATGGGTTTTTCTCATCATACTTCAGTTTCCTCCCACAGTAAGACCCTCTTGCACTTTCTTTCAGGCCAACATGAGTGATAAACATAAGTCAATAGTTTGTTTCACAACTGTTGTAAAATGAATAGTTTATATTCGATACAAATTAATTCATTGAATTTTCTGAACATTTAGAATTAGAAACCTTTGCTTTTTTCTGTTACTGAAACTGTGATTTGTTTAATACATATTTTCTCTGTGTTCCTGACACTATGTTGTATTTTACAGAGAAACATCAACTCTACACCTTTGGGGATGGCAGGCATGGCAAGCTTGGCCTTGGTCAAGACACCATGTCAAACATGTTCACAGCTACCAAAGTGGAAAGGTTTAAAAAATTTATAGTTGAAAATGTAAGTTAATACCTTTGTAGATGATATTTTGTTATGTTGTTATGTTTTAAATGTTTGTTTAAACCCACTTAAAGAGGATAAACTTGTTTGTCCAAGAAAATGATGAACACATGTAGACAATATTTAATCTTTGCATTAATACGCTTTGAGTAGACCTTTTCATTCAGTAGGTAAAATATTTACACTACTTACAAGTTTTTTGAAGAAACAAAAGGTTGCTGTTGACTCCATAATGTATTTTGATGACAAAACTGGTGGTAGCAGTTTAAATGAAGACTAAGGATGATTGTATATTAAGCTACTGGATGCAATTAATTTTTTTTTTTTATTTTTTTTTTTTTGAAAGATTTGCTCAGAAAAACATGTTACATACATGTATTTAGTTCAAAGATGAATATTCTTTTAACTCCTAACAAAAGCCACCTCTTTTATTTATAATTGTCACATTTTCTGCAAATTTAATGTTTTGTTCTTATCTTATCTTCTTATCACATTGAAGGTTGATTAAAGTTTTCCAATCTGAGTTGTTTGCCATGTTGGATTGATGTAGGCCTTAAACCCTATATCAACTTGCCAATTTTGTCACCAGGTAACCTGTGGAGGGTGTCACATGATCGCAAGAGCACACAAGAGAACGCAAGATGAGGAAAATGAAAGCGACGAGGAAGATGCAACATTAAATGATTTAGAGATGACTAAAAATAAGTTAAATAACTCCATCAAACCAGATGGTTCTATAGACCTGGATGGAACTTTCCCAGCCCGACAACGACGGCGAGAAACACTGAATAGGGTGGGTATGGCACTATTGTTGACAAAGCTGTTATAAAAATTCCATAAGGAAATATTTATATGAAAGCTTGTTTGGATAAGTATTGTAGGTACAAAATTTGTTAGTTATATCCTACCTTACTTGAGCATATGGAAAATTTTATGTGTAATGCAGCATATTTTATCAAGATCAGAATTAGGATAAATCACTGAAAATGATAATTACACTGACTCTTATTTCTTTAAGTAATATATTAATCAATCTTTTGACAGACGGCATCCATGAATCGTACACTTCCATCATTAGCGAACGGCAAGCCAGCTGGATCATCCCTTCATCACACTGTACCTCCACCTGTCAAAAAACCAGGACTTGCAGACCGTGCCTCTACCCCTCTTAGCTCTACACAAGTCATCAAAAGTCAGTTTATTTGATTGCCTTTAAACCTTGCTATGTCAGTCATTTAATACAAGCATGAAAAATTAAAATAGTTAATGCTGACTATTTAATATACAGTGCTTAGTTAAGTTATAGGTTATTAATGTGAGAAAAGAGGTGGGATGGTACAGTAAATTTATATATTTTGGAAAACTCACAATTCAAACTGGGATTATATTTTTTTATATCACATGGCAAAAAGTGCCAATGAGCTTATGGTATGGTGCAGGAGTGGTTGTCCATCGTCTGTCGTCCGTCTTCCTTTTGTGTAATCTTCTAGAGAACTATATAGAACTCAGTACTGATATTTAGCGACGAGAAGCATGGAGTATAGAGTACATTAATACCAGAAAGTTTCCTCATATGAAAGACTTTGACCTATTCACAAAGTCAAAGGAGGCAAATATGTTAAAAGCTTCAATAATCGTCTTCCTAAATTCCAAAAGACCCAGAGGCTTGATGATATTTTGCCAGCAAGTACCTAGCTATTCAGGGCCTCTGGGGTTCCTTTACAGATTAGTAAAGAATTTGCACATGCACAGTATTAATTATTTTGTTAAACATTTATGACCTTGGCTTCTTTTGATATCTTTTTATCAAAAGAAGGAAGGAGAGTTTCATCTTAAAACCTTCATAGATAAATGTAATGAACAACAGACAATGTAAAAAATATCTGATGTTGTACAGAGCCAGTGCCCAAACCAGTGGAATCATCCGAGGAGGAGGACAGCGAGGAGGAGGTAGAGGAGGACATGATTACAAAAGCCTCAACACTGAGGAGTGAATCATCAGTTAATCACATAGAGAAAATTGAGGTAATAAGGTTGGATAGTCAACTGTAGATCTCAACATGTAGCTTTCATGTTTGTTTTAGTGTGTCATATTAGCCAGTATCATACAATACATGGTCGGTTTTTGACGAGGAGTGGAGAAAACGAGAGTGTTTATAAATTACTGACAAGGGTTTAGGAAGACGAGATTGATTACCGACAAGGCTTGGGGAAGACAAGATTGATTACCGACAAGGCTTGGGGAAGACGAGATTGATTACCGACATGGCTTGGGGAAGACGAGATTGATTACTGACAAGGGTTGGGGAAGACGAGATTGATTACTGACAAGGGTTGGGGAAGACGATATTCGTTACTGACAATGGTTGGGGAAGACGAGATTGATTATTGACAAGGGTTGGGGAAGACGAGATTGGTTATTGACATGGCTTGGGGAAGACGATATTCGTTACTGACAAGGGTTGGGGAAGACGAGATTGGTTATTGACAAGGGTTGGGGAAGACAATATTCGTTACTGACAATGGTTGGGGAAGACGAGATTGGTTATTGACAAGGGTTGGGGAAGACGATATTCGTTACTGACAATGGTTGGGGAAGACGAGATTGATTACCAACATGGCTTGGGGAAGACGAGATTGGTTATTGACATGGCTTGGGGAAGACGAGATTGGTTACTGACAAGGGTTGGGGAAGACGAGATTGGTAACTGACAAGGGTTGGGGAAGACGAGATTGATTATTCAAAGGGGTTGGGGAAGACGAGATTGGTTACTGACAAGGGTTGGGGAAGACGATATTGGTAACTGACAAGGGTAGGGGAAGGCGAGATTGATTATTGACAGGGGTTGGGGAAGACAAGATTGGTTACTGACAAGGGTTGGGGAAGACGAGATTGATTATTGACATGGCTTGGGGAAGACGATATTCGTTACTGACAAGGGTTGGGGAAGACGAGATTGGTTATTGACAAGGGTTGGGGAAGACGATATTCGTTACTGACATGGCTTGGGGAAGACGAGATCGGTTACTGACAAGGGTTGGGGAAGACAAGATTGGTAACTGACAAGGGTTGGGGAAGACAAGATTGGTTACTGACAAGGGTTGGGGAAGACGAGATTGGTTATTGACAAGGGTTGGGGAAGACGAGATTGGTTACTGACAAGGGTTGGGGAAGACGATATTGGTAACTGACAAGGGTAGGGGAAGACGAGATTGGTTACTGACAAGGGTTGGGGAAGACGAGATTGGTTACTGACAAGGGTTGGGGAAGACGATATTGGTAACTGACAAGGGTAGGGGAAGACGAGATTGATTATTGACAGGGGTTGGGGAAGACGAGATTGGTTACTGACAAGGGTTGGGGAAGACGATATTGGTAACTGACAAGGGTTGGGGAAGACGAGATTGGTTATTGACAAGGATTGGGGAAGACGAGATTGGTTACTGACAAGGGTTGGGGAAGACGAGATTGGTAACTGACAAGGGTTGGGGAAGACGAGATTGATTATTCAAAGGGGTTGGGGAAGACGAGATTGGTAACTGACAAGGGTTGGGGAAGACGAGATTGGTTATTGACATGGCTTGGGGAAGACGATATTCGTTACTGACAAGGGTTGGGGAAGACGAGATTGGTTATTGACAAGGGTTGGGGAAGACGATATTCGTTACTGACAATGGTTGGGGACGACGAGATTGGTTATTGACAAGGGTTGGGGAAGACGATATTCGTTACTGACAAGGGTTGGGGAAGACGATATTCGTTACTGACAATGGTTGGGGAAGACGAGATTGGTTATTGACAAGGGTTGGGGAAGACGATATTCGTAACTGACAATGGTTGGGGAAGACGAGATTGATTACCAACATGGCTTGGGGAAGACGAGATTGGTTATTGACAAGGATTGGGGAAGACGAGATTGGTTACTGACAAGGGTTGGGGAAGACGATATTGGTAACTGACAAGGGTAGGGGAAGACGAGATTTATTATTGACAGGGGTTGGGGAAGACAAGATTGGTTACTGACAAGGGTTGGGGAAGACGAGATTGATTATTGACATGGCTTGGGGAAGACGATATTCGTTACTGACAAGGGTTGGGGAAGACGAGATTGGTTATTGACAAGGGTTGGGGAAGACGATATTCGTTACTGACATGGCTTGGGGAAGACGAGATTGGTTACTGACATGGCTTGGGGAAGACGAGATTGGTTACTGACAAGGGTTGGGGAAGACGAGATTGGTTACTGACAAGGGTTGGGGAAGACGAGATTCGTTATTGACAAGGGTTGGGGAAAACGATATTGGTAACTGACAAGGGTAGGGGAAGACGAGATTGATTATTGACAGGGGTTGGGGAAGACGAGATTGGTTACTGACAAGGGTTGGGGAAGACGATATTGGTAACTGACAAGGGTTGGGGAAGACGAGATTGGTTGTTGACAGGGGTTGGGGAAGACGATATTCAATACTGACAAGGGTTGGGGAAGAGGAGATTGGTTGCTGACAAGGGTTGGGGAAGATGAGATTGGTTACTGACAAGGGTTGGGGAAGACAAGATTAGTAACTGACAAGGGTTGGGGAAGACGATATTGGTTACTGACAAGGGTTGGGGAAGACGAGATTGGTTATTGACAAGAGTTGGGGAAGACGAGATTGGTTATTGACAGGGGTTGGGGAAGACAAGATTGGAAACTTACAAGGGTTGGGGAAGACGATATTGGTAACTGACAAGGGTTGGGGAAGACGAGATTCGTTACTGACAGGGGTTGGGGAAGACGAGATTGGTAACTGACAAGGGTAGGGGAAGACGAGATTCGTTATTGACAAGGGTTGGGGAAGACGAGATTGGTTATTGACAAGAGTTGGGGAAGACGAGATTGGTTATTGACAGGGGTTAGGGAAGACGAGATTGGTTATTGACAAGGGTTGGGGAAGATGAGATTGATTATTGACAAGGGTTGGGGAAGATGAGATTGATTATTGACAAGGGTTGGGGAAGACAAGATTTGTAACTGACAAGGGTTGGGGAAGACGAGATTGGTTATTGACAGGGGTTGGGGAAGATGAGATTGGTTACTGACAGGGGTTGGGGAAGACCAGATTCGTTATTGACAAGAGTTGGGGAAGACGAGATTAGTAACTGACAAGGGTTGGGGAAGACAAGATTGATTATTGACAAGGGTTGGGGAAGATGAGATTAGTAACTGACAAGGGTTGGGGAAGATGTGATCTATTAGTGACAAGGGTTGGGAAAGACGAGATCTATTTTTGAGAAGGTTCACAAAAGTTTGTGGCAAGTACCCTGTGCATCAGTCTCTAAAAAGCTCCAGTTCTGAGAGAGTAAATGTAAAATTGTGTTGTTCCGTCGTATTAATAATGAACTTGTAGTATTGCCTATTTATCAATGGAGGATCCATATACAGTGGACCCTCGATAATCCGAACACCTTCGTTCCCAGTCCAAACCGTCCGGATTACGAGTTTTCCGGACTGCCGAATTTCGTGTACCAGGTCAAAAAATTTGTCGTGTAAGAGTTATCTCCCTTGATTATATACAATCCGGTACGTTTCATAAACACGTCTAATTGTCAGACTTTTTTAACAATAAATATACTTATGTTTCTGATATGATTCTTGTTTTGTTTTGTAGAAAGTAAAAAATAAACTATGTTTTTAAAAGAACATGTAAAGTGAAAGTTGTTTTATTTATAGCGGGCATATGTGACCTACAAACAACACACATGTGTCACGTCCCGGAGGTTCACAAACAAATAGAAATTACAAACATTAAATACCTTAAACAAAATACCCGGATTTTACAACTTACCGTCAGTCCATGTTTTTTTTATGATTTTTACGTACCAGAAACCCCAAGTTATCTATTTAAAAGTACGCGACACCAGCGAGAACTACCCAATATGTCCGATAATTATTAAACCCGTATTCACTTAAAATGTGACGCTTAGTTAAGTATCAGACGACTATTGACTAATTTGTGTGTAATCAACCCAGTTCTTGTGATCACTGCTTAATACGTAAATGTGTATGTAATTAATAACATGCATCTTTCAATGAGTCGTCGTTTCACGTAACGGTGTTACAAAGCCGATATCCGTGTTTACCCAATACAAGTGTTAATGATGTTAATTACCGATCATAAATTTATTACATGTATTTGAGATTGATTAATTATCGTATCACGTACTGTATGTTTGTGCATAAATTCTGTAACATTTAGGTCGTAGAGAAAAAGCAATGTACCGTTATAAAAACAAAAGCTACACATTGTAACACAGGTAAACACCCGGGGCTATGACCTGGCAGCGGTCGCTATGACTACGCACGGTGTCAAGCGATAGTCTGTACAGCTGTCGACACGGGTGACTTGCCCCGACATTTTTTTCTCCTAGTGGTGAAAAAATCTTCCGGATTATTGAGGGAAATTTACTAATGAAAAGTATGATCCGTTCCCAAAATGGGCTTCCGGAATCGGAATCCGAATTTCCAGACTGGTGAGTACAAATAACGTTACGGAAATCCGTTCCCGTGCATTTCTGTCCGGACTGGGAGTTTTCCGGACTATCGGCGTCCGGATTATCGCGGGTCCACTGTACAGTTTGCAGTTCAATATTTTCACCTTCTTGACTGCTTCATGATTTGTTGTATTTGTGTGTTTTAGAAAGTGCATCAGAATAACAACAATACGAGAACATTACCCAAGCCATCACCGAAGCCCTCACCCAAACAGTCACCAAAACCATCTCCCCGGCCCAGGGGGCAGAAGAAAGACGAGGTAAGCCTAAATGTGATTAGGTCCATATCACCTTCATATAACATACCAGGATTAAATTCTTCTTTCAATGCTTGTATTGTCTAGATAATAATTGGACTAAAAGTCCAAAATGCTATATATAACTTACAATGCCACATGTGCTCAATTAAACACAATTTCCCTCAAACTGGTATGTTGTTTGATGATCAATATATACTGAATTTGATATCCACAATTATTATGGTATTGATAAACTGTTGTTAACTGTGTTGCATAACATTCTTCATCTATATTTTATTGAGAAATGAATTACTGACAAAGTACTTTAAGTAGGATAGGTGAGACATATAGTTATGCACAATTCAGCATGACCTATAATCATCATGCTTTGTCTGCTATCTGCCATTTGTGAACTTTTTACAGTTCAAACTTCTCAAGTTCTACTAGTGGGACTAGTACTCTGCTCTAACTTGCCTGAAATGATCCTGGGATGGGCCTGACCATGTGTTATTTTCAGGTTGCTCAGTAATTCAAGATGGCGTTATGGCCAACATACAGTATAGCACAATTCCATTTGTTGTCTATCACTATACACTGCTACTGAGTATGCATACTAAAAAGTACTAGGGTCTGTTTATGTCAGATGACCATTAAGACCCATGGGCCTCTTGTTTTTTTTTTTTTCTTTTAGTTTCAAAAATCCTATTGTTTCACCACCTCATAAACATTCAGCCTTGTTTATACTTCAAGTATATGTCCCTTTGGCTATATAAAAAAATACTTTAAACTGTGAGGCACATGCTGGTGCTGAGCAGTATAGATTTCGATTTAGAGAATATTGCTATAACTGTAGCATTAGATACATATATTTTTTTGTGGCTTTCAAAATAATGGATTGTAAAATACTGTAAAAATATTAAACAGTGTTATAAATTGATATTGTAACAAATTGTGTTATTATTATAGATATATATGCTTTATGGATTGTAAAATACCCTTTATGGATTGTTGAATAATGGATTGTAAAATACCCTAAAAATGTGTACAGAATGTTATAGAAATGTAGCACATTGTTATCATTATTAACAGGGAGAAGCGTCTGGGAAGTCTGAGGAAGAAGCAACACCTAAGAAAGCTCCCAGGGTAAGTTTGATGATGATCATTATATTATTAATCTTCAAATTTTAATTGTAAAAATGAAATAATTATAAACTGTTTTAAAACACTTTCTACCACAATACCCTGTGTTATTCAACTCTCAGACCATCAGTTAATCATTACAGCTGTTGATTAACAATCTGTTTATACCACATGTGGTATAAACTCTGTACGCATTTTGATTGGCTAACACGGTGAACTTTGACCCAAGCTGCAATTGTTATTGACGTCATCAATAATCTAATGACGTCACATCACCGGGTCCCGGACGTCACTGGTACACTTTATTTGCATATGCGAAATTATACTTGGCCACGTTTCCCTTTGATTCAAGCCGATATTATTGTGGTAGAAACAGGTCACACGACTCGAAATTGTTGGATATGGAATTTATTTCACACTCGTAAGTTATTTTTTAAAAGTTACAAAAGACACAAGCTTTAGCGAGTGTTTTTTGTAACTTTTAAAAAATAACTTACTCGTGTGAAATAAATTCCATATCCAACAACCACTCGTTGTGTAACCTCTATGTAAACAATCAATTTTAACACATCACTCCCACTCCTGGCCCAATAATTTGATTTTTGTAGAAGTGTTGTTTTTATGACTTATGTAATGGAATTTTACGATATCAATTAGTTATAATTACAAAAAAACTCAATATGTGTTCCAGAGTTTACCTTCAGCACCACTGCCGCAGCCACGGAAACCTCCTCCCAAGGTGGAGGATGATGATGAGGAGGAAGAAACAGAGGAAGAAGAGTCAGAGGAGGAGGAAGAAGAGGTCAAACCAGTCAAAGCTTTGCCACCCACACCAAAGAAAGATATCAAGAAGAAGAAAGGTACTTGTTATCTTTTATCACCTGGTCCAGTTAATTAGAGCAAGCTGGACAAAACCCAATTTTTGATATTCTTCAATCATTTATTTTTATTCTGATTTTTCTTCCACCATCATCAGATGGTTAGCTATTTAAATTGCTCATCCTCTGTGGTCAGCCTGTTTGTAAATGATCCAGTTTATCACCATTTCTTGAATAGCACCTGTGGTATTTTTCCATTGATAAGCATGTTAAATTATTTGAAAACAAGATGGCCAACAGGGGGCCATTTTGACTTTTGACGGTTGAAGTTTGTTATCGCTATTCGAAAGTTCTTCATGGATCAGTCTCTAATTTGATATCTAGGTTCTCCTTGGTCCCTAGTTGTGCATATACAACATTGAGACTGGTAGCCATTGTAAATTATAAGAGTTGTTGCTATTTCTCAGAAAGTTCTTCATGGCTCTTTCTCAGATTTTATGACTTGATTAAGTTCCTCATGTTTTCATATGATTAAAAGAAAGAAGAGAAAAAATAGAGCTGGAGAAACAGAAAGATCCAATGAATTTCATTCAGTGATGGTTAAATCTCAATCATGATCTTGAAAAAAAGATTTTCTAAATATTTGATTTTTGACTTGAACATATACCTTACAGCAGGCTTTTAACTACTGTACTAGTAACTACATACATTTTACAAAAAAAAAAAAAAAAAAATTAATCAAAATCTCATCATTATTTATACCCTTTTCCAATACAAATAGTAGTGCTATATCTTTAAATAGTTGTCATATCAAGCTTAAGTTATCTTAGACTTTAGTTTTGTATAACTATTTTGCTTATTGAAAATGTTAAAAAGCTGGCAGTTGATTCAAGATTTATTTTTTGTTTTTCCTGCAGAAAAGTCCTCAGGTTTCAATGTGTTTAGACGTAGACCTACTGGGTTAACAGATTCAGAAGATGAAGAGGAGGAAGAAGAAGAAGATGAGGAGGAGGAAGAAGAAGAAGAAGAGGAGATAGTGAAAAAAGTTGTAAAGACAAAGACTCCAAGAGAAGAAGAGAAGAAAAAAGAAGAGAAAAAGGATGATAAAAAGGACAAGAAGAAAGAAAAAGAAGACAAGAAAAAGGAAAAAGAAGAAAAGAAAAAAGAGAAAGAGGATAAGAAAAAAGAGAAAGATAAGAAGAAGGATAAGACAAAAGACAAAGACAAGAAAAAAGGCAAAGATAAGGATGATGAAGAAGATGATGAGGAAGAGGAAGAGTTAGAAGAAAAAGAAGGTGCCAAAGCTGAGAAAGATGAGAAAAAGGATAAGAAAGATAAAAAAGAGAAAGAAAAGGATAAAAAAGATAAGGAAAAGGACAAAAAAGATAAGGAAAAGGACAAAAAAGACAAGAAAGATAAAAGTAAAGACAAGGATAAAAAGAAAGAAGAGGAAGAAGATGAGGAGGAAGAAGATCTAGAAGAAGAAGCCAAAGCAAAAGATGACAAAAAAGACAAAAAGGATAAAAAGAAGGAAAAAGAAGAGAAAAAGAAGGAAAAAGATGACAAGAAAAAAGACAAGGATAAAGATAAGAAAAAAGACAAAAAGAAAGGAAAGATGAGGAGGAGGAGGAGGAGGAGGAAAAAGAGGATGAAGAAGGAAAGGAAGAAGTTGAAGAAGAGGATAAGAAAGATAAAAAGAAAGGTGAGAAAATAGCTTTTAATAGCTTACTGTTATTTTCCGAGTTCGATAAAGGATTATTATTTCTGTTTTGTGCATTTTAGAAGAAAGAGTGTTGGTCTTAGTGTCGGGTGAAACAAAGGTTCTGTATCAGGAAATATTAAGTAAAAGGAACATAATAGTCGTGTACTAATAATAATTAATTAAAATCTGATTGCACCAATGTCAGAGCAATTTCATCAATATACTTGATTTGAGAATGTACTTCTGAATCAATCTGAATGTACAAAATAAAGAACATTAATGTTACTGTACATTATTAGGCAGAAGTTCTGTGACACATTTGTTGGTGTTTGTTACATTGAAGAAACCCTCATGTCCCTTGTGGCATCAGGATGATGGCAGTTGTACAATGGAAATAGTGACAGGGATATAGGGTTGAAATAGTTTGAATTTGCCAGTCATAAAGTGTCAGTCATCTGTTAAATATTACAATGCCTAATCAATTTTCCTTATTTAGATAAAAAGGAGAAAGACAAGAAAGAAAAAGAAAAGGATAAAAAAGAAAAGGATAAGAAAGGAAAGAAGGGGAAAGAAGAGGAGGAAGAAGACAAAAAAGAGGTACTTTTTCAATTTTTTATAGACTTCAGGATAATGGTTTCAGACATCTGAAACTTCAAAATGCCTGAAATTGCTTTGATTTTGTGAAATACATTGATGTAGTTCATTGTACATTAATGCAATTATCTGTATTGTATGATAAATCTAATTGACTTGCACCCACAAATCAACTTGACTAAATGGAATAACTTTATCACACAAGTCAATGTTTTGTCCACCATTGATGTTTGTGGTTGATTTTCTGGAAGAAATCAAAGAAAGTGATTACATGTAACCTTAAGCAGAACATTTATCAAGTGATTAACACTAGGTTATGACCACATTGATGTTATTTTGGATGTGAGTGGAATGGGAGTATAAAGTGATATTAATGTTTCCACTAGGAATAGATTAATTTATAATCATCTGCTTTATAGGAGACAGAAGATAAGGATAAGGATGATGAAGAAAAGAAAGAGGAGGAAAACAGTAAAGAAGACAGCAAGGATAAGAATGCAAATAAGGATGGAGTGAAGGAAAAGGTAGGTACCACAAGATCGTACTGACAAAGTGGGTCTAGTTTATCAGTATATCAGTTCTGTGTATGTACCCAATAATATGCTGTCAAATAAGTAGGATGGGCATGAAGAGATATATACTTTTAGACTGTAGAAAAGGTAGACAGGGTTTGAAGGAGTCACACACACTATTAGAATTTTGGAAAAGGTAAATAGGGCCTGAAAGGTGCCACACTTTTAAACTGTAGGATAAGGTGCATAAGGCCTTCATGGTATCATACACACTTTCAGACTGTAGGAAAAGGTAGATAGGGCCTGTATGGTGTCACGCACAGTTTTAGACTAGGAAAAGGTATATAGGGCCTGTATGGTGTCACACACAGTTTTAGACTGTATGAAAAGGTAGATAGGGCCTGTATGGTGTCACACAGTTTTAGACTGTAGGAAAAGGTAGATTGGGCCTGTATGGTGTCACAGTTTTAGACTGTAGGAAAAGGTAGATTGGGCCTGTATGGTGTCACACACAGTTTTAGACTGTATGAAAAGGTAGATAGGGCATGTATGGTGTCACACAGTTTTAGACTGTAGGAAAAGGTAGATTGGGCCTGTATGGTGTCACAGTTTTAGACTGTAGGAAAAGGTAGATAGGGCCTGTATGGTGTCACACACAGTTTAAGACTGTAGGAAAAGGTAGATAGGGCCTTTAGGGTGTCATGCACAATTTTAGACTGTAGGAAAAGGTAAATAGGGCCTATATGGTGTCACAATTTTAGACTGTAGGAAGAGGTAGATAGAGCCTTTAGGGTATCACATACAGTTTTAGACTGTAGGAAAAGGTAGATAGGACCTGTATGGTGTCACACACAGTTTTAGACTGTATGAAAAGGTAGATAGGGCATGTATGGTGTCACACAGTTTTAGACTGTAGGAAAAGGTAGATTGGGCCTGTATGGTGTCACATACAGTTTTAGACTGTAGGAAAAGGTAGATAGGACCTGTATGGCGTCACATACAGTTTTAGACTGTAGGAAAAGGTAGATAGGACCTGTATGGTGTTACACAATTTTAGACTGCAGGAAAAGGTAGATAGGGCCTTAAGGGCGTAACACACAATTTTAGACTGTAGGAAAAGGTAGATAGGGCCTGTATGGTGTCACAATTTTAGACTGTAGGTAGAGGTAGATAGAGCCTTTAGGGTATCACATACAGTTTTAGACTGTAGGAAAAGGTAGATAGGACCTGTATGGTGTTACACAATTTTTGACTGTAGGAAAAGGTAGATAGGGCCTGTATGGTGTCACACACAATTTTTGACTGTAGGAAAAGGTAGATAGGGCCTGCATGGTGGCACACACAATTTTAGACTGTAGGAAAAGGTAGATAGGGTCTTTAGGGTGTCACACACAGTTTTAGACTGTAGAAAAAGGTGGATAGGGCCTTAAGGGTGTAACACACAATTTTAGACTGTAGAAAAGGGTGGATAGGGCCTGTATGGTGTCACACACATTTCTATACTGAAGGAAAAGGTGGATAGGGCCTTTAGGGTGTCACACACAATTTTAGACTGTTGGAAAAGGTAGATATGGTCTTTAGGGTGTCGCACACAGTTTTAGACTGTAGGTTGCTAGGGCCTGTATTGTGTCACACACTTTTAGACTAGGAAAAGCTACATAGGGCATGTGGGGTGTCACACACTCTTCTAAACTGTAGGGAAAAGGTAGAAAGGTCCTGTAAGGATTCTAAATATTTGATTCTGGAAATAAGTTCAAATAGCCTGTATGAGTCACACACTTAAATGATGTACATGTAGTGGTTTGAGAGGGGAAAAAACAACATTTTGATTGAATCTGATGGCGTTTAAATGATAGTTTTACATTCATACTGTCTAATAATATTTAAAACAGTCATGGTAGGCAGATGATGAGAGTCACCTTATATTAAAGGATGATGGGTGGTCAGATGGCACAGTGTTAACACATGTACACTTGCCTTTCACTAAGGCATCCAGGGTTTGATTCACCGTTCAGGATTAACTTCCCCACCCTGTGGGTTTTCTCTTGGTTTCATTCAGACCAACAAGAGTGATTAATGTCAGTTTATATCATTTGTTCTGCAGTTGTTTAAATCAATAAAGTTTACATTTCATTTATAAAGGAATGTTTGTACAAATTGTAAGGAAATATTTCAGTAAAATTTTTAGTCTAATTTATGACCTTGGTAAAATGATTTCTTACATTATTTTCATTCTTGAATCTTTGGTTTAGACATAGTATGAAGGTAAGATGAATCAGCTCTCTTATAGGACTGCTTATTATTGTACAGCTTCTCTTTGCTGCTCTTCAGAAAATAAAAAAAATTGAATTCTTACAAAACAGAACGTTTTACATCTGATTCCCTTGTTTTACAGGATTCAAAATCTTGTGTGGTGATGTGATGGGGACACTTACCAGTAGTGGTGAAGACACTAGGCTAGTATATGTGTATGTATGTGCTAGCCAGGTAGGAATGGAATCTTTGATCACCTCCAACAACTCGGCCAGGATTTGAGTGTCAGACTTGTGAAGGATCACCACTGAATGCAATTGCCAAGATTTGCTATACACATGTGTATGTTTAGTGTTATGTTCAGAAGGATACAGACCTACCAGAATACCCAAGGTATGGTCATACACATGTGGACGTACAGGTGGACGTACAGGTGGACGTACAGGTGGACGTACAGGTGGACGTACAGGTGGAAATACTTGAATGTGTAGTATGACAAGGAGTCTAGTTTTTAATGGAAAATTAGATAATTAAGGGTAAAACTTTGGTAATGGAAATTAATTCAACAGAAATGTTGCAATTTCAAATACTTGAACTATGATAGGCCTGAAGACATTTGACTGAACTGTGATGTTAGCTACACAGTGTACAATATGAAATGAAGGAAAGATGTTGTTGAAAACATTGAGAAGAAAAGCCGAGACTTGTGTTTTTGTAAACAAAGTTATATATGGCATAGCACATTAGCACACTTTCTGCATTGCTTTAGGATAGAATTTTGGCCCCTACTTGACCTCTGGCCTGCAGACACATAGAAGATGTGGTCAGTAGTGATCATGAGATGACCGCTGGTATCCTCAGCTCATTATCAATGTGGGTATTTGACCAGACACATGGTTCATTTTACTCAAACTTATCAAAATCTCTTTTAATTACAATTTAATTGTACAATGTAATTTTGTTTTTGTTTTTTTTCAATCTTTTGATGTTTTCTTTTTTCAGAGAAGAAAATAAAGAAATATAATAGATTAATCAGATTACATTATTTAGTGAAAAAAAAACCCAGTTTTAACCAGTAACAGTCATGAGAATAAGATGAATTAAATATAGCTTTTACATATCAGAGATGTGGGTAACATCCAAGTGATTTTAGTGATACTGACAGTTTGTCTGATTTGAAACTTGGTTGAAGAGATCTAAGTTATTTGTATCAATTTCGCCTCAGCTGTTTTGAACTTTTCCAAACTTTAATTTTTAATCAAAATAGTAAAAAGGGAAAAAAATGCATTCTTGCTTAATCAAAATTGTGTGCTCATAGTATCAAACACAATATATGTGTCACATATAGTGATGTTATGGTCAAAACACTTTTTTCACGAGAAGAATAATGATGCAGACTCATTTTCATCACATGTATTTTATATGCCTCCTGGTTTGCTATAGAACTTACTACAATTTTGATGATCACCAGAGATAGATTAGAACTCTATGCTTCATATACTAAATTTTCATTTGGAATGAGTCAAGTTCAATATTGACATACTTGTAGATTTCCATTAAGTAATTAGGCATGTTGAAGTTAAGTATTTTCAGCTCTAAAGAAAGTAAATTAAGTTCATATTTTAAATTGCTCATTCTCTAATTAGTTTTTTTATACTTGTCTATTGAAAAGGAAGAAGTATTACTATCAATATACAACCCCACCTTCCAGATATAAAAAGTTGTTCTGTCTTGAATGCTTTATACCTAATACATGTACTTAGTTAAATAGTTTTTTGGCCTGTAGCCTTTTGGCTAATCAGCATAAACATGTACACAAAATAATACACATGTTACAGTTAAAAATACATATAGTACCAGTTTGTTCACATAAATGATTAGGTCATAGTACCAGTTTGTTCACATAAATTATTAGGTCACTGATCATGACCACTTGTGTGAAATATCTACACAATTATGATTATATAAATGTATCTTTGTAATCTATGTATTAAATATGAGCTATATAGCATCACTTTAAAGTGATTTTCTCAATAAGACCAGGAGCTAGAGAGGGCAACTATCTATTTGAATATGTATCCGAATACACCTCTAGCTAGTACCAAGGGTATTTGTTGTAAGTTTAAAGTAGATTATATTGCTTGCAAAACAAATTTGTGTTACTAGGTTTGTTAGTTATATTTTAATTTCTTTTTATCTCAATTTTTGACCTTTAATTTGGTTTAAGATTTGGCATCCTATATCTGAGATGGTTGTGAAATATACAGAATTAGATTGGTGCTAATGTCTGCATACAGTGTATATTTAGCTACTTATTTTAAAGACAATTTTAATTTTCATTTATTACATTACCAGTATACTATTAGAAATGTAAACTTGTGTTAAAATTAATTTTTAATATTTCATCTTTTACAACATAGCAAATGTTAACTAGTACACAGTATATATAGTGTTTTCTTTTCTTTCGTGATTAATGTGAACATTTCTTTCATGTAGTACTATGTAAATTATATATATACAGTTGTACAAACCTTTTGGAGTACAGTACTAGTGGAATCCACTTATTTGCATGTGCTTTTTACACATGCATTCTATGACAGGCAAAAATCTTAAAGAGATGCTTTGATTTGAAAGAAATGAAGGGAAAAGATGAAGAAAAAGGTTTTATTCTCATAGTGTTGTTTTCTGTCCGAGACATTCTCATGTACATGTAGCTAGCTAAACAAGGGCTATAATCAATATTTAGAGGTTTATGTAATAGGAGTGTGAAGGATATCAGATTTGGTAGGAATGATTATGCTTAACAACTTTGTGCATGGTTCCTGTGGTACATGTAACAGTATAATTCCATAAAGCGATTCTGTGATACTAAATGGACCTAGAATATCTAGACATATATGGTATGGATGTGTTGTATTTACTATAGGCATAAAATCCACTATGCTCAGATAGAAAATAAGTAAAAGAGAAATTATAAATCGTGAAAATGTGTAACTATTTGACATGTTTCAGATGTTTATAATGTTGAATGAAAAGTGTTTGACTTAATGAACATTTCATTTATCATTAAAAAAAAAAAAAAAAAAAAACCTTCAATACATACTTGTAAGTAGATCTCTTATTTTATATCTGCCATAATTATAGTAGATGGTGTAATCTATCCTGTATTTAGATATTAAGTACTTTTGAAATAGACATTTGAACTGTCAGATATGTTCCAGTAATACATTGTGTATTTACAGAATACAGTTCTTTGTCTTTAGTCTTAGTCCCTCCCTCCATGTTTTGCTAATTCTTTTTTTTCCCTTTCCATAATGATACTCAAAGAATAAATAGATTCTGTACTTTCCAAAGGAAGAATGCTCATTGATTTTGAAAACTTATTAAAAAAATAAACAGAACCATATTATGCTGATACAAGTAAATACATTGTGTATATCAGAATTTAGATTCTTTAGCATTGCTATAAAGTTTAAACTGTTTAATGTTTGTTTTCGGTGATATTAATTTTTTGCTTCTAACATTTTGTCCAAGTTACCTTTTTTTAGTTAAAATGTGTAAATTATGATCAGAAAATTGTATGATTTTTCCACAATTAAATAATTTTATAAAAGAATCTTAAAGTTTATAAATGTGGAAGTTGATTGTTTGAGTGGGAAAATACTGATTGTTTTTCTTTCTTTTTTTTGTATTCAAATAGCCATATTACCTCAAAACACCATCTATTTCAGCACTGGAAATTGTGTGCCTGTGATTTTAAGAGAACATTTTCAATGACTAGGAATTTTTAGGTTTTTAAATTAAAAAAACTTTTTAACATAATTTCAAGTGAGGGCAAACACTTGAAATATTATATTTGTGGTCATTCTGACATCAGGTGATTACATGTGTTTGGATACATATCAAAAAATTAATTAGTAATTGTTTTTATTTTGAATAAGATGTGATTGTACCTTCCCTGAAGTTGTCCGTCCCCTGACTGCCTTATCCATTGTTGTACGTAGTATGTAAAACAAATGTTATTTCTGCATGTTTTTGTGGCCCTAGTTGCATTAAGGTTTAAAGTTCTTGTTTAATCCTTGTTCCTGTTAAAACTCTATGACCGTCCATCATTGTTTCTCTTATTCACTGTTGAAAAGTAAAATGTGAATTGTTATGATTACTCAGAAGTTTTTATGACGATCTATATACATTTTGTATATGTCTTTCTGTTTTATTGTGCGAGATGAGAGTGTCGGTATGTAAGATTTAATTAAACATATTTTCTGGGTGTTTTTGCTGTAGACCTCTTATATTATGTTGCTTCTAACTAAAAAAGGGGGAAGAATGAAAAATCCAGGATATGTTAAGAGAGTGTCTGTTTTAAGAGGATACAGAGGAATTCCAAAAATGAAATGATGCCAGCCCATGACAGTTTTTAAAGTTCCATATCATTTTCTTTAATGTCAATTGAAGTTTTAGTCCTTTAATATGTTATAAAAAATGAAGAAGGATGCTGACTGCTGTACCATTAAGTGCTTCATGTTACAGCCAAAGTATTAATTGAATTTCTTGTAGCTGAGGCCAACTCCTTTCTTTTTTTTTTTGAATTTAAAAAAAAAAAAAATTTTTTTAATAAGATTGGTCAACAAGACTTTTTATGCCATATACATCAGATAACTTCTCAAATTAAAAGTTCCTGAAACAGGAATTTAAAAATTTGTCCTCAATTTGATTTCCACTGAATTCAAAATTTCCCTATGAAATATAATATGGTAATTTTTTGTGAAGTTGCTTGATCGAAAATGCATGAAATTGTTTGGTGTATGACTACATTCTTAGGCATCAAGTGTTTTTGTATTGTGGTTGATGCGATGTTTACATGTTTACGGCATATGTTTGTGATATCTGTTATTTATTGATGGTTATCAGACCATATCTAACATTTACTTTTAATAGGATATTTAACCTATTTGTTTATATGTTTAGATAACACCTGTTTTAACATTTGAAAACAGCTGTTGTGTATATATATTAAATGTCTCATACATATAGTCTTGTATTATACCATATGTATCTATGTTTTGTAGATAAAACATATAGCCTCATATGTAACATAGACTTACCACTATCATATAGCTGTTTATTTGTATGAGCTGGTGAAAGAAGACATAACTTATAAAATGTCTTATGTATTAAAAGTTGATGAACACATTGATTTTTTTTTTTTGCGTTTTGATTCACAAACAAGGTAGTAGTATATTCTGTAAATATACTGGTAGGTAAGTTTTACTATAAATGTAAAATTAAAAGTCTGGAGGATATTGGTACTTCTGAAATAATCTCTGTATCCTTGCTTTTGGTCTGAATAATCTATAAAACCGAATTTGGTAGATAAAACACGTTTTTGCCATTTTGTGTTCATTTTTCAGCATTGAAAGGTTTTAATTATCTATTCATTTGTACCTTTCTTTGAAAACTAAAGTGATAAAAATAGGTTTAAGTATAGCAAAGAATTCTCAAATATGAATTTATTTTGAAATTTCTAAAACTTGACGACCGTAAATATAAATCATCCAGGTTTTCACATTCAATTCTTTGGAGGCTACATCCATACGAAGTTTAACGTCCACGTAACAGGTAGATTGGTCATATGAGTACGGGAGGCTATCACTGCAGGTTGTTAACAATAGCAAGATATAGGACTAAATCCTGATAATGAATCAAACATTTTCACAGTTGTAATCGTCTTGGATAGGGAGTATCTCCTGGGGAATCGGTATTTATTATAGTTGTATGGTAGAAAGGTTAAGTTTTGGTTTTGGTATCGACAAGAATTGAAAAGGTACTTTATAATAATTTTTGAAGACACTAAACAAAGAACAACAAATAAAAGTGATATGGAGTCAATTCATTCATATAAATAATTTTACAAAAATAGATTCTGGCGCCAATCCTTAATATATACAGTTCCAATAAATTTGTTTCATAAACTGAAAAAAACCTAGACAAATACAAAATAAAATCCCATTTATTCACCGGTGTAAATATTGTGTTCAGATGTATCGAATTGTACCATTATTGCTTTCATTGTGGGAATCTATCGTAACCTGAGATTTCTGATGTTTGGAATTTATAGTGTTTCCAATGGCAACAATTTCCGAGTCGCTGTTTGTAACGTCATTGACTGGAATTTCAAATGTTTTGTTCGGAACTGGGACGTCTGTGGTTTTCGTGTTGTTGTCTGGCCTACTCCCTCCAGAGGTACCTGGGAAATCGAAAAGAAAGATGTGTTTATTCATGCTGAACAGTCGAGTAAGAATAATGCTCAGGAGAGAACTGTCTGCCTTTTCGTCGATTTCCGTTGTCCCATTCTTCAGGATTCGCCTTCGCTCAGCTGGAAGAGACATATACGTGAATGCTGAAGCCACCCATGGTCGCATCACTGCATGCAGTGTGAAGTTATTCCGTCTGATCAGCATGACCTTGGTGTCTAGGACATTCTGCTGCTGATACAGACATGGTTCCTCGTCAAGTAAAGCAAACATGTCTTCCTTGATGCCGCGTTCTTCGATGGTTTCCTCGCTCATCGGCAACTGAATTGACTTGCCTTTAATGCCCTTGACAATTTTCTTGAATGTAGTGGAGGAATTGAATCGGATGCTTTCATTTATCCACATGACAAAGTCGTGATCTTGGAGGACTAACTGAATTAGCGCAGGTTTGTATAAACTTTCATACGTTCTTTTTCCAGGTCCTTGTACGGAAGTGAAGTTCTTGTTATTTGTTTCACAAATTTCAAGTTGTTTGGCCGGGTAGCTCTGAACATCACAGAAACTACAATTGCCAATTAATGATTTATGATGCTCCACTGTTAATCCGAAATCAAATAATACAGCTTGCATTTTTGGAAACGCTTTGTGCAGAACTGTCTTGATGTTCTCAACAAGACCGACTACCTCTAGAAAGGAGTGTTCTGTTACGGCAGTCACCAAAACAGGATACTTTGAAGGTTTATCTAACTTCTTCCTGATAGAGTTGATTGAAAAACCAGGTGATTTGGTTAGACTGGCTATTCCGTCTGCATCCAAAGACAGATTTCCCAAACATTCATCCTCGATTCCTAAAGAGTAATTTTCGACGTATGCAAGATTTTCCGTTATTGTTGCCTGAAACTCCACATGGCATTCCATTGGGAGGGTGATATTTATATCATGATTGTGAAATCCTTCGAAATGTTGTTCCCAGCTCTCCACTGCCTCGTCTGCCCATTTATCTCCGTTCCCGAAGCCGTAGCTGAAGTAATACCCAAGGACACAGCAGACAACAAAAAGGACCATGCGCAAAAAGACCAGAACCTTGAACCAGTTTTTCGATGTGACCTTTGCAAAGGTCAGTTCCTCATGTTCCTCTTCCAGATCCTTGCTGCATTTTCGACAACAAGACACAAGCTTGATGCCAATAAATACGAAGAGGATGAGAAAGAGCATATTGTAGGATGTCTGTCCCACGCCACTATTTTCCTCGGTGATTCTTCACGTGAGATACATCACCTGTAAATAGACCATGCACTCACTAAAAAAAGGATTGAAGCGATACTTTATTATTCAGCAGGTTTTCATGGACATATACATCGTACATGTGTAATTTAATTTTGTGATATCTATCATTTTTATTGTTTTTCTCAATTCCTTATAATGTTTTCGATAAATTCACAAAAAGACCTACATTCATGCATGATTTCCTAAACGAGTTAATAATGATGTCTTTTCTCTAAAATTTGCGGATAATCAAGAATGTATTGAAAGAAAAAGCAACAATATTCACATAAAAATGTCACCAAACCTAAGATATTGTTTGGCATACTCTTGTGTTTACGTGAGGAGTACTATAATTTAGAGAGATATACCAAGATCTTTTTTTATTGTCATTAGTGACGCTACGTTTAGATACAGACATGCTCCTTTATATACAGAGTTAGTTACTATGTTATTATAGACAATCCATTTAATACCGAGATATCGCCTTTATATACAGAGATAATCGTATCATTATAGAGTCTATTTTCATATCGAGATATCGCCTTTACATGCCGATATATAATTATATTATTATATAGACAATCCATTTTTATACCGACATATCCTTTTATATGCCGAGATAATCATTATATTATTATAGACAACACATTTTCATGCCGATATATACCTCCTTTATATGCCGAGATTTCTCATTATATATCGAGATACTCATTTTATTTCTAGAGACAATCTATTTATATACCTTGGTCCCCCTTTCCCCCTTCTGCAGGAGGTCGGTAAAAGTTGGACACAGGCGATTTACTTTTTATGAGCGATTTTATTCGAGCCATGATAGTGTACTCGTTGTGTAAAAAAATCAACATGTTTTTATTTAGCATTAAGATATATTTCATACGTTACATTTTTATATCGCATAACAGTTGATTAACTCACTGGATTGGGGGTAGGGTACAGTCAACAAATGAATAAAAATAATTATTGAAAATTGGTAAGCATTTGTAAAAGCATCTGACAACAAGTGATTTAAGTCACATCGTACTAACGTGATTAGTATTACCGACATATACACAGGAACATTTTACCAATACCCTGCTAATTACTTTGTTAATTTGCTGATCCGTTTATCTGTTGATTTGTTCAATAAGTCCTTTAAAATATCAGATTTATTTTTACTTACATTACATCCCCAGACAAAGGAAAAACGAAAAAGAAGTATAACTAAAACTCAGAAAAAAAACTATAATATAGAAAATATACACACACATTGGTATATTTGCTTTTTGTTTACTAGTATATCAATATATATATTTACACAATGTATTTTATAACAAAATGTCATTATAAAAACAAAGGACGATCCCATTACCATATGATATTAGTATAGGAAGAGACTGATATGGGGGAAAATGAAACGGAACGAAATGATAAAACTTAACAATTCAATAAAATGCCATAAAAAGAGCCCTCATTACCTTTAAAAACAATACATTACATACCTTGGTTTGTAGACGTAGGACCAGTTAGTCGACACCGTTTCGGCCGATGGGGGCCGTTACGATTGTCGCTAAGTCGTAATGAACACTCCCGTGTACGAATTCCCGTGATAATGCTGTTAGCACCAGTCTTCACACGGGTGCTCGGCCCCCGGGGACACGGGCCGCCCATCAATCATTAATCCGCGTACACATGACTTATAGGTACCTACACAGATGGTATTCTACATCTTCCGGGTAAGATTTGTGACTAACATAGGTGTCGGATTGGAGTATGAAATGAATGTCAATTTGACCTCTAGATTCGTGATATAGTTATCCGTCCCTATGAGGTTCAACAAGCCATTAAAAGATTGGTTACTCTATATTTTAACCTATGATAAGTCACTTTAATACACCCGTCAAAATGGGTTTTTCCCCTGTAATATGGGTGTTCCTCCGTCCGCACGTCTGGCATAATCTCGGGTTTCCACCAATCTCTTTGAAACTCGGTAGGGTATAATTCTCGAGCAGTATTTTGATTCGAAAACTTTTGAGCGTGTTTACGATAATTGGTGATGTTTTTTTCAGTATTTTGATCTTGTCCTGGGATCATCTGTCAAACCCACTTGATTTGTTTCCATGATAAATAGTTATGGTTTCTTACACAGCGTTTCGATTGAACAGTTATTTTTATTACATAATCACAGACGGACTATATGTGTTGTTCCTGTTCAACATTAGCTGATGGATATGTAATATCTTGCATTTATATATATTAATGGTTCGTATTAAAAGACAAACCAGGAAAATGCTTAATTTGATGTATTCAATACATTTAATTCAGAAATTCACAACATAAAAATAACACAGAAAGGGCACCACACGATAACCCCTCTCCCAACCCGACTGCGCAATAAAATATTCTAAAATAAAACTCTTTAAAAAATCATATACCGTGTTACTATACACGTATATATATGTAATGAGTCTGACAAGATATAACATTACATGTACTGGTGTGGTAAATGAAACATAAGATCACGACATGTTTAACACATTAACGGCAACATTTAGGGGCTCTCATTCATGGTTGCTATACACACAGCACAATTCATTCGTTTGGCCATTAGAATTCCAGGGAATTCTTTTTCCCCATTCAGATAATAACTACCTTTACAGGTTATATCAAAATTAATTAATGGGATCATGTGTTTTTAATATGAAGTTATGGTTATATTTTAGTAAATGTATACAACATGGTGAGTAGCCCCCAAGAAGAGCCAAAATTAAGATTGTAATTCATGTTGCTGAGGAATCTAAAAGTAATAAATCATATTCGAATTTTATCTATTACTTTTCTTGTATGTTGTGTATAAATTAATGTTTTGTATTTATCAAACTTCATGTATCTGCTCTCGATTTAAAATGTATGAACTAGTGACGTATATTACAGATATATTTCAATGTATCTTGTGTGCCTCATAGCCTCAGCTATTTGGACTTTAATGTGCTACATACCGCAGTAATACGCAAATGAAGATAACGGGTCTTTTTGTAACACTAATAGTTTAGCTACAAACGAAATTACAATTGACACGCTGTACATTAAATAACAAAATAGTATATATCTTTTAATAATTATCAGTTTTAATTCAATTCCCTGTTATATTAGGGATTAAAAATGAGATATGATGGGTTTAAATTGAAGGTCATTGTGCCGTTTTTGTGAGGTTTGTTGAACCTTTTATAACATCTAACACCCAAGTCTTCGAAATCGCTATTTTTTACCAATATACCTTTCCCTGTTTGTTTATCAATTATCACAAATATTCACGAGGAAAATTTTTGTTTTGTATTTGATCTGACACTTTAGTAAAAATGTTAAAACGATTTGAACAGGATTGCTTACCGTAGTACCCGTATTTGTGAAGCTTTGGTTATTGTTTTAAGAAATTATTAGCTGTTACTTTGAACCTATTACTCGTAAACAAATGGCTGGCTCAATGTAGTTTGACCATGATACCATTCAATGTCTGTATGGCAAGCTTATTTGTCGTTTGTTTTATCCACTTAGCGTACAAGGCCGATGTCCAAGAATAACTATCAATTCCTATCAAAATTATACCGATGGTGTCGTTTTTTGCCGGTAACATGACAATTAAAAATCCTTCAATAGTTTGTTAGCATTTGGCTCATCTACCTCTGGTCAGTGAAGCCTTTCCCTTCCGGCTGGTCAGTTAGAATATGAAGGTGAATATATGTGTAAATATATACAGTGTGAATTTCCGATACGAACTTGACATTATCTGCCACACCCATTGAATTGGCATTTCAATATGATCATAGTACCATCTTCTCACTGCGTGCTTTGATACATTTTGGTAGATATATTTTTGTTATCACCGATTTCATAAATTGAATAAATTTAAAATGGAACTCTAGGACTACCATAATAGTTATATTTCTTGATACATTGCATCTTAACATCTATATATCAATGTAAGAATAAATTTATCTTCTTCACTTTTATTTATTATCTACATCCCCAATTGTCCATCTCTTACCCCATTTAACCATTCGCTTCCATTTTGATAACAAGCCTATAAAATGCTATTGTCAGATTTTTTCTTATATTCACGATCTCATCGTTAATTATCTTTTTTATAGATAAAGTCAGGAGTGTGTAATGGTTGTTCACATTTTAATGGTTCCGTTGTTACCATGTTCTTGACTTAATCTGGATCTGTATTGCGGATGTCGTCGATAAATCAGAAGACGCTTTCCCTTCCGAAACACACGATCTTATTCTCCTTGTATATATGTTCAATGGTCTCTATGAACTTTGGGGCCGCGGTGGCCGAGTGGTTAAGGTGTCCCGACACTTTAACACTAGCCCTCTACCTCTGGGTTGCGAGTTCGAAACCTACATGGGGCAGTTGCCAGGTACTGACTGTAGGCCGGTGATTTTTCTCCGGCTACTCCGGCTTTCCTCCACCTCCAAAACCTGGAGCGTCCTTAAATGACCCTGGCTGTTAGTAGGACGTTAAACAAAAACAAACCAAACAAACTATGAACGAATAAATCGTAATTAGAAAGTAAGAATGTTTCAAATGTCGATATTCTCTGATGTTTTATAACAATAAATAAATATTGTAAATCTTGTTAACAAAAACATAGGAAACCTTCGAAAAAAATCTCCATAGATCACGAAACTTGCCATGGATTTCTTTTCGCCTTATACTCTTTTACAAATAACTAAATTGCAACCGTTCTATAACCTCAGAAATGCCTGCTTCGCTTATTCAAATTTGATGATGCATTGTGTTAAAATCACGCATGGTATTCCAACGAACGAAAACAGATATATGCTTTTTATACAGCAATATCATGTTATCAGACGAATACCGTGTTCATTTAAAAATACCTGTTCTACCAATTATTATTGATGGTGTCATGGTAACCGAATGTCCTCTAGCATAAAGATTAGATTTACACGTTAAGACTAAGTATGATATGTAATAGCTGCCCCTGGCTAGTAGTAACGGTACGTTTGATAGGTCGGAAAGACTTCCCGACTGTAGGCTAGTAGTAACGGTACGTTTGATAGGTCGGAGAGACTTCCCGGCTGTCTGTCACTTGTCCACATTTGTATATTAAGGTTTGGTTAGGAAGGACGTCCAGGACGTCCGCGTAGCAATACATTACGACAGAGAGTAAATGTTAATGGGAAATACAGAAATCTAAAATGAGTGGTTACAATAGCACTTTTTTTTATAGATTAAAAGGACTGAAAACAAAACAAAACAAAAACAAAAAAACACCTATCATGCTAGGGGCCAGATGTGTAATATTCTGGTCCCAGTTATCATCAATATTCCGTATCTTAAAGAAACTTAACTCAAATTTTTCCATGGGAATGCATTACAAAACTTTAATGTTCCTTCACTAAGATGTTTTCCTTAAATCAACTAATGCAAATACAACATGCACCTGAATAGCGTTTAACATGACAATAGACATTGTTATCAAATGTATCGTCTTGGTAATTCATTATCGAATCCCGTCTATTCATTGACTTTACACTATAACTACACTTTTTCGGTGTATACTAAATTTATAACCGAGTAAATATTAAATCACTTTATAATTCAGAGTAAAATCTGTCTCTCCGGAAACATTCAGAGCCGCTGCTTAATGAAACTTAGCAACTGCTGTATACAGCATTTACTGTTTGTTAGGTAAATAGTGGCTATATTTCACGATAATTGGCATGGTTTGTTTACTGTATGGGCACATCCATATACCTAGAAAGTGCGCTTTTTCTTCCTGGAATAGATTACGTCATCGTAATTCCAAACAGTGAGGTACACTTTTTTTTGTTAAAACTTCCAAAATGTAAAGGACTTTGTTAATACTGACAAATTGTGAAGGACTTTGTTAATACTGACAAATATAAAGGACTTTGTTGATACTGACAAAATGTAAAGGACTTTTTTAATACTGAGCAATTGTGAAGGACTTTGTTAATACTGACAAATATAAAGGACTTTGTTGATACTGACAAAATGTAAAGGACTTTGTTAATACTGACAAATTGTGAAGGACTTTGTTAATACTGACAAATATAAAGGACTTTGTTGATACTGACAAAATGTAAAGGACTTTTTTAATACTGAGCAATTGTGAAGGACTTTGTTAATACTGACAAATTGTAAAAAAAACTTTAATACTGACAAAATGGTAATGATTGCATAGTTCGTTATCATTGTTGAGAGGCGGTGATGTGTTTTGTAGTTGGTGCAGATTTATACCGTAGTATAATAATTGAAGGCCCAAATACACTGGTTAAATACTATGGATTATTACATTTGACATGAAAGACACAACTATATTACATATACACACAATACAAAACCAAAGCTATAATCAATCTAAAACACACTTTAAACCTTCAATGCTTGATCATACATTGTTCGATTGTTGAGGTAAATAACTTTTTGTTAAAAGGTGTTTTGTCTTATTTGTCAATATTCTTTATTCGTTATATAAATGTAACAGCATAAATATATGTCTTCATAAACTATTATCTTGGTTGATAATAAAATTATAAATGGGAATCTCAATACTTCATTGTACTTCAAGAGGAACATTTGAAAATATTCGATGTAGTTTTGCAAAAAAATATACTTACATATAATATGACCAAAAACTTATCAGAAATGTCCCGAAGGATGTACGGATAATCTCATGTATTGAATAATTGTTATATTTCAATGAATACATATATATGTATTACGCTAAATATAATATGTACACATGTATTTTATATTTGCCCTTCGCTGTCGGCGAATAATGCTATGAAAGTCAGTCATAACTTAATACTGTTTATTATGCCCTAACAGGTGCCATTCTATTGATATGTCACCTAGATTGCATTTATATTGACAATAAATACAATCAAACAAGTGTTTAATTGTTTAATCAAATAGCTAAATACAAATGACTATATAAAAGTTGTATTCAAAATTAATTTAATTTCTTGTAAATAATTTAATATATTATAAATACAACTGCATGATGAGACACTGCAACATTAAACAACACATATATTTCGCAATTCAACAGCATTACATGGTAAATGTTCATATGTGTTGGTACAATTGGAAGATTGCGATTACTTCTGATTTTTAAGTGTTTCAAAATAATTTGAATGCACATTTCGTTGAATATGAAGTATTGGTGCCACATCAAATTCCACTACTCTCCGCTGTTTATGGAAAAGTCTGTTAATTATAATACCTAATATTGATTGATCAAATCTATGGCATCTGTGGAATTTTGTACTCCCGAGACATCCCAGATAGAAATTGCTACTCTTAAAAGTCATACAGTTGTACGAGAGACCACAGGAAACCCAGGGTTTCATGATGTACTCCAATGTAAATCTATTCCTGCTTATAACAATCCATGTAGCTTCAACTTCTGGTAGATTAAACAGACAAGGGTTTTCTTTGAGGAAGTCGAAGCTTTTCTTCGCCGTTCTTTCACATACTGCTCCAGCGCCATGCATTGCCTGAATTCCCCTTTGTCTTGTACGAAGACTCACCTCATCCAGTGAGGTTCCCTCATAAACTACAGAAGCATCCATCCACATCACCAAATCGTGTTCCTTCAGAACTGTTTGTATTATAATTGGTTTCCAAGCGAAACTCCTTTTTTCTGCAGCATGAGGAGGATACTTTTCTGACTCGTACATCCTTACTTCACATTTACAGTATCTTTTCAATTCCGTTTGTTGTGCCTTTGTAAGGCCGATATCAAAGTATATCAGTTTTAGTTCAGGATGGATATTAAGGAGCCGGTGATAAGTTTTTATCATTCCTTGAGATTCTCTGTAATGATTTGACGACGCGGCAGTCACAAATACGGGATATTTGCTTGGGTTCAACACTGGTTTTGAGAGTTCTTCAATACCGGCTTCGTCTAGGGATAATTCCTTCATGTATTTCTCGGGCACATTCAGTGGATAGTTTGAAATGACGTCCATATTTTCATTGAGAGATTTTTTGAAATTTTCATCACATTTTATATCTGGGTAGCTGTTGCTGGTCCAGTTCATGTTGTACTTCCTAAACAGGTCCTGGTAGTGTTGGTGCCACGACTCTTTAGGCTTATACCCCCATGCAGACAATTTAACGAGATCTAAGTCCTGGGTAAAATCGGGCACAAAGTTAGGATCTTCGTAGAGATTAATATCTGTTTTAAAAGAAACAGAATGTTTGACTTTTGAGATTTCATCAGAGTTCAGTCCCGAATTAGCTAAGACATCATCACTGCTATCACTCTGGAACCTTGGGGGAAACTCAATCAGGAAAAACAGTACTATGGTTGTACACGTCAACAGTAACAATGTGTGTCTTTTAAGATACCGACTAAATCGAAATCTCATTTTTGTTTAGATCGGATTTGATCAGAACCCTGGTCTTCAACGTTATCAATCTTCAGGTGATCCTTTCTGAAATAAAAAATTGATTGTTATTACTAGTATTACAATTTACCAAAAATCTTTTTGGGAAGAAAGCAATATATATCACGGTCTCAATTTTGTATAAAGCTCTTACATCCTTGATATATATTATTGGCCATCCATTTATTGATCCGATAATGTATTTATAAGATAATACGTGTATATATAACTGGGTTTAAATCCTGTTCCATGGTGTCATTTCCCGCCGAATTGCGCATGCTTCTCAAAAAAAAAAAAAAAATACAAACTTGTTTTAATGGAAATTCATTAAAAAATATCAGGAAAATATATGAATATCTGTTTACTGTCCTTTTTCCATCCCTGTGATTGTGCAGTAATTACAATTATCGTTAATATTTGTGTGCAGTAATTACAATTATCGTTAATATTTGTGTGCAGTAATTACAATTATCGTTAATATTTGTGTGCAGTAATTACAATTATTGTTAATATGAGTGTGCAGGAATTACAATTATCGTTAATATTTGTGTGCCGTAATTACAATTATCGTTAATGTGAGTGTACAGGAATTACAATTATCGTTAATGTGAGTGTACAGGAATTACAATTATCGTTAATGTGAGTGTACAGGAATTACAATTATCGTTAATGTGAGTGTGCAGGAATTACAATTATCGTTAATGTGAGTGTACAGGAATTACAATTATCGTTAATGTGAGTGTACAGGAATTACAATTATCGTAAATGTGAGTGTGAAGGAATTACAATTATCGTTAATATGAGTGTGCAGGAATTACAATTATCGTTAATATTTGTGTGCAGTGATTACAATTATCGTTAATATGAGTGTGCATGAATTACAATTATCGTTAATGTGAGTGTGCAGGAATTACAATTATCGTTAATATGAGTGTGCAGGAATTACAATTATCGTTAATGTGAGTGTGTGAGAATTATAATTATCGTTAATTAGCAAACTGTACATATGTGTGATACTTCCGTTATAGAAATGACAGAAATTAGTGCAATATTATCAATGCATGCTCAGGGTCAGATTTTCGAACATAGATAATTTAACTTCATAGTCAGGGGGGGGGGGGCATGATTTCTATTATCAAACAATATATGTATATATGCATGTTCAGACACCATTCTACCAATCTATCAATTTACATGGTCAAGCATTCTACCGTCAACCAATTTAATCCAATGGTCAGATTTCCTGTCATCGAATAATTTATTTGAATGGAGACACTTTACTCTAAAACAAGTTATACGGTTAAATTTCCTACTACCAAACAATTACTTGCACGGTAAAACTTTCAATTAACAAACAATTCATTTGACATGAAAGCATTTTTACATGGCGGATATTCCTGATGATACATCATGTAATAAATATTATGTTAGTGATTACCATGTAAATAACCATTCAATTAAAACAAATGTAATTAATATACATATATCACATTCACGCCCTTTGTCAAAAAACCCAAATGACCATTATTTAAACATTTAAATATTGAAATCCATCGTAGTTATATATATATGTAAAACAGAAATTTGTCAGATTGTTTAAAACCGTAATTGATAAACCTTATCAGAGAACAAATTAGATAAGAAATTGATTTAATAGTTTAAATTATTATGATCAATATGAACTTACCGCATTTGATATTTACAGGACCAGCGTTACTGCAAGGTGAAATAGATACGGATAAGTGATGACCACGAGATGACCAGTACTGACCATCCAGTCGGTACCCGGTAGTGGTAGCCGAGGGGTCTTTAGCTTGGTGGACGTGTCTGACATGGTCACGACCTGAAGCTATTCATAAACAAGTTAGTGGAAACAAACTATCTGCCGTTCGGTCACTCAAAGCTGTATATATTTTCTGGGTTTAACAGTGGAGCACGATGCCTTCCTCTTTATTAATGTCTCTTCTCTTGTGATGTTTTTCGTGACATTTTTAAATTCCTATGAATTCCAACAAATATTTCATCGGGAGTTCCCATAGTTTTTCACGCTAGTTATCTGTAACGTTTTGGCACTACATTTAGATGGCATTAAATATAAAAAAAACATTGACAAATATAGGTGAAATAACCTGTACTTAATCAACCTCCAATAGGCTTTTTAGCATTTGAAGGAAAATAATATCATTGAGAATTTTATAAAAAAAAATAATAAACGCCTATCCTTTTTTTTTTTTTTACTGTTTACCTTATCAAATCTTTTTGAATTTTGAATATCTTGAAAACGGTTCGATTTTCAATCTATCTAACGTAACCTATAGTGTACGAATTCCCAATTATGTTTTAAGGGCCGCGGTGGCCGAGTAGTTGTGGTGTCCCGATCGCGACACTTTATCACCAGCCCTCCACCACTGAGTTGCGAGTTCGAAACCTACGTGGGGCAGTTGCCAGGTACTGACCGTAGGCCGGTGGTTTTTCTTCGTGTACTCCGGCTTTCCTCCGCCTCCAAAATCTGACACATCCTTAAATGACCATAGGTTTTAATAGGACGTTAAACAAAATAAACCAAACCATTTTTATTTTTTCCCAGTGCCGATGTCATCCAAGGCATGTCATTTGGCCTGATAATGACTTACTTAGAAGGTATACACATTGCAATAAATTCTAAAAATACTTTAGTAAAAGTTTCACAAACATTATCCTTTTAATTCAATGACATATCAGCAGGCACAAAGAGTACGTATAATCGTATATTATTACAACATGTTTCACTTACATGTATGCCATCTCTGTTGGTGTCTTAAATGCGTCTGCTTGCCTTTTCTTGGACCAGTTTAACCACGGGAAAATCTGCTTTCTTTTGCGGGTCGTTTTGAAAAAAAAAAGTGATTTTTATTTTTATAAGGAGACTTATCTTGTTAGTCACTGCACGCATATGGCAAAATAATGTCTTCAATTCGTAAATATTAATGAAACCGTGTTTATATGTAAATTATAGTTATGGAAGTAGTATTTGTAGAGTTTATGTGGTTGTGAGAGGGCGAGTAAAGTTAGAAGACGGAGCCAATGGTCATTTCGTCCCCTGGTCGCACTGTTGGAATAACTGCCGTGCTTTTCTCTTTACCAGAGTGACATCCTTTATATCCCGAGAGGACATATTCTCTCGAATTTGAAATTTCATGAACATTAATTATCTGCTGCAAAACTCTCAACAATTATCCATGCAACTACCCTTGGTTTGTGGCATGGGAAAAGGGATGACGTTGAATATTGCGGTTACTTCAAAACACGTTTTTAACCTGTGAACGCTATACATGTATCCTTTTCCTAGTATAGGAAATTCACAGAGTTCCTGCGGTAAATACATGTATCATGGCTCTTTTTAAAAATCATCCTCCCCGTTGAATATTTTAAAACCGGCATGAAAAGGTGTGTGTAGCCTGAGAAATTCGCAGCAGAACCCTTTCTTATTTAGGTCTGTGATTCGAAGACATGGCTAGAACTAATTTGGCTTGAAACATGGTTGAACTTGATTGTATCAGAGAAATATAAACGTATTTAACAAGAATAGCTGATATCAACACTACGATAAGGTCTGGAATGGCATTTGTAGCAAGGGGCCGCGGTGGCCGAGTGGTTAAGGTGTCCCGACACTTTAACACTAGCCCTCTACCTCTGGGTTGCGAGTTCGAAACCTACGTGGGGCAGTTGCCAGGTACTGACCGTAGGCCGGTGGTTTTTCTCCGGGTACTCCGGCTTTCCTCCACCTCCAAAACCTGGCACGTCCTTAAATGACCCTGGCTGTTAATAGGACGTCAAACAAAAACAAACAAACATTTGTAGCAAATTTATAAGTTGCTGTTGGTAGTGATGTCGCTTTTTATTGGCTATGAGTTGCTAGTGGTTTAAAGGAAGTCCTAAATCTTTCAGTTATGAATGTAATCAAATGATTATAATTACCTTGTATTCTATCTTTACACTATAACGTGAAAAAATCATGTCTAACACAATGTTGTACTTCTCTGATTCAGGATGAGTCTCTGGATTAATTTGACCGAACTCGAGGGGCGGCAGCAAATGTATATTGCTCGATAATTGCTAATTTATTTGTGTCTAGTATATTAATACAATAATGAAGACGCGTTCGACTCTCCTCTAGCCGAACACCGCCTGACATTCTGTACGTACACAGATGTCTGATGTGTTGTATTTATCCAGTGTCATATTTGTCCCTTAAAATTTATCCTGCAACTGTCATCGCATTTACGGCAGTGACGGAAAACAGCTGTATTTTAGAATCTTTGCACGTGCGTCAATTCGACTTACCTACTTCCAAGTAAAACAACAATTAACTAAAGGCGAACATATTTGGGACATTGTTGATACCGTTTTACATAGAAATGCTTATTTCTGATGACTGTTGCATGATAAAAAGAATATATGGTCAGTGTCTTAAAATATAAGCTGTATTTTTGGCTCGAGACAGAAAGACAAAAGTGGCTCACCAATTTGCAAGGCTCGCCACTTTTATCATTCTTTACCCTCACCCAAATAGAGCTTATATTTTTTAAGACACTGACTATGTATGCCCGATGTCCGATTTTAGGGCCAAAGGAAACTCGGGTTATCCATTCAATTATCCAATGGGATAAACAACACAAAATACAGAAATGTATTTCACTTCGACAGATTTATGTAACAAATAATTTTCTACGCAACAATATGGACATAAAACATGTATGTCCTACAAACAAAGGATTTCATTTGATTATATAAATTGATCATAAACTTAATTCGTTTTGAATACACTTCCAGATTCCTCCCCGTACCACTGATTACCAAAACATTTGTATATGCATATCATTTCTGAAATTAATATAATCTTTTGAATTCTATTTCCGCCAAAACTCACATTTTTTTTTTATATTAATGTAAACATTAAATACATACGTCTCTGATGACACGTACACTTACGGGTAACACGCGGTGAGGTCATCACGCCACCTATTGGGCACTTCATAACACAGAGAACATAATTTCACGCTAAATTTCTAACCGGCAAACGGTTGACATTATATCTATAGTATCAAATTAAACACTAAGCTATGAGCGTTGCCTCCCTTCCCACAGCCAAAAAACCGCGGGAACTCGCGATCGACAGGAAGTTGATGTAGCTGCAACAAGACATATGGCGGGAGCTGTGTGAGGCTGGACTGTCAGTTTCTTGAGCTTTTGGCTCGTCTACATCAGTGCAATTGAAAACAATAACGATTATGGTATTGTTAGAATTGGCAGATTCTTTAACTAAGGTAAGGGAATGGTTTGATTAAGTTTTTTTACCCTTCTTTATATGTATACGTTCAAGGCGAACATTTTGTCAAGGGAGATAACTGATGATGGTCTGTATCCTAACCAGGGCAGATTAGTTGTTAGTCCGAACAGGATTTTATTCGGCGGATTTCATAGTGTATTTTTTAAAAAAATACCATGTTCATTCACAATCCATTTGTATAGAAATATGTAATAATTATATGAAAACATAAAAAATTATTTGAATCCATGTTTATTAGAAAAAGTGAAATCCTGTCCACAACGTTAATTGTAAATCATCCTAGAATTTAGATTTTGTTTGTTTGTTTACCAATTAGGAGATGTTTTCTTACGACACTGGGAAGAACAGCACCAAACCCAACCTCCTCATCTTTGATGCCATCCTTCCCAATGCCACTGTATTTCTTGGAAATATAACTGAAACTGTGATTGGCTGTTTTTCCTGGTCGTCGTCCAATCATTTTCTGTTCCAAGTTGCCAATGTTGTGATTTTGATTGGCCTATGTTTACCAGATAGGAAAAATGGAGTTCTCTTTATGCACAGTAGTTTTGTGCTGGGTAAGTATTTATGTACATTAAAATAAATCTAGAATTTTTTAAAGATTTTTACCTTAATTTATATTGTGTTAAATGTTATATTAAACTGTCATGATATTTGTATTTAGCTCTAAAATACTTGTGTAGCGGGGATGGACTGGCATGGGTCGATCATCGGTGACCAGGTAGCTCAATTGGTAGAGCATCCGGCTTGTGGTCGGAGGTTCCTGGTTCAAACCCCGGTTTGGCCGCTACATTTTCTCCTCTTCTGTTACACTTGTACAAACTTGCATATATATCAATGAGTATAAAACAGTTTAAAAGTTAATTATTATGTTACAGGTTTCCTGTTGCTCTCGGTGTGGTCCTGGGTGATTCTGTGTGCTCCAGACTTTTTCTCCTGGAACTTTGCGTTCATGGTGATCAATGCTTTCCAAGCGCTGTTTATCATGTATAATATCCGACCAGTCAAGTTCTGTGTGGAGCTGGAGGAAATATATGTTCAGCTGTTTCAACCACTAAAGATACCTAGGTAAGATTTGTGGTCATTTTCATTTATTTAAAAAATAAATAAATACCTGGTAAATGTAAACAGAATATAAACTAAAATGGACTCTATGATCTTGATCACCTGCTCATTGTCTATCAAAAATGAATTTTAGTTTTAAAGTCTTCATTTAAATGACTGAATAGCAAAATGTTAGATTGAATGTTTTAGACTGATTTTAGTATGATAATCTCATTTCAATCCATGTAGGTCAAATCTGAATTGTTGTAAACTTAATTTATTTTACTACAATTATGAAACAAGTTATAATAACTTATAATTATCATAATTGTTGGACCGGATAGTAGTGTCAAGAGGTCTTTTATCGGGAAAAAATCCCATACCTTTTGACATCCGAATGGGGAATGGATGAAAGGTGAGTGTATGTGTGCTACCACTGTGCCAGTCTACCACTCTGACAGTCTACCACTGTACCAGTCTACCACTGTGACAGTCTACCACTGTGACAGACTACCACTGTGACAGACTACCACTGTGACAGTCTACCACTGTGACAGACTACCACTGTGACAGACTACCACTGTACCAGACTACCACTGTGACAGTCTACCACTGTGAGTCTACCACTGTACCAGCCTACCACTGTGACAGTCTACCACTGTGAGTCTACCACTGTACCAGTCTACCACTGTGACAGACTACCAATGTACCAGCGTACCACTGTACCAGCCTACCACTGTGACAGACTTCCAATGTACCAGTCTACTACTGTGACAGTCTACCACTGTGACAGCCTACCACTGTGACATCCTACCACTGACAGTCTACCACTGTGACAGTCTACCACTGTGACAGACTACCACTGTACCAGACTACCACTGTACAAGTCTACCACTGTACCAGCCTACCATTGTACCAGCCTACCACTGTGACAGCCTACCACTGTACCAGTCTACCACTGTACCAGCCTACCACTGTGACAGTCTACCACTGTGACAGCCTACCACTGTGACAGCCTACCACTGTGACAGTCTACCACTGTGACAGTCTACCACTGTACCAGCCTACCACTGTACCAGCCTACCACTGTACCAGCCTACCACTGTACCAGACTACCACTGTACCAGCCTACCACTGTGACAGACTACCACTGTACCAGTCTACCACTGTACCAGTCTACCACTGTACCAGCCTACCACTGTACCAGTCTACCACTGTGCCATCCTACCACTGTACCAGACTACCACTGTGCCAGCCTACCACTGTACCAGACTACCACTGTACCAGACTACCACTGTACCAGCCTACCACTGTACCAGCCTACCACTGTACCAGACTACCACTGTGTCAGCTGCAGCCTACATCACATCTGTTTTGTGATACGACATTTAGCTTAATTTCCAAATGTGTAAAACATGTAGATGTTAATTTTATTTATAGAGTCCATCATATGTAGGTGGATGAGATAGGGAAATTTTACTTGAGGGTGTAGAGTTATCCGAAATGGGTGTTCCACATGGGACAAATACATCTTACATATATATAAAGGTGTGAGAAATTATACAGTAAGAAAATCTTGATTTTTCTTCAGGTCGCTGTTCAAGAAGCTGATCTGTGCAGACTTTTGTACACTGACCACTCTTCATGAAGGGGAAGCATACTGTTCTCAGGCCATCAGTAAGACTGACCGTCTCGGGCTTCTAATCTCTGGCAGGTAAGGCCAAAAAACAGTAGAGTGAGTAGGCAGACAGGGGGAACAGGGCTTCTCATCTCGGGCAGGTAAGGCCAAAATCAAATGTTTAGCAGGGCAAAGTGGGCAGGTAGGCGGACATCTTTCATCTCGGGCAGGTAAGGCCAAAATTGAATATTTAACAGGGTAAGGTGGGCAGGTAGGCGGGGATCTTCTTATCTTGGGCAGGTAAGGCCAAAATCGAAAACACAGTACATGTGTTTAATGGGACAAGTTGAGCAGGTAGGCGGGGATCTTGTTATCTCGGGCAGGTAAGGCCAAAAACAAAAACACAGTACTGATTAGTTTACATGAGTACCGTAAATATTCGCGTATAGTGCGCACTTTTTTTCAAAAATTGACAAGTGAAAAAGACCACTGCGCACTATACGCAAGTACAAGCCTTTTCCCAGTCAGAATGAATGTGATTTGACTGAGATTTGTGATCGTTTCCTTTCACAGCAGGATTGATTTAATACTTATATATATATATATATATATAAAGCATTTAGAAAGTAATAGTTAACAAATAATCAAAGAAATGAATAGTTATTTTGATGTTTAATTCCTTGAAATTGTGTATTTATAAGCAATTACGTGGATTTATCTAAGTCGATCGCGATCGTGAGCCACACGTTCCGTACACATACGATCTCACTTGAGCATGTTCCCGTATTCAGGTCCAAAACGATGTATAACATCTCAATTAACATCAAACAAAACTTGAAATGATATAGCAGTACTTAGTTATTTCATACTTCTAAATTAATCATCTTATTAATCCAGAGTGCTGCCAGAAACTGATAACGTTCAACTTGTTTATTTACGGAAGCTGTAACAGCACGCATGCGCAATTAGGCAAGGGTAACACTAATGCCTTGATCTCATGCGGCAGTCACTGACCAACTGGCCATATAAAATACGATCTGACTGTGAAAACTACCGGGGTACTCTTATTTATTGTCTGCACTGTAGATTTATCCATTACATATGTTAATTCATTGACATAAAAGTTGTGACCAGCACGACGACAGCAGACTTGTTTCCGTACTGTATACAAAATGGCGGCCTGTGTTACATTACGTAGCAGTCAGCTTACTAGTCAATCTTGTTATAATTGAGCTTAATTAGCTTTGTATGTTCGTGGACAGACAACACTTGTAAGAGATCATACCTGCGTGAAAATCACAAGGTAATTGAGGGTAGGATTAATTATTTTGTTTGTACAACACCGTAGATGGCACAACTACAATTTGCAAGCTGACTAGGCCTGTCGCGGTATAATGTAAACAACCTGTCAATCCAATGTGTCAAATCTGACCGGTGATTCCAATTAAATGTGGTAAATAAGCTTTCATAAGTTACAAATTCCTATCATCTCATGCTTTAGAATTCATCTAGATTTCTACTGCTCAGTTGAATATTGAAATTTTTTTTTTTTTTTTTTGAAAATGAACCTCAAAAACGTACCTGCGCACTATACGCGAGTGCGCACTATACCCGAATATTTACGGTACTTCATACACTACATTGTTCTGTAAAGTGTTATATATTTAAAATGATATTGTCATTTGATTTTCAATATATGTATAAGGTTTGTTTGATCAGACTTAGGCATCAGCATCTGGTTATAGTATTTATAGAAAAAAATATTAGCCCCTACTCCTACTTTATCAACAAGGTGTAACCCTGAAGATGGGAGGATGCATCAACTGTCGAATCGAAGTAGCTAGCTATCTTAAAGTTGTTTTAAAACAGACAGACTGATTGGTCGACAATTATAGTTACTATTGTGTACAGAGCTGTTCAATTTTGACATCATAAAATGACCAACAGTGGACATACAACTTGATTTTAACTTTGTAGAGAAAAAAAAATGACACAAATCATTGTTCTACTTATAAGTACTTAAATAATTCTTTGTTATAATATCATAAATATTAAGTTGAAAGTTTATCGTATCGTGAATTGAGAATGTATTGTTGTACCCCAATATGTAAGCAACCATTTCTTGGGATTTAATTAAGTTTACATAAACTACTTTTTAAAGACAGGTGTGATTATTTGATGGAATAAGGTATTGAACAAAAAGATGTTGGGTGTAAATAGAGGTTACACAACGAGTGGTTGTCGGATATGGAATTTATTTCACACGAGTAACTTATTTTTTAAAAGTTACAAAAGACACGAGCTTTAGCGAGTGTTTTTTGCAACTTTTAAAAAATAACTTACGAGTGTGAAATAAATTCCATATCCAACAATTTCGAGTCGTGTGACCTGTTTCTACCACAATAATATCGGCTTGAATCAAAGGGAAACGTGGCCAAGTATAATTTCGGGTATGCAAATAAAGTGTACCGGTGACGTCCGGGACCCGGTGATGTGACGTCATTAGATTATTGATGACGTCAATAACAATTGCAGCTTGGGTCAAAGTTCACCGTGTTAGCCAATTGAAATGCGTAGAGAGTTTATACCACGTGTGGTATAAACAGATTGTTAATCAACAGCTGTAATGATTAACTGATGGTCTGAGAGTTGAATAACACAGGGTATAGTGGTAGAAGAGTATTTCAGTAACCTTACAGGTTATGCATGGTTGAGTTTAAGAAACAAGTTTGCAAATGTGTAACAAGGTACACTAGTTTGTTGTCATACTTGCCAACTTTTTAAAATTATCATGGGGGAGAAAGTGCGTGAGCGACATTTTTGACCGGAAAACACATTTCACGCGCGACACATTTAACAAACAAAAACTAAGGGGAGATAATTTGCTATTGGAAAATAAATTCCTTGCATGATCATGCACTTAAGCTTCCTTCCCTCACTGAAAAAAAGGGGGAAAAATTTATTTCAAGCTTGGCCAATGATCTTTTTTATTCAAGTTTGGAAAGATAATTATATAAGCAACAAGTTACAAAAAAATAGCAACAAAATTACATCATTTTTAATTATTTCTGGAAATTATTTAACTCACTGTCCACTCTAAATAAAAGTATTTACTTAGATATGTTATGAAAATTATGTTGTTAGATAGATGTCAGTCAATTAAATGCAAATTATTACAATGATATCACTTTCTATCAAGCTTTCTCTCCAGCAGTAAACTTCAAAAGAAAATACCTTAAATGTCACGATAAATATCTAGAGTACAATATAATATCTGAATGAAATTTCAAATGTTTCCTTTGGATTACAACAAAGGCAATAATACAAAAAAAAAATAAAAAGGGCTGTACTAGCAGTTGTAATCACTATAGGCTTACAACTCCGTGCTTTGTAGACCTGTGGTGACTAATACTTAAATTCAAAGTTTTAACATGACAGTATTTAGTTTAAGAAAGTGAGTATTTGTGGACATGTTTTGGCTTTCAAAATGTGAATTGGGAAAGTTTCTGCCAAAATAAGTCTCTGCTTATTGACACTAAGTATGCTGATGATACGGTGATTGAAACGACGTTACCTACCGGCAATCAGGCCTTCGGTCTATATGGTCGTTATTGGCAGGTAGGCGGACATCTTTCATCTCGGGCAGGTAAGGCCAAAATTGAATATTTAACAGGGTAAGGTGGGCAGGTAGGCGGGGATCTTCTTATCTTGGGCAGGTAAGGCCAAAATCGAAAACACAGTACATGTGTTTAATGGGGCAAGTTGAGCAGGTAGGCAGGGATCGTGTTATCTCGAGTAGGTAAGGCCAAAAACAAAAAACACAGTACTGATTAGTTTACATGAGTACTTCATACACTACATTGTTCTGTAAAGTGTTATATATTTAAAATGATATTGTCATTTGATTTTCAATATATTTATAAGGTTTGTTTGATCAGACTTAGGCATCAGCATCTGGTTATAGTATTTATAGAAAAAAATATTAGCCCCTACTCCTACTATATCAACAAGGTGTAACCCTGAAGATGGGAGGATGCATCAACTGTCGAATCGAAGTAGCAAGCTATCTTAAAGTTGTTTTAAAACAGACAGACTGATTGGTCGACAATTATAGTTACTATTGTGTACAGAGCTGTTCAATTTTGACATCATAAAATGACCAACAGTGGACATACAACTTGATTTTAACTTTGTAGAGAAAAAAAATGACACAAATCATTGTTCTACTTATAAGTACTTATATAATTCTTTGTTATTATATCATAAAAATATTAAGTTGAAAGTGTATCGTATTGTGAATTGAGAATGTATTGTTGTACCCCAATATGTAAGCAACCATTTCTTGGGATTTAATTAAGTTTACATAAACTACTTTTTAAAGACAGGTGTGATTATTTGATGGAATAAGGTATTGAACCAAAAGATGTTGGGTGTAAGAGTATTTCAGTAACCTCACAGGTTATGCATGGTTGAGTTTAAGAAACAAGTTTGCAAATGTGTAACAAGGTACACTAGGTTGTTGTTCCTGATGATCAGCAAGTGGGACTAGTTTTGTAATGACTATTTATGAAGTATTGATTTGATGTAGTATTCTGATACTGACTATAGTGTATCAGAACTGGACTGAACTCCGGTGATCACCAGGAATCTCAAATGGTTTAAGTGTTTGTCTAGAGTTCGGAGGTACCGGGTTCAAGTCCTACTCTAGTCGTTGTGTTTTCCCTGTCCTGTTGCATTTGGTGCCCAGCTGGACACCCAGAGTCTTGTGTGGGTCTTCAGGGTCCAGGAGGGAAGGGTTGTGTAGTGGAACTGGACTTGGCTGAACACCGATGGCCATGCAGGTTTAACTAGCTCAAATGGTTAGATCACCTGTCTAGAGTTTGGAGGTTCTGGGTTCAAGTATGGTTCACAGTGTGGTTGTTGCATTTTCCCTCTACTGTCACAGTAGTGTTTATACTATAACTGCCCTCCTGTGACCCTCACTTATGAGGACATAACCTCAAACACCTGAATACACTGATGGTTTCATCAGATTTCCTCTATAACTGCCCTCCTGTGACCCTCACTTATGAGGACATAACCTCAAACACCTGAATACACTGATGGTTTCATCAGATTTCCTGCACACTCTGCAGAATCAAAGTCCCATTTAATGCAAGACTCATAATGTCTTCAGGGGAAGGCCGTGTACTGTGGTGAAAATTCTGTTAACGCTGATGACAATGGAGATAAAAGGCAGTTTGTCTGTGCCAGTGTTTAGATCAATGTTGTGATGTACATACACAAACATGTGTAGGTATTCTGACTTAAAGACTTAATTGTAAACTGAGCCATATCATTCAGAAGCCTTTGACTATAGTTTGATACATCCATTCAAGAATTGTTTACTAATAGGACTTGTGTATCTTGAGAATAAACAGTATCAGGTGTTATACATTCTGACATGTAAACTACAAACATAATGAAGTAGGAGTGACAGTGATCAGAAGTGTGTTGGATTTTAGTGTAAATTAACTAACCCTTTCAGCATGCCCATTCACGTCGTACTGCAGTACGAAATTCACGTGCGGGAAACTAAATTCACACAAGATATTTAATCTGCTCAAGTGCAAAATACGCAGAGAAATAATATTGTACATACGCATAAATTTTGACTTGTTTACTGTTTATTTGAAGCGACACAACGAGTTCACCCGTGTACGGGGGAATCCCCTTAGTAAAGGCAGTATGGTTTCTTGCTGCTATCGCTCAATAGCATAGTATTCGCAGTAGGAAACCAGACTTCGATAGTTTCCGATCGTTTACGATTGTTACCCAATGACCAAATTTCTGGAATGAACACACAGTGATGTCCACAGTCACGTAGTCACACGTGTATATCATCAATAGGTCTTTGCTGCACAGGGCCCAGTGGGTCAGTGTTAGTGAAGCGAAATGTTTGCCTAATGAATCTGATTGTGATGTTACTGACTGTTAGTAGTTGAAGTGTAGAACTTGCATAAATGATAATAGTGAATCTTATCAGGATCAAAGCCTTCAGGTAATACTGAGATACTCAGCCATTTTACCTTATAAATGATAATAGTTACTTGTATTTGTCTTTAATAAGTCAATACTAGTACACATTGAAATGGAAAATGTCTGACAGTCACAGTCAGTAGTAACTGTATATATTCTGATTAAATGCTGTCAAGTAATAATTGTGTTTTAAAATGGACCTTCAGAACTTGTAATGAGAGTATCGTAAATAATAATTAAATGCATTATCGGAAGTTGATTGTTAGACTTATTGAAAAAAAAAAACCCAAAACAGAAAAGATCGAATTCTATGATATTTTGTACTTTATTTGCAAAGACAGCTATCAGTTATCACATACTAGGTCACAACCCATCTCCTGTTTTCACAGATATTATTTAAGGAAAAATGGATAAAAAAAACCCCCAAAAATATTTAAAAAAAAACTGAAGAAAAAGTGGACAGGGAAGTCTCCATAAGTATTAACATACACAAAACTAGCTTAAATATATGTATGACATTTTGAAATAAGTCAAAAGTCTACCCCCCCCCATTTTATTGTGTACCCTCTAAAAATCAAATGTACACCCTGCAGATTTATTTTATTTAACAGGTTTTTCATCTGCTATTACGGCCTTGCGGCCTTTCAGCTGACGAGTCCAGGGGGTACAAAAGAAAGTTTAAATACCTGGTGGGCATGCTGCCTTGGCCAAAAAAACAAATGCTGAGGTCATTACCTATATAGATACATGGTATATTAGTCAAAGAGTAAAACATTAAAGTCTGTTCTAATTTTTTTTTAAATCTTGTGCTTTGTAACTGAACCGTTCCCATTAAATACTAAAAGCAAATACGTTGTTGTTTTCTGCAATCTAACTTGGGCCAGGAAAACTGCTAGAAAACTTAAGTAAAATTCCTGGATTTTGTGCAGAAAAGTGTGTATGGAACCTGAGTAGGGTATAGAAATGATCATTATAATATTAGTTTATTCAACATAATATGTCACGAAATAGTTTCAATAAATATTTTTTTTTAAATCCCCAGGAAGAATTTTGAATGATGGATAACAACAGTTTTAATTGGAGTGATGAGGTAATAATTGTTATTGATTTATAATGTAAAATGTTACAGATGATGTAATGATACGAAACCAATATCTCATGATGGTTCAAATTATGGAATCTGAACGATGTCCTGTTGTTTTCCATGATTGCGGTTTAAAATAAAAGTCGGTGAATGTTATAGTCATGCAGTGTGTAATGATGATCCTGATTGTTTCGTTTTACTTCATGCAGAAATTAAATTTGATGAATGAGGCGCTGTGGGGTTCAATTCATTGCAATAAAAATGCTGACATGGACAATCAGAATAGTCTCACATTGACAGTGAACAGAGGTCAGTAGAGTCACACATTGACTGGGAACAGAGGTCAGTAGAGTCACACATTGACTGGGAACAGTAGAGTCACACATGGACTGGGAACAGAGGTCAGTAGAGTCTCACATTGACTGGGAACAGTAGAGTCACACATTTACTGGGAACAGAGGACAGTAGAGTCACGCATTGACTGGGAACAGAGGTCAGTAGAGTCTCACATTGACTGGGAACAGAGTACAGTAGAGTCACACATTGACTGGGAACAGTAGAGTCACACATTGACTGGGAACAGAGGACAGTAGAGTCACGCATTGACTGGGAACAGAGGTCAGTAGAGTCACACATTGACTGGGAACAGTAGAGTCACACATTGACTGGGAACAGTAGAGTCACACATTGACTGGGAACAGTAGAGTCACACATTGACTGGAAACAGAGGTCAGTAGAGTCACACATTGACTGGGAACAGTAGAGTCACACATTGACTGGGAACAGAGGACAGTAGAGTCACACATTGACTGGGAACAGTAGAGTGACACATTGACTGGGAACAGTAGAGTGACATATTGACTGGGAACAGTAGAGTGACACATTGACTGGGAACAGTAGAGTCACACATTGACTGGGAACAGTAGAGTCACACATTGACTGGGAACAGTAGAGTCACACATTGACTGGGAACAGTAGAGTCACACATTGACTGGGAACAGTAGAGTCACACATTGACTGGGAACAGAGGTCAGTAGAGTCACACATTGACTGGGAACAGAGTACAGAAGAGCCACACATTGACTGGGAACAGAGGTCAGTAGAGCCACACATTGACTGGGAACAGAGGTCAGTAGAGTCTCACATTGACTGGGAACAGAGGTCAGTAGAGCCACACATTGACTGGGAACAGAGGTCAGTAGAGTCACACATTGACTGGGAACAGAGGTCAGTAGAGCCACACATTGACTGGGAACAGAGGTCAGTAGAGTCTCACATTGACTGGGAACAGAGGACAGTAGAGTCACACATTGACTGGGAACAGTAGAGTCACACATTGACTGGGAACAGTAGAGTGACACATTGACTCGGGGAACAGTGACTGGGAACAGAGGACAGTAAGGCTCTGAAGGCCATGATGTTTGTTAAGTAGCATGCTGGGATGAGGGTTACAAATTTTATTCAAAATGAATTACCTTGACCTACTTTGAAAGTCACGGGGGTTAAATATAATAAATTCTTAATTTGTAATCAAAAATCAACTATCAGGACATAATTGAGAATTCAGAATTTCAGAATACAGGCGACTGTTAAAGCCCATGGGCCCATTTTTATAAAAAAAAAACATTTCATTTACGATACCATCGAGTTACAATTACAATGTAAAAGAGTAACTACAGAATCTCCAATTTGTGTGTGTACCCTTCTCTCCTGTAGTTTGATGACCCTTCAGTAAAATTGACCTTTTCTAAAAACATATTTGTCCATGTCTGTCATCATGAACTTGTTTGACTGTTCTACAAATTACTCGGCTCAACATTTGAACCCTTTTCAGACATGTAAATTTGATTGAGGAAAGTATATTTAATCAGTAATCACTCCAGTCAGGAAGAGGCTGAACCAAGCTAGAACGCTGTATGTGTTATATAACTTCATGATCTGGAATGTTCCATCGATTCTGTCATCCTGGACACTCCTTGAGAAATGGTCCGTGACTTCTGGGTACAAGTACGCAGTTAGGACATTATATGATGTATTGGTCATCAGCTTGTAATCATATACCCTGGGGATTTATTATAGTCGGAAGAGTGTCTTCCAAGGCATGCTGTAATGAATACAACGGTCAATTTAACAATCTGATGTATTTATGTTAGAAGTGGAGGAGAGATGTTCAGTCAGACAGATATTGGCAAAAAAGATCTTGCTATCAGTAACGATGTGTAATTATTCACTTATATCCTTGATCAAATCTGGCTGCATGTCACAGCAGAAAATAAAAACTGATTAAAATGTGTGGTGAAGAAGAAATATTTAATATTGATGTATGGTAAATGTCCTGTGGTTTTGATATAAATAAAGGGTTTTCTTCATCAAAGCAAACTACATGCATATATATAGTACAGAATAAAATAATTAATCTTTGACATCAGAATTCATCCACATTATAAACTTTTGAACATGGACTTTTTGATTTCCAATGCCTTGATTTCCACCTGAATTGAATTTGTTTTACTTAGATGTATTGTAAGCTTAGCTGTTTTGGGAAGATAAACTGATATTTTTCTGTACTGTCACTTTTTTGGTAGTCTACTTCCAAAGGACAGGGGCTGTGATAGACCAGTCTGTTAGAGAGCCTGCCACGTAATCTCAGATAAAGGTCTAAGGTGTGTGGTTTTATGCACCCTTTAAGCTACCCATGCTGGTTTGTTTCCTGGGAAGATGAGATATGGGCTACTCGATCTGTTGTGGTTGTGTCCATGGGCAAAGACACTTAACCTGTAAAGGTCATTTGATCAAAAGTAAAAATGTTGCTTATTATTACAGTTTCTTTAACTTTCTACATTAGTGTAAAATAGGTTTTGTTCTATTATCTTTGAAGTATCGCTTCCATGAAGCTACTATATATAAGTAACAAGCTTTGAGAGAAATAAAAGGAAAATACATATAGATACTATTAATGTTGTTCCGATCAATCAGTTTAATCGATGATTAGTCGTTTTACCTCTGACAATGACTAATCAATCATGGTTTGACTATAACATAGAATTTTTCAAGGTGATCAATAGCCAACTTCAACAATTAATAAATAAACAATATCACTGGTAAATTATAATAAAAATGCATTAAAAAACATAATTTTCAAAACATTGCTAGATGACTTGAAACAATCATCCACAACATTTCCCCCTATTTTGGTTGTGTTTTTGCAGATATTTCACTTTCTGTACATGATCATTACAATAATCAATCATTGATTGTTTAAGAAATGGTGATGATCGATCATGAAAATTATAGTGATTAATTCCCAACACTATAGATAATATATATAAATTCAGTGTATAGTGTCTGAAAAAGATCATCAGTGCATTGGTAAACATATATCTTTGGTGTCAAATGAGCTTGTCCTCCTTTGAATTGGTGTATGAATTATGATGGCTGCCAAACTCTATTTGGAAATATACAAGATTAAGCTGTACAAGATAGGAATTATTCATTTATTATTCATCTGTTACACAATGTATTGAAGTAACTTGATTGAGTGGATTTACATACACTTTGTCATTCCCCACCCTTGTCTGATGTGGAACTGTCTATGGAAGAAGTCATTTATAAGTTAGTAAAACTTACTGACTAATCCCTTTGTCATTTTATGTCAATAAGATATGTTTAAACTAAACTGTCTAATAACAGAATCACACTGGCCTGGGACAACTCTGTATAATTACATGTACAATATTTATATTTGTGGACTCTCAGGTGAGCTGTGGAGGTGATCCTTGTAATTACATCTGAGAAAATTTACTCGTGAGTCTCTGTCTTACAAGTGTAGATGAAGATGTGAAGTGGGTGGATGTTATATAATTACATCTCACAATTGACCAGACATTGAACCTTGTAGATTAGTTAGGAAATCTTGTGTCTTGGCCTTTCGTGACCTTGACCATTCCACCTTCCAGTTTTAAAGTGGCAGACACAGATGTTGCATGATTACTGTTTAGGGGGCAGGTGTTGATCAGAGTTGTTTGCAAAATAAGTTTTAGAACACGTACTGCATCAAAATGTAATTGAAGGGCTATTTGGGGTATGTGGAAGTTCACATTTGATATCTTCTGTGGGTGAAAGGTGGCATTCGATGTATATTTTCATGTGTTTTCTGAATATAGGTCACATTGATGGATAATAACTGTGTGTGAAAGGTTGCTTTTGATATCTTCTGTATGTGGAAGGTCACGTTTGATATCTTCTGTGTGTGAAGGTCACTTAATTTTGATATCTTCTGTGTGTGGAAGGTCACATTTGATGTCTTCTGTGTGGAAGGTCACATTCGATATATTTTGTGTGGGAAAGGTCACATTTGATATCTTCTGTGTGTGGAAGGTCACATCATTTGATATCTTCTGTGTGTCAAAGGTCGCTTTTGATATGTTCTGTGTGGAAGGTCACATTTGATATCTTTTGTATGTGGAAGGTTGAATTTGATATCTTATGTATGTGTAAGGTTGAATTTGATATCTTCTCTGTGTTGAAGATTGAATTTGATATCTTTGTTTGGAAGGTCACATTTGATAATTTCTGTATGTGAAGGTCACATTTGATGTCTTTTGTATGTGAAGGTCACATTTGATATATCTTCTGTATGTGGAAGTTCACATTTGATATCTTCTGTGTGTGGAAGGTCACATTTGATATCTTTTGTGTGTGAAAGGTCGCATCAGAAAATAAACCCATTCCTGCAGGTAATAAGCCCACCAAAGTCGATTAACCTCAGCAAAAATGATAACGCTCAATTGTTATTTGATACGTCCTTTAATATGCCCATCTCAAACTTTGAAGTTTATAGATATTTCCTCTTGGTTCTGTACAGGATCATGCTCTAAAAACTAATAATTCAGGTATATCAGTATCATATATACTTCAAAGACGGGTAATACTGATTTGAACTCTATATAGGATTACCTAATGCATTTTTACATGTGAAGTACCAAAGATTATCTCATTGTGGTTGAAGTTATTAATCCTGTACGTCATTGCCCGAGATCTAATGTAGAACACGAATTACAGAAAGATTAGTTGTAGACGTGACAGTGTCGTGATCAAGTGTCATAGCGGTTCAGTTTCTACATTGATTGAGTCGGTAATGGTGGGTTGCTGAAGCACATGATTGACTTAGGTATAAATTATATTGTTGAAGTGGTTTGATAATCATGTACAGGTATAACCGACATCACTTTTCATAGCATGACAGATTTCTAATAAATGATGCCTATTACATATCATTTGTATAAGCTGTATACTAACTAATGTCAAGATCATTTTTCAGTAATTGCATATATATATATAGATATGTAGGAATACTGATATAAAAAATGGGTGACCTGTTAAATGTATGTCACTTGTTTACAGCATTACTTGTATTATTTGTTCTTCGTCATGAGTCATCTATTCTTAAACAATTTACATTTTCAGCTTTTTTTTTTTACTAACCAAGAGGCCTAGATAGACATAATATTGGCCTATAGCATGCTTAGGTAAAGAGCTATCATGGTTGATCAAGGTAGCGACCTCTTCTCATTAAGCAAGAGGCCCAGAGACATGATATTGGGCCTATAGCATGCTGGGGTGAAGGGCTATACGATTTTCAAATGAATGACCTTGACCTTCATTCAAGGTCACATGTGTCAAATATGCTAAAATATTAAAACAACTTCTTCCATTAACCAAGAGGCCAAGATACAGTATCTGATATTGGGCCAATAGCATGTTTTGGAGAAGGGCTAATAAGTTTGTTCAAATGAAGACCTTGAACTTCATTCAAGGTCACCAGGGTCAAATATGCTAAAATCTTTAGGCAACTTCACATTAACAAAAGATGCCTAGAGACCTGATAACGGGCCTATGAAATGTTTGGGTAAAGGGTTAAAAAGATTGCTTAAATGAAAGGGTTAAAGAGATTGCTTAAATGAATGACCTTGTCCTTTCCAGGTAACAGGGGTCAAATATGCAAAAATAATATTAAAAGCAGTTGAGGTCTCTTCCTCATAACCATATATAGCATTGTTTGACATAAAAAATAAAGCTTTTGGTCAAATCCAACTAGGTGAGCGACACAGACCCTTTGAGCCTCTTGGCATTAAATTTATGGTTTTGATAAGAAATTATTTGCTTTTTGTGTTGCCTGCAAAATCACTTTGTCGGGTCGGCAGCGGTTACAATGTCTGCGCTGAGGTTTCTGTGCATTAACTGACAAGTTCCCTTGGCCTGATCAAACTCAAACTTCTTGCAGATCTTCCTTTTCACATGTACTTGCTTGCGATTGCATTTCAGGTCCGAAACTTGGGATTACTTTTCAGGTTTTAAGGTCAAAGTTCAAGGTCAGAGTTACTAAAAATAGAAAATTTGTTTCTGTGCAATAATTCAAGTTTTTCTTTGGTCAATTAAACTAAAACTTCATGCAGATCTTCCTTACAACAAGTGCTTGTTCATGATTGCTTTTCAGGTCAGGAGGTCAAAGGTTAAGGTCACTTTAACTAAAAATTTGTGTTTCTATTAATAGGAAATCTGTTGCAATAACACTTGTAATCACCCAACTTTCAGTGCAAGCAAGACATCCACTTCCATTGAATTCCTGTCCTTTGATTAAAGGAAATTTATTTTATTTCATAAATCTTGTTTCAGAATGAATGTTTACCATCATCACAACTTACTCCACCAGATACAGGAGATGGAGTTTATTGATTCTCCCGAGTTTGAGTCTGGAGTTACTGGGGATGAAAAGTATCAGGTAAACATCATCTATATATATATCTAGACATAAAACAGGAAATAAGACTATATCAAACTTTGCATAGCTATCAAAATTTCAATAAGATCGATGGGAAGTATTGATACCCTTTTGTTTGTTATGTTGGGAAAGGTCACATTTGATAATTTCTGTATGTGAAGGTCACATTTGATATCTTTTGTATGTGAAGGTCACATTTGATATCTTCTGTATGTGGAAGGTCACATTTGATATCTTCTGTGTGTGGAAGGTCACATTTGATATCTTCTGTGTGTGGAAGGTCATATTTTATATCTTCTGTGTGTGGAAGGTCACATTTTATATCTTCTGTGTGTGGATCGAAGGTTACATTTGATATCTTTTGTATGTGGAATTTCACATTTGATATCTTCTGTGTGTGGAAGGTCACATTTGATATCTTCTGTGTGTGGATCGAAGGTCACATTTGATATCTTTTGTATGTGGAAGGTCACATTTGATATCTTCTGTGTGTGGAAGGTCACATTTGATATCTTCTGTGTGTGGAAGGTCACATTTGATATCTTTTGTGTGTGAAAGGTTGCATCAGAAAATAAACCCATTCCTGCAGGTAATAAGCCCAACAAAGTCGATTAACCTCAGTGAAAAATGATAACGCTCAATTGTTATTTGATACGTCCTTTAATATGCCCATCTCAAACTTTGAAGTTTATAGATATTTCCTCTTGGTTCTGTACAAGATCATGCACTAAAAACTGATAATTCAGGTATATCAGTATCATATATACTTCAAAGACAGGTAATACTGATTTGAACTCTATATAGGATTGCCTAATGCATTTTTACATGTGAAGTACCAAAGATTATCTCATTGTGGTTGAAGTTATTAATCCTGTACATCATTGCCCGAGATTCTGCTGAAATCCCAGGTACGGGATCTAATGTAGAACACGAATTACAGAAAGATTAGTTGTAGACGTGACGGTGTCGTGATCAAGTGTCATAGCGGTTCAGTTTCTACATTGATTGAGTCGGTAATGGTGGGTTGCTGAAGCACATGATTGACTTAGGTATAAATTATATTGTTGAAGTGGTTTGATAATCATGTACAGGTCACTACTGCATACCCAAGCCCTTAAAACGGCCATTAAAAACCCCATTAAAATTTCCCATCATAAAACCATCAATCATGCTATTAATTTTGTACCTTTAATTGCTATTAATTGAAAAATTTTAATACAAGTTTGATAGTCTTTAAATGTGACAGTTTTCAATTTTAATGATCATCAAAGGGTTGAAACAAATCAATTAGTTCATGGTACTTAATTAATATATTTTAATGGCTATTAACAAAACATTTATAATGATCAATAATTATTTTAATAATGGCTTTTAATTTAACATTAATGACTATTAAAGGTACAAAATTAATGGGTCTGAAAAAACCCCAATAAAATTTAAATGCATTTTAAGGATTTTAATGGTTTGTCAAATTGCCCATTACAAACCCATTAAAGTTTTCACTAAGTAATTGCCATTACAATGTAATAGGGCCATCAATAATTAGTTTTCAATGTAATGGGCATCAAACCTTATGGTGTAACGGGCATTAAACATTTTGGTGTAATGTAATGGCCATTAGGTTTGGAGCAAAACCATTTTTGTAATGCCCATTAACGGTGTCATTACTTTCTGAAGTGTACTCTGTAATGGCCATTACATTTCGTAAGAAAAGGTGTAATGGCCATTAAAGGTGTACAAAACTAAACGACCATTACAAGAAAATACACTTTAATGGCCATAATTTTTACAAATATAATGAACATTACTTTTAAAGTACAAAAACTGTTTAAAGATCGACACAATGGTAATGGCCATTACGTTTTTACAAACAAAAGTGTAATGGCCATTATATATATACAGGTTTACAAAATTAACGGACCTACATGTGACCATTATATATACATAAGACGCATTCAGAAAATTTAGAAAATGCATTTTACCACTTAATTTCATCAAAGTTCATCATGAACTGTATCACTATGCATGTTTGACAATATCCTTGTACATGTAGTCCTTCCATTAAAAATTGCATTCAAAGTGATCCATCATTTGTTTCAAATTGATAACTGCTTCAAAAATGGATATTCACAGTACACAATCATGTGGACCCAAAATCCTTTTAATATTCTTCAGATACATGTAAGAGTGATTTATGTTCATTATTGCATTAATTCTCAATGTACATATGATGTGTGTTTGTATAATTTGGTTGAATAGGCAATACAATTTAAGAAATGCCAAAGCTGTTTGAATATAATGTACACTATGTAAATTTAGGTCACATGCATGGTGATTGGTTTTAAGTTAATTCTTACCTATAAACAGGTTGACATACTTCCAGAGTTGAATATTTCATTTCCTGGTAGTCTTGTATTAATCATGAACCAGGTATTAAAGATAAATACTTCCCTTAATTTGTAAAATAACATGTTGTTCATATGTGTGAGAAAAGCCTCATGGCTGCCATGTATTGGAACTCTCCTGCTTGAAGTTATTGGGCGGGAAAAATTTGGCGGGAAAATTTGGCGGGAAATTTGAAGTTTTTTTTATTGTGAAGGGGTTTAGTAAGCCTGTACAGTTTCCTTATTCTTCTTTAAGCCAACAAAAAAATTGTAATATAGACATGGAATTCAACAATAACAATATAATGAAAAATAAGATACTGAAATAATACATTAATTTAAGGTCAACAATTCATGGTAGTATATTAAACATTGTCATATATATTACAATATGATGTGATAGTATTTGTAATATTTGTAATGGCCATTACAAGAAAAAAAATGTCACTTATGAGGAATAACAAATGTAATGGCATTACATAAAGGTACCATTAAGTAATGGCTATTGCATTATGACCATAATTTGTTATGGTCATTAAATGGTAAATGTAATGGGCATTACATGAAGGTACCAATAAGTAATGGCCATTGCATTGTGATCATAATTTGTTATGGCCATTAAATGGAAAATGTAATGGGCATTACATGAAGTTACCAATAAATAATTGCCATTACATTGTGATCATAATTTGTTGTGGCCATTAAATGGAATATGTTATGGGAGTACATAAAATCCACAGTTAGTAATGGCCATAACATTATGATGACTCCACTCTAATGGCCATTACAAACAGAATAAAGGCCATTAAGAAAAATACAAAACATGAAGTAATGGCCATTATTTTGTTAATGACCATTACAAAGAAAATATTAATAGGAAAGTAATTGAAATTTAGAAAAATAATGCCCATTACATTACTTAACTCCAGGTTTGTCCCAAAAATGGAAACGAGAAATAATGGCCAATTTTAATGGAATCAGTGTTTTTAATGGTTTTGTAATGGGTTTGTAATAGATTTGTAATGACTTTGCTGGGCAGTAGTGGGTATAACCGACATCACTCTTCATAGCATGACAGATTTCTAATAAACGATGCCTATTACGTATCATTTCTATAAGCTGTATACTAACTAATGTCAAAATTATTTTTCAGTAATTGCATATATATATATAGATAGGTAGGAATACCGATATAAAAAATGGGTGACCTGTTAAATGTATGTCACTTGTTTACAGCATTACTTGTATTATTTGTTCTTCGTCATGAGTCATCCATTCTTAAACAATTTACATTTTCAGCTTTTTTTTTTACTAACCAAGAGGCCTAGATAGACATAATATTGGCCTATAGCATGCTTAGGCAAAGAGCTATCATGGTTGTTCAAATAAATGACTTTCGATTCAGATCAAGGTAGCGACCTCTTCTCATTAAGCAAGAGGCCCAGAGACCTGATATTGGGATATAGCATGCTGGGGTGAAGGTCTATACTATTTTCAAATGAATGACCTTGACCTTATTCAAGGTCACATGTGTCAAATACGCTAAAATATTAAAACAACTTCTTCCATTAACCAAGAGGCCAAGATACAGTATCTGATATTGGGCCAATAGCATGTTTTGGAGAAGGGCTATTAAGTTTGTTCAAATGAAGACCTTGAACTTCATTCAAGGTCACCAGGGTCAAATATGCTAAAATCTTTAGGCAACTTTACATTAACAAAAGATGCCTAGATACCTGATAACGGGCCTATAAAATGTTTGGGTAAAGGGTGAAAAAGATTGCGTAAATGAAAGGGTTAAAAAGATTGCTTAAATGAATGACCTTGACCTTTCAAGGTAACAGGGGTCAAATATGCAAAAATAATATTAAAAGCAGTTGAGGTCTCTTCCTCATAGCCATATATAGCATTGTTTGACATCAAAAATAAAGCTATTAACAAATTGAACATGAACACATTTTGACTTTTGGTCGAATCCAACTAGGTGAGCGACACAGATCCTTTGAGCCTCTTGGCGTTAAATTTATGGTTTTGATAAGAAATTATTTGCTTTTTGTGTTGCCTGCAAAATCACTTTGTCGGGTCGGCAGCGGTTACAATGTCTGCGCCGAGGTTTCTGTGCATTAACTGACAAGTTCCCTTGGCCTGATCAAACGCAAACTTCTTGAAGATCTTCCTTTTCACACGTACTTGCTTGCGATTGCATTTCAGGTCCGAAACTTGGGATTACTTTTCAGGTTTTAAGGTCAAAGTTCAAGGTCAGAGTTACTAAAAATAGAAAATTTGTTTCCGTGCAATAATTCAAGTTTTTCTTGGGTCAATTAAACTTAAACTTCATGCAGATCTTCCTTACAACAAGTGCTGTTCATGATTGCTTTTCAGGTCAGGAGGTCAAAGGTTAAGGTCACTTTAACTAAAAATTTGTGTTTCTATTAATAGGAAATCTGTTGCAATAACACTTGTAATCACCCAACTTTCAGTGCAAGCAAGACATCCACTTCCATTGAATTCCTGTCCTTTGATTAAAGGAAATTTATTTTATTTCATAAATCTTGTTTCAGAATGAATGTTTACCATCATCACAACTTACTCCACCAGATACAGGAGATGGAGTTTATTGATTCTCCCGAGTTTGAGTCTGGAGTTACTGGGGATGAAAAGTATCAGGTAAACATCATCTATATATATATCTAGACATAAAACAGGAAATAAGACTATATCAAACTTTGCATAGCTATCAAAATTTCAATAATAGATTCTTCCTGAAAAGTCCTTGAATTTAAAAGCACAAAGTCTTGAAATTTGATGTTTCGAAATTGTTATGAACCATATATGATCCAAACAGGATTGAACACAAATGATAAGAATTAAATGTAAATAAGGAAACATTAATATTGCTGAAATGATATGAAAGCAGTATTTTTACTGGTTGATACTAAATGTGATATTCAAATATCTTAATTGCATTGAAAATGTGTTATATCAAAGTTAAGTTTCAATAAATTGCTAATATGGATTTTCCAAACCTGAGGCACCAGTGAATGTTTGTGTGATTTATTCATTATAGGTGTCTATTTTTGCTGTATCCACCTGTCGGTATATTTTCTGGCCACGACAAGGTCTGGAGTACCTGTTGATCAAAGAACCTTACCTGGCCAACGTCATCAACGCCATGCTTGGCCGTGATATTACCACCAAACTCTATGCCTTGAATGAAAAGGTATGTCTTCTATGATGCTTGTGTTTGGATCAGGTTAGTCGACCTTTACTGTAGGTCAGTGTGGTGTTACTGTACCGTGTCTGTCGTCAGGTTAGTCGACCTTTACTGTAGGTCAGTGTGATGTTACTGTACCGTGTCTGCCGTCAGGTTAGTCGACCTTTACTGTAGGTCAGTGTGGTGTTACTGTACCGTGTCTGTCGTCAGGTTAGTCGACCTTTACTGTAGGTCAGTGTGGTGTTACTGTACCGTGTCTGTCGTCAGGTTAGTCGACCTTTACTGTAGGTCAGTGTGGTGTTACTGTACCGTGTCTGTGGTCAGGTTAGTCGACCTTTACTGTAGGTCAGTGTGGTGTTACTGTACCGTGTCTGTCGTCAGGTTAGTCGACCTTTACTGTAGGTCAGTGTGGTGTTACTGTACCGTGTCTGCCGTCAGGTTAGTCGACCTTTACTGTAGGTCAGTGTGGTGTTACTGTACCGTGTCTGTCGTCAGGTTAGTCGACCTTTACTGTAGGTCAGTGTGGTGTTACTGTACCGTGTCTGTGGTCAGGTTAGTCGACCTTTACTGTAGGTCAGTGTGGTGTTACTGTACCGTGTCTGTCGTCAGGTTAGTCGACCTTTACTGTAGGTCAGTGTGGTGTTACTGTACCGTGTCTGTCGTCAGGTTAGTCGACCTTTACTGTAGGTCAGTGTGGTGTTACTGTACCGTGTCTGTGGTCAGGTTAGTCGACCTTTACTGTAGGTCAGTGTGGTGTTACTGTACCGTGTCTGTCGTCAGGTTAGTCGACCTTTACTGTAGGTCAGTGTGGTGTTACTGTACCGTGTCTGCCGTCAGGTTAGTCGACCTTTACTGTAGGTCAGTGTGGTGTTACTGTACCGTGTCTGTCGTCAGGTTAGTCGACCTTTACTGTAGGTCAGTGTGGTGTTACTGTACCGTGTCTGTGGTCAGGTTAGTCGACCTTTACTGTAGGTCAGTGTGGTGTTACTGTACCGTGTCTGTGGTCAGGTTAGTCGACCTTTACTGTAGGTCAGTGTGGTGTTACTGTACCGTGTCTGTCGTCAGGTTAGTCGACCTTTACTGTAGGTCAGTGTGGTGTTACTGTACCGTGTCTGTGGTCAGGTTAGTCGACCTTTACTGTAGGTCAGTGTGGTGTTACTGTACCGTGTCTGTCGTCAGGTTAGTCGACCTTTACTGTAGGTCAGTGTGGTGTTACTGTACCGTGTCTGCCGTCAGGTTAGTCGACCTTTACTGTAGGTCAGTGTGGTGTTACTGTACCGTGTCTGTGGTCAGGTTAGTCGACCTTTACTGTAGGTCAGTGTGGTGTTACTGTACCGTGTCTGTCGTCAGGTTAGTCCACCTTTACTGTAGGTCAGTGTGGTGTTACTGTACCGTGTCTTTTGCCAATTTCAACTTTTTCTTCAAAACACTTCTTCAATTTGACTAGAAGTGTCTTTGGATGAATATTTGAAAAATAACCTTGACTCTGATATGAGGTTGTAGGTGTTGATTTATAAACAAATAGTTTCTCCCTAATATTCAATTGATAGAAAGCATAATGCCTTCACCCAAAGATTCAATTCATAAACACTCAAATTCTTTTCCCTGAATTTGCATATATTTGATCTAAGTTTTAAAATTTTTGATAATACGGAAGATTTCTATGAATGTACGTTAAGCTGATCATGTTTTTGATTATGGCATGAGATCATTAACACAACATGCCTGTATAGGCAGCTGTGTTTTCTTTGTCATCATTTCCATCCTCTCTATTTCCTATATATGTCCTACATGAAAGGCATTGACCAGGTGTATATGGTCAAAACGGATCTAGTCTTAATGTGAAGGTACGCTATTGGTTGTTAAGCTTTTACTAAAATTGTCTGAAAGTGATCGTTAGGTTTTGAGCTTGGAATGTAGATTGTTTGTGACATATCAGGTTTATTTGATTGGTATCGACATCAAAGACAGTATGTGTGTGTTTTTTTCCATTTTCAATCCCTTCCTATCACGCCTGATTATTTCACTATATTGTGTGATATAATGTTTCATATTAAATGTCATTAAAAGCTGTAATTATTGATTTTTCATTTAAACTAGTTTCCGTCCATGAATTTCCTTGGTACGATTAAGGTGAATATTTAAACATTAGTGAGCTGAGGTTTTGTGTGATTAATAGGGATCCCTCAGTAATTTCATAGCTGATTTGGTATTATTTTTCAAAAAAACATCTCACTAAAGTACATATTTTGAATTTCATTAATATCAGCTTTCAAACTAAGGATCATTTAAGAAATGAAATTCCAACATCATTGGAATCATTTTGTTTGATGTCTTAAATAGTAATATGCATATTTAGAGGAAATCAACAACATTGAAGTACATTAAAATGATGTTTAAAAAAACGTACTCTTACAGAATATTATAGAAATATAATCAAATTAATGAAATTCAATTTAAAAACCATTTGTGGAAAAAAAACTAATTTTTATCACACACTAAAAACCTATACAGGTGATATGTACTATCAGGGTCAGACAGAAAGCTGAGAAACAGTCGGTCTGTGCTGCCGACTGGTTGTGTCCTTGGGCAAGACATTTAACCTTATAGCTCAACGCATGGCATGAGACTGCATGGTTTCTAGTTGTTCAGTGAGGTAGTCATCAACTACTACATGGAGACCACTGCTTCAAAATGACCCTGGCATTAAAACCAACAAACAAATGGGTTATAACAACAGAGTTTTATGGTAAAAACTGTCCCAAACGGGTTCCCATGCCATTTGTCCACCATACATACATCTTGCTGCCATTTCGACTATAACAACGTTAAAACCACTGTTCATTGCTTAAATGACGTCATCAGCTCCATTAAGTATTTATGATGTGATAATAATTTTATCACACGCTTGTCTTATGATATTGATGATATAGCCGCATTACACGGTACAACAGACAAGTCATGTGATACAGATAATTCCATTTAAAACAAAAACATAAGATACTGTAATGTATTAAATCAGCTGTGTTTAAACATTACATCTAAAGGCCATTGATCTGAAGTATTTTGTTTGAAATTGTGATCAAGGATGCAAATCAATGGCTGATAATATGATGTGTCGTGGTTTAAATAAATTGAATACAACATTAGTTTGACATGTTTTGATATTTTCAGTGATTATATTTGCCGTAAATTAATTGTGTTATTGTGTTTGATTCTGTGTCTCGCAGTGTAATATGGGAAGAATTCCCGATAACACCCCCTATGTGTGCTACATTACCATGCAAAGTAACAACTCAGTTTAGTATTGGACTTTCATGTTAACAAAGTTCATGGATGGTTGTCTGATACATTTTAAAATCTCCTGTTTATCGTTCACAATTCAGCTTTCCTCTCGTGTATCAATTATTGTATAAAAACAAAACTGAAGATCCTGGAGCTTTTAAAATGTTGTCTTTCATGCATGTTTTGAAATAAATCTTAATTTTGTGTCCAACTATTAATAACAAAGCCAGGCTTTTAATTACTTTCAATAAGATTGTAATGCAGATAATTAAAAATATTTTTCTCCTTCACTTTTGACTATCCTGCCACCAGTAGGATGATCATAGCTTATTCAAATTGTCCTTAATCCTTAATTGGTTCATCCATCCTTAAACAACTTATATGTAATCACTATTTCTACTAGAACTATTTAGTTTACTTCAGTTTCATATGTTGGTAATTCTTAAATTTGGTCCCTATTTATTCTTGATCAATTTTGAGACCAAAAAACAATATGGGCCATGATGCAACCATCTTGGATTTTAACAGTTGAATATTATTATGGACTATATATTTCAAGAAGCAAAGGATACATATTTTTCAAATTTGATATGTAGGTTCCACTTGGTCCCTTGTTGTTTATATACAGACTAAAAGAATAAGAGTACTAGCTGTTTCAACAGAAAATTAAGATGATCAGAAGAAGGAAAAAATAGAGAATGACTCAAACTAAAACTGATAGAGGTCATGATAGTGGTTCCAAATATTGAACAACCTTTTTAGGTCACCTGAGACAAAGTCTCAAGTGACCTATTCTAATCCCCTTTTGTCCGTCGTCGTGCGTCGTGCGTCCGTAAACAATTTACATTTTCATCTTCTTCTCCAAAACCCCTAAACAAAATTCAATAAAATTTGGCAGGAAGCTTCTATGGCTGAAGGTCAACAAAAATTGTGAATTATATGGTCTCCACCCCCAAGGGGCCTGAGGGGCGGGGCTAAAAAGGGTCAAATTGACTAAAACTTCAAAAATCTTCTTCTCTACTCTCAGATATAGTGGAATCAAACACTCTTCATAGATGGAAGGGTCTTAAGGTGCTTTACCAAAATTGTGAATTTCATGACCCAGGGGTCTCTGGTTTGCCCCTGGGGAGGGGGTAAACTTTACTATAGTTTATATAGGGAAATCACATTTTTGACTGTAATTTGTTTGATTTCTATTGGAATTCATTCTAACTTAGTTAACGGTATCAGTATGGGATAACAGATTGATGGTATGCACATGTTGGCCCTGACTGACCCCCAGGTAGCACACCACAGTAAGACAGCCTGGCCATGGGCAATTTTTTTGTTAAGCAAATAACTCCTGTATTATGATATGTATAAAAAATGAAAAAATAAATGTACACTATAATTGGTATATCCAGTATGAAGTAGTACATACAGGCTTCACATTTATTAAAACAAAAATCAATAAATTGGTTCCGGATTTTAAATATCCGGATTTTCCGAACGTGTGTTTACACAGGAAATTTAGTTTCGCCTACAGCGCAAAATGGAAGCCCACAGAAAAGGTAAGATAGCGGAAAAACTTAATTTACAACATATGTCCAAACAAGATTAATTCTGTCTTTGGGATAGAGATATTTAATTTTAAATAGGTTTCAGAAAAAAAATTGTGTAGAGAATTGTGCCATTTTGGGTCAAATATCATAATATTTTGCAATTTTTGAGAATTTTTTAAGCTGTTACCATGGTATTCACAGCTCTGAAAATCACAGAAAATATCAGTTTACTTATCCTTCAGAGCTCTATTAAAATTGCAAATGTTGTACAGATTTCGAATATATATACTTTATTAGAGGTTATATGTAAGGTTAACTGGCAATGTTTACATATCTAAAGCATGTGCCATATTTTTCAGAATTTGGCATTTTTACTGTACACTGCTACCCCAGGGGCTGATGGGTGGGGCTAAAAAGGGTCAAATAGACTGAAATTTCAAAGATCTTCTCAAGACCCAATTAAAACAGAACCAAATACTCTTCATAGGTGGAAGGGTCTTATAGTGCTTTACTAATGTAATGAACTTCATGACCCTGGGGTCACAAGTTTGCCCCTGGGGTGGGAGTAGATGTTACTATAGTTGATATAGGGAAATCACATTTTTGACTATTATTTGTTGGATTTCTATCGGAATTCGTTCTAACTTTGTTAACATTATCAGCATTGGATGACAGCTTAATGGTATACACCTGTTGGTCCTGACTGACCCCTAGGGGCTGATGGGTGGGTTAAAAAAGGGTCAATTAAATTAACTGAAATATTCAAATCTCAGGTGACCGCTAAGGCCCATGGGCCTCTTGTTGAAAAAACAAATCCCAATTTAAGGTCTGCATTAGTTCTATTACTTCATGAACTGAGAATATCAGAAGCATTAAAAAGATTTCCTTGAACTTAATATGAATCTCCAAGTTTGTCCTGATAATTTTTTTAGAGTTAAATTCAGCAGGTTGTTTAGCTGTACGTATCGAAAGCTCTGCAAGAAAACATTCTTCAATGATACAGTACTTCAATGATACAATACTTCAATGATACAATACTTCAATGATACAATACTTCAATGATACAGTACTTCAATGATACAATACTTCAATGATACAGTACTTCAATGATATAGTACTTCAATGATACAGTACTTCAATGATACAATACTTCAATGATACAATACTTCAATGATACAGTACTTCAATGATACAATACTTCAATGATACAGTACTTCAATGATACAATACTTCAATGATACAGTACTTCAATGATATAGTACTTCAATGATACACTACTTCAATGATACAGTACTTCAATGATATAGTACTTCAATGATACACTACTTCAATGATACACTACTTCAATGATACAGTACTTCAATGATACAATACTTCAATGATACAATACTTCAATGATACAGTACTTCAATGATACAATACTTCAATTACTTCAATGATACAGTACTTCAATGATACAATACTTCAATGATACAATATTTCAATGATACAATACTTCAATGATACAGTACTTCAATGATACAATACTTCAATGATATAATACTTCAATGATACAATACTTCAATGATACAGTACTTCAATGATATAGTACTTCAATGATACAATACTTCAATGATACAATACTTCAATTACTTCAATGATACAGTACTTCAATGATACAATACTTCAATGATACAATATTTCAATGATACAATACTTCAATGATACAGTACTTCAATTACTTCAATGATACAGTACTTCAATGATACAATACTTCAATGATACAATATTTCAATGATACAATACTTCAATGATACAGTACTTCAATGATACAATACTTCAATGATATAATACTTCAATGATACAATACTTCAATGATACAGTACTTCAATGATATAGTACTTCAATGATACAATACTTCAATGATACAATACTTCAATTACTTCAATGATACAATACTTCAATGTTACAATATTTCAATGATACAATACTTCAATGATACAGTACTTCAATGATACAGTACTTCAATGATACAGTACTTCAATGATACAATACTTCAATGATACAATACTTCAATGATATAGTACTTCAATGATACAGTACTTCAATGATACAATACTTCAATGATATAGTACTTCAATGATACAGTACTTCAATGATACAATACTTCAATGATACAGTACTTCAATGATACAATACTTCAATGATACAGTACTTCAATGATACAATACTTCAATGATACAATACTTCAATGCTATAGTACTTCAATGATACAATACTTCAAGGATACAGTACTTCAATGATACAATACTTCAATGATACAGTACTTCAATGATACAATACTTCAATGATACAGTACTTCAATGATACAATACTTCAATGATACAATACTTCAATGATATAGTACTTCAGTGCAGGAAAATGTAAAAAACCTGTAAAGAAGGAACATTATCTTGTTTGTGAAAATGGCTTGGTATAGTTTTAGATTTTGTTTTATGCATTAGTTTACTGTAAGAAAATAAAGCTAGAAATATGTTTTTAAGGTTATCATTTTCAAGACTTATTTCAGCATTCCTGATTTATTAGAACAAAACAGACAGAGAACATGTTAATGAGTGATATTTAGAATTCTGGAACTTTAATAATCACAGACATAACTTTAATACAGAATTCCAATGAAATTGTTTTAGTGTGGTGACTGAAAGACAATCTATTTTGGACGTTTTAAATAATTAGATATATCTATCACTCCAGGTTACTTCTCCTAAAGGAGCGAGGATGGATATCCGTCTACCCACGGTCTCATCCACCATCAAGGCTAAACCAGACCTTCGCAAAACTGTGGTCGGGATGATTGAGGATCTATCTCAGAATGAGGCTAGACAAAATGGCAGCAAGACTCGGAGCAATAAAAGGGATGTCGCTGAAATCAACAAACTGACAAAGCCAAATATAGAGGAGGAGGAAGATGATCCGTATTTAGACGGTATGTGAAGTGTTGATAAATTAGGTACTGTAATCGGTCTTATAAACCTTCACATTCAGTGCTTGATAATCTTTCTTTGTCTAATATTAGATTAGACAGACCTTTTTCTGACAGAGAACAAAGTTTATTATATGGATTATGGTATTGTGTTCATTTCTCCTAAATATTCATTTTTCTTTTTGAAAATCTGTTTCTTGGTTGTGCATGAGTTTTATTTTTGTTTGTTCAGATGTTATTCAGACATGTATATATGTGCATGTATTTGTTTTAAAAATAGCAGTTTCTGGTGCTGGTATTTATTATCTTTTTGTGTACATTAAAGAAATAGAAGTGCATGACTTAAACTGCATAGTAACTTGTATTAAACAACACATGCCTCCAGAGTAACTTGTATTAAACAACACATGCCTCCAGAGTAACTTGTATTAAACAACACATGCCTCCAGAGTAACTTGTATTAAACAACACATGCCTCCAGAGTAACTTGTATTAGACAACACATGTCTCCAGAGTAACTTGTATCAAACAACACATGCCTCCAGAGTAACTTGTATTAAACAACACATGCCTCCAGAGTAACTTGTATTAAACAACACATGCCTCCAGAGTAACTTGTATTAAACAACACATGCCTCCAGATGCTCACATATATACACCGGTACCATTTAACATTTGATCTGGGAAATGAACCCAGCAGGTTGGCTTGGTAAAATGTGATCTGCATTATCTACAGGGTACTAAACTAGGTACTGGTATTACTGAGATACATTAAAACATGGAAAATAAGTTGAAGTGAATGGGATGGAAACAAATTTATTCTACTCATCCCATAGTCAGCTTTTATACTGTTGTATAAAAGGGGGGGATCTCCCTATCCTGGAGCAGGCCTATCTTTTAAAGGAAATAAATATATATAAAAAAGAACGTTTTCAATTTCTTTGCCAAAAAATTGTTTTTAAGGATCAGTAAATCAAATATATATATTTATTGCATGACAAAAATGTTTTCACATGATTGTTGCATGTATTGTCAATGTGAGTCATGCAGGCCCTATGTGCCTCTTGTAAGAGAATGTGACAATTCTGTCTTGATATTGGTACAATGTTGTGTGTATCATGAGAGATATCAATCTTTAAATTTTCATAATGAGATACATATGTAGAAGACAAACATATATGTGGAAATGTAGCTGGAGGTATCTAGGAAATGTAGCTAGAGGTATCTAGGAAATGTAGCTGGAGGTATCTAGGAAATGTAGCTAGATGTATCTAGGAAATGTAGCTAGAGGTATCTAGGAAATGTATCTAGAGGTATCTAGGAAATGTAGCTAGAGGTATCTAGGAAAGGGGAAAAGGTCATGTACAGTGATGTATAAGTGTTTCACAACTAAGGGACATTTACATCTCTCACCAGTTAACAGGAAGATATTTGTATTCATTATCTATCATGATTGTCCTTACAACTTCAATGTCTTGGGATAAGATGGCTGGAATCGGTACTATGACAGTTTGGGCAGAAATCAAATCTTTCTCAACAGTGGTCTGCATGACCTGCATTCTTAACTAACAATATGAATTTCTGAGTTATGTGGTGCCAATACAAGACTTAATAAAACACATTTGTTACATCTGGTGCCACAGTATTCATACAATAATGCTCTTAATCCGTTTGTTCTCATATAATTTACTGGCCTTTACAAATGCTTCATTCCAAGGTTGTTAGGATCTGTATAATGATACGGGAAGCTGTCTGATAATACAATTTTACTCTAAAAAATTGTTATCAAATGTCAAGGATGTTTGTTCATTTAGTTGAAAGAGGAGAAATTGTGATAATAAATTTTCATTTTATGGAATTATATTGTCAGAAATTGTGAATTCATTCGCTTAATTTTGAAATGGCAAATTAACTCTGTACTGCTGTTTTGTAGTTCAGAGTTCAGTAGAAGAGCCATATTTATTCCTTAAGTATCATTTTTTGGGTTATTCAGACAGTAAAAGATAGCAAGTGTTCACAATTTTATTTTGTATTCCCTGCTAAAAGTGATTCATTATTGAAAGAGAGTGAGGCGTGTTATACTGGAATCATCAGGTATAGTCCTTCCGTCTGTATACACTTGATGATGATGATCCTTTTGAAAAGTAATGCTTACTCTCTTGACCAAATTATATGAATCATTATACACACATAGATCAGTACTTGAAATTACAATGAAAATTACAATTTAAATTTCATTTTTATGTATTCCCTTATGTGTAAAGCCCCTAGCTTTAAACATTTTCTTACATGAATTATGATGTGGGAGCCGACAATAGGACTTTTCAGTTTGTCTTTGACTTAATTCTTATCTAGTTTCTTTTTATTGGTCAAGAAATGATGAAATTAACAATAAACTATATTTTCTGTAGGTCTCTGTGAGAAAATATCTGGTGGGTAAAGCTGAAGGTCAGAAATTGCAGGATGATGAAAATGTGTTAACTGTGTATTCTAATATAAAAACACTTGTTGCTTGATAAATAGTGATGATCCTGACCTCCAGACAACATTTCTGTCTGTAAGTCAATGATTCTTCCTCTGCGTCAGGATAAGGCTTGTGTGGTACTTGCCTATAATCCATGTGATGGGCTCACACAGCTCACTAATTAACACCAATACTCCATAGGGAACTGCTTCTATAACTTACTGGACCACAATCCATGTGATGGGCTCACACAGCTCACTAATTAACACCAGTACTCCATAGGGAACTGCTTCTATAACTTACTGGACCACAATCCATGTGACTGGCTCACACAGCTCACTAATTAACACCAATACTCTGTAGGGAACTGCTTCTATAACTTACTGGACCACAATCCATGTGACTGGCTCACACAGCTCACTAATTAACACCAATACTCCATAGGGAACTGCTTCTATAACTTACTGGACCACAATCCATGTGATGGGCTCACACAGCTTACTAATTAACTCCAAAACTCCATAGGAAGCTGCTTCTATAACTTACTGGACCACAATCCATGTGACTGGCTCACACAGCTCACTAATTAACACCAATACTCCATAGGGAACTGCTTCTTAAACAAAAGTGCATCATCAGCAGTCTTGTGCTGTCAGTCTTTTTTGAGGGCATTTAAATTAGATTATTTTTGGTGTAATATAAATTAAATAAAAACAAATATTAAAAATGGTGAATCTTCGACCTCATCATTTGTTTTGATACAGGATGAGAGCTACTTTCATCCCCATAAATATTATCTACCCCACCCTCCCCATAAAATACTCATCTACCCCACCCTCCCCCTAAAATACTCATCTACCCCACCCTCCCCATAAAATACTCATCTACCCCACCCTCCCCCTAAAATACTCATCTACCCCACCCTCCCCATAAAATACTCATCTACCCAACCCTCCCCATAAAATACTCATCTACCCCACCCCTCCCCATAAAATACTCATCTACCCAACCCTCCCCATAAAATACTCATCTACCCCAACCCTCCCATAAAATACTCATCTACCTCACCCTCCCCATAAAATACTCATCTACCCCACCCTCCCCCTAAAATACTCATCTACCCCACCCTCCCCATAAAATACTCATCTACCCAACCCTCCCCATAAAATACTCATCTACCCCACCCCTCCCCATAAAATACTCATCTACCCAACCCTCCCCATAAAATACTCATCTACCCCACCCTCCCCATAAAATACTCATCTACCCCACCCCTCCCCATAAAATACTCATCTACCCCACCCTCCCCCTAAAATACTCATCTACCCAACCCTCCCCATAAAATACTCATCTACCCAACCCTCCCCATAAAATACTCATCTACCCAACCCTCCCCATAAAATACTCATCTACCCCACCCTCCCCATAAAATACTCATCTACCCAACCCCTCCCAATAAAATACTCATCTACCCCACCCCTCCCCATAAAATACTCATCTACCCAACCCTCCCCATAAAATACTCATCTAGCCCAACCCTCCCAATAAAATACTCATCTACCCAACCCCTCCCCATAAAATACTCATCTACCCAAACCCTCCCCATAAAATACTCATCTACCCCAACCCTCCCCGTGAAATACTCATCTACCCAACCCTCCCCATAAAATACTCATCTACCCCACCTCTCCCCATAAAATACTCATCTACCCAACCCTCCCCATAAAATGCTCATCTACCTCACCCCTCCCCATAAAATACTCATCTACCCAACCTTCCCCATAAAATACTCATCTACCCAACCCTCCCCATAAAATACTCATCTACCCAACCCCTCCCCATAAAATACTCATCTACCAAACCCTCCCCTTGAAATACTCATCTACCCAACCCCCCCCCATAAAATACTCATCTACCCAACCCTCCCCATAAAATACTCATCTACCCCACCTCTCCCCATAAAATACTCATCTACCCAACCCTCCCCATAAAATGCTCATCTACCCCAACCCTCCCCATAAAATACTCATCTACCTCACCCTCCCCATAAAATACTCATCTACCCAACCCTCCTCATAAAATGCTCATCTACCCCAACCCTCCCCATAAAATACTCATCTACCCCACCCTCTCCATAAAATACTCATCTACCCCACCTCTCCCCATAAAATGCTCATCTACCCCACCCCTCCCCATAAAATACTCATCTACCCCCACCCCTCCCCATAAAATACTCATCTACCCCCACCCCTCCCCATAAAATACTCATCTACCCAACCTTCCCCATAAAATACTCATCTATCCAACCCTCCCCATAAAATACTCATCTACCCCACCCCTCCCCATGATATACTCATCTACCCCACCCTCCCACGTAAATCTGATACGTAACAACGGCGGACTGAACAATGGCACATTTATAAGTTGGTAAAATGATAGTATTTTATTTAATTCAATGTTAATTGATTGTTAAACGTTCTTCATTTCGTGATAATTATTTGATTGTTAAACGTTCTTCATTTCGCGATAATTATGATGGTTATTGTGCGAAGCCGCTCGGTTAATGCGTAGCTAAAGTAGGCCCCAAAACAGTACAGTACACATTTCATTTGTGACACAAAAGTTAAACATTTGTACAGTATAATCTTTGCATGGCTAATTTTATCTGAATCAGAAACTATGGCTATGTTATTGTAATAAATGGTCTCTTTAATACATCAAAAGCAGTCTACATAACATGTTGCGTTTACGAAAGCACTACTGTAAAAATAGGCGATATGTGTTGGTAAAATTAGGTCAGAACATCAACATGTCTAATAAGCCCAGTCGTATTATATACCAAACATAGTTGATACCTGCAAAATTATCCATCACTAATTGGGACACCTGTGGATTGTTTTGACTGGATATGAATGTTTTTCACATCACTCAGCACGATCGGGCAGCCGATCCTTTCAATTTTACCGCAAGGGACACCTCGCGGACCTGCTTTCCTAGCGTGAGGTCGCAGGTTTTTATAGGTAATACCTTGATTGGCATTACTTAACAGATGTCTAGTCACAATTAAATAATCATAATGCTAAGTTAACACTAGTTATATGTGAAAATACACGGACGATTTCTTAGTTTGCCAAGTTATTTATACATTGTCGGGGCCTAAATTTGCAATCAGCTGTCTCGTGCGTGGTGTATTTTGCAATGTAAAAAAACTGAATTAACGCTAAAATATGTGGCATATATTAAATCACAGACGCATTCTAATGATCACGCATACAATCTAATAACCTAAACATGCTTGCTGATCAAATTAAAATCTTGGCATTTTTTCTGGGCTGGTCATCTGGGCCGAGGCGTCGCGAGCTTTCAATGGAGTTTGCCAAAAAGAAATCTTTCTTTACGTTCTTCATTTGATAAGTTCGAACTATCTGACATGGTGTCAGTTATAAACAGCCAGAGTTCGAACTATTACTATATATAGCTAAAAAATTATTGTTTTTCTAGAAAAAAATGTATGTTCGAACTATCCACGTGTTCGAATTAATCGGAGGTTTACCGTAATTGGCATTCATATAATTGGGTCACTGTGACCTAGTTGTTGACTGTTTTTTTTTCCAATTGGTTTTATTTTCAACATGTTACTGAATCATAATTATGAAAAAAATCCAAAAATGTCATTAAGTTTTTTTCAAAATTGAGCCAGTTGGGATATTGACCTCAACTTTACCCTTTCATAGCTCCAAATGGCCTCTGACCTGACATTAATTACATGTCATATAATGACCACCTAACCTCTAGGTATTTATACACAAAAAATTAAACTTTTTGTTGATAGCAAACCAGAGGGCCCAACTTTACACTCCTCCTTTACTTGTTACCATATATATATAGTGTAAGATATTAGGTTGTCATCAAATCCAAACAATGTATTTTACTAGATGACTTTCATTGCTTCATACTTTCCTGAAGCCCCATTTCGGGCATGAGTTATTCTTTCAGATTAGTATTAGATTTTGATGACAAAAGTATTTCTTTTAGAAAGAAAATTATGAAACAGAAAAAAACACAACATTGTAATGAATGAGATATATAACACCGCTTTGTACACAAGATGTATGAGTTTGCTTTTAGTCCAAGAAAAACCTGATATTTTGATGTGCTTTTTGTGTTTGATATCAAGATTAATTTTCAAAAGGCTTTTATTTCACAGATAAATGTCTGTAATGCACAACACAGTAGAAAATCTATTGTTTAATTCACTCGTGTGATTCTGTCTGTTGAAAGCCTTGAAAGCTTTCAGCCCAAACATAAAATTGAAAAAAAAAGAGGAAATAAAAAAAGAAACATTTTTTTTCAACTAGATACAAATTTACCTTACAATTACAACTTTTGAACATTATGAAAATCTCTGATGACAGGTCACATAAGCTGTTTGATGCGAAACAAAACTGAAATATCCAGGGCTTAAATAATCAGCTGTTTGCAATTTATAAGAGTTTTGCTTGATTAAGCATGTGTATAGGTAGATTATAACTTAAAGTTAGTTACACACAAGACAGTACAGAAAGCCTATCTCGGCTGTCCCCACAGATGTTGGGGGTCTTTTATGTTACATCAACTTATCTGCATAGGTGTTACATTGCCATCAAAAAGGGGTCAAGATAGGGTCAATATGGAATGCTTGTTGTGTCTTCCTAGGTTTTTCAGCCTTTCAAAGTATCATTTGTATCTGAACATCATCAGATGTATTCTTTTCTTCTTTCTACATATAGTGTAATATGTATAATTTATATTTAGTTTGACAAACCATCACTTCTGCCTTTTTTTGAAAAAAAAACCCACTGCAACTCCCAAGTTTATGGTAAGATTGTTGATGTATAATATTATGACATTAAAGTAGTATTACATGTTACAGTTGTATGGGTATAACTGGCATAATGTATCTTAAAATTTGATAATATATATATATAATTTAATTTTGTATGAAACACGCATTTTCATTGGCTGAAATAATTTTGTTATACCTCCATAACAAAATTTTTGACGTTGCGAAATGTAACGTCATTTTTGATTGGCTGATGACGTTGCGTAATAATTTATCACAGAAAAGAGTTCGCCAAAGAAAGTGAAATATCTTGGTGTGTATAAGACGAAATTAAGTTATAAGAATTAACGTAAATTATTTTTTCTGTTATACAGTCATAACATAAAAAACTGGAGTGTACTCTCTTCATAAACCGCTTCGCGGTTTATTTAGAGTACACTCCAGTTTTTTCTGTTATGACTGTATAACAGAAAAAATAATTTATGCTAATCCTTAAATATACCCATTGAGCTGTTTTTAGTTGGCATTCACATTCGTTATGAGTGCCAACTGGTGAAGGGACCATGGTAGCTAAGATAGCTGGTCAAGAATAAGAGGATGATAAACAGTGAAAAGAAGGATATATCACGATCTCGGCAACCTATTGCTCTCTAAGCATACATTCTACAACTATAGGCTGAAAGGAAATTCTGGCTATCTTGAGCTTAGAAAGATCATCGACCTATATACTCTCCTCTCTTTTCTCTAATGTCATCTAAAAACAAACAAGCCGATCGTAATTTTGTAAATTCAACAGAGGACAGGTTGTTCTTACAATGCTTTTAAAATGTACATATACATTACATGTTATACATGTGTTAATATTGAAAATATTTGACAGATCATTGAGACTATGATATATAATCTGTCTACATACTGTGTAAATATGTATACATTGGAAATATTTTACAAATTGTGAAAATTGATGGGTATATATATTTAGCTCACCTGCCCGAAGGGCAAGTGAGCTTATGCCGTGGCGCGGCGTCCGTCGTCCGTCCGTCGGCCGTCCGGCCGTCCGTCCGGCGTCAACTTTCCATTCAAGCAACTTCTTCTCAATAACCAAAAGGCCTAGAGACCTAATATTGGGCCTGTAGCATGCTGGGGTGAAGGGCTACCAAGTTTGTTCAAATGAATGACCTTGACCTTCATTCAAGGTCACAGGAGTCAAAAAGGCTAAAATCTTCAAACGACTTCTTCTCAACAACCAACAGTCCCAGGGAGTTGATATTGGGTCTGTAGCATGCTGGGGTAAAGGGCTACCAAGTTTGTTCAAATGAATGACCTTGACTTTCATTCAAGGTCACAGGAGTCAAAAAGGCTAAAAAAAAATTAGACGACTTCTTCTAAATAGCCAAAAGACCCAGGGACTTGATATTGGGTCTGTAGCATGCTGGGGTGAAGGGCTACCAAGTTTGTTCAAATGAATGACCTTGACCTTCATTCAAGGTCACAGGAGTCAAAAAGGCTAAAATCTTTAAACGACTTCTTCTCAATAACCAAGAGTCCCAGGGACTTGATATTGGGTCTGTAGCATGCTGGGGTGAAGGGCTACCAAGTTTGTTCAAATGAATGACCTTGACTTTCATTCAAGGTCACAGGAGTCAAAAAGGCTAAAATCTTTAAACAACTTCTTCTCAATAACCAAGAGTCCCAGGGAGTTGATATTGGGTCTGTAGCATGCTCGGGTGAAGGGCTAGCAAGTTTGTTCAAAGGAATGACCTTGACTTTCATTCAAGGTCACAGGGGTCAAAAAGGCTAAAATCTTTAAATGACTTCTTCTCAATAACCAAGAGTCCCAGGGAGTTGATATTGGGTCTGTAGCATGCTGGGGTGAAGGGCTACCAAGTTTGTTCAAATGAATGACCTTGACTGTCATTCAAGGTCACAGGAGTCAAAAAGGCTAAAATCTTTGAACGACTTCTTCTCAATAACCAAGAGTCCCAGAGGCCTAATATTTGGCCTGTAGCATGCTGGGGTGAAGGGCTCCCAAGTTTGTTCAAATGAAGACCTTGACTTTCATTCAAGGTCACAGGAGTCAAAAAGGCTAAAATCTTTAAACGACTTCTTCTCAATAACCAAGAGTCTCAGGGAGTTGATTTTGGGTCTGTAGCATGCTGCGGTAAAGGGCTACCAATTTTGTTCAAATGAATGACCTTGACCTTCATTCAAGGTCACAGGAGTCAAAAAGGCTAAAATCTTTAAACAACTTCTTCTCAATAACCAAGAGTCCCAGGGAGTTGATATTGGGTCTGTAGCATGCTGGGGTGAAGGGCTACCAAGTTTGTTCAAATGAATGACCTTGACTTTCATTCAAGGTCACAGGAGTCAAAAAGGCTAAAATCTTTAAACGACTTCTTCTCAATAACCAAGAGTCCCAGAGACCTAATATTTGGCCTGTAGCATGCTGGGATGAAGGGCTACCAAGTTTGTTCAAATGAATGACCTTGACCTTCATTCAAGGTCACAGGGGTCAAAAAGGCTAAAATCTTCAAACGACTTCTTCTCAATAACCAACAGTCCCAGGGAGTTGATATTGGGTCTGTAGCATGCTGGGATGAAGGGCTACCTAGTTTGTTCAAGTGAATGGCCTTGACTTTCATTCAAGGTCACAGGGGCCAAAAAGGCTAAAATCTTTAAACGACTTCTTCTCGATAACCAACTGTCCCAGAGACCTAATATTTGGCCTGTAGCATGCTGGGGTAAAGAGCTACCAAGTTTTTTCAAATGAATGACCTTGACTTTTATTCAAGGTCACAGGAGTCAAAAAGGCTAAAATCTTTAAACAACTTCTTCTCAATAACCAAGAGTCCCAGAGACCTAATATTTGGCCTGTAGCATGCTGGGGTGAAGGGCTACCAAGTTTGTTCAAATGAATGACCTTGACTTTCATTCAAGGTCACAGGAGTCAAAAAGGCTAAAATCTTTAAACGACTTCTTCTCAATAACCAAGAGTCCCAGAGAGTTGATATTGGGTCTGTAGCATGCTGGGGTAAAGGGCTACCAAGTTTGTTCAAATGAATGACCTTGACCTTCATTCAAGGTCACAGGGGTCAAAAAGGCTAAAATCTTTAAACAACTTCTTCTCAATTACCAAGAGTCCCAGGGAGTTGATATTGGCTCTGTAGCATGCTGGGGTGAAGGGCTACCAAGTTTGTTTAAATGAATGACCTTGACCTTCATTCAAGGTCACGTCGATCAAGTATGCTTAAATCTTTAAATGACTTTTAGTGAAAAGCCAAAGTGCAGAGAGACATTATATTGGTCCTGTAGCATGCTTTCAAATAACTGCAGGATCCATATATGAAAAGATCACTGCATTGCAGGTGAGCGATTTGGGCCCATTGGGCCCTTGTTACTGTATGTCACGGGTCTCTCATCTCATGTCAACAAAAAATAGATTTTTTATCGTGTCTGTATACAGCAAGCACAATGCAGGTGAACATTTTATTATCTAAGGACAGAAAGTTAAATTACCGCTCACCTTCTGTGAAACAAAAATGTGGTATTTGTCAAGAAAACATGTATTGAGCTAAATAACAGTGATATTTCATGAATCTCAGAGGACAGAGAGGGTAGGAAGGTTTGAGCCGTATATGTCAATACTATATGCGCAGATGTGTGATATGCCTTATTTAGATATCTCTCTTTGCTTACAAATTGGGTTTTCAAAATAAAGTTGGAGGAGGATGTTGAAATGTCAGCTTTGTTTGGTGAATAATAGACATCATCATACATCTATCAGAAACAGTCTGACAGTGTATACCCCTGTGGGGTAAGGTTTGTGATATCATCAGTTGACGGTGTATTCCCCCTGTGAGGTAAGGTTTGTGATATCATCAGTTGACGGTGTATTCCCCCTGTGAGGTAAGGTTTGTGATATCATCAGTTGACGGTGTATTCCCCTGTGAGGTAAGGTTTGTGATATCATCAGTTGACGGTATATTCCCCCTGTGAGGTAAGGTTCATGATACCATCAGTTGACGGTGTATTCCCCCTGTGAGGTAAGGTTTGTGATATCATCAGTTGACGGTGTATTCCCCTGTGAGGTAAGGTTTGTGATATCATCAGTTGACGGTGTATTCCCCCTGTGAGGTAAGGTTTGTGATATTATCAGTTGACAGTGTATTCCCCTGTGAGGTAAGGTTTGTGATATCATCAGTTGACGGTGTATTCCCCTGTGAGGTAAGGTTTGTGATATCATCAGTTGACGGTGTATTCCCCCTGTGAGGTAAGGTTTCACTACAGGTCTGTGATATCATCAGTTGATGGTGTATTCCCCTGTGAGGTAAGGTTGTGAGGGAAATGGAGGAGGATCTGTAGTCAATCAGTTTTTCGCTGATTTATTTCTTTATGATATACTTTATTTGGGTTTGAGCTATTTTGTTAAAAAGTTGATTAGGGCCCCGCTCAAAATGGTGGGTGCTCTATGGTAATCACTGTGTCTGTCTGTACATCAATCTTTTTGGCAGAGACTGTCTGTCAGTCTGATTGACAGCACTTTAATTAGGTCACCTGAGATGAAGTCTCAAGTAAGATATGAAATCTTTTGTAACCTATACTCATCGTCTTTTGTCCGTCAATGTGCGTCATCTGTTTATATTTTCAACTTCTTCTCTAAAACCGCTGAACCATGAAATTTGGCAGGAAGCTTCCATGGCCAAAGGGCAACCCAAATTGTGAATTATATGTTCCCCACCACCAAGGGACTGAATGATGGGGCAAAAAAAAGGTCAAATTGACTAAAATTTCAAAAAACTTTTTCTCAATTTCCAGATATGGTAGAATCTTATACCCTCTTCACAAATAGAAAGGCCTTAAGTCTCTTTACCAAAAGAGTTATTTCATGACTCTGGGGTCTCATATTTTCTCCCTGGGGAGGGAGTAAAGTTTAATATAGTTTATATAGGGAAAACTCATTTTTGACTTTCATTAAATTTTTTTTGAATTAATTCTAACTTGGTTAGAGGTTAGAATTAGCAGTTTTGGAATGAAGGCAGTTTGATGGTATATAAGGTCACAGAGGTCAAATATGATAAAATCTTTGAACAACTTAAACAATAACAAAGAAACCCAGGGAAATGGAATGGGGCCTGTAGAATGCTTTGTTCAAAATCGTTCAAAATCTTTTTGCTGAAATAAAGGCTTACAATATTTACTGTAAGTGTAGAATCTGCATATAAATGACCAGCATGATTGACTTAAACCTATTCTTGAAGTAGGTGAGCAATTCAGGTCCATTGGGCCTCTTGTTAGGTCACCTGAGACAAAGTCAGGCATAGTGCGTCATTAACAAATTACACTTTCATTTTCTCAATAACCAATTCCCAAATGACCTGATATTGACTTTGTAGCATGCTGGGATGAAGGATTATCAACATTGTTAAAATGAATGGCCTTGACCTTCATTCAAGGTCATGGGGGTCAAATATGCTGAAATCAGTATTATAGGTAAGATGAACAGGTCAGTCAGTATTTATAGGTTAGATGAATAGGTCAGTATTCATTAGCTCACCTGCCCGAAGGGCAAGTGAGCTTATGCCGTGGCGCGGCGTCCGTCGTCCGTCCGTCGTCCGGCCGGCCGGCGTCAACTTTTCCATTCAAGCAACTTCTTCTCAATAACCAAAAGGCCCAGAGACCTAATATTGGGCCTGTAGCATGCTGGGGTGAAGGGCTACCAAGTTTGTTCAAATGAATAAAGTTGACCTTCATTCAAGGTCACAGGGGTCAAAAAGGCTAAAATCTTTAAACGACTTCTTCTCAATAACCAAGAGTCCCAGGGAGTTGATATTGGGTCTGTAGCATGCTGGGGTGAAGGGCTACCAAGTTTGTTCAAATGAATGACCTTGACTATCATTCAAGGTCACAGGGGTCAAATATGCTTAAAAATCTTTAAACGACTTCTTCTAAATAACCAAGAGTCCCAGGGAGTTGATATTGGGTCTGTAGCATGCTGGGATGAAGGGCTACCAAGTTTGTTCAAATGAATGACCTTGACCTTCATTCAAGGTCACATGAGTCAAAAAGGCTAAAATCTTTAAACAACTTCTTCTCAATAACCAAGAGTCCCAGAGACCTAATATTTGGCCTGTAGCATGCTGGGGTGAAGGGCTACCAAGTTTGTTCAAATGAATGACCTTGACCTTCATTCAAGGTCACAGGAGTCAAAAAGGCTAAAATATTTAAACGACTTCTTCTCAATAACCAAGAGTCCCAGGGAGTTGATATTAGGTCTATAGCATGCTGGGGTTAAGGGCTACCAAGTTTGTTCAAATGAATGACCTTGACCTTCATTCAAGGTCACAGGAGTCAAAAAGGCTAAAATCTTTAAACAACTTCTTCTCAATAACCAAGAGTCCCAGGGAGTTGATATTGGGTCTGTAGCATGCTGGGGTGAAGGGCTACCAAGTTTGTTCAAATGAATGACCTTGACCTTCATTCAAGGTCACAGGAGTCAAAAAGGCTAAAATCTTTAAACGACTTCTTGTCAATAACCAAGAGTCCCAGAGACCTAATATTTGGCCTGTAGCATGCTGGGGTGAAGGGCTACCAAGTTTGTTCAAATGAATGACCTTGACCTTCATTCAAGGTAACAGGAGTCAAAAGGGCTAAAATCTTTAAACGGCTTCTTCTCAATAACCAAGAGTCCAAGAGACCTAATATTTGGCCTGTAGCATGCTGGGGTGAAGGGCTCCCAAGTTTGTTCAAATGAATGGCCTTGACCTTCATTCAAGGTCACAGGAGTCAAAAAGGCTAAAATTTTAAACAACTTCTTCTGAATAACCAAGAGTCCCAGGGAGTTGATATTGGGTCTGTAGCATGCTGGGGTGAAGGGCTACCAAATTTGTTCAAATGAATGACCTTGACCTTCATTCAAGGTCACAGGAGTCAAAAGGGCTAAAATCTTTAAACGACTTCTTCTCAATAACCAAGAGTCCCAGGGAGTTGATATTGGGTCTGTAGAATGCTAGGGTAAAGGGCTACCAAGTTTGTTCAAATGAATGACCTTGACCTTCATTCAAGGTAACAGGAGTCAAAAAGGCTAAAATCTTTAAATGACTTCTTCTCAATAACCAAGAGTCCCAGGGAGTTGTTATTGGGTCTGTAGAATACTGGGGTAAAGGGCTATCAAGTTTGTTCAAATGAATGACCTTGACCTTCATTCAAGGTCACAGGAGTCAAAAAGGCTAAAATCTTTAAACGACTTCTTCTCAATAACCAAGAGTCCCAGAGACCGAATTTTTGGCCTGTAGCATGCTGGGGTAAAGGGCTCTCAAGTTTGTTGAAATGAATGACCTTGCCCTTCATTCAAGGTCACAGGAGTCAAAAAGGCTAAAATCTTTAAGCGACTTCCTCTCAATAACCAAGCGTCCAAGGGAGTTGATATTTGGTCTGTAGCATGCTGGGGTGAAGGGCTACCAACTTTGTTCAAATGAATGACCCTGACTCACATTCAAGGTCACGTCGATCAAGTATGCTTAAATCTTTAAATGACTTTTAGTGAATAGCTTAAGTGCCGAGAGACATTATATTGGTCATGTAGCATGCTTTCAAATAACTGCAGGATCCATATATGAAAAGATCACTGCATTGCAGGTGAGCGATTTGGGCCCATTGGGCCCTTGTAAGTTAGATGAACAAGTCGGTATTTATAGGTTAGATGAACAGGTCAGTATTTATAGGTTAGATGAACAGGTCAGTATCTATAGGTTAGATGAACAGGTCAGTATTTTTAGGTTAGATGAACAGGTCAGTATTTTTAGGTTAGATGAACAGGTCAGTATTTATAGATTAGATGAACGGGTCAGTATGAACAGGTCAGTATGAACTGGTCAGTATTTATAGGTTAGATGAACAGGTCAGTATTTATAGGTTAGATGAACAGGTCAGTATTTATAGGTTAGATGAACAGGTCAGTATTTATAGGTTAGATGAACAGGTCAGTATTTATAGGTTAGATGAACAGGTCAGTATGAACAGGTCAGTATTTATAGGTTAGATGAACAGGTCAGTATTTATAGATTAGATGAACAGGTCAGTATCTATAGGTTAGATGAACAGGTCAGTATTTATAGGTTAGATGAACGGGTCAATATTTATAGATTAGATGAACAGGTCAGTATTTATAGGTTCGATGAACAGGTTAGTATTTATAGGTTAGATGAACAGGTCATGAACTAAAAATAGAGAATCGATCAATATAGATATCAATTTATATATACTTCATTGTTTAAACTTTAAATAATGCTTTCAGATATATAAACAGATAATTTTTAAAGGATTTAATAAAAATGTAAACAAAAATTCATCTTCATTGAAATGTTTTAAATCTAACTAATTGGAAGTTACTAATGTAATGTCAGATTAGTCAGGGTGTTGGAAAACTTGTTAAAATGTTTTATTCAGGGCTGTGATAATGTATAAAACTGCTGTGGTGAATTAGGGTTTTAATTAAAACACATCAAAAATATATTCTGACAAGCAAAATGGTAGAGATGAGATAGTAAATCTGTTAACCACAGGAGACAATTTGTAACCATTTCATTCTGACACAATTCTCATAAAAATGTTTCTTTGAAATAACTATCAATAAATGTATACACCAATTACTGATAGGATTGTTAAGTTTATTTCATTATAATGGTACACATGCTGGCATGAACAATCCGGCCCGGCCCACCTATCAGTGAAGCTACTCATTTGGCATATATATTTGTTCACTTACTGTAATTATTTTTAACTTGTGTTTTTTGTGTGGTGTTGAACCTCAGCCACCTATATAGCTATCACTGCAGACTTTCGCGATGACAAATTCATTCAGAACTCTTGGGGGATTCAAAGTGTCGCTTATATCTATGAAAATGCTGATGAGTTCAGGATAGGGACCGGAAATTATTCTTCCCCCAAAAAAACTCCTTCCGCAAAGTATTTGTTTGTAACTCAGTAATATGATTCATGCTTTTAAATGTTTGAAGACATCTGTTTAAGATGAAAAAATTATAGTAGAAATGTTCACAATGACTATTTGACATTGAATATTCCAAACTATTTTCTTTGCAAATTATTACGCTTGCTGCTTCAGGTTTGTGCAGGGCAGGTTACTTGTATACACTCGAAACGATGCGACATTGAAAAGTCACCTCTTCGATTGATAAAAATACTGATCACCTATCAAAGACTGTTTTAAATCTCGGATTTTCCAATTGGCAATTGACAAGTGAAATCTCTGATTGTTTCTTCATTTGATCCTCAAAATGAAAATAGAATACTTCTGAAGTTCTGACGTCATTTCCATAAAATAGGACTAAAAAATGGCGGTGCTAGTTGAAGTGATGATGAGGCAAAACCAAGCTTTTTCTGCAATGTAGATTCTGATAGCAATAAAGAGGTTGTACAATATATATAACATGTATGCGCGATTCAACAGGTCACCGTAATAGATAAGGTAGGCCCATTCATCGGTAACAAACAAATTTCCGAGACAAGCTTCTTCTGACAAAAGTTATCAAAGATCTCATATCTAATCATAATTCAGATCAATTAATATATGGAGAAAAAAGCTGTAAATAGAGGGCTTCTTAAAAACATGGAACCAAAATATACTGGAATAGTAATTCATGGGAATCTTCTACGTAAGGAATCGCCATATGGTTTACCAAGAACAATGATGGACGTCACGAGATTAATCAATCTAAGAATTTAACTTAATCATAGTATGTCAGTTCAAGTGATCTTTAAAAAAGTATTTCTGCATCTTTCAGCAGAAAGTTAACACAACCACAGCCTTTTTAATGTAAAAACAATTCCTTAAAATGAAATAGGATCGTCCTCAGTAAAACATCCAGGAATGTGCACTGAAAGAACAAAAACTAAACTGTTTTCTTATTTCCTGCCATTTTGTATCAATATAATACTTGCTGCCCTCCTTTAATTTGATTCCTCATGCACAGCACCTATGAGTGGCCTAGCCTTGACACTTTGATTTAATCATGCACTCTAAATTATTTTTGTACATGTAATTGTATGTGTTTAAATGAACATTACTGTTTGTTGTGCATCATTACTGCAAGTAAATATTCAAAAGTCAACATTAATGTGTTTTCTTGTTTGGTTGCTATAGTTGCAAGCACATTGAATTCTGTTCTGATATCTATGAGACATTGAATAAACAGCTAGAGAAATGAGGAAATTGTTAAACTTCATTCTTTTGTCATAGAATGGCTTTGGAATGTCATATTGAGTTCTTGAATTAACATGAATATCTGATGCCGAATATACATCAAAAGTTTTGAACAGATCTATTTTGTGATTTGACTTCCAGATTCTGTTGAGGAGAATGAAAAGACAGAGTTGCTGAATGGCCATGTGCGCCCTCCATTGTTTGGGGGTCCCAGTCTGTCAACCTGTAGTGAAACACCGTCGGGATCTCGAGGATCTGTAAATTCAGGACTACATTTCAACATTTGAGCAATCAAAATACTGATCCTGCAATGATGGATGGAATTTGACTTTTTGTGTTTCAATATTTCTTCATCTTAATTGTTTTTAAACAAATCTGAAATTGACAATTTAAAAACATGTTTGGCAATCTGAAAAAAAAAGTGTTTTCATGGGGAAAATGAGCATGCTTAATTCCCCTGTCAATGATTGTATCATTCAGCTTGAAATGGTGAAAATTCTTTACAGGAAACTGCATTTTTTCTAAATCAATTTCCTCTGTAGGTATTGGCTTTCTAATCCTCTTTCTGGTTCATCGTTATATTCGGTTACGTTGTCTGGTTGTTAATTCTGGTTACGTATTTTGTAGATGTGTGATGTGATTTCCCTCATGCATACATCTTTGGCCTTGTAACTTCCATTATCTGATACGCTTAAACACCAAACCCTCTTTAAATTTCAGTGTTAGGATACATTTGTGCATTACCTAATGAAGCTGTGAAATGATTATCATTTCTGTTCATTCTGCTGTGAAGAGCGTTGTTGTCAGCTCTCAGAACTGGAGACAACAAAGAGATCAAGATTACTGTAATGATGTGCAGTAACTATAGTTTTTACATGTGTTATTGTTATTTATTAACACAACACCCGCATCTTTGTGTCAGACTAATGCCATCACAAGACCGGTGCCATTTATAATAAGGCCTTCCTGGTATTCCCTGATGAGTATATCATTACGTTCACTTCCTTTTTTTTTAGTATTTTGGAAGATTTTTTAGCAGTATAGAACAGAATTGTCAAAGAAATAGCATTTTTCTTTCCCATACAAACCATACTTAGCTATATGAAGTCAAAGAGTAGAAAAACTCTTAGCATTATTTGATTGTGCAAACGTATTACAGAACACCGTTTAAGCTACTCGCATATAACTTAGAACACTCTGTGCTGTGTTCAGAAAGAAAGATTAGATGACAGATTTAAGGTGATTTACATCCACTTCCTGTTAGATAAGAGTTGTCAACCTATGATTCCCATCAGATGATTACCTAATCTGGTATGATAAATCCACTTCCTGTCTAATAAGTGTTTTCATTATTAGGCCCATGATATGATTTCCAGATTGAGTGCTAATCCACTTCCTGTTAGATTTCTGTTATGATGTCCTTAATGTGATTTCTTGATTGAGTGTAATCGATCCACTTCCTGTTAAATTATTGTTGTTATTATGAGGCCCATGGTGTGATTTTCTGATTGAGTATAATTAATCCACTTCCTGTTGAAATATTATTGTTGTTATGAGGTCCATGGTGTGATTTCCTGATTGAGTATAATTATTCCACTTCCTGTTAGATTACTGTTGTTATTATGAGGCCAATGTAATCCACTTCCTGTTCGATTACTGTTGTTATCATAAGGCCATTGTTCTGATTTTATGAATGAGTGTAATTAATCCACTTCCTGTTCGATTACTGTTGTTATTATGAGGCCAATGTTCTGATTTTATGAATGAGTGTAATTAATCCACTTCCTGTTCGATTAATGTTGTTGTTATTATGAGGCCCATGATGTGTAAAAGATTTGTGTATCATCAGCCTCTTATATTTGTTGTTTGCTTTGTTTGTAAATAAATTAATTTGTTGTCTATTTTACTTATTATCCATGTTTTAAATTGTCATATAAAAACTTAAATCAAGATGCCTTGGAGCAATTCTTCTTTTAGAAAACTATACTGACATTTTCACAACGAAAAGCATTCAAGGATAGCAATAAATTTAAAATCACTGCTTGGCAGTAAAGGAATGTTAAAGAGATTGAACACATTGCTAGGCAATACAGGAATGATGAAAGATTGAACACATTGTTAGGCAATACAGGAACGGTAAAGAGATTGAACACATTGCTAGGCAATACAGGAACGGTAAAGAGATTGAACACATTGCTAGGCAATACAGAACAGTAAAGAGATTGAACACATTGCTAGGCAATACAGGAATGATGAAAGATTGAACCATTGCTAGGCAATACACGAACGGTAAAGAGATTGAACACATTGCTAGGCAATACAGGAATGATGAAAGATTGAACACATTGCTAGGCAATACAGGAACGGTAAAGAGATTGAACACATTGCTAGGCAATACAGGAACGGTAAAGAGATTGAACACATTGTTAGGCAATACAGGAACGGTAAAGAGATTGAACACATTGCTAGGCAATACAGGAACGGTAAAGAGATTGAACACATTGCTAGGCAATACAGAACAGTAAAGAGATTGAACACATTGCTAGGCAATACAGGAATGATGAAAGATTGAACCATTGCTAGGCAATACACGAACGGTAAAGAGATTGAACACATTGCTAGGCAATACAGGAATGATGAAAGATTGAACACATTGCTAGGCAATACAGGAACAGTAAAGAGATTGAACACATTGCTAGGCAATACAGTATTGATGGAGAGATTGAACACATTGCTAGACAATACAGGAACGGTAAAGAGATTGAACACATTGCTAGGCAATACAGGAATGATAGAGAGATTGAACACATTGCTAGGCAATACAGGAACGGTAAAGAGATTGAACACATTGCTAGGCAATACAGGAATGATGAAAGATTGAACACATTGCCAGGCAACATATAGGAACAGTATAGAGATTGAACACATTGCTAGGCAATACAGGAACGGTAAAGAGATTGAACACATTGCTCGGCAATACTGGAATGATGAAAGATTGAACACATTGCTAGGCAACATATAGGAACAATAAGGAGGAGATTTAACACATATTTTGCTTGGCACATTGGTAGGCAATACATAAATGATAAGGAGATTTAACACATTGCTAGGCAACACAGGAGCGATAAGGAGATTGAACAAATTGATTGGCAATACAAGATCAAAACAAGATTGAACACATTGCTTGGCAGCAAAGTCACAAAGACAAAAGCAAAGCAGCAAAATACATAGTTATACAGCACTGCACGATTACATTAGTTTGATGTTAACCATTGAAGACAACGGACATAATTATTGAATTTAAATTGTAAACAAATAGGCAATGTTAATTTACTGTACTACTCGTAGATGATCACGTGATTGATGAAATCCTGTTGTTTTGTGTAATGAAGATGTAACAAATATAGAATGTAATGTACATTATGATGACAAACTTTTAACGATCATACTGCTGCAGTGGCCTAGGAAGAAGAAGGTTGAGTATTTATAAGTCAGACTCATTGAACACTTCACATGGAATCATCGACTGCACCATATTGCACTCCCCTGATAACAGACTGTCTCACTTGGAATCACCTGATGTTACGAGCTTTACATTGTCTTTTATCAGCAATTAAAAGGACCGTTGATAAGGGAATCAATATATAACATCTTCTTTTGACGCAGCTCTGTGGAGATTCTGATTTCTTGTTAAAGGTGTACTGGTGTTGTAGATACTACTGTCACATAATCATTGCTAGTCTAGACCGCCGTCGCTATCACCTTCATCTTCCAGACAGGTAATTAAAGACCAAATAGAACTTTACTTACCTTAAATAATTGTACGAGTATGACCCTTTGATTCCCCTTTTAATGGTACACAATTAGGTTTTGTCTTTTATATTTCTCAATTACCTCTGTAATCATCTCGAAATATTAAGATTGAACCATTTTAGACTCACCTGGTTCGATGGACCAAGGTGAGCTTATATAATTCATACAAATGATAGGGCTGACCCGGGGATCAAGGGCCAAAAAGGGTCCATTTGGCATTATTGACATTAACATCTTCTCTGGAACTAAGCAATATATAATATTTATATTTTATTGGTAGCAGCCCTAGGTGGATGGATTCAAATTTTAGCAATGATGGGGCTGACTTCCCAGGAGCCTGAGGGGCCTGAGGGGCAGGGTCAAAAGGGAACAATTTGCCTGTATTGCTAAGCAGGACTAATTCTCTTGAACTAAGCAACAGATATTACTTATATTTGACTGGTAGTATCCCTTAAAAGGGGTTGGGGATTCATAAAGCTACAAATGACTGAGCTGACTCCTAGGGGCTGAGGGATGGAATAAAAAGTAGCAATTTGGCTTTATTTCTTCTCTGGACCAAAGGGATTTAATATCACTCATATATGACTGGTAGCATCTTTAGGTGATGGGGATTTAGATTCTTTGATATATCTTTGAAACCATTTAGATCCCCAACCATTACCGTATATAGCATTGTTTGACATCAACAAATAAGCTATTAATTTAACCTGAACATGCATATGTTGATGTTTGGATGAAACAAACCAGGTAAGCAATACAGGCCCTCTGGGCCTCTTGTTTTAATTTACCAAATGCTCTATAGAACCTGTAGAATGTTATAGTATATTATATGTCTTATAATTTTTTCTATTCAATTGATGAATTATGTCTTTTCAGGAAACAAAAAAACATTATATAGGTTTCTTCTTCCTTCGTTTTGTACTTATGTATGTAACACCAAAGTTTGTCCGTGCTCTAGCAGTTTTATTCCTTAAGGGAATTTGGCCGATCTTCACACAATGATAACGGACCATAATATATCAGACAAGTTTGAGTTTTAGGATTTTTGTTAAAGTTTAAGCTGGTCACCATTACTATGTTTAGCAGGAGCTGGTAGGTGGCATGTATTGCTTTAGAATACCCTGTAACTGCTTGTTATTTTGAAGCCTAAACTTCTCCATATTTGCGATCAGTAATATTTTTTTAAATCAATGAATTATAGTGATAATCTGAAACTCTTTGAGATACATATCCTTCCATGATCAAGTATGACATCACAATGTGTAAGTTTTATTATATAATAATTAATTTTTCTTTGTTTTCATGGTAAATACTCAAATGTGATTGGTCGAAAAATTCTTTTCATTATTCTATGAAAGAAATTCTGAGAATGGTGCGAAAAATGTGACGTCACAATACGACAATTGACGTTGCGTATTGATTTGAGAAAAAGAATCCCATTTAAAACCAGTAAAATTGTACATAAAACATGTTTTAAATTAGAAAATCATTTTCAAAAATTAATTATAAGCGTTGATGTCAATTATTTTTTAGTTTCATCGGGGTATGAAACAAATTTTGTTGGCAACTTCTGTAAGAATCCGCTATGCGGATTCATACAGTTTGCAAACAAAAATGCAAAATGGCTAAATGTAAAAAAAAAAATGACATCAATGCTTAAAAAGGCATTTTGAGTGTAATAATTCCGTCCAATAAAAATAATATGGCACATATTGCACATTGAACATATAAACGAGCCTTGTCACCATGGGAACACTAATGTTACATACAAAGGATGCTGTACATTGTCTTTCGTTTTTTGTCCCTTTATGGAAAAGAAAATTCATTTGTGAAGCATGTTTCTGAAGTTGTGTAATATCTACTGGCAGTAAAATATTTGTGTTTTATATAATATTGAGTTTATTTAACTTATAATCTCAAATGAAATGAATAAACTTTTAAATAAATTCATTATTGAATGAGCACATTGATAGATCCTCTCTGTATCAGGTGGCGACATGTATTTTGTTGGGGATTCTGTAGATTGATGTGTTTAAGTCAGACCCAGCATAAATACTTATGAGATATTGTTGGAGATTGTAGAGGTGACCAAAAACTTTACTTAAATCATTGGAAAAAAATATGACAGCTGTCTGTTGGATTGATGGAGTGGTGAAGAATTATTGATATAAGGGTTTTTTACGATAACTGATTGAGATCTCGTCTGCCACACTAGTGATAAACCTTAACTCTCTATTGATTAGTTAAGTGAATCACAAGTTGGATGTGTTTAAGAAAATTCATTTGGACTAGTTTGATAAATTGTGACGAAATCAAGGAGACATGATGGATGTTTGCAGTGATCCTTCTTCAGATAAGCGAGGATTTTCGCATGTTGAAGATTGACGAATTCAGACAAATGCTTGTCTCCTACATTCTCCCAAACTATCATTAACCTGTTGTGGATGAGATCTGTAAGATATGGCCTGCCCTCTGTATTCAACGAAGAACAATTTACAATGCTTCCTTGTTGCTTTCATGGCTTCCCATGATTCTTGGAAAATAACTTCTTGTCACTGCTATAATCTTCTTTAGAAAGAATTAATGTTCAAGGTCAGGTAAATCCTTAAATTGTATCATAAGTTGGCCTTTGTCTCTATAGGAGGTAAATTGTTGGTAGTTTAATATATTCTCATTGTAAGAGCAAACATTTTCCTGTGTACATTTTTTTTGTACTTTTGAATTGATGATAAAAACAACATGAACCCCATACTATGAAGCATTCAGTTTTTTCAAGGAATTTTTCCATATTAAACACATCTTATGATGTATGTCACAGAATTTTGTTACAAATGTTATTGAAACTTCAGTAGTTGAAAACAAAAAAATAAAATCTACTGACTGCCAATCAAATGACCAACATCAAAATGGTCGACAAATACATTGGCAAGGGAAATAACTCTTAAGCAATAAATACATAAATATTTATTTATTTATTTTTAATTTTATTTCATTAATATCAAACCTTAAGAATTTCAAATTATTTTGCGTTTTGTAGTTTGTCACCCTTTATAATAACAGTATAGCAAATGGTACAGCTTTATGAATTATTTTCTATATGATATTATATATACACTGTTTTAAAAAAGTCCTATAAATAATTTTGTTTTTGAGAAATAATGATCTGAGATCACATTTAACTGATGATGCTGGTACCGGACATTTTGAAGTTGCATTTGGTTTTTATTCCAGAGATCTGTTGTTTGCTACCGCACTTCATTTCAATGTGTTGTCACATGTAAATTTGGGCTATGCTGGTCTGTTACGAGTGTGCATAAGTGTATTGGACACAACATGAAGTAATGTACTGTCAATATTATGGTGCAAATTGGTAATGATTTACTCCCAGGTCTGGAAGAAGTGATCGATTCATGATTACATCATCGTTTCTTACTTTTTTTTTTATTCTCGTCTGCCATACCTTAGAGGAAATTAAATATGCATAAATATTTGTGATTTTCAGGCTTGACATGAAGCAGTTATGATTGTGGAGAGATGAGAAAAATTAGTGGGTTTCTATTTGTTGATTTGTCTGTTCATCTGAGAATGAAATCCCATATATACTGAGTTAGCAATGCAATGTGAGCTGTGTATCACTTTAGGGTGTGTATGCCAAAGGTCAAGGTCATATTGAGCTCAAACAGCAAGTCATTATTTGGACCAAAACTTCTTATGCTCTTGTGGGTGAATGAATTTATATATGGATGTCATTTAGATAGAAAGATGCCATGTTGAGTTCCATTTTCTGGTTTATATAATTTGACTGATATTTCTACTCTACTTCAATCCTATATACTTGTTTGTTATTTGAGAATTTTTCTTTGTTCTCTGAAAATCATTACATGGTTTATTAGTTCCCTATAGGTGAAAAGAGGAGAGTGGCTATAGGTTTTCTCCCCGTCTGTCCATCCGTTCATCCACTCAATTTTTCCACATCTTCCTCAGCCATGCTTCAAGGTAAATGTTGGTGAAAGTTGGTATGTAACTCAGTATGAATAGCTACAGATTAAATTCGAGTTTCAGGGTTTTTGGGTCAAGGTCAATGTCACTTGTTATTTTTAGCGAGGGCTTGTAGAGGACATGTGTTGCTTTAGCAATACCCAGCATGCTTGTTATTTAAAAAAAATATTAACAACACTTACGCATGTAATTTTTTGCTATGAGTTTTATTTTATATATATCATAGAAAAAAAAGTTCAATATTTACGAGGACATTCAGGTTTTGACTGCAGTGGTTCAGGATGAATTGCTAAGTCTCTGAAAATAATATGTAATACATTTCATAAATTTTATACATACTTTGTACATCATATAATGTTAGATTTCTAAAGGCATTGCATTAGTTCTGATTTACAAGCCTCACATAATGTCAATGTCCTAATTTTTGCGTGTCCTAGAAGTGATCTAATGGAATGTCTCGACCTATATTTGTTTCTCAGCAAATTGAATATTTCCATCAATATTCTCAAAGTGATGCGGAAGATGTCTTAGCTTGGATACCCAAATTCTGGGAGCAAATGCCGTTAATGGTCTTACATATTATACTACACTTAAGGTTAGGTTTCAGATTAATTTTGAAATCCACTCTGGGGTTTATATGTTACTACAGTAACAGGTTTATATATAGTAAGCCAAGCTTTTAATGCCAGTAGGTGAAAAACTACAAGTCACAGATTTTGTTTGTGCTTTATAGAATGAAAAGATTTGCTGGATTTGTGATTCATGGCTTTATAGAAACAAGAAAAAAACATAGTGGGAGTAATAATGAAGTGTATTGAAAGCCTTAGGCAAACATGTACTGCTGCAGAGATAGGCCAATGTTACGCGATGACTGACAAACTAAAAAACATTGTGATTAACGTATAGTTCAGTTGGGGATGGTCTATACAAAATATCATTCATTCGTTCTGTAGAAGGTTTTCTGATTGAAAATGAAGGAAAACGGTGTGGGAGCAAGCTATTTTAGGAAACAGGATTAAATAGTCGTAGTTTATCCGCTTTTCTGATTTATATTACATTTCATGTGTTTGCCAAGACGTAAAAGTTATCAGAATACATGTATTCCTTGCCTTTCCTCCATTTAGTGTGGACATGTTGGAATTAAATTTCAGTAAACCATTTTTATGCACGCAGACTATCTAAGGGAAATGTATCTGGTGGAAAGGAGTGGTGGTGTCTGGTTAAAACCCAGGTAATACTGATAATGTCTCTAGTCCTACTTGACGGACAAGTAAATTTCAGATCAGAGTTCAACTGAACCATTACCTATGTAATGGGAGTGGATTTTGTGGAGTTGTGTCCCTTTGTTAGAAATGTGTATTTTTGTACAGATGGAAGGGTTTTATTAAAATAAAAAGAATTGATGTTCAGTGTACATTTTTTGTGTCCAGAATGTAGGTTATATGTAGTATAAGATTTTTATCTAGTTTGGGAGAGTTGCGAGTGATAATGTTTGAGTATTTTACAGTGTTACAGTGTGACAGTTTATATATGTAAACGTAGTGGATGACAGCGTGGAGGTCTACTGATTCCGAACTTCAGTGTTTCCATGCTGCTGTTAGTCTTTCTCTAAATTAAGTCCTTTTGTCTTGTATTTGGTGCCAGAATCCCTGTCGTCTATATGGTATATCTGTTGCTCAAGGAAATTATACAAAAAGTCTCCTATTTCTGTATCACTTGTCTGCCGTTTTCTTAGTAATATTACTATGTGTATGAATTCTGATTTTATCCATTTCTCCAAGAACACATTCTCCGAGTATTGGTGTACTGCAGGTATTTTATGCTCTATCCAGGAGGATAAACTGGTAACTTCCTTTGTAATGTCATGTGAAATCTTGTGATATTGCACTTTCTTGAAATGCATTACTTGCTTAAGTATTTACTTGTTTTGGTGTTATATTAAGTTAAATTGGTACTCTGTTTATATTTTGATTTTTCTGTAAATAAGAATTGTTTTCAAGCTTAAATAGAATTAATTAAAGAAAGGTGATGTAGTTAAACCTCTCTGATAGTGGGAGTATAGGTTTTAATCTGTGGCTGTATTTATGTTGTAATTGTTTACAATTCATTGAATAAAGTAAATATCTTATTTCATTTTTGCCATATGCAAGTTCCACATAGTTTCTAGTTGTGCATTTTAAATTTTGGAAGCAGATTGAAATGAAATGACTGGCAGGTGGCCATTTTGAGTTTAACAGCTTGAAGTGTTTTACAGCTATTTCTCAGAAAGCTTTTCATGGATATTTTTCAAATTTGATATGTATGTTCCCCTCGGTCTCTAGTTGTGCATATTGAATTTTGATGGAGAACAATCGGAATCAAAATGGCCATTGGCCAAATTGATATGTTGAAGTTTGTTGCTACTAGTTCTCAGACAGAACTTTTTATTTATCTCTTGCTTTCATTGAAACAGGAGATATTAATTTGGGTTTGTCCGTCCTTCTCTCACATTTCGTTTCTATGCAATAACTGGCCCCTTCATTAATTAATGCGGATTCCCTGAAATAATTGGAACAGTTGTAAACATATTTTCTTCAAACTTGATAACAAAATTAAATGCCTTAATGGCTCAGTCAAGTTCAAATGACACTTTTGCTTGAGGTTAGTTGGAAGAGTTATGGCCACTTGAAAATTAAGTTTTCTCCTGTTTCCTATATGATAACTCAAACAAATATTATACGATTATCATCAAATACATATATATGTAACTCTCCCAAATATTTAGAAAGTCTTCAAACTTACGAACATGATTCAATGTATGAAGGGCTTAGCCACATTCATGATAGGGTTTGGTAATGGCAGATGAGAAAAAAAGTTTTGCAAATATGTACATGTTTAATAAATCAGTGAGGAAATAAATTCAATGAATTTGCTTGTTGTATTTACATTCTCCTATTTTATATGTAGGTTCCCCATGGTAACCTAGCTGGGTATATTAGATTTGGAGACTGATTGGAAAACAAAACATTTAACAGGTTGCTACTTTAGTTTTTGATACCTGAAGTGCATTTTCACTTAATTTCTTCAGAAGTGCTGGTATGATATTTCTCAAACTAGATGTGATACATTAGGGAGAAAAGACAAGAAAATATCCTATGTTTAGTCAATTTGATCCATATTCAAGGTAACAAGGGCCAAATTTGTTGAATCACTTCTTCTCATTAACTTAAAGGCCCTGAATCAAGTTCTTTTATTAACTGAACAGCAGAGAATGATTAAAAGAAGTGAATCTCAAGTGTAAGCCCATTGGGCCTCTTTTTTTTTTTTTAAGAAAAACTTTGTAATGACTTTCATGTCTCAGCTTTGTCTGGATAAATCTTCATATCTGGGTTAAGTACAGGTTGAATAATATCTCAGGCATGATTGCTTTTCAGGGCAAAGCACCTGAGGCTAACTAACCTCACATATTGTTTTCATGAGAAAAAAACTTGCTGTCAAGTGTGAGGCCGGGGAGGTATGTAAAACCTTACTGTCAAGTGTGAAAGGCGGGGGAGGTATGTAAAACCTAAAACCTTACTGTCAACTGTGAATGACCGGGGAGGTATGTAAAATCTTACTGTCAAGTGTGAAAGTCCGGGGAGGTATGTAAAACCTTACTGTCAAGTGTGAATGACCGAGGAGGTATGTAAAACCTTACAGTCAAGTGTGAAAGGCCGGGGAGGTATGTAAAACCTTACTGTCAAGTGTGAATGACCGAGGAGGTATGTAAAACCTTACAGTCAAGTGTGAAAGGCTGGGGAGGTATGTAAAACCTTACTGTCAAGTGTGAGGGTCCGGGAGGTATGTAAAATCTTACTGTCAAGTGTGAAAGGCCGGGGAGGTATGTAAAATCTTACTGTCAAGTGTGAAAGGCCCGGGAGGTATGTAAAACCTTACAGTCAAGTGTGAAAGGCCGGGGAGGTATGTAAAACCTTACAGTCAAGTGTGAATGACCGGGAGGTATGTAAAACCTTACAGTCAAGTGTGAAAGGCCGGGCAGGTATGTAAAACCTTACTGTCAAGTGTGAAAGGCCGGGGAGGTATGTAAAACCTTACAGTCAAGTGTGAAAGGCCGGGGAGGTATGTAAAACCTTACTGTCAAGTGTGAGAGTCCGGGAGGTATGTAAAACCTTACAGTCAAGTGTGAGAGTCCGGGAGGTATGTAAAACCTTACTGTCAAGTGTGAGAGTCCGGGAGGTATGTAAAATCTTACTGTCAAGTGTGAAAGGCCGGGGAGGTATGTAAAATCTTACTGTCAAGTGTGAGAGTCCGGGGAGGTATGTAAAACCTTACAGTCAAGTGTGAAAGGCCGGGGAGGTATGTAAAATCTTACTGTCAAGTGTGAAAGGCGGGGGAGGTATGTATAACCTTACAGTCAAGTGTGAATGACCGGGAGGTATGTAAAACCTTACAGTCAAGTGTGAAAGGCCGGGCAGGTATGTAAAACCTTACAGTCAAGTGTGAAAGGCCGGGGAGGTATGTAAAACCTTACAGTCAAGTGTGAATGACCGGGAGGTATGTAAAACCTTACAGTCAAGTGTGAATGACAGGGAGGTATGTAAAATCTTACTGTCAAGTGTGAAAGGCGGGGGAGGTATGTAAAACCTTACTGTCAAGTGTGAAAGGCGGGGGAGGTATGTAAAACCTTACTGTCAAGTGTGAGAGTCGGGGGAGGTATGTAAAACCTTACTGTCAAGTGTGAATGACAGGGAGGTATGTAAAACCTTACTGTCAAGTGTGAATGACTGGGGAGGTATGTAAAACCTTACAGTCAAGTGTAAAAGGCCGGGGAGGTATGTAAAACCTTACTGTCAAGTGTGAAAGGCCGGGGAGGTGTGTAAAACCTTACTGTCAAGTGTGAAAGGCTGGGGAGGTATGTAAAACCTTACTGTCAAGTGTGAAAGGCCGGGGAGGTATGTAAAACCTTACTGTCAAGTGTGAAAGGCCGGGGAGGTGTGTAAAACCTTACTGTCAAGTGTGAAAGGCTGGGGAGGTATGTAAAACCTTACAGTCAAGTGTGAAAGGCCGAGGAGGTATGTAAAACCTTACTGTCAAGTGTGAGAGTACGGGGAGGTATGTAAAACCTTACAGTCAAATGTGAAAGGCGGGGGAGGTATGTAAAACCTTACAGTCAAGTGTGAATGACTGGGGAGGTATGTAAAACCTTACTGTCAAGTGTGAAAGGCCGGGCAGGTATGTAAAACCTTACTGTCAAGTGTAAAAGGCCGGGGAGGTATGTAAAACCTTACAGTCAAGTGTGAGAGTCTGGGAGTAATGTAAAACCTTACAGTCAAGTGTGAATGACCGGGGAGGTATGTAAAACCTTACAGTCAAGTGTGAAAGGCCGGGGAGGTATGTTATTTGTGGTGTCTTGTAATAGGTTTTGCTAATGGTTCCCTGTAAACAAAACTACAATATATGGAACTTTTAATATGGTTGATAGTGACATTACAAAAATACCCATGGCATATATATATTTCAGAATTTAGATTCAATATGTCATTGTTATAGAAAAATTTTAACGGCCATTGGCAGATGTGAATTCTCCCATAACAGTTTCAAAAGGTTGCCAGAGTTATGAACATTGTTGGTTTTTATTGTCAGTGTGAACATGATCATAGCATGACATAGTGCTATTACAGTCTCCTTAGTTATTGGTCCCCTGGGCCTCTACAATATAAATATGTGCTATATGACAGGGGAGAGTAGGTAATGCCCATTCTCATAGATCTTAATTGGTCTGGGCCATCCCTGTGATAAAATGTTGAACATATATTTTGTAGTGAAGCCCATCTGTTTGTCAGTCTAGTCGATGATTGCTTTGTTAAAGGGTCATCTTGTGTGTTCAGTGATTATTTAAAGGTACCTAGCAGTATTTGATAGAGCCTGCACATGTCTGTTGCCTTCAGTAATACTCTGAGGACAGGCTGCTCTGTTTGTCAGGGTTTCCTGGAAAATCCAGAACCATGTTCAATGTGGGCGTCTGTGAATAATGCAATTGCATTTAAGAATATGAAGTTATTGTTTTATTTTCCTAAAATAGAAATGGGAAATTAACAACTTTTGAAATGAAATAACAATCATACACAAACTTTGAGATGTATTAAAAAATCACATGATTCTCCTCATAACCTCATAAACCCCTCTCCGTCAAGCATAAGGAATTTTGTATTACAGATGACTAATTCTGCTAATGTAAATCTAGGTTTGGGATATCACATCAAAAATCGTAATCATGAAAAAAAGTGAATACATGTTCAGTTTAGTGTAGTTTTCGGATTATTGATAGAGAAAAATGAAATGAATCATCCTTGGGGTCAAGAAGTCAGATGTAATGTAGAAGAAGGGTATGTTTGCTCAGCCAAAATTGATTCATTTCTAATGTTACTCTAGAAATAAAAATGTACAAGGACCTCATTTCATTAAGGCTATATGCAATATCACATTGGAGAACATTTGCCCTATGACTTTTAAATTAGATGAACAAAAATTACCAACCATATAAGCTTAGCTAATTATACACACACAAACACCTTCGATGTAAGAACTCACTGTCTTGAAACAAGGGCAAGATTACAATTGGGGGCACTAATGCTGTCTTCATCACAAATTCAATCTAATACCCAGGTTGTCATGACGACTATTCTTAATCTTTCTATTTTGGTAACTATGCATGATGCTGTTTTAGTGATAAATAGTAACATTGAAATGTTAAAAGTTGAGAAAGTAATTTAAATTAGAAACTTCCTGATCGGGAAAGATTTTTCCAGCTCTTATGGAAACATCCAGAACATGGTAATCACATCACATTTTGAAATGTTAAAACTCTAATCCCTGGCTGGGATATACACCAATTTTGTTTCATTGTAAGTTACAAGCTATTGGTACCATTTAAAGGTTAGCTAAGGTTAATTATAAAGACCTGGCTGTATTTGGTAGTAATTAACTGAGAGGAAAAATGTATCTGATAATATATCATTATAATCAAACAAACAGTGACTAGATAATCAACATCATAGAGGGACATTGTAATCAACATCATAGAGGGACATTATCATCAACATCATAGAGGGACATGGTCATCAACATCATAGAGGGACATATCATCAACATCATAGAGGGACAACATCATAGAGGGACATTATCATCAACATCATAGAGGGACATTATCATCAACATAATAGAGGGACATTCGTTATCATCAACATAATAGAGGGACATTATCATCACATCATAGAGGGACATTATATGATCAACATCATAGAGGGACATTATCAACATCATAGAGGGATCTGATTATCAACATCATAGAGGGACATTATCATCAACATCATAGAGGGACATTATCATCAACATCATAGAGGGACATTATCATCAACATCATAGAGGGACATTATCATCAACATCATAGAGGGACATTATCATCAACATCATAGAGGGACATTACCATCAACATCATAGAGGGACATTATCATCAACATCATAGAGGGACCTTATCAACGACATTATAGAGGGATCAAGAATCAAGTATTGGGGGTGTTATATAGAATCAAGTATTGGGAGTGTTATATAGAATCAAGTATTGGGGGTGTTATATAGAATCAAGTATTGGGAGTGTTATATAGAATCAAGTATGGGAGTGTTATATAGAATCAAGTATTGGGAGTGTTATATAGAATCAAGTATTGGGAGTGTTATATAGAATCAAGTATTGGAGTGTTATATAGAATCAAGTATTGGGAGTGTTATATAGAATCAAGTATTTGGAGTGTTATATAGAATCAAGTATTGGGAGTGTTATATAGAATCAAGTATTGGGAGTATTATATAGAATCAAGTATTGGGGGTGTTATATAGAATCAAGTATTGGGGTTGTTATATAGAATCAAGTATTGGGAGTGTTGTACAGAATCAAGTATTTGGAGTGTTCAATAGCTGCTGGCAATAAGAGTGACATTAGTATGATGCCTACCAAGACCAGCCTGGACAGCTAAACTAAAGGCTGTCACTATAAAGCTGACCAGTTATTAGTGAGGAAAGCAGACAGGAAGATGGAGTCTGATAAATTTTCAGTGAAAGTAATATAACAGAATGGTTCCATTTCATTGGGAAGAGGGGGCTAATTGTTATGGGAGAGGGGTATATCAAATGAGACCAGTAAATCTCTAAAGTAGGTCAGACTCGATCCCTTTTCCCTGTAGTTGTATATGTTTGGTTTTGAAACAGATCAAAGACGAAATGCATACAGGTAGCCATCTTGGATTATGATAGATAATCCTTGTAATCTACATGTACATAGTCCTCCATTAGTTGTTGCATTCAATCATGTAGTGGTATATAGTTAACTTTTCTCTTCTAGACAGTCCTTCCCTATAGGCTCGATTGTGCTGGTCCAGATCTGGATAAAAAAGTGTTCCCTAAATTAAAATGTCTGTTAAAGAAAGACCGTAGTGAGAAAGCAAATCTTTATTACATTACCTGTTCAAAAAAACGTACAACATTTAAAAAAATAATTTCACATGTAGGGATTATATAATACTTTCATTCGATTCTAAGCAGAAAAGTTCCAGATAAGATGGGTAACTTGGTACGGTTACTGTTTGAGTTAAATGTCTACTGATGTACATGTTAACCTACTACGGGCAGCAGACGGAACATACATCATACTGCTAGACAGATGACACACTGTCAATACCATTACAAATCTCTACAACAAATTTTCTCCATTTTGTTTTCTCTGGGAATCGTGTTATTTTAAAAGGCCATCTGTCTGTCAAAACAGAAATACCTGACATTTATTCTACAGAACTGAAAGTGGACGAGGAACAACTGAGAATATTTTATGGTGCCAGATTTTATTAGCTATCATCCTTGGTGGAAATAATTGATGTTATTGTCCCCAAACATAGAAAACTAACGTAGACATTGTAATGACACCCCAACAGTCAGGTAGTATTATCCCTGCTAAACTTAAAGTACATATCATCTTCGCAGAAGTACCTCATAACTTGTTCTGCAGGGCTGAAGGTGAAGGTTACTAGTACCAAAAATAAAAAAGAACAAGTGAATTTTAAAATCTTCCTAACTTTGTACAAGATTTTAATGTTTGAGGTACTTATTGACTGGTGTTTTTAAGATCAGAACTTTTTTAATTATTATACTTTCTCTCTCGGGTAGAAATCATGAAATGTTTATAGAAAAACAATGTGTGAAAAAGAAAAAGTAAGAGATGTGGGTTAGTGCAATATGTTTTGTCAAATCAGTTCTAATGCCTGAGGGTTAGGAATGTTTTTACCAAATCACATGTAATGGTTGTTTGAAATTTGAAAATTAAAAAGGAACAACCAATTCCCTGGTATAGGGAAGAGAAAAGGATGACAATCTCTCAATCAAGTCATTTACAGATATTGTTAAGTCTAGCTTTAGAAGTTACAGGTTAGAAAAACAAGTTAAAAGTTAGAAAAAGAAGTTAAGAGTTAAAAAAAAGAAGTAAGGAATGAGAAAACATACAATATTTACATAATGACAAGGTAATCTATCAAAATGGGGAGTCAAGAAGAGAAGATCATTGCCCCTAAAAAAAACTGTTTGTGCTGATGATGTGCTGATGATGTGCTAATTAACTCCCAGAGTCACACATCCTAGCCTTCCTTGTGTTCTGATGGAGACTTCCTGACAGATCATCTAGTGTCAAGTTTTCCAGGGTCGCTACAAAAATCCACCAAAGTGGTAGGAACTGCTTCTTATAGATTTATTGTGTGAAAAAATGTGTTCTTTTACTAATTATAAAAAGTGTTGGAGCTTTATTATTTAGGCTTGTGTATTGTTCCTAATGAAGGCCCCTGATAATTTACATTACATGCTATCTATCAGGGCAGAGGTTTGTTGGGAATTGATATTCATTGAAAAAGAATTGTGCATATAAAAAGTTTTGTAATATAATATGGCAAAAACTAGATTTTAGATACTAGGCTACCAATGAAGGTCTTATGGGGGCTCTGGTTCACCACGGACGGCCTTAAGGGGCTCTGGTTCACCACAGACAACATTATGGGGGCTCTGGTTCACCACGGACGGCCTTATAGGGGCTCTGGTTCACCACAGGCAACCTTATGGGGCTCTGGTTCACCACAGACAACCTTATGGGGCCCTCGTTCACCATGGACAGCCTTATGAGGGCTCTCGTTCACCATGGACAACCTTATGGGGCTCTGGTTCACCACAGACAACCTTATGGGGGCTCTGGTTCACCACAGACAACCTTATGGGGCTCTGGTTCACCACGGACAACCTTATGGGGCTCTGGTTCACCACAGACAACCTTAAGGGGCTCTGGTTCACCACAGACAACCTTATGGGGCTCTGGTTCACCACAGACAACCTTATGGGGGCTCTGGTTCACCACAGACAACCTTATGGGGCCCTCGTTCACCATGGACAGCCTTATGAGGGCTCTCGTTCACCATGGACAACCTTATGGGGCTCTGGTTCACCACAGACAACCTTATGGGGGCTCTGGTTCACCACAGACAACCTTATGGGGCTCTGGTTCACCACAGACAACCTTATGGGGCTCTGGTTCACCATGGACAACCTTATGGGGCTCTGGTTCACCACAGACAACCTTATGGGGGCTCTGGTTCACCACAGACAACCTTATGGGGCTCTGGTTCACCACAGACAACCTTATGGGGCTCTGGTTCACCACAGACAACCTTATGGGGCTCTGGTTCACCACAGACAACCTTATGGGGCTCTGGTTCACCACAGACAACCTTATGGGGCTCTGGTTCACCATGGACAGCCTTACGGGGGCTCTGGTTCACCACAGACAACCTTATGGGGGCTCTGGTTCACCACAGACAACCTTATGGGGCCCTCGTTCACCATGGACAGCCTTATGAGGGCTCTCGTTCACCACTGAAGGCTTTAAGGGGGCTCTCGTTTACCACACTGAGGCTTCATTTAGGGGATTCTCATCACCACTATAGGCCTTAAAGGGGCGGGGGTCTCTTCCACCACTAAAGGCTTTAAAGGGATTCTTGTTCACAAAAAATGCCTTATGGGGCCTTTTTTTCACCAATAAAGGCTTTAAGGTGACTTTTGTTCAACATTAAAGGCCTTAATGGGAACTTGTTCATTAAGTTCATTTGTAATGATGATAAAAGATATTTTTCAATATACTTGTACTATCTTGGAACATTGCTATCTAGCAATAACAAAATACTTTCCATTAAAGTTTTAGATGTTGGCGTCAGATTACAGTGAGCTGTCCTTCCTTAGTAATGATTCTTAATTGATCTGCTGGCTCTAAGTTTTGTGAGTCATAAAAAGTGCACAGCCATATTACACTATCAGAGCCTACTCGGAGACCAAAGTGGACTTTTATGTGAAGTAATACCTTGACCAAGCTATAAATTTTAGAATGCTTTTAATTACAGTTTTACATGCAGAAAGTATATGTTTTATTTCCAAACACACTGATGTTTTCCCAAGTTTCTCCTGTTTTATCTCTATAGAAGGAAGAAATGACAGAAACACAAAATTATCCAATTTTGTTTGAAAGCAACAAAAGACAATCAATGGTTTTAAGGCAGGATGTACCACTATAGATTTCTGTTGGAGAAGGAGAGTATGACGTAACTTATTTACGGACGACACTTTAATTCCTCAAACATTGTCTGTTTAACCTTTACTTACTAATGGCTATTATTGATCAGTGTTTCCTATCATAGTCTCACGCCAGAGTTAGGGGTGAACTTGATGAGTACAGACCTCAGGCCAGATTTATTGGTGAACTTGATGAGTGTAGACCTCAGGCCAGAGTCAGTGGTGAACTTGATGAATCTGTAGACCTCAGGGCTGGGTTAGTGTTGAGGTGAATGAGTACGTCATCAGGGCTGGGTTAGTGTAGAGGTGGATGAGTGTAGACCTCAGGGCTGGGTTAGTGTTGAGGTGGATGAGTGTACATCATCAGGGCTGGGTTAGTGTTGAGGTGGATGAGTGTAGTCATCAGGGCTGGGTTAGTGTTGAGGTGGATGAGTGTAGACCTCAGGGCTGGGTTAGTGTTGAGGTGGATGAGTGTAGACCTCAGGGCTGGGTTAGTGTTGAGGTGGATGAGTGTAGACCTCAGGGCATGGTTAGTGTTGAGGTGGATGAGTGTAGACCTCAGGGCTGGGTTAGTGTTGAAGTGGATGAGTGTAGACCTCAGGGCTGGGTTAGTGTTGAGGTGGATGAGTGTAGACCTCAGGGCTGGGTTAGTGTTGAGGTGGATGAGTGTAGACCTCAGGGCTGGGTTAGTGTTGAGGTGGATGAGTGTAGACATCAGGGCTGGGTTAGTGTTGAGGTGGATGAGTGTAGACCTCAGGGCTGGGTTAGTGTTGAGGTGGATGAGTGTAGACCTCAGGGCTGGGTTAGTGTTGAGGTGGATGAGTGTAGACCTCAGGGCATGGTTAGTGTTGAGGTGGATGAGTGTAGTCATCAGGGCTGGGTTAGTGTTGAGGTGGATGAGTGTAGACCTCAGGGCTGGGTTAGTGTTGAGGTGGATGAGTGTAGACCTCAGGGCATGGTTAGTGTTGAGGTGGATGAGTGTAGACCTCAGGGCTGGGTTAGTGTTGAGGTGGATGAGTGTAGACCTCAGGGCGTGGTTAGTGTTGAGGTGGATGAGTGTAGACCTCAGGACTGGGTTAGTGTTGAGGTGGATGAGTGTAGACCTCAGGGCTGGGTTAGTGTTGAGGTGGATGAGTGTAGACCTCAGGGCTGGGTTAGTGTTGAGGTGGATGAGTGTAGACCTCGGGGCTGGGTTAGTGTTGAGGTGGATGAGTGAAGACTTCAGGGCTGGGTTAGTGTTGAGGTGGATGAGTGTAGTCTTTAGGGCCTGGTTAGTGTTGAGGTGAATGAGTTTAGTCATCAGGGCTGGGTTAGTGTTGAGGTGGATGAGTGTAGACCTAAGGGCTGGGTTAGTGTTGAGGTGGATGAGTGTAGACCTCAGGGCTGGGTTAGTGTTGAGGTAAATGAGTGTACGTCATCAGGGCTGGGTTATTGTTGAAGCGAATGAATGCAGATCAAATGGGACAGGCTTTGTGTTGAGGATAAGGTAAACCAGTTTGGCATGAACAGTGTGTCTGGTCCCCCAAGAGGCCCAATTGTTGAAATATAGCAAATTATTTGATTCTTCTGTAGGAATGGCTTGATTTGGTCCATATGTTACCTAAAGCAATATTCTTTGGTGAAGGGGAATTTTGTTTAAACAGTGGGTTTTGCCCCACCTTGGCTTCAGGGGTGGAACACTATAGCTGATATATAGCAAATTCTTTAAAAGTCCTTCTTTCATAGGAATTAAATGTTTTGGTCAAGATTTGATTTGAATCATCCTTGGATGAAAGTAAACCAACTTTTTATAAAAGATAGGTGTTGCCCCACAGGGGTCTGTGGGACGGGGCCCAATAAGGGAAATGTAGCTAATTCTTTAAAATCCTTCCTCGGTAGAAATGTAGAGTACTAATTTTGCCGTCATCACTGCAATCTACAAGTGAGCTATTCAGGCCCTCCAAACCTCTTGTTATATATACAAGTATGAAAAGAAGAAATTGCCAATGATATGTGAACATTTAGTATCAGAAAACAAAGAAAAATAATCAATTTTAGTACATGCATAAAAATACCATATAATATATCTAAAAAGTTATTGCTATGTTTGTGCCAAAAAAAGTAACTTTTGATATATCTACTGCCCCAATTAGGTTTGATCTAAAAGCAACTTTTATGAGTTGGTTCTATCTTCCTGTCATATCAGGGGAAATTGTGGAACTGTATCTTCTCAAACTGTCTGATAAAAAAGCAACAATATAGTACCCATCTTTGAAATCAATTTTTAATTTTCTATGGAACATAACATAGTTGTTAGCCGTTTTCCATCATAATTTTGTTTTTATTATAGGAAATATATTTTTGTAGTTCCCAAACAATTGTGAAAGGTTAAAGTTCAGGTATAGTTTCTGAAACAGATTGCGTCCTGCTTCTCCACTAGACCCTACACAGGAACACAGACATGGTTTTTGGTGCTGATAAAATGTGTATGTATAATAACAATTTCAAATACATCCCTTATCTGTTATGTAATTGCTGGTTTTGTGTCAGTTTCAATATACTTCCTGTATTCCTAGGTAATCCTTATAGAAATCCGCGAGGGAACATCAACCATACAATAAATAAAATGACTTTTCTAGTTGCATATCCTAAAGTTTTTCTTAAGAAATCCAAATTCTATTGATGTTAATAGAGAAACAGTCATCAGTATTGTTATGTCAGCAGACATTTAAAACCATTTGTCCGTTAATGTCCGTGAAGTTTGTTAAGAGATCAGGTTATGAGGATTATCAGACAATGAGATTCCACTGGAATCAGGTTGTCAGTCCGTGTCCATCCACACAGATAGCCACCACAACCTGATTGGCTCAAAAATTTAATTGCTATAACTCTTTTACTATTCGATGGAATTCAATAAAACTTTGCAGGAATGATGGTTACTTTTTGGCCGAATAGAGATGACTTCTAATTGGTCTAAATGTAGATATTATATGATTTCGATGAAAACAAGTATGTATAGGTGTAGTGTGGCAATGCAAAAACAATGGTGGTGTTTATCTTTTGGGAAAAAAGACAAAATTGCTGCCTTTACCTTGGCTCTGATCAGTCAAAATTAGATATTGACCAATTGGATGAAATTTGGTATATATGTTCACCATGGCACACTGTTCGCTTTTGCAACCTCAGTTTTACTTTTTAAGAAAATGGCAACAATTTATTGGCTTCTGATTGGTCAAAAATAACATATTGTTCGATTTAAATGAAAATTGGTTTATGTATTGAGGGACTGCAAATTCATCGACATGGGTTTCATTGCCATATACATGTATATAGTTGCCACACAGAGGCTTCTGATTGGTGGAAATAAAATATTGTCCAATTTTGATGGAAATTTGGCTATAAGGGCCAAAGGGGCAACTGTATGAGTTACTTCTGATTGGTTGAAATGTAGATATTGTTTGATTTTTATGGAAACCGAATTGTTTTATAGGGGTTTTATAGGCAGCAAATTCCATTGCATGGGTTTCCTTGCCATAATAATTAATTTGCATCTTCGGGAATATGGGAAACATTTGGGGGACTTTTGGAATGGTTTCCCATTACAATTAGTACTTTCATATGAATGCAATAGAAACGTAATTACCACAATAATCCTTATACAATGTAGATGTGCATAATCTATTAGAGGTAAAAGACCCCCCCCCCCCCCCCCCAAAGTTTAATAAGAACACTAAAAGATGTTTTGTTAAAGTTTTTGCCCTTGCTTATTACATTTAACTCACCAAAGACAAAGTATCAAATGACCTTTTCTAATCCGTCCTCATGTGTCAGCCATTACTTCTTAAACACTTTACTAAATTTTGGACTTCTCAGAAACCCCTGAACCACTTTCAATGAAATTTTGCAGAATCCTACCATTGCCAAAGGTCAACAAAAATTGTGAATTATAGTGGTTTCCACCCCGCAGGGTAATGAGGGGTAGGGCAAAAGGGGATCATATTGACTGAAACTTCTAAAACCTTCTTCTCAAGACCCCACAATAAGGTAGAATCAAATACTCAGATGGAAGGGTCTTAAGGTGCTTTATCAAAATTGTAAATTTCTGGAGTCTGATATTTGCCCCTTTGGAGGGTTAACTTTACTATGGTTTATATAAGGAAATCAATCGGTCATTTTTGACTATCATTTGTTTAATCTTTGGTTGGAATTCATTCTGACTTGGTTAACTTTATCAGCAGTGGATGACACCTTGATGGTATGCACATGATGGCCCTAGCTAGCTGACTGACCCCAAGGGGCTGATGGGCGGGGCCAAAAGCAATCATATAAACTGAAATCAAGTTGAGGAGTAATCAGTCTGTAGTATATCCAATGAAGAGTTGGCGAAGCGAGTACTGGGCGTGTTTATGTACAATGAAGAGATGACAAGTACTCAGCATATATGTGTACACTGAAAAGTTGACAAGTACTCAGCATATATGTGTACACTGAAAAGTTGACAAGTACTCAGCATATATGTGTACACTGAAAAGTTGACAAGTACTCCTCGTGTATATGTACACTGAAAAGTTGACGAGTACTCTGTGTGTATATGTATGCTGAAGAGTTGATGACTACTTAGTGTGTATTGGTGAGGAGTGGAAAAATGCACGGCCAGACTGGGGTTCGAACCCAGGACCTCAGAATACTAGCGGGATGCTCTACCAATTTAGCTACCTGGTCGCCGACGATCGAGCCGGTCCAGTTCCGCTACACTCTTCCCTCCCTTTTATAGTCTTCGACCCCGAAGACCTAACAACTCACAACCCAGGTTCGGGTATCCCCTTGTCAAGTATTCACCTCACTTGAAACAAGGTTTGGTCACAGGCAACAAATGTAGTAGGAGTGGAAAAATGCACGGCCAGACAGGGGTTCGAACCCGGGACCTCAGAATATTAGCCAGATGCTCTACCAATTGAGCTACCTGGTCGCCGACGATCGACCCGGTCCAGTTCCGCTACATATGTATATGTACGATGAAAGTATGTTGACTAGTACTCGGAATGTTTATATACACAGAAGATAACTCATTGATATAAACCAATAGACCTGCCACTTCTATACATCCCCCTACACATAGAGCATTTGGTTAGGACAAGCTTGAACAAATGGTAGCACAGGGAATAACTACAAAGGCACAGAAAGTTATAAACAAATATAAAACCTATCAGGGCTTAAGTCGCTTTCCTGTCGGCTCATACAAACATATCAGCCATGCTTGGTAAATTCCACAAGTGGAATTGAATTTTGTCAAATTATATACAATATATTTGCAAATAATTGTTGGAATTCCATATTAAGTTTGTCACTTATTTTACCAACACATATCTGCAGACTCCCTGTTCAATTTAACATCCTCATGGAATAGAGTAATTTTTTTATTTTAAAAGTATACATGACCGTTTAGCACTGCTCCAGACCAATATTGTCAAACACATCCTCACTGATTGCATGTCTTGCATTGCAATGGTATAGCCAACTTTAATGGAACTGTCCGTCTGATCATTTTGTATAGGCTGAAAAAGCAGTGATTAGCTGATAATTGTGGAGAAAAAAAATGATAAAAACAACAACAAGTTTTTTACCGTGTCAGTGGCTTCTGCCAAAGGTTGCATGGCTGTCGTAATGGTGTGGTCTGGTATATATCAGAGTGTGCAAAAAGATACAAGTTTTACTTTAAAGATTGCTCCCAGCTCTGCATACATAACGAAATAAGTATGTTAGACCCACATCTTCTGTAAAAAGAGTCAATTATTATGTACAGAGAAGACAGATTGAATTAAAGATATGAAGACTTTTTTAAACAGATTAGAATTATAGAAGTCATGGTTTCTTTGTCCAGTAAAATAAGATAAGAGATAGTCTCTTTAGAAAGGTGGAATTACAGAAGTGGTGGCCTAATTAGACAGGTGGAATAACAGAAGTGGTGGCCTATTTAGACAGGTCAAATTATTAAAGTGGTGGCCTATTTAGACAGGTGGAATTACAGAAGTGGTGGCCTATTTAGACAGGTCAAATTATTAAAGTGGTGGCCTATTTAGACAGGTCGAAATATAAAAGTGGTGGCCTAATTAGACAGGTCGAAATATAAAAGTGGTGGCCTATTTAGACAGGTCGAAATATAAAAGTGGTGGCCTATTTAGACAGGTGGAATTACAGAAGTGGTTGCCTATTTAGACAGGTCGAAATATAAAAGTGGTAGCCTAATTAGAAAGGTGGAATTATAAAAGTGGTGGCCTATTTAGACAGGTGGAATTACAGCAGTGGTGGCCTATTTAGACAGGTCAAATTATAAAAGTGGTGGCCTATTTAGACAGGTCGAATTATAAAAATGGTGGCTTATTTAGACAGGTGGAAATACAGAAGTGGTGGCCTATTTAGACAGGTTGAATTATAAAAGTGGTGGCCTAATTAGACAGGTGGAAATATAAAAGTGGTGGCCTATTTAGACAGGTGGAAATATAAAAGTGGTGGCCTATTTAGAAAGGTCAAATTACAGAAGTGGTGGCCTATTTAGACAGGTTGAATTATAGAAGTGACAGCCTATTCAGACAGGTCAAATTTCAGAAGAGACCAAGCCTATTTGGAAAGGTAGAATTATATCAGTAATGACAGAAATGATGAGTTATGCAAGTGATGGCCCCTTTTGACAGGTAGAATTTCAGAAGTGATAATGTCTTAAGACAGCTTGAAATATACAGCTAGAAGCGGTCGCTTTTGACACGATTGTAATTCAGTGGTAATTCTTCATATAAAGGATTGATACAGAAACAGTGATAACCAAGGTATTTCTGAATTATTTAAAGAAGTCTTGTTCAAGTTAAATAGGATGGAATTGTAGTCAGTATTAAATTAGAGATTTGATATCTGCAGTTTACAAATTTGAATTACAAAAGATGTTTTTCTAGACAAGTTTGTAGACTGGTGTAAAGATGTAAAGTACATGACAGAGAGAGCTGTTACATGGTATTAGGCTGACTATGGAGCCATAGTAGTGGGGATTATATCACTGCTTGGAAATCCTAACTGACAATGTGTTAATTAGCCTTGCTGTTAAAGTGATGGTCACTAGCTGTAAACCTGACAACATCTAAAACAGGTTTTACGTCACATAAACCTCTAGGTACAGTTACACCCAAAAATGTGTGAGGAAATGGAGAACTACATATAGATATGAGGTAGGATTGGGACGGAGAATTACATATAGATATGAGGTAGGATTGGGACGAAGAATTACATATAGATATGAGGTAGGATTGGGACGGAGAATTACATATAGATATGAGGTAGGATTGGGACGGAGAATTACATATAGATATGAGGTAGGATTGGGACGGAGAATTACATATAGATATGAGGTAGGATTGGGACGGAGAATTACATATAGATATGAGGTAGGATTGGGACGGAGAATTACATATAGATATGAGGTAGGATTGGGACGGAGAATTGCCTGTACAGGAACAGATATAGCAGTGTAACATTGTAATTGTGGAATGTGTAAAAACAGATTCCGTGTCTTTCAGCCAATGTGTGCCATTTCACATCACCGTTTGTCCTAATTAGGCCGTAAGTCTATTGCTTTCCTTATATGGATATAGGTAGTTAATATAGGTCAGCTACTGGTATTGTAGATCCAAAAACAACTGATATAGATGAATACAATTCTATGAATCACTCATGGAAAAAATATGTATATTGTTCCCAAACAGAGCCTGATACATCTATTGTTGGACTATACATATTCCAAAGGAAGATTTTTTCTTCCAACACCTAAATGAAAATATTCCCCATTAAAGAACAGGATGTCTGTTAAGTATGTAAAACAATCAACATATTTTTTGTAGAGTTGACCATTCTGCATGCATGTTATACATGTATACAATCAACATATTAAACAAGTATTGTTCTAGAGTGGGGGTACGTAATTTCGCACACTTTCGGTATGCATTTAAATACATTTCCATCAAATCAATTCCAAATCAGGAAAGAATACCTCACATTGTTAGATGTACAAATGCTTCGTAACATACAAGTGTGCAACCCGATATGCGCACACATATCACTGCGCAAGGGAGCTGTTGTTAACTTGTGTTTATTGCTGGGTTTGAAGACGATCGGGAACGTAATTTCGCACACCTATCTAACTTCTTTAATTTTGTTGGTAAAAAATAGTTTCAGGCCATTTTGTATACAAACAACATCATAAACTAAGATAAAGCCCAATGCCATGATTAAAAAAAATCTTTAAAAACAAAATAATGTAAAATTGGAAAGTGTTAATTTACCGCCATTTTTGCTTTTAAATAATGACCGCTCCCTACGGAGGTAATGTAAACAAGGCGGTGAAAATGACGGGTTGTCTGCAGGTCAGCGCTGTTATTAGTTATACTTGGTGGATTTGTATTCAGTTTTGTTTATAATCTGATCAAATGATATTTTCCCTAAATATTTGCAAATTCACATGCCAATCAACAACTGGGATTATTTTTAATAAAATATTTACTCATCCGGTATCAATTTTATCGGAAGTGAGTCGTATCAGTTAAAATTTGTTTTCAAAACAAACTTTATCTGAAAAGATGTACTTAAGATGGCAAATGTTCCACTAAAGGTTGGCATTAGTCAACATATAAACAAAAAAAACACAGTCCTCGACCACCTGGAGGAAAAACGCAAAAAAATCGTCAGGTGTGCAAATTACGTACTGTGTGAAATTACGTACCCTTACTCTATATATCTTGGCAAATTGATCGACATTTATGAAAAAAATTTAAAAAGAAAGAAAAAAGAAGAAGAGAAAAAAAAAGTGTTGTACATGTAGTTCATTAAGAACGACAAAACAATTTTCTGAATGATTGATTTACCCCAGATTTGAATGGAGAAATAACTGACCATGTGGCAGTTGACATCATCTGCTCCTTAAAATACTGTGTTAATGTGATTGGTGTATGGAGAGCACCTTGTGTACACATACTTATACAGCAGACATCTGGACGGGTATTGATCTGCCTTATAGACAGTCTTGGGACTGGACATCCTGTGTGCACCAATCCAGGTGTTTTGTGCGTATTGTAACTGACAGTGCAAGAAACTGACAACGCTCACTTGTGAAAATGGCAATTGTTAAGGTAAGTGTCGTTTTGAACTTTACACATATTCAGCTATGAGTTTTGGGTTTCAAAATATATTCCTTCTGGTGATCGAGCAACATGGTTTATCACAATGGTACAAATTTGACCATGAAGGCTATTATATATTATCCAAAACTGCAGATATAGTGAGCTTATAATTTTGTGTAGGTTGGAGGGACACAATCTGAAAATTATTGTAGGTCAAGGCCAGAGGTCAAAGTACATTGTAATCATCATAGTTCAAATTACAAAATGGGCATTGGAGGACGAGACCAAAGATGCAGGATGTGCTTTGTGGGCCAAAAACAGAGGTAAAATTACAAAGTTGTCATTGCAGAGCAAGACCAAAGGTCAAATTGCTAGAATACTTAGGTGAAAATCAGAGGTAAAAATGCTAGAATACTTAGGTGAAAATTAGAGGTCAATTTACAGAAAGAGCATTGTAGGTCAAGGCAAGAGGTAAATTTCAAAATGTTTCATGACTTCAAAGACAGCAATATAGTAACATTTATGATATAATTAATTTGCATGCTATTTGATTTTACTATCTTTGTTGTCACTTAATGGACTGAAATCATTGTCCATCTACATTGTACCTAGCTGTCTGTGTCGAAACCTTACCCACCAGGAAACCCAGAGCTTATTTAGACTGCAGCTTGCTGAGATAAAGCCATCTTTGATTTAATTAACAAACCTGACACAATTCAAGAATAAACAGGTCTATAATTGCATGACATTCTTTTCTCTGAGTAAAAGTTCTTGGGCAGTGATATGGTAAAGTTCTTGAAGAACAGTCGAATCTGTCCAAACAACCATCTCTATTAATAAAAAAGCGACTCTCTGTTAATTCTAAGCGACCATTTCAATTCCTCCCAAGCGTTTTCACTATATATTTTAACTCTATTAAGCGACCCTCTGTTTACGCGACCAGCGACCGCAATTTTTCATTCCTGTGATAACAATAACTCTCTAATAAGCGACCAAAAGTCTCCAAAATGCCTTCCATTACCATTTTCACCTTGATAACACCTAAGTAGTTTTACTTTTCATGAAAAAGGAGGGGAGAGGAGGCGAAGAGACGATCTAGAATTATGACCATTTTCAGATGATTTATAATATGATATATAAATTTATGAGAATATAACAATGAAGGAATCCATAAACAGTCCACTTACAGTTAAATCGTTTTGTTATCTTTTTTGAGACATTAAAACAGATATTTGTCAGTGAAAAAGTCGTTGTTTATAAAGTAGGAAATTCAGTAATGTAACTAATTATCGGGGCAGACCAAGATTTCAGGAATTTAAAAAAAATACATAAATAATTGGAAAGTAATTTAATTAACCAATAAAATATATTTCTAATGTTAAATCGATGTGTTTTGCTATGCTAAAAGAATTAAAAATATATATATATGATGATAAGAAATTAGCATAATAAACACAGAACAAAAAAATGTTTGTTTTTGTTCAAATGGATGGTTTATTTTTCATATACCGTATTTATTCTAATAAACGCCCCGGGGGCGTGAAATTTTTCCAAGGGGGGGCGTTTAATGGAGATCAAAATTTCAGAGTCGGTAAGTTGTGAGATATGTTGTATGTACCCATTTCACGCCATGAAACATGTGTATATGTATCCAAAACATTGTAAAACTAAGTGACAAACATTTTGTGTATGAAATTGCAAGAAACATAAACTTTGTTATTTATACTTACGGTAGTTGTACATTACGTACAACATATACATTGTTTGAAACACGGGGTCGAGTGTGTTAAATTGCGTCATAAACCGGTCACGATCCAGTTTACTCTCATCACTTGTAGTTTATTATATCTGCTATCAATCATGTCGGGTTTGAAGTGAAGTTATATGAAGTAAGTTTCAAACTGAAAGTTGTAAACTACGCCGAGCAAAAGGGAAAACATGCGGCAGCTACTGTGTTTAAGGTTGACCGGAAACGAGTGCGGGACTGGTGCCAAAACAAACAAAAACTAAAAAACATTTCTAAAACATCAAAACGCTGTAAGGGAGGAGGAAGGTCAGTAAAATTCCAAAATATTGACGTCCAGGAAGCTGAGGATGTACTGGAAAATTTAATGGGAGGTGCAGTTGAACTCGGTGAAAGTGAAAGTGAATCCACCGGAAGTGATGATGACAGCGAGGTCAGTGGCGCGTATGACAGCCCGGGACATTAACGTTTGTTGATACGATATAGTGGTACTGTGTATATAGTTACTGAAACTTTGTTTTGTGGTTTGTGTTAGTTTTATGTTGGATATCCTTTAAATAATTACCTCTGGACACACGTGGATGTGCCACGGTAAGTTCTTTTTCTCGAATTGAGGAATTTTCTTTCCAAAAAAAGGGTGGGGGGGCGTTTATTAGGGTGGGGGCGTTTATTAGAATAAATACGGTATATTATTATTCATTATTGCCAATTTATAAAGTGAATAAAAAGCTTATGAATATTTATTAAATCTAAGATACCATCTCTATTAAGAGACCATTTTTCAACTTCCCTTGAGTGGTTGCTTAATTTACATCATTTCATGATGTGTAGAATACCATTCTTAACCCTATTTCATTACTGAACTTGACCTTGATTTGTCATGAAATTCATGGAAGTCAGAGTTAAACGACAAGTGAGCAACATGTACAAGCCCATTTGGCCTGTTGTTCAATTTGAAACATGAAATGGTCTTTTATGGACAATTAAGTAATAATTGGTATAACCTTTCCTAGATTGGTAATAGTATTATCTATTATTTAGCTTGTAAACAGCCATGCTCCACTTCAACATATCCAGACTATGGACCAAGGTGCTACACCATGGGACGGTTATAGTAATTACTACCATTCATTAACACACCTACAGAAAGCCTGTATATATATAGGACAGCCAAGGATAATAGCCTGTAGCCTTTAATTATATTGGCTTGTGGTGAAGTTGTAAAACAGAGGAAGCTTATCAAAAAGTCATTGACCTCTTCATGTGCTTATAGCTGTGTACAAGATGTCTCATAGCTTTGGCAATGTACCCAGCGCCATGTGTAAACACACCAAGTTGTGGCTGTAGATATGTCAGTAATCACTGGGGTGGATCAGGGCACCAACATTTACTTTACAGAAGCTGCTATGTTCTGTACTTATCATTGTATTCCTGTCATTGAGATAAATGCCTTGGGTATAAAACAGCTGTCACTTTCATCATTTTGTGCATAATTATCAATTTGTATCATCCCTGCCATCACATTCAGAATATGGTGTGGCCGATTCTATATATATTGATCCTGTAAGCATTAAATGTCAAAGGTCAAGATCTTATCGTCTGGATGGCTTTATTTATCCAAGTGTTGAAAGTTAAAGATCAAGATACCATCACCTGGTGCTTTATATATTTATCTTATGGAAGGGGCTATCCTCTTGTGTCTGCGGCCTATATCAAACCTGGGTTGGTTGGAAAGCCCTGCTGGTGATTTGTTAGTCCCCAAGGCTTACCATAACTCTACATGTGATGTATATAAATTCTTTGAATGATAAAATTGGTTCAGAATATATACCCTATTTTGAATTCCATGACTTCTGCTGGGTTTCTGCATATAAAGTTGGCCCCAGGTTTTGTCAAGAGAAACAGCTGTATGATGTAGTTCCATACATTGTTTGGTACATGTCGGACTCTGTTATGAAATTCCATCAAGAGTAGAAAAAAGGTGATTTGGCATCATTGTGGCATAGGTATATTACAGGTGAATTTTCACAAGTAAATTTAACCTATCCAATGGTATGGTTGTCCATCGGTGTCTGTCCATTGGTGGTTGTCATCTGTGTCAGTATTGTCTGCATCTCCTGAACTTTTGGGCTGTTTCCAATGAAGTTTATGCATAACCCCATTTAGTCATATAAATATGAATATTATTTTGATAATTTTTGATATTAAGGGGGGGTTGGGGGGGGGGTTTAGATTGGGCTCTGTTTCCAAAGCATTACCCCAAAAGTGTTAGAGATAAATGTGTACCTTGTACACGCATTGCTCTAGTGGTCTAGTGGTGTCTGTTTTTTTTTTCTTTTTTTTTCTGTAACCATGGGAACAAATAGTTGAATACCGAATTATTACTATTTCTGAACATAACTCCAAAACTGGCAAGGTGGGAGTTTCAACTCTTCTATGTACAATAATTTCCATTGACAAAATTAGGGCCTGAATTATTGTGGTGTATATTAAATTTATATAGGTCCATTTGCTAATGAATGAACATACTTTATATTATCAATTTTATTTTCCTGTTAAAGACAACATAATTCAGAGGTTTATTGTTGATTTGGTTTTGTTTTCAGATTCTTACTTTCAAAGTGATTGCTTATACATGTATCCATAAAAAACCTAATAGCCACTGCTTTAAAATTTATGGATTTGAAAAAAAATTCTAGGATATGTTTCTAGGATACATTTCAATTCCCTGGGTAGTCATAAAATATTTGAATGTCAGAATATTCTGAAACTGAATCATTGAAAAATTGATTTTCATCTTCTTGAAATTCAGAATTGGAATCACATTGCATAAGTTGATGTTCGAGTGTAAACTATGACTTGTGTTTATATATATATAAATAAAATGATAGTTTTGGAGATTGATGCAGTCAGTATAGAGGTATTATATTAGATTGTTTGTTTGTTACTGACACTATTTGCAATAGAAAAGTGTGTGATTTATCTACATTTTTACTATATAACATTATAGTCTATAATTCTGGGCTAGTCTGCTCTGTGTATAGTCAGCCAGATCTCTTTCTACTCAGATTTCACTCAACTCATTTAGTCAACTGAAAGAAAGAATACTTATAATGGTCACAGATATTTAAATACAATTGTGATAGGGGAATCATAAGTGGAAAAGAAATTAACATTTTGTTTGTTTTAAGCATAATTCAGTTGAGATTAAAAGTTTTAAATCATTATTCTAAAATAAGCATAAAGATAAAAACACAAACACAAGACTGAAAGATGAACAGAAACAGTAACAACTGTTATGTTTGTGGAATGAACAGAAACAGTAACAACTGTTATGTTTATGGAATGAACAGAAACAGTAACAACTGTTATGTTTGTGGAATGAACAGAAACAGTAACAACTGTTATGTTTGTGGAATGAACAGAAACAGTAAAAACTGTTATGTTTGTGGCCTGTAGTACAGAAACAGTAACAACTGTTATGTTTGTGGAATGAACAGAAACAGTAAAAACTGTTATGTTTGTGGCCTGTTGTACAGAAACAGTAACAACTGTTATGTTTGTGGAATGAACAGAAACAGTAACAACTGTTATGTTTGTGGAATGAACAGAAACAGTAACAACTGTTATGTTTGTAGCCTGTTGTACAGAAACATTTTTGTGACACAACTCCAATGGAAGCATCCCATGCTTTGAATACATATCATATGTTTCTGTAGACTATTGAACTAATATGAAGTACTTCTTTGTTTTGCACTGTACTGTGATCCTTGGGCCCTTGCACTCCCTCCGAATTACGCCATCTTATTCATGGATCATTTGGAAACGGCCTTCCTACAATCACAACTCCTGTCCCCGCTCGTGTGGTGGCGATATATTGATGACATATTTTTCATCTGGACCCACAGCAGCGAGTCCCTTGACTCCTTCTTGGGAAACCTTAACGAATTTCACCCTACCATCAGATTTACCCACGAGCCCAGTGAAACACAGATAAACTTTCTAGATACCACCATTTCCAAACTAGAAGACGGTACCCTGAAAACCTCCCTTTACACCAAACCTACCGATGCACTCCCGCCATTTTACGTCAGACAATCACAACATCGATGACGTCAAAGTAATTGTTATCACCACGACGACGTCCAACGTCAACAACCGCCTCAGAACGGAGAACACTACCATAATTCCACATTTTGCCAGAATGAAAAACCAACTTACCTGAGAGACGCGCAAGTCGCTATCTACAGTGTTTATGGCATCTTTGACTCTGTTAAATCACAACAAAACTAAAAACTGTAACCTATTAATGTAATTTTATTCAACAGTAATCTTCTATTTTTAAATATCCCAAACATAAACATATTTCCATTATGTCCATCACAAGTTTCTTTGCCTTTTCCCGGCACTTTATTATACCATTGTTTAATCACGTGACAATGTAACAATCAGATTATTGAACCGTAATTTGCACCTTAGCTATCCTTTTACCAATGTAAAATTGTTCTGATGACGGTTGGCCTAGCCATCCGAAACATGTAAACATATTAAAACCTACAAGTTTACGGAATCCTTTGTGTTGATGCTCCATCCCTTATCTACTTGTGATTACCTTTCGTCTATGGAGCTCTGCTAGAATACTTTGGTATCCACCTAGGATTCCATCACCGAAACATCCACCTACCTTTACTGATAGGACGTTGGACTCCTCCGCCTCCTGTGTTGGTTTTACCACACTACCTTTTAACTGTTATGTTTGTGGAATGAACAGAAACAGTAACAACTGCTATGTTTGTGGAATGAACAGAAATGGTAACAACTGTTATGTTTGTGGAATGAACAGAAACAGTAACAACTGTTATGTTTGTGGCCTGTTGTACAGAAACAGTAACAACTGTTATGTTTGTGGAATGAACAGAAACAGTAACAACTGCTATGTTTGTGGAATGAACAGAAACAGTAACAACTGTTATGTTTGTGGCCTGTTGTACAGAAACAGTAGCAACTGTTATGTTTGTGGAATGAACAGAAACAGTAACAACTGTTACGTTTGTGGAATGAACAGAAACAGTAACAACTGTTACGTTTGTGGAATGAACAGAAACAGTAACAACTGTTTTGTTTGTGGAATGAACAGAAACAGTAACAACTGTTATGTTTGTGGAATGAACAGAAACAGTAACAACTGTTATGTTTGTGGAATGAACAGAAACAGTAACAACTGTTTTGTTTGTGGAATGAACAGAAACAGTAACAACTGTTATGTTTGTGGAATGAACAGAAACAGTTACAACTGTTATGTTTGTGGAATGAACAGAAACAGTAACAACTGTTATGTTTATGGCCTGTTGTACAGAAACAGTAACAACTGTTATGTTTGTGGAATGAACAGAAACAGTAACAACTGTTATGTTTGTGGAATGAACAGAAACAGTAACAACTGTTATGTTTGTGGCCTGTTGTACAGAAACATTTTTGTGACACAACTCCAATGGAAGCATCCCATGCTTTGAATACATATCATATGTTTCTGTTGACTATTGAACTAATATGAAGTACTTCTTTGTTTTGCACTGTACTGTGATCCTTGGGCCCTAAACAGAATTTGCCCCTGGTGTGTGATGAAGGCTGGTGTCTGTAGAATATTGATATTAAACAGAACCTCGCCCTTCTAAGTTGCGATATAGGTATTACAGTAATTGTAACCATGGATACATACAGAGAAATATATTCTTTATCAATATTTTTGCATCATATCTTTACTTTTGGTCTTCATGCTCTGTATTATATATATGGAGGAACTTATTATTGTCTTGAGCTTTCAAAGTAATGGAGTGTTGGGCAGCTCTGCTTTTGACCAGCCAAACCTTAAAGACTGGTCAGCAATGGTATAATACTCTTTAACTCACCTGTCAGTGTCTGATTAAATTTGTTTAAAAAATTACCTTGACTTTCATTCAAGCAAAAGGTTAGGGTTATAATGGTGCAATGTTGTATCTGCATGGTCCAAGTAATGAGGCAAGAAATAGAAGTTACTTTCTGATAAATACCACTGTTGTATGTTTGGTTAATATAAGAGGGAAACCTGCAAATGTACGATATATACATTTATGTCCTTGACCTGCACTGAAGGCCACAGGTCAGGAAAGTTTTTAAATTGCAAAGCTTATTAAAAACTAGATAGTATTACATATAAAAATCATCAGATGCCTGTCTTCATAAGAACCATGAAGCTAAAGACTAAAGCTAAAGACCAGCTTCCTGGGCTGAAAGTCATTAATGTAGATGGATCAAGGTCATAATATGTAAATGCTGTAAATAGGAAGTTAAACTTAACAAAACATACTAAACATTTAACTTTATTTTTTCTGCAGATCAAGCCACAATGTTTATTCTCATATATTGTTTATAGCTTGTTGGAATGGAGTGATGCCATTTTCAAATTCAACTGGCTTATCCTTCTTGAACACCTGGTCATATTAATTCCCCTGCATGTGAAACTGATGCGACTAAAGGTTTCCCTCTGTCCGTCTGTCTGTCCGTCTGTCCACTCAGTTTTCAGCACTTTTCTCAGCCATACTTCAGGGTATGATGGTATATATGTATTGTAAACATGAGAAGCTACAGATCAAGTTTGAGTTTCAAGGTTTTTGGGTCAAGGTCAAGGCTAATGTTAATATTTTAAGTGGGGACCAGTAGCGGACATGTATTGATTAAGCAATTCCCAGCATGCTTGTTTCTTCTTTTACTTTTTGCAATGGTCTAAAGGGAAATCTCTATTTAATTCGTATATTGCCCTTGTATTAATTTAAAGTCTGAATTACAGTTTTATTCACAATTACCGTATTTTACTGGGTATAAATCAATTCTCAGAAGTAAGCTAACCCCCCTATTTTTAGGTCACCTGAGACAAAGTCTCAAGTGTCCTATTCTAATCATCTTTCGTCCGTCATTGTCCGTCTTCTGTCCATAAACAATTTACAAGTTCAACTTTGTCTCATAAACAGCTTAACAAAAATTCAATGAAATATGGCAGACAGCTTCTATGGCTAAAGGTCAACCAAAATTATGAATTGTATGGTCCCCATATAAGATAGAATCATATACTCTTCATAGATGGAAGGGTCTTTTGGTGCTTTACCGAAATTGTGAATTTCATAACCCTAGAGTCACATGTTTGCCCCTGGGGAGGGGTAAACTTTACTATAGTTTCCAACTATGGAAATCACATTTTTTACTATTATTTGTTTGATTTCTATTGGAATTAATTCTAACATTGTTAACAGTATCAGCATAGGATGATAGCTTAACAATATGTACATGTTGGCCCTGACTGACCCCTTGGACTGATGGGTGGGGCCAAAAAGGGTCCAGGGCTATTTCTCACTGGTTTGGGAAGGGTCCTGTTTGTCTCATTTTGGGAAGAAAATTGGGGAATTGGGAAAGAATTTTTCAGGAGTAAACTGCAAATTTTGGGAAATTGGCTTAAAGATGAAACAATTCCAATTGAGAATAAGGCCCAGTAACGGCCCCAGAAAGCCCTCAGAAATATCCCTTGGGTCAATTAAATTAGCTGAAATATTTAAAATCTCAGGTGACCGTTAAGTCCCATGAGCCTCTTGTTCACATTTACTCTGCATTATGGTCCATAATTGGGAATAAGCTCGTCCCCCACCTTTGAATGTCTAATCCACAATAAGAAAAAAACAAATTCTGTTTAAAAACTGATTTGTCTACCGAATGAAAATTGATTTTTCTGATGAAAACAACCTTTTTGGAGTGAGCATTGATACTTATTTCATTCAGGATAAATTACAGACTTCTTAAATGTACAGTATCTCTTTTTCATATTTTGAGAAATAGGCCCAATGTATATTTATTGGGTCCAAATGCTGCATACCGACAAAGTCAATTACAAATGAGGCTACAACGTGAAAGTAAACAAAAAACAACGGATTGACATGGTATTTCCTATTGATTTTTCATATGTATTATAATTCCTCTTCATCAAGCTGAAATAGACAAACACACCAAAGGAATTTGTACTTGCAATTCATAAACTCTTTGTTTACATCTAAGTCAATGCACAGCAACAGTCCATACTTTCTCAACCACTTTACAGAAACAAATCTGTTGCCCATGCCCATACCACATTGTGCACGTAAAAAATGGCAGCAACGCTTGAAGTTTGTAAGAAACTGCGAGACACGATATAGGTCTAGTACTTAATCTATGTTATGATGTGATAATTAAGTATAATTTCAAACAGATAGATCAGGTAGTAGCCTGTACAAAACACTGACTTTATTAGCATTATCCAGGAAGCCGAGTATAGTCTACCATGATTCGTCCTTCCAGTAGATGCTGTACGTATATTCTATGAAATATTTCCTCTAGTTTTTACTGCTTATACTTATAGGGCCTACTTGTGTTGAAATAAATGAGAAAATTGTTCATTTATTTTTGTCTTCACAAATTAGATGATGACTGAACACAACACATTTTCCTAACCTTGTAACATATATAATTACGAATTTACCTATCATCTTTAATTAATTTGTTGTCAAGATCTGAATAGAACAAACGATGTATTGAATTATATTTTTTAAATCTTTCGGTCATAGATCATTGATATAGGTGAGGTTATCCTCTTCCAATGTTGGTGTACATTGGTGTCACTGCAGAGACAATTGCAGAGATGAGGTTTTCCCTGCTTGTCTAAGATGGATCATGCATATACAAGACCAGCCTAAGTGCATCACATGCAATGAACCATTACTGTTAGCATTATATACAAAATGTCTAAAAGCTGTTGGTCTATATGGTCTGTAAAAGCAACGTTGAACTGGCTACTCCTCCTAAACTACTAAAGAAATTTCAACGAAACTTGCTGGCAATAATCCTTATACATGTACATTGTAGATGTGCATCATCTATATTGGGTTGACTGACGTACCTCTCCTTTTCTGAAAGTTTTGTCTGGCCCTTTCGAGCGGCAGGCGGGCAGCCATTGGTTCCCCTTCAATATCTTCAGTAATTTATAAGAGATTAATGCAAAACTTCATAGGCAAGAACACAAGGTTCCATCATTGTAAGGAGATGTACGTGCAATGGACCCTTATTTTTTTCTCTTCGATTTGTCAACAAAGATGGCCACTTTGGCCTCTGATTGGCTAAAACTCTTTTACTATTAAGTGGAATTCAATAAAACTTTGTGGGAGGGATGAATTTTAAATTTGTATAAAGAAAATGGCTGCCAAAGAGATGACACCGGTCACTTTCGTAACCTCAGCCACCATTTCCTTGCCTATGATTGGTCGAAATTTAAAATATAATCTGATTTGGTCTAAATTTAAAATATAATCTGATTTCGATGAAATTGGGTATGTAGGTACACAATGGCACAGGGCACTGTCACCTCGTAACCTCATGTAGTTTCACATTGAAACAAATTGGTCACCATTTCATGGCCTCTGATTGGTTGACTTTAAATATTGTCCAATTTTGATGATCATTGGTCCAGGGCACTGTGACCTCGTAACCTTGTGTAGTTTCACATTGAAACAAAATTGCCGTCATTTACTGGGCTCTGATTGGTTGAAATTTAGATATTGTTTGATTTCAATGAAAATTGGTTTATAGGGGTTTTAGGGACAGAAAATTCAACTGCATAGATTTTGTTGCCATAGAGACCACATTTGCATCTTGGAAATATGGGAGGCATTTTAATTTGGGGAGTACTTCTGTAATGGTTTCCCATTACAATAGTACTTGTCATATAAATTCAATGGGATTTCTCTAAACTTTAATACCAGCAATAATCCTTATACATTGTAGATGTGCTTAATCTTTAAGAGGTAGAATTTTCCTCCCTGTTTTGGAAATCTAAATTGACCCTGACCCTGTACGTGTTACAAATTAACAGTTAATTTCATTATTCCAAAAATAACCTCATTGGCGGCAGCAGATGTATGAGTTGGCCCCTAGATGACAGTTCTAGTTTAATGCTGTTTCGTTTTTGCCCAGTATTTACTCACCATTTTTTGGCATTAATGACCTATATAGTGTTGATTGGCCAATAAGAATTCATAACTAACGAACTTCAGTATTGGATAGGGTCTTATCTGGGGATAAGGCCACCCCCCATTTTGGCCATTTTCATTGCACTATAGGTAGTCCCCAATAGGAGTACACCCAATAAAATACAGTAAGCCAGTATTCTCTTTGTTTTGACATAAAGCAAGTGTCACCTAATTCACTACAATTAGCTGCATGAACAAATATATCATTAGCATGATTAACACTTGAAGTGATAAAAGCTCATGTGGCCTGTCTTTGTAATGATACGTGAAAGTGAAAATTATAGGGATAGAGTTTTATAAGTTAATCATTTCCGAGCTAAAACCATTAAATCTGGTTGTTATAAATCTTAATGAAGAATTTGATTTCCGAAAAATTCTGAGGTACATCAAAATCTCCTTTGTTCTTCACAGGGAATGTCTACTCTGACCAATATCAGTTTAACATTGACAGTTTTCATTTTACTGTAGTCAAGTCTTACATTGATATCTGCATTTAAAGTCCAATTGAATTTAACATGTAATATTTGTTTGTAAAATATCATCGAAAAATTAGACTAAAATGATAATGAGAAGTTCAGTTATATATCCCTCGGACCAGGATTTACGAATCGAGAAGAGGAAAATTTAAACCAGTTGTGGAAGGTAAAGATGTTTATAATGACGGGGAACACTATGCGGTTATTCTCTGTTGTAATAGGAAAGTTGTTTCTCTCTCACATCTGGCACATGTAGTAGTGTTATAGCCTTATTAAGAGCGACATCAATGGGGTTTTAGGAATGATAAATTTACCATAAAATACACACTGTTAAGGGCAGTGGGATATGAATGAAACCAATGTTACATGTATCAATATGTAATTTTCTGGACATTTATGTAAAATATAAGGAAATTTGCAATTTGTTTTTTGCAGAATACTGCAAAAAACCTGAGACTATAACATTAACTAGGAGCGTCAATATTTCCATTTGGGGTTGATACAGAAATTAGTGACAGATATAATTAAATGATTGACATGCTGATAAACATATAAATATAGGTATGTCAGTTGCAGGCTGTCACTAATTGAATTTATCAGTTTGAGACACTGTAGATTAAATTAAAGTATATTACAAATTAGTGGATAATAGAAATCTCACAGATTAATGGATAATAGGAATCTCACAGATTAGTGGATAATAGAAATCAAACAGATTAGTGGATAATAGAAATCTAACAGATTAGTGGATAATAGAAATCTAACAGTTAAGTGGATAATAGAAATCAAACAGTTAAGTGGATAATAGAAATCAAACAGTTAAGTGGATAATAGAAATCTAAATCTAACAGATTAGTGGATAATAGAAATCTAAATCAAACAGATTAGTAGATAATAGAAATCTAACAGATTAGTGGACAATAGAAATCAAACAGTTAAGTGGATAATAGAAATCTAAATCTAACAGGTTAGTGGATATAGAAATCTAACAGATTAGTGGATAATAGAAATCAAACAGATTAGTGGATAATAGAAATCAAACAGTTAAGTGGATAATAGAAATCTCACAGATTAGTGGATAATAGAAATCAAACAGATTAGTGGATAATAGAAATCTAACAGATTAGTGGATAATAGAAATCAAACAGATTAGTGGATAATAGAAATCTAACAGATTAGTGGATAATAGAAATCTAACAGATTAGTGGATAATAGAAATCAAACAGATTAGTGGATATTAGAAATCAAACAGATTAGTGGATAATAGAAATCAAACAGTTAAGTGGATAATAGAAATCTATCTGATTAGTGAATAATAGAAAACAGGTTAGTGGATAATAGAAATCTATCTAGAAATCAAACAGGTTAGTGGATAATACAAAACAGGTTAGTGGATAATAGAAATCTATCTGATTAGTGGATAATAGAAATCTATCTGATTAGTGGATAATAGGAATCTAACAGATTAGTGGATAATAGAAATCTATCTGATTAGTGAATAATACAAATCTGTCAGATTAGTTGATAATAGAAATCTGTCAGATCAGTGGATAATACAAAACAGGATAGTGGATAATAGAAATCTAACAGATTAGTGGATAATGGAAATCTAACAGATTAGTGGATAATAGGAATCTATCAGGTCAGTGGATATAGAAATCTAACAGATTAGTGGATAATAGAAATCTATTTGATCAGTGGATAATAGAAATCTAACAGATTAGTGGATAATACAAAACAGGTGAGTGAATATAGAAATCTCACAGATTAGTGGATAATAGAAATCTATCTGATCAGTGGATAATAAAAATCTAACAGATTAGTGGATAATAAAAATCTAAAAGATTAGTGGATAATACAAAACAGGTTAGTGGATAATTGAAATCTAACAGATTAGTGGATAATAGAAATCTAACAGATTAGTGGATAATAGAAATCCTACAGATTTATAAGTCTCTTTAACAGATTAGAGGATAGATTTGTGCAATGCATTCTGCACATAGAAAAACATATTTTAAAACACAAAGTGCTGACATCATGTACTCTGACTTAAGTCATCCATACAGTGTATAAAATTTGCTCTTTAATGTAAGTCATCCTGGTCTTTAATGAGGGGCTCATGGACTAAAGTTCTTGCTTGGACACAAAGTAAGGTCAATCTTTATAATACCTATAACTCCGTTATACATATGGGTCTATGTATGCTATAAACTTTCTTTTGTGTGTTCATCTATAACACATTGTTTTCAGTGATATATGGAGCTTTGTATCCACATAAAACTGCTCTGGTGTATTTGACTTACTAGCTCCATTGTTATCCCTTGGGACAAAAGGAAGGCATAAAACTTGTAGAAGGATAAACAACTGATGTCTGAGGATAAATTGGAAGAAGGAACATCACCATCTGAGATTTGCATCTTTGAGTTGACCTCAAAAACTGAAAAAATGGCTTTAAAAATAAAATCATTTGTGCACCTTTGCGTTTAGTGAAATATGTGATGCAACTACATTGCACTAGATATACTTTTGCTGTCTAAGTGGCAATATTTTGATTTATTCTGATGCTTAAAATATTGATTAAATTAGTGTTGAAAATCACATTATATTTAAAAACTGTAATCAATATTTCAGCAAAATAGTGAATGATTATCTAAAGATATTTTCATTGATAATGATGTTGTTTGTCATTTGGACACTATAGCCAGAAGCAGGCCTGACCTAATGGATAACAGTTTAATACATTTATTCTGCATGATTTGGTGTAGCTTGTGATTACCTGCCATATTATGGAGGGAAAATGTCTGTCGCATGCCATATAACATGCATCGGAACAGCATGCTTAATGGCCTAGACTGAATGACCATGAAAAATTCATGGAAGTCAAGTAAATCTATAGTTAGATTACAAACCAATTCGTGGGGTCATTAAACAATTAGTTTTTAAGAAAAACGTTTCCAGTATATAAATGACTGAAATAAAATCATGCCTTGATATTCCATTTACATGGTGGTTTGTGTGGGAGGAATGCTTTTAATGGTTTTGTGTTATTTCTCCCTATGGTCAAACTTGATCATGTTTTATTTCATATAAAGTTACTGACTTGATGTATTGTCAGGGCAATACCAAAGAACAGGAAATCTGCTTTGCAGCTCTGATTCCTTTTTTTTAGAGATTGAGAATTCTGGGTGGTAATTGTATGGAAACTCAAAGAAGACCATAAAATGTATGCTCTAGACAGATAACTTAGAATCTCAACAGTCAGTATTGAATTCAAGCAAGTTAAAATCTGTCAAATTTTTAGGTCACCTGAGATGAAGTCTCAAGTAACTTTTTCTGATCGCCTATTGTCTGTCGTCTTTGTCCGTTCAATTGTTTTTAAACATTTTTGACTTCTTAATAACAAAGAGGCCTACAGACGTATCATTATGCATATCACAAGCTTGAGTGAATAGGACTATCACAATTGTACAAATTAATGACCTTGGCCTTCATTCAAGGTCACAGGGGTCAAATATGCTAAAATCTTTTAAATGTCTTCTGGAGGACCAACACACTTCAAAACCTGATACTTGGCCTGTAGCATGTTGGGGTGAACACGTCAACCTCAAATTCAAGGTCACAGGAATCAAATCTACCAAAATATATCAAAATTCAGGTGACTGCCAAGGCCCATGAGCCTCTTGTTATTTTTTACCTGCCACAATCATATGGATGGCTTTTCAAATTACCCTTGGTCCCTCAGCTGGTGTTGTCCGTGGTTCGACTTTCCATATAAAACTTTTATTATTGCTTTTTCTCAAGAAGTAATTTAGAGTTGATCACACTCAGATTCAAGGTGTGTATTTCCCTAAGTCCTAACATGTGCAGAGTCAGTTTCTTGGGCCTTAGGTTTTGATACTTAAAATGTGCTATCAGCATTTTTCATCAAATATTGGAAGGATTTTTCACCACTTTGGTTTGAAGGTTTTATTTTACAACATTGAGATATGAAGATTTGAATTTAAAAATCAGTAATGGACATTGGACATAGAGTCAGTGGCTTTGGAACTATCAATATTGAGTCAGTGACTTTGAGACAGTTTTGGACAGTTTTGACCTAAGAATAACATTGACTTAAGGACTTTGAGCCTAAGAACATAGAGCTATGGACTTTTGAGCCTAAGGACATAGAGCTATGGACTTTGAGTCTAAGAACATAGAGCTATGGACTTTGAGCCTAAGAACAAAGAGCTATGGACTTTGAGCCTAAGAACATAGAGCTGTGGACTTTGAGCCTAGGAACATAGAGCTATGGACTTTGAGCCTAATAACATAGAGCTATGGACTTTGAGCCCAAGAACAAAGAGTTATGGACTTTGAGCCTAAGAACAAAGAGCTATGGGCTTTGAGCCTAAGAACAAAGAGCTATGGACTTTTAGCCTAAGAACATAGAGCTATGGACTTCGAGCCTAAGAACATAGAGCTATGGACTTTTAGCCTAAGAACAAAGAGCTATGGACTTTGAGTCTAAGAACAAAGAGCTAAGGACTTTGAGCCTAAGAACATAGAGCTATGGACTTTGAGTCTAAGAACAAAGAACTATGGACTTTGAGCCTAAAAACATAGAGCTATGGACTTTGAGCCTAAGAACATAGAGCCATGGACTTTTAGCCTAAGAACATAGAGCTATGAACTTTGAGTCTAAGAACAAAGAGCTATGGACTTTGAGCCTAAGAACATAGAGCTATGGAATTTGAGCCTAAAAGAACATAGGGCTATGATGGACTTTGAGCCCAATTAAAGAACAAAGAGTTATGGACTTTGAGCCTAAGAACATAGAGCTATGGACTTTGAGCCTAAGAACAAAGAGCTATGGGCTTTGAGCCTAAGAACAACGAGCTATGGACTTTGAGCCTAAGAACATGGGGCTATGGACTTTGGACCTTAGAAAATTGAATTAGTGACCTTGGACCTAAGAACAATTGGACATAAGAACATTGAGTTTGTGACTTGGGAGCCAAGAACATTGAGTTTGTGACTTGGGAGCCAAGAACATTGAGTCAGTGACTTGGGAGCCAAGAACATTGAGTTTTGATCTTGGACATACCTGGTCAGAACATTAAGTCAGTGACTTTGGAAGTCAGAATTTTGAGTTGTGGATATTGGACCTGAAATCATGGATGGTGTAGACCTAAGTCTATATATAGAGAATTTTGGTTGCTTAAGAAGTTGTAGATCATGTTTGTCTGTAGTATTGACAAGATATACCACAGTGTCAGACTTTCCCAGTAAACAGATGTGTGTTGTCAGTATCAGACATTTATTGATACAGATTGAGTCATTAGTAGGCCGATGGAAGTAAAATGGGCCCCTTGGTGTGTCAGATGGTGAGGATAGGGATTGGGGTACTTTTAAAGTTAAGACAACACAGATCCTGGCATTGATGTTTTCACTTCTCAACATATTCAGTCTTCATTACTATAGAAACAGTTGAACTGGATGTGACCCTGTTTGTTTCGTTGGCTAATAGCCTATTCCACAGTTACAGCATTTATTCTGGACAATAGGTTTCCTTCATATCAATGGATTTTGACAAGACAATGATAATTAGGATATGTTGTGATTATCTTATAATTCCAATCTGATATAGTATAATCGAGGTACGGACAAAAGCCCCCCCCCCCCCCCCCGGACATTAGCCCCTAGGACAAAAGCCCCTCTAGACAAAAGCCCCTTCACACTAATCAAAAAGTGGACAAAAGCCCCTTCATAAAAAAAAATGATATTTATTTTTTTAATGATTTTTAATTGCTACATATGCATAAGTCATCAGTGGCTTCGGCAAAAGCCCCTTCATAAAAAAAATGATATTTATTTTTTTATGATTTTTAATTGCTACATATACATAACATATATATGTCATCAGTGGCTTCGGCAATGTAAACAACCGGTTCCAACAACAACTACTTGAACTGTTACATAAATAATAAGCTGTTACACAGGTGTTTGGTAGGTTTTTATTGATGTTGTGTTCTCCTGGAAAGAAATATATCATTAATGACTTCATTGTTTCTTTGATTTTAAGTATAATCCTAGGGGCTAATGTCCGGGGGGGGGGGCTAATGTCCCGGGGGGGCTTTTGTCCTACACTCTAATCGAGGTACGGACAAAAGCCCCCCCATCAATACTTAATAACAGTTCATGCCTTCAATTATATCATCAGTACAATTCTTATGCTTTATACATTTAATAATCAGTCATATCCAGTTGCCTGGAAACAAACATGTTTATGAAATATGGAGCTAATTTTGTTTGTCACAAAGAAGGTAGGATAGACCCTTAAGTCAGTTTCTAACATATGTGTATATGCAGGGAAGATCAAATGGTGACATGCCACCTGCCTTACATCTATGGCTGACTACTGTGTTGTTACCACCTGTGGCCAGGAGGGATGGTACCAAATGAAAGCTCAAATTACACGGAACAATTTTCTTATAATTTTAATTCTTTATTCTCATCATTTGTGTGGGGTAACACTTTCTCCCAAATAAGCAAAGGCAATGTAGGAGGGCACACTGCAAATAATTTTGATGTGACTATCAATTTTAATTAGTTCTGTTATGAAGATTTCTTAGTCTGTGTCTCCTTTAGGCCTCCATTTAAAAAAATGTTGACCTCACAGTCTCATATGTATTGCATTCAGAGAAATATCTCATTATGATTAGGTTGTATAAAGAAGTGTTCCTTACAAAGAAATCCAAGCCCCTTGGGCCTTTTGTCAAAATAATGACTTCATCTGTTGCATTGGAGAAAAAAATGTCAACAACATTTCATTACAGCTTGCTGACTTCCATGGTCGTTCCTAATTACTGGAGAGATGCTGTATTGGAGGACTTCCCCAGACTGACCAGTTTGATGCGCTTACACTGTTAGCAGGCTGACATTTGGACTGGGCCTGTGGACATATAGCTGGCATTGAGAAACTATATGTGGACAAACTGCTATCTTAATACAGTATAGACAAAAGGGACTCTATATACAGGCATCTTAGTACACAGGGCAAGAAGGTCTCTATAGACAGGTATCTTAGTACACAGGGCAAGGGGGACTATATAGACAGGTATCTTAGTACACAAGGTAAGGGGGACTCTATAGACAGGTATCTTAGTACACAGGGTAAGGGGGACTCTATAGACAGGTATCTTAGTACACAGGGTAAGGGGGACTATTAATACAGGTATCTTAGTACACAAGGTAAGGGGGACTCTATAGACAGGTATCTTAGTACACAGGGCAAGGGGGACTCTATAGACAGGTATCTTAGTACACAGAGAGAGGGAGACTCTATAGACAGGTATCTTAGTACACAGGGCAAGGGGGACTCTATAGACAGGCATCTTAGTACACAGGGCAAGGGGGACTATATAGACAGGTATCTTAGTACACAAGGTAAGGGGGACTCTATAGACAGGTATCTTAGTAAACAAGGTAAGGGGGACTCTATAGACAGGTATCTTAGTACACAGGGCAAGGGGGACTATATAGACAGGTATCTTAGTACACAGGGTAAGGGGGACTCTATAGACAGGTATCTTAGTACACAGGGTAAGGGGGACTATTAATACAGGTATCTTAGTACACAAGGTAAGGGGGACTCTATAGACAGGTATCTTAGTACACAGGGCAAGGGGGACTCTATAGACAGGTATCTTAGTACACAGAGAGAGGGAGACTCTATAGACAGGTATCTTAGTACACAGGGCAAGGGGGACTCTATAGACAGGCATCTTAGTACACAGGGCAAGGGGGACTCTATAGACAGGTATCTTAGTACACAGGGCAAGGGGGACTATATAGACAGGTATCTTAGTACACAGGGTAAGGGGGACTCTATAGACAGGTATCTTAGTACACAGGGCAAGGGGGACTCTATAGACAGGTATCTTAGTACACAAGGTAAGGGGGACTCTATAGACAGGTATCTTAGTACACAGGGCAAGGGGGACTCTATAGACAGGTATCTTAGTACACAGAGAGAGGGAGACTCTATAGACAGGTATCTTAGTACACAGGGTAAGGGGGACTCTATAGACAGGCATCTTAGTACACAGGGCAAGGGGAACTCTATAGACAGGTATCTTAGTACACAGGGTAAGGGGGACTCTATAGACAGGTATCTTAGTACACAAGGTAAGGGGGACTCTATAGACAGGTATCTTAGTACACAGGGAGAGGGGGACTCTATATACTGGTATCTTAGTACACAGGGCAAGGGGGACTCTATAGACTGGTATCTTAGTACACAGGGCAAGGGGGACTCTATAGACTGGTATCTTAGTACACAAGGTAAGGGGGACTCTATAGACAGGTATCTTAGTACACAGGGTAAGGGGGACTATATAGACAGGTATCTTAGTACACAAGGTAAGGGGGACTATAGACTGGTATCTTAGTACACAGGGCAAGGGGGACTCTATAGACTGGTATCTTAGTACACAAGGTAAGGGGGACTCTATAGACAGGTATCTTAGTACACAGGGCAAAGGGGGACTCTATAGACAGGTATCTTAGTACACAGGGTAAGGGGGACTCTATAGACAGGTATCTTAGTACACAGGACAAGGGGGACTCTATAGACAGGTATCTTAGTACACAGGGCAAGGGGGACTCTATAGACAGGTATCTTAGTACACAGAGAGAGGGGGACTCATAGACTGGTATCTTAGTATACAGGGAGAGGGGGACTCTATAGACAGGTATCTTAGTACACAGGACAAGGGGGACTCTATAGACAGGTATCTTAGTACACAAGGTAAGGAGGACTCTATAGACAGGTATCTTAGTACACAGAGAGAGGGGGACTCTATAGACAGGTATCTTAGTACACAGGGTAAGGGGGACTCAATAGACAGGTATCTTAGTACACAGAGAGAGGGGGACTCTATAGACAGGTATCTTAGTACACAGGGTAAGGGGGACTCTATAGACAGGTATCTTAGTACACAGGGTAAGGGGGACTCTATAGACAGGTATCTTAGTACACAGAGAGAGGGGGACTCTATAGACTGGTATCTTAGTACACAGGGTAAGGGGGGCTCTATAGACAGGTATCTTAGTACACAGGGCAAGGGGGACTCTATAGACAGGTATCTTAGTACACAGGGAGAGGGGAAACATACACTGGTGTTTGGTACAAAGGGCGAGGAAGGCTTTATTGCCTTGAAACATTGCTGTTTATAGAAAAGGAAAATGGCTAGATAACAAATAGTTAGTGGGAATTTTACCAAGGTTAGTCTGAATTGTCCTTCAATTTTTATTTTGTCCATTTGCTGGAATACCTAACTATCTGTCTCAAGGTCCCAGCTGCTCCGGACCCTCCATTTACATGCAGACTCTTTCACCAAGAACATTTTCAGACCAAATTTGGCTTAGGACAGAGGAGCAGTTTCCTCCCAAAGTGAGGGTAGATATTGAGTATCCTTCTCTTTCAGTATAGATTGAAGGACTTTTAAAAAATTCGGTTTTAGACATTATTTGGTAAAATTTGGCACAAAACTCCAGTTTGTTTAAAGAATAGGATCTGATCCTCCTTCTGATATTAGATTGTACTGAAGGATTAATATCCCCTGGGTAATGAAGATTGTTATCCCTTGGGCAATGTAGGATTATTATCCCCTGGGTAATGAAGGATTATAATCCCCTGGGTAATGAAGGATTATTATCCCCTGGGTAATGAAGGATTATTATCCCTTGGGTAATGAAGGATCATTATCCCCTGAGTAATGAAGGATTATTATCCCCTGGGTAATGTAGGATTATTATCCCCTGGGTAATATAGGATTATTATCTCCTGAGTAATGAAGGATTATTATCCCTTGGGTAATGAAGGAATATTATTCCTTGGGTAATGAAGGATTATCATCCCCTAGGTAATAAAGGATTATTATCCCCTGGGTAATGGAGGATTGTTATCCCCTGGGTACTGAATAATTATTATATCCCCTAGGTAATGAAGGATTATTTTCCCCTGGGAAATGAAGGATTAACATCCCCTGGGTACTGGAGGGTTATTATCCCCTGGGTACTAAAGGATTATTATCCCCTGGGTACTGAAGAATTATTATCCCCTGGGTACTGAAGGATTATTATCCCCAGGGTACTGAAGGATTATTATTCCCTGGGTACTGAAGGATTATTATTCCCTGGGTACTGAGGATTATTATCCCCTGGGTAATGAAGGATTATTATCCCCTGGGTACTGAAGGATTATTATCCCCTGGGTACTGAAGGATTATTATCCCCTGGGTAATGAAGGATTATCATCCCCTGAGTATTAAATGGATAGTTATCCCTCAGGTACTGAAGGATTATTATCCCCTGGGTAATGAAGGATTATTATCCCTTGGGTAATGAAGGAATATTATCCCCTGGGTAATGAAGGATTATTATCCCCTTGGTAATGAAGGATTATCATCCCCTGGGTAATGAAGGATTGTTATCCCCTGGGTACTGAAGGATTATTATCCCCTGGGTAATGAAGGATTATAATCCCCTGGGTAATGAAGGATTATTATCCCCTGGGTAATGAAGGATTGTTATCCCCAGGGTACTGAAGGATTATTATTCCCTGGGTACTGAAGGATTATTATTCCCTGGGTACTGAGGATTATTATCCCCTGGGTAATGAAGGATTATTATCCCCTGGGTAATGAATGATTATTATCCCCTGGGTACTGAAGGATTATTATCCCCAGGGTACTGAAGGATTATTATTACCTGGGTACTGAAGGATTATTATCCCCTGGGTACTGAAGGATTATTATCCCCTGGGTAATGAAGGATTATTATTCCCTGGGTAATGAAGGATTATTATCCCCTGGGTAATGAAGGATTATTATCCCCTGGGTAATGAAGGATTATTATCCCCTGGGTAATGAATGATTGTTATCCCCTGGATAATGAAGGATTATTATTCCCTGGGTACTGAAGGATTATTATTCCCTGGGAAATGAAGGATTATTATCCCCTGGGTAATGAAGGATTATAATTCCCTGGGTACTGAAGGATTATTATTCCCTGGGTAATGAAGGATTATTATCCCCTGGGTAATGAAGGATTATAATCCCCTGGGTACTGAAGGATTATTATCCCCTGGGTAGTGTAGGATTATTATCCCCTGGGTAATGAAGGATTATTATCCCCTAGGTAATGAAGAATTATTATCCCCTGGGTAATGAAGGATTATTATCCCCTGGGTACTGAAGGATTATTATCCCCTGGGTAATGAAGGATTATCATCCCCTGAGTATTAAATGGATAATAATCCCTCAGGTACTGAAGGATTATTATCCCCTGGGTAATGAAGGATTATTATCCCTTGGGTAATGAAGGAATATTATCCCCTGGGTAATGAAGGATTATTATCCCCTTGGTAATGAAGGATTATCATCCCCTGGGTAATGAAGGATTGTTATCCCCTGGGTACTGAAGGATTATTATCCCCTGGGTAATGAAGGATTATAATCCCCTGGGTAATGAAGGATTATTATCCCCTGGGTAATGAAGGATTGTTATCCCCTAGGTACTGAAGGATTCTAATCCCCTGGGTTATGAAGGATCATTATCCCCTGGGTAAGAAGGATTATTATCCCCTGGGTAATGAAGGATTATTATCCCCTGGGTACTGAAGGATTATTATCCCCTGGGTACTGAATGATTATTATCCCCTGGGTACTGAGGATTATTATCCCCTGGGTACTGAGGATTATTATCCCCTGGGTAATGAAGGATTATTATCTCCTGCATGGGTAATGAAGGATTATTATCCCCTTGGTAATGAAGGATTATCATCCCCTGGGTAATGAAGGATTATTATCCCCTGGGTACTGAAGGATTATTATCCCCTGGGTACTGAAGGATTATTATTCCTTGAGTAATAAATGGATTGTTATCCCCTGGGTACTGAAGGATTATTATCCCCTGGGTACTGAATGATTATTATCCCCTGGGTACTGAGGATTATTATCCCCTGGGTAATGAAGGATTATTATCCCCTGGGTAATGAAGGATTATTATCCCCTGGGTACTGAAGGATTATTATCCCCTTGGTACATTTTTCTTTCTCTTACTAACAGCACGACTTATACTCTCATTCTAATGACACAACTCATTGTCATACTTATGACATGACTTATTCTCTCATGCTTACAACATGACTGAATTATTTCTTCATACTTACAATTAATTATCTCGTAATTATGATTTATTATCACATTCTTACAACTTATCATCATGTACTTAACATTTAGTCAAAGTGAATGCTGTATGAAATTATGATCGGAGATTAGATCACAGGCAAATATCATTGAAGTAATATTTTCATGAATATATATTTCCTATGTTATTTTAAGGTAGTTTACATGTGTTGAAATTATTAATGTCATCAAAATAAAATCTACATCATCAGTCTTCAACTGAAACAATACATTTTAGATTCACCTCCATCATGGCATGCTCATTTCTTTAATTGAAAACACAAAGTTGTTGAAGTGTGTAACACCTCTGAACTTCATTACTGATTTAGTGTGGTACTTTCTGTATGTAATATTCATGTATGCTTCTTGAAAATTTGGAACTTGATCTTGGAACAAGACACTTCTAATGATAGGCATTAGTCCATTAACACTTAAATAATTTCACTTATATGAGATATGTATATTGGTTGGTAATATGGAGCCACGCCGTGTCTTCGAAGAGTGTCTCTGTACGTGTACTCGATTCTGCTGCACCAGTCAATCCGATGCTGCAGCACACGCTCGCTGTGTATGTAGTTACTGTATTGGGAAGTTGACTGATAGCTTGGCTGGCTGAGCAGTTGGCAATGCAGCTTAGTGGCAGATAGAATGACTTGAGGTTTGTGGTGACTGAGGGTAGTCTCGAGACAGACACTCAACAACTTTAGGGCACTTCAGCTATCTCATTGATGACAGAGCGATGCACTTAGTGGTATTGATCCAGTTTTAAAAACAGAAAAATGTTTGACAAAAAAAAAATCAAATTGTCGTACCCTGTATCAGTGTATGGTAGCAGTGGTTTATTGTATACAGTGGACAGCAATGACTGTGAATGCATAGATCACACTTCAACAGTTCAACTTGTGACACTCTGGCAATTGATCTCCCGTGAGATTTAACCTACTGTTACCACGGATACAGGTAAGTATCTCTTGTACTGCTGTCTATCAAAAAACCAACACTCATGTGTTTATGTCAAAACTTCAATACAACATTTCATGTTTATTGTAGTAAATATTCCAGAATGTTGATGACAGATTTTATAAAAAAAAAGGATTTCTTTATATTCTCCAAAACTTAAATTCAATATCATATGCCATTGATAGATTTGAACTAGCTGCTACATGTTTTTTATATTTGTTTTTAAAACAATGTTTAATTCTTATGTAATTATTATCTTAAATATTCGATGTATAGGCACACTGCATCTTCATGCTTCTTTAGGCAAACTGCTGAACTTGTTGATTTTCTTTTTTATACCCCTGCCATGAAATTGGATTGGGGGGGGGGGGGGGGGGGGGGGGCATGTAAGTGTTACCCATGGCTATCATGTCCCATCCTGAACCAATGTAATTAGCTAATCCCAGGAACTGCTGATGTGATCCTCACCAAACTGTCTTTCAGGGTATTATGTGCCAGTGCATGGGGGCATTTATGTCCCATAGACATTTTCTACTTTATTTTACCTTTTTATATGAATCATTCTAGCAAGAGTCAAAACCTGTTAAATGCTTGTCAGTTCACGTAGAACACAAGCACTGTTTACTGATCAGCTAAATTTTTATCTAAAACCAATTTAAAGTGTGACCTTGACAAATCTGTGGAGATTTAAAAGCAATCTTTGTTGCAGCAGACAGCACGCTTTTGCAGATATCATTGATTGTCCATTTAATCATAGATTTAGATAACATTTCCCTTGGTGTTTATTTATATGGTATACAGGTGTATGCAGTATCAAGATCAGGTGTGCCAATTTTCATTCTCGATATAAGGTTATTATTTTGTAACTATTAAGAACAATCATTTTTTAAAAATCTATTTTGGTATTTCTTGACTTAATTACAAATGAAGATTGAAGACTGTCCTTGAGTAAAATGGCTCCAGAGTCCAACTGGGAAAATACAGCATATACAACTTTTCCTTCAGTTCCATAAAATTATCTTTGAAGCAGTCTTATCAATTATCTTCCCATAACTTACATGCTGCAAGTCATAGACTCTGTGTCATTACGATGTGTAAAAGCACCATTGAGTACTTCCTTTAAAAAGTTCTTTTTTGGGATTGCTTTTCAGGTGAGAAGGTCAAAGGTCAAGGTTTAATGTTATCATTTATAGATAGAAAATAGGTTACCGAATAACATCTTAGTTCTCTTAGGCTGATCAAACTAATAGGTTACCGAATAACATCTTAGTTCTCTTAGGCTGACCAAACTAATAGGTTACCAAATGACCTCTTAGTTCTCTTAGGCTGATCAAACTAATAGGTTACCAAGTGACATCTTAGTTCTCTTAGGCTGACCAAACTAATAGGTTACCAAATGACATCTTAATTCTCTTAGGCTGATCAAACTAATAGGTTACCGAATAACATCTTAGTTCTCTTAGGCTGACCAAACTAATAGGTTACCGAATAACATCTTAGTTCTCTTAGGCTGACCAAACTAATAGGTTACCAAATGACATCTTAGTTCTCTTAGGCTGACCAAACTAATAGGTTACCAAATGACCTCTTAGTTCTCTTAGGCTGATCAAACTAATAGGTTACCAAATGACATCTTAGTTCTCTTAGGCTGACCAAACTAATAGGTTACCAAATGACATCTTAATTCTCTTAGGCTGATCAAACTAATAGGTTACCGAATGACATCTTAGTTCTTTTAGGCTGATCAAACTAATAGGTTACCGAATAACATCTTAGTTCTCTTAGGCTAAAACTAAAAGATATCGTAGAATACCGACATAAAACAAAACCATAATTCTAACACAAAACCTTTAAAACAAAATATGAAAAAAAGATAGATTGACAAGGAGACACTTGAAAAATTACAACGAGAATAAGACTAGATGTTTCCAAAGCATCTTTAGATTCATCCATGATACCTGCCATACCAATCAAGTTTAAAGTCAAGGTCACTGGTACTGCAAAGAATGTCATTTTATGTACTTTAATTTGACCTGTTGATGCTGATCAAACATAACATGTATATATGTCATACATATGGATACCAAGTCTAGCTATCACCCCAAGAATTAGCTAGAATGTTTGGTTTGGTTTAGTAATGCTTAAAGTCCTAATCAGTTAAGGCCTCCTCTGTGTGGGAGATGCATGTGGAGGCTGTGGTATATTCATGTTTGTCTCCTCGTGATAGCGTGGAACTGATGCTAGTTTTTATAGTGTGTGATTATAACTATAGCGAGACATGTCAACGTGACTCCTAAATGGTTGTCAACTGATGCTTCAGATATCAGGAGATTTGGCATTGTACAGATATTATTGTGTAATGATTGTTCCTGTGTGTAATTATCATTCCTAATTGAGATTTGAGACGATTAGAGAAATAACAAAATGGCTGTCATGGCTGTCATCAGAAATTCTTTCTTGAAGGTATGTTCTTTATGGACAGATATTGTATCATTTATAGAAAAGAGTTATCTATATTAAGGTGATCTTTAAGGACATGCAGTTATCATTGATAGACGACAAAAAAAATTTTTTTTGTTTATACAGTAAACTCCGGTTTTCAAGAAGTCAGTCGGACCATGAAAACAACTTCGTAGAAACCGGACTTCGTGAAACACGACCAGTCCTCCCTGTCTAAAATTAGTCTCGATATATATACCGTTCACCAGCTGGCTAGCTAGGCCTAGCGTAAATGTGTAAACACGAACTGTATGATCAGTATTTAAAAACAACAATCACTGGACATTTTGTTAAACTTGTGTTACATTTTAATTATTATTTACAAATTGTTATTAACACAACGTAAGCTAAACGCATGCATTGAATCATGTGTACATTAGCCTATATACAGTACATGTGTACGTATCAGTTACACAGGAAAATATACCGGCGAGCGATCATCGAACTTTTTTTTTTCATACTTTCGTAATTTAGTCAGTCATTTGTTTCTGTTTTGAAGAATTATGACACTTGTCAGCAAAGTCAGAAAGTTTGGTGATACACGCAAACATTGTTTCATCGACATTCTCGCGTGACTCTACGAACATTTTTATTTTGTCAAAACTGTCCACGAACTCTACGAGAGTAGGAATTTTCAATTCAACCCCGGTATCACTATCGCTGTCCGACTCAGAGTCTTCCGATTTGTTATCCATTTTGTTTTTATCACGCACATTGTAGAACCATTTAAAAAGCGCTTCCTCAATATCTGAGTGGTTTGCTGTCCGTAAATACTTGCGTTTTGGACTGAAAGTTCCAGTATTAAAAGCTTTCTCTATTTGTGCCCGATTTTTCAACAACGTACTCAACGAGTTTTGCGGTATGCCATAAGCCTCCGCTATGTTTTTGTTTTTGATTGAATTCCTTTGTCGACATCAATCAAAATTTGGTGTTTCGTTTGAAGATCCAATATCTTTCTCTTTTTCGGAGTAGCCATTTTGACACCTTCCTTCGTGTATAAAGTGACAAACAAATGAACAGTGACTTGTTTTTACAGCGAGTTATATCGGGTAGGGTTAATGAGTTGTTTTCACAGTTCGTACATACAGGTAAATTATCCCGTGGGGACCCCCAGACCATATCGCACAAAGCGATAGTTCGTACATAGCGACTTCGTGAATACAGGATTAATTTACAAAGGTTTATATAGAGGCTCAGTAGGGGATTTTTAAAGACTTCGTGAAATGCGGTATATCGTTAAATCCGACTTCGTGAAATGTGGAGTTTACTGTAGAAGGATTTTTTTTTCTGGGAAATTATGAAACAAACTATAATTTTCTCCATAACTGTGGTTTCAAGGTATTTCTTTTTTGTGACTATTCCTTGAAAATAATGAAAAATAAGACCTCTCAAAAATTTGAAAGCTCCAAATAGACTAGCACTTAATAGATGTCTTTCACTGATTGAATATTATACAATCTCCAATTTTATAAGGATCTACTTAATTTAACGGAATTCCTTAACTTAAATTTTCCTCCATAGGAAAGCAATTTATTGTATTCAAGGAAAAATCTTAGATAAAGGAAACTTTCCTCAAATTATGTAATGCTTTCAAATGGAAAGTTTTAAGTTAAGGAATATTGATGAAACTGGGATCAGAAGGTGAAAGCAAAAATTGATATGATATATCGCAACATGTCTTGATACATTGTATGTGTCGATATAAGGTATGGATATGTTTGGACTGCCAAGTTATGTCTACCAAATAAACTGCCCAGACAAATCCTTGGACTTTTTGGCATACTTTGATTTTTTAATACTTTTGAATAAGAACAAGAGGAGACAGTCAGGCCGGGACCTCTGCCAGATTGGTAACACCTTGTGTGCCAAAATGTCAGTCGGACAGAAAGAACCTTGGAGATTTAAAAGTGTACCCAGCCATATCTATCTGGGATTACTTTGTAGACTATATGTACCTATGATAGTGATCACAAGTTTCTTTCTAGGTTCCCATATGTCTGTCACTCAAATATTACTTAGATGTTATGATGGTAGATAATTTCTGTCAAATCGCTTTGGATAACATGAGTTTTTGTGACAGAATATTTTCTGATGAAGTGATCTTTTTAAATCTAGCAAAAACTATCCAAATTTGAATCTCAAAATCAAAGTACCATGCAGAAGGTATTTTAAAGATTTGAATGCTTTTCCATATAGGGTTTACATATACAGACTAACATTGAAAGTGTGAAGAGATTTATTTATCTGATTCCAGGGTGACATGAAAGCATTCTTGCATATAAGGAAAAATCTTCAATGGAAAATGTTCAATCAAGGGATATTGATGAAACTGGGATCAGAAGTGAAAGCAAAAATTGATATGATATCTACAACATGTCTTGATATGTGTTGATATAGGGTATGGACATGTTACAGCTCAGATGATTAGAGCAGTTCGCCTTACGAGTTCAGGGATTGTAGGTTTTCAAGTCTCAATCTTGTCATTTCATTTTTAGCCGATCAGCATCAGATGGTGGGCTGTCTCAAATTGCCATTTGTCTGTGGTCCAGTGTCTGTGGTCCATCTTCTGCAGTCCATCGTCTGTGGTCCATTGTCTGTGGTCCACTGTCTGTGGTCCATCACATGTGGTCCATCATCTGTGGTCCATCCTCTGTGGTCCACCGTCTGTGGTCCATCGTCTGTGGTCCACCGTCTGTGGTCCATCGTCTGTGGTCCATCGTCTATGGTCCACCTTCTGTGGTCCATTGTCTGTGGTCCATTGTCTGTGGTCCACCATCTGTGGTCCATCGTCTGTGGTCCATCGTCTTCGGTCCATCGTCTGTGGTCCATCTTCTGGTCCACCGTCTGTGGTCCATCACCTGTGGTCCATCATCTGTGGTCCACCCTCTGTGGTCCAATTTGTCTGTGGTCCACCGTCTGTGGTCCATCGTCTATGGTCCATCGTCTAGGGTCCACCTTCTGTGGTCCATTGTCTGTGGTTCACCGTCTGTGGTCCATCATCTGTGGTTCACCGTCTGTGGTCCATCGTCTGTGGTCCACCCTCTGTGGTCCATTGTCTGTGGTCCATTGTCTGTGGTCCACTGTCTGTGGTCCATCGTCTGTGCTCCATCGTCTGTGCTCCACCGTCTGTGGTCCAGTGCCTGTGGTCCATTGTCTGTTGTCCAATGTCTTTGGTCCATCATCTGTGGTCCATCGTCTGTGGTCCATCGTCTAGGGTCCACCTTCTGTGGTCCATTGTCTGTGGTCCATCATCTGTGGTCCATTGTCTGTGGTCCATTATCTGTGGTCCACCATCTGTGGTCCATCGTCTGTGGTCCATCGTCTTCGGTCCATCGTCTGTGGTCCATCGTCTTCGGTCCATCGTCTGTGGTCCATCTTCTGGTCCACCGTCTGTGGTCCATCACCTGTGGTCCATCATCTGTGGTCCACCCTCTGTGGTCCAATTTGTCTGTGGTCCACCGTCTGTGGTCCATCGTCTATGGTCCATCGTCTGTGGTCCACCCTCTGTGGTCCATTGTCTGTGGTCCATTGTCTGTGGTCCACTGTCTGTGGTCCATCGTCTGTGGTCCATCGTCTGTGCTCCACCGTCTGTGGTCCAGTGCCTGTGGTCCATTGTCTGTTGTCCAATGTCTTTGGTCCATCATCTGTGGTCCATCGTCTGTGGTCCATCGTCTAGGGTCCACCTTCTGTGGTCCATTGTCTGTGGTTCACCGTCTGTGATCCACCGTCTGTGGTCCAGTGCCTGTGGTCCATTGTCTGTTGTCCAATGTCTTTAGTCCATAGTCTGTGGTATGGAACCCACAACACTAAAGCATAGAGGTGAACACTAGGTTTTGGGAGGTGAGACATTCATTGGTATTCTTGCCATTCAGTAATAAAGTTGGTTCATATGGAAAGGTTAGCTCATTTTAATTATGAAGGGATCTGGTGAGGTATCATGCTTAACCTTGTCCAATATGGCATTCCAGTGTGATGACACTAGATATTATGTTCCTGAATGTGGCCTAGTTATTAGTTGATGTACGTGTCTTCAAGATTGTAGAACACGAACTGAACAAAACCCATGGCTATCTAGTACTAACAAAGATATGAAGAATTCATGTAGAGCTATAAATTATAGCTACCATAATAACAAGACAATTCTTTCTCTGTTGAGGAAATAGGTCTCACAAAAGATTTATATTACTGAAAGTGATGAACAAAACAAAAATTTAATTTTCTAGAGTAACATTAATGGCTTTTCATAAGAAAAACAAAAAATTGTCTGAAACAGGAAAAATATTGAAACAGAAAAAACAGATGTAATATTTTGTATATTACCAAGACATTTATAGACAGCTGTCAGGCAATTGGTAGGTCTTATTGGTTGTCTGTACTCTCTACCCACATGCCAAGAATTATACACTAGAGATCGAGCCATGCATTCTAATGTATTGCGTCTTAATTGAGGTGATACATGTTCTGTTTACTGAGTTTTCTGAGATTATACCATTGATCGTTATACATATTACCAAACCAGTCTTTAAAGAACTGAGGCTTTCCTTGTTTTATTTCTACAAAGCCCTGTGTGAATATTACTCTGATAGATGTGAAGAGGTACAAAGTAATCCCCTTTTGCCTCCCAGAAAAAAAAATTCTGTGCAAAGAATCTGCATTATGATCATAGAAAGATAAGTGTGTACTTTTGTTGTAATGCTGTAAAGGTAAAGGCTGATTTAGATTCTCTTTCTGGGGGAAAACCTGAAAGTGTGTGTAGTTTTTCTCAGCTCACAGCACATGATATTTAAAGGTTTCTTTTTATCCTTTTACTTGTTTTTTGATATCTACGTTGAATGCTGCTTTTTAAAAGAATGTGTCAAAAATTTATTAAGAGTAAAAGTAAAATATTAGCAATTCTAAAAACTTGGATACAATAGTAATTATCAAACAAAACTGATTAATTCCACTTTAACATGTGATAGACATTTTGAAAATATTTCTATCAGGGAAAACCGTTTAGAAAATATTTCCATCAGGGAAAAACCGTTTAATTTATTGTCTTGTAAATTTGAAGGGACAATTTCAGACAACAATATGATTTAAGATACCTGATTCATTTATTATGAACATAAGTGTAATATTACACAATGGATAATTAAAGTGAAAAGATCAAACTTATAGCATAGATTAATACCAATGGAGATCATTATGGTGATAACAAGATACTCCTCGGATCTCTTATCCAGGACAGATTTCATTGATAATGTAGTAATTCTTTATAGGTATGTGGTGAAAATATTGATCAATCATCAGAGGGATTTGATTTTAATCAAGAATAAATATTGTTTCATGAATATATCAGAATTAAAACTGCTTGCATTAATTTTCAAAATGCTCAGTCTGCATGCAATATTGACAACCTAGGCTTTGAGAAATAAAACTGTTTCAAGCTTTCTGATGATCATGAACTTCAGTTGAGATAAACATTTGACTGACTTGTTTTGACGAGGGTCAATGATGTATAGGAATTGGACATCATGTTCCAACCAACAGCTGTCTACATCATTACAGAACTGTAATAACAAGTGTCCAGAAAAATTGGAGCAAACAATGACTTAATTGTCTACTGGAGCCCAATGCCCTTCTCCAGCCACAGACTGAGACATGAACTCAGCAAGTTTTCTTCCAATGTTCCGAGTAAATGCATCAAGTTACAGCAGGTACACTGCCACTTGGGTCAACTGTGATGTTCTAGACTTCCCAAACAACTGTTTAATTAATATAATATCACAAAGTCCGCAGTAATAGGAGTAGCACTTCATGTTAGACTCATAGTATTTTGACCCAAGTCAAGTTGTGGTCGATTGTTCTGTGAAGACGATATGATTGACTCGTATCTTTGGTGGTCAATAGTTATCATATTAACACACGGTAACTGTTAATGAGGAGTCTATAGAATCAACACATCATCAAGAACTACATGTTATTGACAGCTCGTCTTTTATCACTGTGTGTTGGTAAGTTAGAATTTCAATAGACTGTATCGTCCGATCGACTATTGAGTTCGGAGATCCATTATTGATATACAAATATAGACATTAGTTGTATCATTTTTATATGCCCTTCAGACAGATGTAACTGTGGTATGGTGTTGTTTGTCCATCCGTAGTAAACTTTGGATGGTCCAGAGACCACTCCTAAATATTTTATCAAATTCCTTTGAAACTTGGTAGGATTTATAATCATTATATGATACATTATTAAACCCCCCGCAACGAAGTTAGGGGGGGGGGGGGGGGGGGGGGTATACTGGAATCACCTTGTCTGTCCGTCCGTCCGTCCGCCTGTCACAAAATTTGTCCGGCTATGCATGCTCATTTCTTTATGGATTTCACTCAAATTTGGTATATAGTTAGAAGACCATATGAACTTGTGTCCCCTGCAGTGATTTTGCGATTTAGCCCTTTTTAACAGAGTTATGCCCCTTTTCATACAAAATGTGTCATAATTTTGTCCTGCTATGCATTCACTTAGTTTTTGATGGATTTTCTTGAAACTTTATACGGAGTTGAAGGACCACATGGAATTTTGCCGCCAGGAACAGCTTTTTCCTATAAAACCCAGAGTTATGACCCTTTATGTAAGAAATGGTTACAAGTTTGTCCCGCTATGGATTTATTTTGTTTTCAATGGATTTTCTTGAAACTTTTTACAAAGTTGAAGGACTGCATGTACTTGTGCCTCCAGTAAATGCTTTTTCTGAAAAAATGCTTTTTACATAGTTATGCCACTTTATTTGAAAAATGGTTATAATTTTGTCCAGTTATGCATTTCCTCAGTTTACACAAAATTGGTGTATAGTTAAAAGACCATATGGTGTTGTGATTTTCCCCAAGTAGTCCTTTTAAACAAATTATGCCACTTTTAACAAGAAAAATTGGTGAGTTTCATCCAACTGAGCAAATGTTCAGCTATGCAATCTGGCTATGAGAATGTCAAGTAATTTTCAATGAATCATTTGTCGTGACTTTTTGGAATGGCTGCCAGCTCAAGAGTAGTTACTGGATACAAAATCAAACAAAATTGAAGACAATGTAAGTGATTATGCCATAAATAGGCAGCTTCACAAAGTATCCAAACCAATCATGGAAAAGCGGGGGGTATACTTGTCACCCCCTCGGTGACAGCACTAGTTGTGTTTCTTTGAAGAGGAAGTTTGATTAGACTATTTTTGCCAAAGTTATTGCCCCTTAATTACTTCAGTATTTGATATTTTGTTCGGAGCTCTACTACATTTTTCGACTAATTTCTTTGAAGCTTGGAATGCATTATAGTCATGATATCAAGTTATGTTTATGACTTTGTAGTGAAAGGTAACATTTATATCACGCCAGCTAGCCACTCTTAACGTCATATGAAAGATAGTATATAACACTATATGGTATTCGACAAGTGTGTAATGTTCAGCGCCCAGTACTGTTGGTCTACTGTGGTCTGTGTTTGAAGAAATACTATAAATTCTGCAAGAGGTTGACCTTAATTATAACTTTTAATGAAATCAAGTTTACAAAACGAAAAAGATGAAAAACAAACAGAACAAAGAGATTACATATTATCAGGGCTTGAAAGCCTGGAATTCCTTGTGGATACAATATTGTATACGTCCTCTCACCAAACCATTATAGTCATCATTAAATGATTTTGAAATATTAAGCTGCAGGTGTACTGCACATCACCATTATATATGTCTTACTGATATGATGTGTCACGTTTTAAATGGATCTGCCGTAACAATTGTAGGATTTGATTCCACAAGATTTGTATCAGTGAAACACTGCAAAACAGGCAATAGTCCTTTTTGAAAGAGATGAAAACAACATGAAAATCAGGAAAATTTTAGGAGGAAATTGCAAACATAATTGGCAGTTATTTGTGACATGTGATAAAATTATCATGTTTTTACTACTACCTGTCAGTGAACTTAGAGCAGGGGCAAATCATTTACTTATGGATATTTATGTATATTTATTGGATAAAATGTGAACACGATGTATACTACCAATCATGTTCAGTCAGTGTATGGTCATCGCTCCTCTGCTCACTAATATCAGTATGTTACCAATTTCTAGTTGGATTCCATTACACTTAGATTAATTCATGTTGTATAATGGTAGATCTATAAAGAGCTATCAATATTAAGACCAGAAGTCACAATCTTTGATCCCTAAAATACATTATGCCAGGATCTGTTTCTGATACCATATTCAAAAGGTTAACAAGAATTCACATAAAATGTAGACCTTTTGCACTGATTGATAAAATCCCTCATCCTGAAGGTCTCCTTCAGGCGTACATACTGATTGTATTACTATTACTTTATGTAGAACTATAGTTACTGGTAAGATGAGAAAGGATGTACGAGGGTTTGTATAATTCGGGTACAGCACTTTGCCATGTTACCCAAGTAAATTACAGTACAATCAAAAAGCTTATTTGATTTTCCTCAATGATAAAATACAACACATGCTATTTTTAGGCTTGAACGTTATAATATTACTGAAGGCTTTATCTGGAGTTATTGGTATTCTTATAAATGCTATTGATGTCTGCAATACATGCTTGAATACATATAAATGTAAACACACAGTATACTGGTGGACTTGGATAGGGATTGAATGGTGTTTTTATTGCGTTAACGGTGGTATGAACGCAATGGGATACAGACATATTCTATGTAGTGTGTTAGATCACTAGATTACAGGGCAAATTTCCTTTTGATATTTTAAAAGATGGAAGGCAAGTGCTAGTACAAGTTCATTGTTTTTGATGTACAGGATGTTACTCTTGCTAACACATTATTGTACATAAATCTGCACCATCTTGTCTAGATAAATAAATACAAATGTTACATGTGCTCTGTTGTTCCTCATGCATACATATGTGTAACACCAAAGTTTGTTAGTGCTGCAGCAGCTTCAGTCCTTGAGAGATTTTGATCAAACTTAACACAGTCATAAATGACCATAATATCTTTGACAAGTTTGACTTTCTAGGTTATTGGTCAGGGTCAAGGTCACTGTTACTATTTTTGGAAAATCTTTGTCCGAGCTCTAGCAGCATTATTCCTTGGAGGATTTTGATCAAACTTACAAAGGACCATAATATCTAGGACAAGTTTGACTCTCTAGTGTAACGTATAGGGTTCTGTACGACAAAGAACAAAGTCTCTGCGATTAGTTTCTATATTTATTCCGTTGTAATGTAATGTAACAGTGACTTGCGCCACCTCGTGGACATGTATAGAAAGGTGTTATGCCGCCGGCACCTGACGCCAGACCCCGGCACCACCGGTTCAGTACGCCGGCACTTTTTAACCTGCTCCGGTATGCCGGTGCGTACCACCAGAGTACACAGGAATACCTGCCAAGTCTTCCCAGACTTCCGCTGAGCTACCTACATGTATCAAGTCTTCGCAGACTTACCTGCTCATATTAATCCTCGTACGAGAACGGAATGTCCCGTGCCGGCGTCGCCCACGTGTTTATACACATGTCCACGAGGTCGCTTACAACAAGGAAAATACATAACGCTTATATCCTGCAAAATAATGTACAATTTAAACCACAAGTTATAAAACTGCATAACGCTGATATAAAATGCATAAAGCTTATTTCAATAAATTACAGAAAGAGTTTACTAATGTGAATAATAAAAAAAAATATACTTAATTATTGCTTCCTTCACTAATGCTAAAAATAGATCGCAGTACGTAGCTGTCAAATGATACACATTATGTTTCACTAGGTTATTGGTCAGGGTCAAGGTCACTGTTGCAGAAAATGCAAATTTCTTTAAAAAATAATTACAGTCTAATATCAGAGGGAAAGGGGGGGGGGGGGGGGATTTAGGGGCCATGCGTATACCATCAAAGTCTTGTGATGTAGAGCATACAAATAAAACAATGATAGCTGGCTAATCTACTGAGAAAGACAATACTCTGTTTACTGATACAAAACCCCTATGATATGTCAGGTAAGTTACAGATGATGATGCTAAGTTAGCAAACCCATTACAGCTATAGGACAGGATCAATTGTATAACAATTACCCAGACTCTGCTTCCTTATAGTAGGTATGATTTCTTTATGGAAGTAATTATGGTTTCTAAATGACTAAGAGGTCATTCACTTGATACAGATTCTGCTTCGTCTCTCTCAAGACAATGGTGAATTAATATGTAGTGAAGTGTTGAGGAGTTCGATATAAACAAGTGATACTTGTTATCTAAAAAAGACTTGCCAACGTAGACGTAGTATGTCAGACTGCTACTGTGGCCCACTTCTGTTATGAAGAATAAAAAATGAGGCAAATATCATTTTCATGTGGAATAAAAAATGTATTTTCTTTGTATAATTATAAGCTGAAGCAAATATACTAATGGTAATGTGAAATGCTACTTTTACGATCTGTACTTTGTGACTCACATAGAAAAAAAAGGTATTTCTATCAATCAATTTGTGTTTGAGAAACCAAATTAGGAAATGCAAATAAGTTAGAGTATGGAGTTAATCTGACAGATCGCCTGTCTGTCAGTCAGTGTAGATATGTGTTGTATATAATATGTCCCTGTTGGTGCTATATATCTAATCATTACATCAGTATCTGACCAACGGCTGATCAATCTGTCTTTAAAAATGTGCACCAAAACTCGCTTGGCAGGGGTTCAAAACCTATTACCAGCCTTACTATATTCTGATATAGCCCTCTGGGACCAAGACTTGTCAAAATTAAGCCTTCAAAGAATTGATATTTCTTGACTTTGGACTTGATAGAAATAAAACCTAATGTTGTTTGCCCTTGCCTACATAGAACTTGGAAGTGATGGTAATTATATGACATATATACAATATTTATCCTCTAATAAGCCCAGGGGTCTTTTTTATGCACATAAAATTTGACAACTTTGGAGCTGACCATTCATATTGCAGTATAGACATTAATGGTCATATAACTAGGCATCAGCTCGATAATTACGGTAATATGGATTAGGTTACATTTTTAGTCCCCTACCGATGAAACCAGAGAGAACTTGCACAATAGGATTCCTCTCCATCTGTCTTGAACATGTGTATGTACCTAACACCAACGTTTGTCAGCGCTCTAGCAGCTTCATTCCTTGAGGGATTTTGATCAAACTTCACACAATGATAAAGGATCATAATTTGTCAGCCACCTTTTGTTTCAGGGTTTTTGGATCAATATCAAGGTCACCATTACTATTTTTAGAAAATCTTTTGACAGCACTGTAGCAGCTTCAATCCTTGCGGGATGTTAATCAAACTTCACACAGTTACAATGGACCATAATATCTTGGACAAGTTTGACTTTTAGGGTTTTTCGGTCAAGGTTAAGGTCACCATTACTAATTTTTAGAAAATCCTTCTCAGTGCCTTTAACATCTTAATTCCTTGAGGGATGATTAAACATCACACAATTACATTAAAGCAATAATTTCTCTACAATTTCTAGTTTCAGGTTTGTTCTAGGTCAATGCTTCATTCCTTTAGGGATTTTGATCAAACTTCACCCAATTATAGAACCATGATATCACAGACAAACAGTGATGTTGGGGTTGTTGGATCAAGGTCAAATTACAATTTTTAGAAAATTAAAATTGTCAGTACGTATACCTTGGAGGCTTCATTCCTCAAGAGATTTGGATCAAACTCATTCAGACACTTGTAAAGGACCGTAATAGCTAGCTATAGGTGGGGCCAGTTGCTTTAGCAATATATTAATCAGTATGCTTGTTTCATCTAATAAACACCATGTAGGAAAACTTAAAACTTTCCAAATTAATAGATATATAATGCTGTAAACGGGAAAGTCTGTAAACTATGGTGAAGTGATGACACACATGAGCCACAAAAGTGTGTATAGAAATCTTCACAATAATTGATAATACTGATTGAGTTGAGTGCCGTTTGCTGACTCTAAGTATAAATAAACATTTGTGAACCCACAGTTTTAGCTTGACATGAAAAAAGTCCAGGGCAGCTTTAATTGCTATACCCCAGCTTCAGCAGCGTCCATGGACAGCTAACTTCTTAAGTTTTTATAAAACAGTGTTGTGTCAGTACTGATAAGGACACAGCTTCAGAATATGGCATATGTGTCCTTGTGATCAGACCTTTGCATTGGTACTTCATTTTCAGACCAGCTGACTGTGACCTTTGACCTTCATTAAAGAAAACTATAAGCTTGGCCACTGTATATTAGCCATATGAGACAGCTAGCCGGGGCTTTGATATTTGACATTTGTGTTCATTGTGACTAGATCTTTCCATTTGTTCTACACTTGTGGACCTTAATGTGATGTTTGACCTAAGTTAAAAAAAACAAAATAAATTAGGAATTTCAACTCACTCTGTGAGCTGTGTTGAACTCTTGTTTGAGATAATGGTTTTGGTTTTTTTTGGACTGAAAGATATATTTACTGTCTAATACTGCATGATCATATGAAGAGGGTGTCAAAGATATATGTTTTATATAACCAAGCATACTTGGGTGCCAAAGACTACCATTATAGTTCTATGAAAGAAGGAATATTAATTTTGGGATCCACATCAGTAAGCTAAATCTACTTCAGTTGTAGCATGGATTAAGTCTTCCAACAAAGTCTGTTCTTCGTAAGCTGTAGAAAAGTTGAATTCTACATGCAGGCCCATTGGGACTCATTTCACAATAAATTTTTGTCAATGATAATGGAAGTCCCTCAACGAAGAAATCAAACATTAATTAATTCTTAGCCATGTTCTGACATCACTAATTCATTAATGAAGAATTAAAAACCAATCCTTGTAATTTAGTGGATTTATAGATCAAGCTTGATGATTAAAATTATTCAGTAACAGCTATATAAATCATTCAGTCTGCCTGATTAGATCTAATCTGAGCCAACTATAATTGCATTCCTACATTAAAACATATTTGTTGCAGATCATTGACTCGTACACATTGTTATGAATAACTGAAACCTTGATATCATTAATTCCAGGAGAAACTACCTGAACTTACTACAGCTAGGGGAATTCCGGGGCCATCTTCATTTCTCCAGTTGTTCAGCTTTAATCATCATTTCAAGTCCATTTATAGGAAATTAATATGATGCTCTGAATAGAATGCTATCAATCAGCAGATTTAAGTGACATATGAACTCAGATTTTACCATACTTGATTAGGTTGAAGACTTGGGTCCCTACGTCTGTACTATCAGAGGAAGCTGTCTGTCGATCAGGTTGAAGCGACCAGAATTCCACTGTGACCTCCTACAATCCTCCAATGGTTCTCAACTTGACAGGAACCAATTCCAATTTACGTAATGAAGTTTTAGATGATTCTTTAGTCCAGAGATCTCTCACTAGGTGGCCATGGTTGTAGGAAATCTCAGATTCTAGCCTTCTATGTTAACATACTCTTGTTCCCCTGATGAAAAGATAAAACTGTGTCTGCAAGTGTAGTTCTTAAATTAAGTTAGCAAATAATGTTCCATTGCTTTGATAGACCATTTTGGATGTCTTATTAGATCTGACAGGAGCAGCCAGCTCACAATGAAACGAAATGTTGTGTCTAATTGCCACCTTTCAGTTTTAATGTGCAACATCACAAATGAGACCATGCAATGATGTCTATATAAGGTACAAATGTATACTGAGACAAGACCATGCAATGATGTCTATATATGGTACAAATGTATACTGAGACAAGACCATGCAATGATGTCTATATAAGGTACAAATGTATACTGAGACAAGACCACTCATTGATGTATATATAAGGTACAAATGTATACTGAGACAAGACCATGCAATGATGTCTACATAAGGTATCCTGAGACAAGACCATGCAATGATGTCTACATAAGGTATCCTGAGACAAGACCATGCATTGAGACAAGACCATGCATTGATGTCTATATAAGGTATCCTGAGACAAGACCATGCATTGATGTCTATATAAGGTATCCTGAGACAAGACCATGCAATGATGTCTATACATAAGGTATACTGAGACAAGACCATGCAATGATGTCTAAATATAGAGTATATACTGAGACAAGACCATGCAATGATGTCTATATAAGGTATCCTGAGACAAGACCATGCATTGATGTCTATATAAGGTATCCTGAGACAAGACCATGCAATGATGTCTATATAAGGTACAAATGTATACTGAGACAAGACCATGCAATGATGTCTATATAAGGTACAAATGTATACTGAGACAAGACAACCCATTGATGTCTATATAAGGTACAAATGTATCCTGAGACAAGACCATGCATTGATGTCTATATAAGGTATCCTGAGACAAGACCATGCAATGATGTCTATATAAGGTATCCTGAGACAAGACCATGCAATGATGTCTATATAAGGTACAAATGTATACTAAGACAAGACCACTCATTGATGTCTATATAAGGTATCCTGAGACAAGACCATGCATTGATGTCTATATAAGGTACAAATGTATACTGAGACAAGACCATGCATGCAATGATGTCTATATAAGGTACAAATGTATACTGAGACAAGACCACTCATTGATGTCTATATAAGGTATCCTGAGACAAGACCATGCATTGATGTCTATATAAGGTATCCTGAGACAAGACCATGCAATGATGTCTAAATATAGAGTATATACTGAGACAAGACCATGCAATGATGTCTATATAAGGTATCCTGAGACAAGACCATGCAATGATGTCTATATAAGGTATACTGAGACAAGACCATGCAATGATGTCTATATAAGGTATCCTGAGACAAGACCATGCAATGATGTCTATATAAGGTATCCTGAGACAAGACCATGCAATGATGTCTATATAAGGTATACTGAGACAAGACCACTCATTGATGTCTATATAAGGTATACAGAGACAAGACCATGCAATGATGTCTATATAAGGTATACTGAGACAAGACCATGCAATGATGTCTATATATAGAGTATATACTGAGACAAGACCATGCAATGATGTCTATATAAAGTATACTGAGACAAGACCATGCAATGATGTCTATATAAGGTATCCTGAGACAAGACCATGCAATGATGTCTATATATAGAGTATATACTGAGACAAGACCATGCAATGATGTCTATATAAAGTATACTGAGACAAGACCATGCAATGATGTCTATATATGGTATACTGAGACAAGACCACTCATTGATATGTTTATATACTGTATAATGAGGCCATTCCTTAGAAAACAATTCTTTTCAGAACACATTTTGGTCCTAGAGAATTTAAGGCTTGTGAGAATTCTGCTTTGCTTGATAAACAAATCTTGTTTTAAAATAGCCCGACAGCTAGCTTGAATTAGATATTCCATATGACATCCTCATTATAAGACTTTTATAAAAGACTAAATATCTGGAATGTTTTTTGTGAAATTAACTCTTTAGATGGATAGGTGCAATTAACTTATCTTACTTATAGTTAGAGTTTGATCGTTCGAAAGAGTAAAAAGTGAACAATTCTTGATATAATTTTCCCATTGCAAAGACTTAATGTATAGAGAATATAGCATCACAGCTGTCTATCAATCCATCCTCTCTGTGTAAAGTCTTGTTAAGTATAGATGATATAGAATCACTGCCATCTATCAATCCGTCCTCTCTGTGTAAAGTCTTGCCATTGTTGATAATCTGTCATACATTATTCTCTGCCATGAGAGGAGTAATTATTACCTACTGATTTTCAAACTCAGATCACTTAAGTCATTTATAATTAACATGTCTGTACTATACAATTCAGAGAAAGCCACTCTGTATATATTATACCTAAACTTAACATGCTTATGTCATGAAAGGATGACCCCTTATGGTTTTGATATCAAAGATGGCTATTTGGGATTAAGTCAGATGTTTGTTGCCATGGGGATGTTCTGTTTATAGTGTAAGTCATTGTTTTCCTCAGCTTGTTTCGCTACACATCAACATCCTAAAAAAAACAAAAAAAAACATTAAGTATAAAAACCTGTGTTCTCAGTCCGATTTGATCTACTGTTCTCTCCAAAGTATATTTGTCCGGCGTTGTGCGTCCGTAAACAATTTACATTTTCTACTTCTTCTCCAAAACAACTGATTCAAATTCAATGATATTTGACAGGAGGCTTCTAATTATTGGCCAAAGATCAACCAAAATTGTGAATTATATGGTCCCAACCCACCAGGGGCCTGAGAGGTGCAGGGGCCAAAAAGGGTCAAATTAACTGAAATTTCAAGAAACTTCTTCTCAAGACCTAAAGAAGGTAGAATCAAATACTGTTCAAAGATGGAAGGGTATTAAGGTGCTTTATTACCAATATTGTGAATTTCATGACTCTGGGGTCAAATGTTTGCCCCTGGGGAGGGGGTAATTTTTACTATAGTTTACATAAGGAAATCACATTTTTGACTTTGGCGACATATAATATAAGATACAGATCATTTGTTTGATTTCTATTGGAATTCATTTTAACTTTCTTAACATTATCAGCACTTGATGACAGCTTGATGGTACTGTATATGCACATGTTTGCCCTGACCAACCCCCCAGGGGCTTATGGGCGGGGCCAAAAAGGGTCAAATTAAACTTCTTCTCAAAACCCAAATCAGGTAGAATTTGACTCTTCATATATGGAAGGGTCTTAAGGTGCTTTACTTAAATTGTGAATTTCATGACCCTTGGGTCTCACATTGGCTTGGCGAAGGGGTAAACTTCCCTAAAGTTTATATAGGGAAATCACAATTTTGACTATCATTTGTTCGATTTCTATTGGAATTTTTTAACATTATCAGCATGGGATGACAGCTGAATGGTATGGACATGTTGGCCCTGACTGACCCCCTGGGCTGATGGGCAGGGCCAAAAAGGGTCAATTGAATTAACTCAAATATTTCAAAACTCTGGTGACCATTAAGGCCCATGGGCCTTTTGTTATATGAAACAGTTTCAACATTGTTCCAAATGTGTTCACCTTCACTTGGAAGTAGGTCAGTCGAATTGATACACATGCCTAAAGATTGTAAAATACAGCTGTTTTCTGTCACTGCTAAATACAGCAAAAATATATGTAGACGGTGTATTCTGACAACATGGATGCCATTTACAGGATAAATATATATGTATAATTGCATGTGTTTGAACTGACACAAAGTGACAAAACACTACAATATTGATTGAGACCGGTGAATCGGCCACACCTGATCAAGTCAAAATGGCACTCATTATAGGCGATCCTTTTAGCAATTCAATGTTGCCAATGTGTTGCTCATAATTTACGTGGGAAGCCAGAGAAATTAAACTTTCTATTATCATTCGGTAGTAGTGCCATTTTGACATTGATAAAGGAATCAACCCAAATTTCTGATGTGACCTTTTCATGTTGTGTATGATTTGTGTTTAATTTCCTGCATTCTATTCAGTCAAGAGAAATGTTTCCGTCAGATCAAGCTCTCCCTGGCTTATGTGACTTGTTGTCTATGATTAGGTATAGAAACTATAATTGCCAAAGATTAGATGCAAATTGGAAGTTTCAAGCTCCACTAACAGAGCACAGTTTTCAATTATGTTCTTTAGCCTAAGCACTCTCTCAACGGGCAAATTAAAACTTGTGAAAAATGGAAATACCAAACAAGGTAAAGATTTTCTCTAAAAATTTAATTGTGATCTGAGCTGAATACCTGTGAAAGTCTTGGTTCCACTATACAACATCAGGAGCACACTGTTAAGTATAAAATCTACCCCACAGCATGTCTGACTCTGACACTGCATTTGTAAAGCAAGAACAGAAAAGCTATAGTACTGGCCAATTCACAGACACAAAGTATGGCCCACACTTTGCATATCACAAAAAAATGACACTAGTGTGATCCATACTTCATATATCACAAACACAGACACCAGTGTGGTCCATACTTTGTTTATCAGAAATACTAATGCCAGTGTGGCCATGTATATCTACTGGTACATGGCTGTCTTGGCCCTAATATATATATATACATGACTGTATCAACAACAGTTGTGACAGTCTGGGCCCTAATATATATATACATGACTATATCAACAACACTTGTAACAGTCTAGCCCTCTTTTTATTGATCAGCAACAAATGAATTCCTCCAATGATACATCAGAAGTTCAATTTTTAACCATTAACCATGTGTATGATGTAGGCCTCCTGCAGTTCAAGCATATTTGTCATTTTTGATGAGAGAGTATGACCACAGTCAGATGTCTGTGATTTATAATTCATAACCAGAAATTGTCTGGCTTTTCTAACCTTTGCCTTTAGTTCAGATCCATTGATATAGCATGCAATTGAACTAGTACATTTGGTCCAATTTCCATTCTGATTGAAAATGAGTACTTTTATGTTTGATCATAACATCAAAATATGGTTAAATTTGATACAATTTGGAGTGTATCAATCATTTATATTAAATTTTGTTCAGAAAATTTGTGTAAAGTTTGTACAGAAAAAAGTTTAATATATATATATATATATATATATATTTCATGGTATGGCATTGCATGATTGGGACATATCATAATCTTTCTGGCTGCAAATCTCCTTGTTCAGTTTTCTAGATTGTGTTTTCTTTTCCAAACCACAAATTCAATAATATTTGAAAGAGTTATTTATAATTCTTTGATTTTTAAGTATTTTCACTTTGTACAAAAACTCTTCTCCTTCTCAATTTTTGACTGCAGATCTCTTTGAGACTTTATAGTCTTGATTTATAGTTTTACATTCCTGATACACAATTTCATGTGAAGTTATTGACGGAGTTATTGACCTTTGATTACCGGGGTATTTCAGTATGGACTGAAGATCTCCTCCTGTCCAGGTTGGCTACATTTCCATACGTTAATGTATTTTGGTAGAAGAATGTCTATATGTAGAATTAGATGAATGTGTGATAATTACTCTGCCTATGGTTCTCTTTGCTATCTAAGCTTTCACCGTATTTTAAATTGCATGCATTTTGTGAAATGTAAATTATTGTATTAAATCATGAATGGAAATTGACAAGGAAATTAAATATTTAATGAATATATAATTATATATTTAAATATACATCCGAACAATTATTCAAATACCTCCTGCATTAAACCATTGTGAGTTAGCCACTTGTGCACGCTGATCGTAAAATTCAGTCTCCATAAAAACGAGTTACTGCATGACCTCCAGTTTGTGGAAATCAAATTTATAAATAAAATTGAGCTTTATGATTTAATTTCTTGAATATGTCTTATTCTAAATTCTTGTTTCAAACTAGGGGAAGATAATCTATTATTAGAATTTTTGGCCAATTTTCTTTACAAGAACTTTGAGCTGGTAGCCACATTTAAATGTTAAGGAGACATCACCATTATTAGGACATGTCCCAATTATATATTCTGCAAGTTTAAATTTCATTTCCTACCAAAACCTTTAACTGCAGGATGTCATTAACAATAAAATCTATGTTTCCTGCTGTTAATTACCTGTTAATTACCTGTTAATTACTACCTGTTCATTGTATCCTCAATGAAGTTTTTGGGTTTTTGGTTAGATGCATATGGAATTAAAATATTACAGTTCAGATTTGGAAGATGAATAGCAACCTGAGCATTTCAAATGAAGTATCTGAAGTTTAGGAGACAACACATAATTTATTTCCTAAGCTATCAGTTTTACTTGTCCTTAAATAGATGTGGAAAGGTTAAGAGGAAGACGATTAATTAACTCACTGTTTGAAAAACAAATTGGCTTTTCAATAAAATATTGCAAGTGTTCCTTTAGTTCTAGGGTTAAGGCTTCAGAAAGTACATTTATTCAGGAGAATACATCTCCATCAATCACGTCCCACAGGCATGAGGCCCAAATTTCAATTTGTTTCAATTGATGAATGGTACATTCATGAGGATTTTGCACGATCTGGGAAGTGAGCGATGGCATTTCATGTTTACATAATAGCATAAAAACTCATGTATAAAAAAAAATGCAATTCTATGAGTAAACTATTTTTTAAGGAATTTTGTTTTGCTGAAAAATTGGCAATGGCATTATACATTTCATCTAGTAAACATTTGATGTTACTTCCTCATTTCTTTGTAAGATATATCTTCATATCTAAATGTATTGCTTAGAGGGTAATCTGACAAAAAATGAAGCATGTCTTCTTAAGAGAGCTGATCCCAAAATGATATCATTATCTTTACAAAACTTCATGCAAAAAGTAATATCAATCATGCAAGAGGTTGCTCTGAGGGGTTTTCAGAAAGTTGCTGACACAGCTTAAGATTACACTATCAGAAAGAATGGTCTATTGTTTTCTAATCAATTGATTGTCTCTTAATCTTATGACTGCCTCTGCTTGGGTATTGGGAATTTGATAGAAAACACAGTTATTGCAGTCCTCAACAAGGTCTTGGGAAAACAATCTGGTTTCAATGAAATCTTAGCCATTGTCTTGATGAATTCTTCAATCTTTTTGAACTTAGACATAAAAATGATTGAAAAAAAATCAATTAATTATTATAGCAAAAGTTAATTACTCCTGTCCTTTGAACGCTTTTAATGTTGTTATTTTGCAGGATCGAAAATCAAGGTTCATGCAGAGTTATGTCCTATTTCAGACAATAATAAGACTTTACTCATTTTTCAAACGATAGCTGAATGGCCTTCTGGATCAATAGACAGTATTAGGCCACTATAAATACTTCAGGGACTTCAAAGGTGCTAGTTGTCTTCCTAATGGTATTACATTATGTTTATATCTGTCTTAGCGTGTAATCAAATAGAAAAGAATTTGTTGGTAAGAAAATCAGGAAAGGTAAGAATTTGCCCTTGGCACTTTTCTATATTAACAAGGAAGATATAAGAGGTAAAACAGTGTATAAAGGTCAAGGTAAGGATGCATTTGTCAAATCGAAGGTCATCAGGATAATTGGCTGAAAATGAAAACCACTGTTGATCATTCTTTATTATTTACTTAGAATAAATTATTTCATGAAATTTAGAATGATGAATACATTTTAAGTAAGTTTCTGTAGATTGTCTCAGAATCAAGTTGTCCAAAATTTATGAAAGATCACATGGTGATGCTCTGTGATGGATGTACAGATCTGTAAATATAGTTATATAGATTTCTAATGTCTAAGATAAATAGAATCGGGAATATACTGTCAAAGGTACATCAAGGCCCTTATCAAATGTCAAACCTTTACATGATGTTACACTGATTTGCAGATGTGAAGTTAATTTCTTAAAAGTTCACAGTTATGTCAGGTCAATGCCACTATTACTATCAAAAGAGCCAGGAATAGAATTTCAAAAAATACATTGTATCAGATAGGGTCATGTTGGCCGAGTGGCTAAGGTGTCCCGACATTATTCACTAGCCCTCCACCTCTGGGTTGCGAGTTCAAAACCCACGTGGGTCAATTGCCAGGTACTGACCGTAGGCTGGTGATTTCTCTCCAGGTACTCCGCTTTCCTCCACTTCCAAAACCTGGCATGTCCTTAAATGACCCTGGCTGTTAATAGGATGTTAAACAAAATAAAACTTAACTATATCAGACTCTTACACTGAAGTATAAACTTTCTAGAATGTCTCATTGTTAACTGTGATTACCTCACCTGCCCGACATTTGAACAACTTCTTCTCAAAATCCAAAATCTAAGAGGCCTAGAGACCTGATATTGGTCATGTGTCATGCTGGGATGAAGGGGTACGAAGTTTGTTCAAATGATTGACCTTGACCCTCATTCAAGGTTACAGGGATCAAATATGGTGAAATCTTAAAACAACTTCTTCTTCATAACCAAGAGGCCCAAGGACTTGATATTGGGCCTGTAGCATGCTGGGGTGAAGGGCTACTGAGTGTGTTCAAATGAATGACCTTGACCTACATTCAAGGTCACATATATCAAATAGGCTGAATTCTTCAAACAATGATTTCTCGATAGCAAAGAGACCTGGTATTAGGCCAGTTGTGTACTGGAATGAAGAACTAGAAAATTTATTAAACCTAGCCTCACTGATATTTGAATAAAGTGGTCATCAGCATAGTATCTCCAGAAATAATCTAAATCAACTTCAAAGTTACTGTAGAGCCAGGTGAGCGGTACAGGCCCATTGGGCCTCTTGTAATGTGGACATAGATACCTACATTGCCTACTCGTGTAGTCTATATTTTCACTTACGGTAGGTTGTAATGAGGACATATTTTCACAGGAGATGAAGTCAAATCTTTTAAAGAATACCAAACCTAATAGACTGGCTTCTCAAGCCATTTGTTATGAACTACCCATGATATTAATCTCCGATTGTGGATAAGATCTGAAGAGAGATCCTTCTGTTTGTAGGCCATCCTGGAGCTCTAAAGTAGCATTCCACTCCCTTAAATCCTCTACTGATGTAACATTTTCATTAGTGCAGACTTGTTGCAGATAGCAGAGGGATGAGCTTTTGTATAAACACAAGTTGTTCTGTATATGACCATCCATTGCATTTATGACCCTAACAAAGTTTCTGAATGAACATTTCATGTTCTACAGTACAATATCAATATCATAATTGTTTTTGGCCTGTTAGACCAGATATACAGAACATATTGTTTGTCAGTGTGGATCCAAAATCAACACTTCTTTTACTGTACAGTGTGTGTAAGATTTAGAATAATAATTCAATTTTGTTCAATATTCTGTTTGCTCAATGTGAAAATTGTCTGACATTAATGTAGATATATCAACTCCCAAATATAAATTGTTGGGGAAAATGGCTGATTTGCATGCCATAGCAGTATATTTTAGTCCAAAGTACACAAAATGAAACCAAGCATTTTGTAGATTAATGTTTATGGCCTATTATATTGATAGTTGTACAATTCTAGGCTGCAGAGCCTGACAACATGGAATGCTGTCCTCCCATAATGCATGTTCACACTGCAGCAAAAGGAAACTAGTGATAAGAGCGCCCTCTATTGGATGTGAAATGTAATACAACAGGACTTCCTGGGGTATCATGTTAAGACTGGGCTCTCTGTACTGCAATACATGTACTTAAGATATTTACGGTGTCACTTTTCCATTTTGATAGGAATGCTGTATAAGTTACTAAGATATTTACGGTGTCACTTTTCCATTTTGATAGGAATGCTGTATAAGTTACTAAGATACTTACGGTGTCACTTTTCCATTGTGATAGGAATGCTGTATAAGTTACTAAGATATTTACAGTGTCACTTTCCATTGTGATAGGAATGCTGTATAAGTTACTAAGATATTTACAGTGTCACTTTCCATTGTGATAGGAATGCTGTATAAGTTACTAAGATATTTACAGTGTCACTTTCCATAGTGATAGGAATGCTGTATAAGTTACTAATATAAGATATTTACAGTGTCACTTTCCATTGTGATAGGAATGCTGTATAAGTTACTAAGATATTTACAGTGTCACTTTCCATTGTGATAGGAATGCTGTATAAGTTACTAAAATTATTATGATACACCATTGTATCAGAAGTTCAGAGATTTGCTTTTAAATTTTAAATTGTTTTTATTTTGAGTCAAATCATTACTTATACACAGGTTTGTAGATCATGTGAATGATATCGCATTTGTATTGTTATATAAGCCTAAAGGGGCCAATTCAACAGTCATTAATCTCTGACTCAAGTCATTTAGGACCAGACAATGAAATAGGCCTATAGACAGGGATTGGCTTAATTATTTCTAGACTATGAGAGCTTATTGTTAGAAAGATATGTTAACTTTCAGCAGTGTATTGAGGATCTAATGCCTGTACTATTGTGAAAGTTTGAAAACTTAGCACAAAATAACAATTAACTTTTAACATTTAAAGGGGAAATGACTTCACTTAATTTTTTCTGTTTTCATTGCTGGTCAAATTCATTAAACTAATTTTCTCACTGCGGGAAGCTTTAACTGCAGTTGTTGTATATCTCTACAAAATCAATGTTTCAAGTCTCGGGTGGTGATATTGTTGTGTTAAAATCACAGGGTTATGGTGCTTGTCATGTACTAAAAATACTATTGTTATACTAGAGTTGAAAATTACATTTCACAAGCTGCAGAACATGTGGGTGATGCAGGCCCATTGGGCCTCTGTGTTTAAATCATATCAGAAATAGAAAAATGTCGGCCAGTATTTAGGTCACTGATGGTGATTTATGATACATATTCACAATGTTGCTGATATTGGTTTTATAATATTAAGTTAATCCCTATATACACTGAAACATTAATCTGATCGGGATAGACAATATACCCTGGTATATATATATATATATATACACACTCATTAGTGAGAGGAATTACGATATATTTTTGTCCCATAAAATGTGATGATCTGCGACACTGATTTCCGTACTAATAAATTGTCAGCCTAAATGAACCTGTACACACACCACATCAAGGCATGGGCCATTTTGTTTATCCAATATTCCTGATAGACCCATTAGCAGCTGGTAACAGCGTACAATACTCATTTAATATTAGATTATTGTTGACGGTGGGTGGCTATAGACTGACAGCGATCCTAATAGTGTCGTTCTGTTGAGACAGAGATGTAGGCAGGAAGCTAGTCAGAATAACAGCTTAAGTTTTGTTGTTATATGAATTACATCTATATTGATAATGTTGAATGTAAATGCCACTTCATATAAGTATTTTAGTAAACTTGTGTCATGGATTTAGCACACTTTAGTCCAAAGAACTAGTGAGTTAAGTATACACCATGGCATATCAACTGGTGTCTGTCAAAAGGCGTGTATGTTAGGAACCATGATTGGAATTTGATCAAATTTGGTCTGGAGCAGACTGGGGATAGGAACCATTACTAGGAAAAACCAAGGTAAATCTTAAAGTCCTTCTCCTGTAAAATGTGAAATAAACATGTTTCTCTTCTGTAAAAATAAAGGAATAGTGACAACTGGTTGGATCATCATTGGGTGAAAGTAACTGAGGGGCAGGATAAATAAATTAAGTGGTTTTACACTCATTCCTTTTTAATAGAGGTATAAATTTTACCAAATTTGGTCATAAACATTTTTCGATTCAATGGAATTACAGTTATAATATTTAAAGCTTCTGATCCTCCTCTATAGGCAAAGAATATGAGGTTCTAGATATAAAACATTTAGATTTTCTAGCTTTAATTCTACTGAACAGTAACTAGGAGATTCTTAATTGCTACACATATGAGTGTTTAGACTCAATTGCTAATGTGCAATAATTGAGTCCGATGTTCTAGGTACTGACATAGATTTGATTTAAATTTTATTGCTACTGACGAATAAGTTTGATTAGGAATAATATCACACATCTAGTCTGATTATGGGATTCTTGTAACGTTTAGCTTCAAGTGTAATTTTTACTGCAATGAGGTACTTCTGATACTTAAATCTGCTGAACACTTTGCCTCACTCACTACTAAGATAACCAAACTTTCAGCCAGTGTGTGATAGCTCTTACATGTATAATTATTGTTCACGGCTTATCTCCAAGCCTTCCCCAAATTGGTAATGACATTAGAATGTTCTCCGGATAACCAGGTAATCGGTAAAATAAGCAAGCCATATTTAGTGGGATTCATGGACCAATGTGGTGATAACTCTCGCCTGATTGATATAGAATAGATAGACTTTATCACATGCATCCTAATGTTTCATTAAAAGCGGGTTAACTGAATCAATTTACTGGCCTGTCGAGGTACATATAGTGAATCTGTGCTTTACTGATAAGAAATTCAATTTGTGGTAGTATTGGGGATAGTTTTAGTGCATCAAATTTGTCTGAAGGAAACGCTAATTTGTGGTGTTCAAATGATGATGCCATCTAGAACTGCACCCGAAGTATGGGATTTATTTTCTGTTTAATCTATAAATAGGTTATAGACACTGACAGTTTTATAAATAAAGATAAGGATTCTGAAGGTGACCTTTATTAGACAGTGCAGGTAAGAATGCAATCTTGCACTAAACATTTTTGTGAAGTTTTAATATTAAAATAAAATCACATATACTGATAAGACGGACACTATTTTTTACACATAACTGGTTATAGTGGTTATTCATGGTTGTTCCTGTAGTAGTAAAGAATAGTGAGTTAAAAAGTTTATTTGGAGAAAAAAAAAAAAAACTTGTAAATTGTATGTTGTCATGCCTTTCAGTGATATATGTTAATAATAAACATATCATGCCATTCTTTCAGTACAAAGAACTAGATTTGTCAATGCCATGTAGTGTTTTAAGGAATCGTATGAGAGCTGGGGTTGTTGATGGCAGTTAGTGTTTTTAGTACTCAACCAGGCATGTAGTGTTTTTAGTACTGGCATGAGATCTTGTTGATGGGGTGCTTAAAGGACTAATATGAAAGCTGTTGATGACATGTGCATGTGTTTTGAAGACTTATCTGAGAACTTGTTTTGTTGATGCCATGTGGTGTTGACTAGATAACTGGTTTTGTTGATGCCATGTGATGTTGACTAGAGAACTTGTTTTGTTGATGCCATGTTGTGTTGACTAGATAACTGGTTTTGTTGATGCCATGTGATGTTGACTAGATAACTGGTTTTGTTGATGCCATGTGATGTTGACTAGAGAACTTGTTTTGTTGATGCCATGTGATGTTTACTTGATACCTGGTTTTGTTGATGCCATGTTGTGTTGACTAGATAACTGGTTTTGTTGATGCCATGTTGTGTTGACTAGAGAACTTGTTTTGTTGATGCCATGTGATGTTGACTAGATAACTGGTTTTGTTGATGCCATGTGGTGTAGACTAGATAACTGGTTTTGTTGATGCCATGTGGTGTTGACTAGATAACTTATTTGTTGATGCCATGTGGTGTTGACTAGAGAACTGGTTTTGTTGATGCTGTGTGGTGTTGACTAAATAACTGTTTTTTTGATGCCATGTGGTGTTGATTAGATAACATGTTATGTTGATGCATGTATGTGGTGTTGACTAGATAACTGGTTTTGTTGATGCCATGTTGTGTTGACTAGATAACTTGTTTTGTTGATGCCATGTGATGTTGACTAGATAACTCGTTTTGTTGATGCTGTGTGGTGTTGACTAGATAACTAATTTGTTGATGCCATGTGGTGTTGACTAGATAACTCGTTTTGTTGATGCTGTGTGGTGTTGACTAGATAACTTGTTTTGTTGATGCCATATATGTGATGTTGACTAGATATCTGGTTTTGTTGATGCCATGTGGTGTTGACTAGATAACTCGTTTTGTTGATGCCATATGATGTTGACTAGATAACTCATTTTGTGGATGCCATGTGGTGTTGACTAGAGAACTGGTTTTGTTGATGCTGTGTGGTGTTGACTAGATAACTGCTTTTGTGGATGCCATGTTGTGTTGACTAGATAACTGGTTTTGTTGATGCTGTGTGGTGTTGACTAGATAACTGGTTTTGTTGATGCCATGTGATGTTGACTAGATAACTGGTTTTGTTGATGCCATGTGGTGTTGACTAGATAACTCGTTTTGTTGATGCTGTGTGGTGTTGACTAGATAACTGGTTTTGTTGATGCCATGTGATGTTGACTAGATAACTGGTTTTGTTGATGCCATGTGATGTTGACTAGATAACTGGTTTTGTTGATGCCATGTGGTGTTGACTAGATAACTCGTTTTGTTGATGCTGTGTGGTGTTGACTAGATAACTCGTTTTGTTGATGCCATGTGATGTTGACTAGATAACTCGTTTTGTTGATGCCATGTGATGTTGACTAGATAACTCGTTTTGTTGATGCTGTGTGGTGTTGACTAGATAACTCGTTTTGTTGATGCCATGCGATGTTGACTAGATATCTGGTTTTGTGGATGCCATGTTGTGTTGACTAGATAACTGGTTTTGTGGATGCCATGTGATGTTGACTTGATAGCTTGTTTTGTTGATGCCATGTGATGTTGACTAGATATCTGGTTTTGTGGATGCCATGTTGTGTTGACTAGATAACTCGTTTTGTTGATGCTGTGTGGTGTTGACTAGATAACTGGTTTTGTTGATGCCATGTGGTGTTGACTAGATAACTAATTTGTTGATGCCATGTGGTGTTGACTAGATAACTCGTTTTGTTGATGCTATGTGGTGTTGACTAGATAACTGCTTTTGTGGATGCCGTGTGGTGTTGACTAGAGAACTAGTTTTGTTGATGCCATGTGGTGTTGACTAGATAACTAATTTGTTGATGCCATGTGGTGTTGACTAGATAACTCGTTTTGTTGATGCTGTGTGGTGTTGACTAGATAACTGGTTTTGTTGATGCCATGTGGTGTTGACTAGATAACTGGTTTTGTTGATGCCATGTGGTGTTGACTAAAAAACTTGTTTTGTTGATGCCATGTGTTGTTAAGGCCTAGAGAACTTGTTTTGTTGATGCCATGTGATGTTAAGGCCTAGAGAACTGGTTTTGTTGATGCCATGTGTCATTAGGACAAGTGAGCTGGTTTTGCCATTATATTATGTCAGCAATGCCACAAGAGACAAGAAAGACTAGTTAGATTGTTATGGTAAATGATGTAGAAATCACTGATTTGACAGAGAGACAGTGATAGAGAGACAGTGATAGAGAGACAGTGATAGAGAGACCGTGATAGAGAGACAGTGACAGAGAGACAGTGATAGAGAGACAGTGACAGAGAGACAGTGGTAGAGAGACTGTGATTATAAGAGAGACAGTGGCAGAGAGACAGTGATAGAGAGACATGCAGTGATAGAGAGACAGTGATAGAGAGACAGTGACAGAGACAGTGATAGAGAGACCGTGATAGAGAGACTGTGACAGAGAGACAGTGATAGAGAGACATTGGCAGAGAGACAGTGACAGAGAGACAGTGACAGAGAACGTGATAGAGAGACAGTGATAGAGAACGTGATAGAGAGACAGTGATAGAGAGACAGTGACAGAGAGACAGTGATAGAGAGACAGTGACAGAGAGACAGTGATAGAGAGACAGTGTCTGTGCTGTGTGGTGTTGACTAGATAACTGGTTTTGTTGATGCCATGTTGTGTTGACTAGATAACTGGTTTTGTTGATGCCATGTGATGTTGACTAGAGAACTTGTTTTGTGGATGCCATGTGATGTTGACTTGATAACTTGTTTTGTTGATGCCATGTGATGTTTACTTGATACCTGGTTTTGTTGATGCCATGTTGTGTTGACTAGATAACTGGTTTTGTTGATGCCATGTGGTGTAGACTAGATAACTGGTTTTGTTGATGCCATGTGGTGTTGACTAGATAACTTATTTGTTGATGCCATGTGGTGTTGACTAGAGAACTGGTTTTGTTGATGCTGTGTGGTGTTGACTAAATAACTGTTTTTTTGATGCCATGTGGTGTTGATTAGATAACATGTTATGTTGATGCATGTATGTGGTGTTAACTAGATAACTAATTTGTTGATGCCATGTGGTGTTGACTAGATAACTCGTTTTGTTGATGCTGTGTGGTGTTGACTAGATAACTTGTTTTGTTGATGCCATATATGTGATGTTGACTAGATATCTGGTTTTGTTGATGCCATGTGGTGTTGACTAGATAACTCGTTTTGTTGATGCCATATGATGTTGACTAGATAACTCATTTTGTTGATGCCATGTGATGTTGACTAGATAACTCGTTTTGTTGATGCTGTGTGGTGTTGACTAGATAACTCGTTTTGTTGATGTCATGTGATGTTGACTAGATATCTGGTTTTGTGGATGCCATGTTGTGTTGACTAGAGAACTGGTTTTGTTGATGCTGTGTGGTGTTGACTAGATAACTGCTTTTGTGGATGCCATGTTGTGTTGACTAGATAACTGGTTTTGTTGATGCTGTGTGGTGTTGACTAGATAACTGGTTTTGTTGATGCCATGTGATGTTGACTAGATAACTGGTTTTGTTGATGCCATGTGATGTTGACTAGATAACTCGTTTTGTTGATGCTGTGTGGTGTTGACTAGATAACTCGTTTTGTTGATGCCATGTGATGTTGACTAGATAACTCGTTTTGTTGATGCCATGTGATGTTGACTAGATAACTCGTTTTGTTGATGCTGTGTGGTGTTGACTAGATAACTGGTTTTGTTGATGCCATGTTGTGTTGACTAGAGAACTTGTTTTGTTGATGCCATGTGATGTTGACTAGATAACTGGTTTTGTTGATGCCATGTGGTGTAGACTAGATAACTGGTTTTGTGGATGCCATGTGGTGTTGACTAGATAACTTATTTGTTGATGCCATGTGGTGTTGACTAGAGAACTGGTTTTGTTGATGCTGTGTGGTGTTGACTAAATAACTGTTTTTTTGATGCCATGTGGTGTTGATTAGATAACATGTTATGTTGATGCATGTATGTGGTGTTGACTAGATAACTGGTTTTGTTGATGCCATGTTGTGTTGACTAGATAACTTGTTTTGTTGATGCCATGTGATGTTGACTAGATAACTCGTTTTGTTGATGCTGTGTGGTGTTGACTAGATAACTAATTTGTTGATGCCATGTGGTGTTGACTAGATAACTCGTTTTGTTGATGCTGTGTGGTGTTGACTAGATAACTTGTTTTGTTGATGCCATATATGTGATGTTGACTAGATATCTGGTTTTGTTGATGCCATGTGGTGTTGACTAGATAACTCGTTTTGTTGATGCCATATGATGTTGACTAGATAACTCATTTTGTGGATGCCATGTTGTGTTGACTAGAGAACTGGTTTTGTTGATGCTGTGTGGTGTTGACTAGATAACTGCTTTTGTGGATGCCATGTTGTGTTGACTAGATAACTGGTTTTGTTGATGCCATGTGATGTTGACTAGATAACTGGTTTTGTTGATGCCATGTGGTGTTGACTAGATAACTCGTTTTGTTGATGCTGTGTGGTGTTGACTAGATAACTGGTTTTGTTGATGCCATGTGATGTTGACTAGATAACTGGTTTTGTTGATGCCATGTGATGTTGACTAGATAACTGGTTTTGTTGATGCCATGTGGTGTTGACTAGATAACTCGTTTTGTTGATGCTGTGTGGTGTTGACTAGATAACTCGTTTTGTTGATGCCATGTGATGTTGACTAGATAACTCGTTTTGTTGATGCCATGTGATGTTGACTAGATAACTCGTTTTGTTGATGCTGTGTGGTGTTGACTAGATAACTCGTTTTGTTGATGCCATGCGATGTTGACTAGATATCTGGTTTTGTGGATGCCATGTTGTGTTGACTAGATAACTGGTTTTGTGGATGCCATGTGATGTTGACTTGATAACTTGTTTTGTTGATGCCATGTGATGTTGACTAGATATCTGGTTTTGTGGATGCCATGTTGTGTTGACTAGATAACTCGTTTTGTTGATGCTGTGTGGTGTTGACTAGATAACTGGTTTTGTTGATGCCATGTGGTGTTGACTAGATAACTAATTTGTTGATGCCATGTGGTGTTGACTAGATAACTCGTTTTGTTGATGCTATGTGGTGTTGACTAGATAACTGCTTTTGTGGATGCCGTGTGGTGTTGACTAGAGAACTAGTTTTGTTGATGCCATGTGGTGTTGACTAGATAACTAATTTGTCGATGCCATGTGGTGTTGACTAGATAACTCGTTTTGTTGATGCTGTGTGGTGTTGACTAGATAACTGGTTTTGTTGATGCCATGTGGTGTTGACTAGATAACTGGTTTTGTTGATGCCATGTGGTGTTGACTAAAAAACTTGTTTTGTTGATGCCATGTGTTGTTAAGGCCTAGAGAACTTGTTTTGTTGATGCCATGTGATGTTAAGGCCTAGAGAACTGGTTTTGTTGATGCCATGTGTCATTAGGACAAGTGAGCTGGTTTTGCCATTATATTATGTCAGCAATGCCACAAGAGACAAGAAAGACTAGTTAGATTGTTATGGTAAATGATGTAGAAATCACTGATTTGACAGAGAGACAGTGATAGAGAGACAGTGATAGAGAGACAGTGATAGAGAGACCGTGATAGAGAGACAGTGACAGAGAGACAGTGATAGAGAGACAGTGACAGAGAGACAGTGGTAGAGAGACTGTGATTATAAGAGAGACAGTGGCAGAGAGACAGTGATAGAGAGACATGCAGTGATAGAGAGACAGTGATAGAGAGACAGTGACAGAGACAGTGATAGAGAGACCGTGATAGAGAGACTGTGACAGAGAGACAGTGATAGAGAGACATTGGCAGAGAGACAGTGACAGAGAGACAGTGACAGAGAACGTGATAGAGAGACAGTGATAGAGAACGTGATAGAGAGACAGTGATAGAGAGACAGTGACAGAGAGACAGTGATAGAGAGACAGTGACAGAGAGACAGTGATAGAGAGACAGTGTCTGTGCTGTGTGGTGTTGACTAGATAACTGGTTTTGTTGATGCCATGTTGTGTTGACTAGATAACTGGTTTTGTTGATGCCATGTGATGTTGACTAGAGAACTTGTTTTGTGGATGCCATGTGATGTTGACTTGATAACTTGTTTTGTTGATGCCATGTGATGTTTACTTGATACCTGGTTTTGTTGATGCCATGTTGTGTTGACTAGATAACTGGTTTTGTTGATGCCATGTGGTGTAGACTAGATAACTGGTTTTGTTGATGCCATGTGGTGTTGACTAGATAACTTATTTGTTGATGCCATGTGGTGTTGACTAGAGAACTGGTTTTGTTGATGCTGTGTGGTGTTGACTAAATAACTGTTTTTTTGATGCCATGTGGTGTTGATTAGATAACATGTTATGTTGATGCATGTATGTGGTGTTAACTAGATAACTAATTTGTTGATGCCATGTGGTGTTGACTAGATAACTCGTTTTGTTGATGCTGTGTGGTGTTGACTAGATAACTTGTTTTGTTGATGCCATATATGTGATGTTGACTAGATATCTGGTTTTGTTGATGCCATGTGGTGTTGACTAGATAACTCGTTTTGTTGATGCCATATGATGTTGACTAGATAACTCATTTTGTTGATGCCATGTGATGTTGACTAGATAACTCGTTTTGTTGATGCTGTGTGGTGTTGACTAGATAACTCGTTTTGTTGATGTCATGTGATGTTGACTAGATATCTGGTTTTGTGGATGCCATGTTGTGTTGACTAGAGAACTGGTTTTGTTGATGCTGTGTGGTGTTGACTAGATAACTGCTTTTGTGGATGCCATGTTGTGTTGACTAGATAACTGGTTTTGTTGATGCTGTGTGGTGTTGACTAGATAACTGGTTTTGTTGATGCCATGTGATGTTGACTAGATAACTGGTTTTGTTGATGCCATGTGATGTTGACTAGATAACTCGTTTTGTTGATGCTGTGTGGTGTTGACTAGATAACTCGTTTTGTTGATGCCATGTGATGTTGACTAGATAACTCGTTTTGTTGATGCCATGTGATGTTGACTAGATAACTCGTTTTGTTGATGCTGTGTGGTGTTGACTAGATAACTCGTTTTGTTGATGCCATGCGATGTTGACTAGATATCTGGTTTTGTGGATGCCATGTTGTGTTGACTAGATAACTCGTTTTGTTGATGCTGTGTGGTGTTGACTAGATAACTGGTTTTGTGGATGCCATGTGATGTTGACTTGATAACTTGTTTTGTTGATGCCATGTGATGTTGACTAGATATCTGGTTTTGTGGATGCCATGTTGTGTTGACTAGATAACTCGTTTTGTTGATGCTGTGTGGTGTTGACTAGATAACTGGTTTTGTTGATGCCATGTGGTGTTGACTAGATAACTAATTTGTTGATGCCATGTGGTGTTGACTAGATAACTCGTTTTGTTGATGCTATGTGGTGTTGACTAGATAACTGCTTTTGTGGATGCCGTGTGGTGTTGACTAGAGAACTAGTTTTGTTGATGCCATGTGGTGTTGACTAGATAACTAATTTGTTGATGCCATGTTGTGTTGACTAGATAACTCGTTTTGTTGATGCTGTGTGGTGTTGACTAGATAACTGGTTTTGTTGATGCCATGTGGTGTTGACTAGATAACTGGTTTTGTTGATGCCATGTGGTGTTGACTAAAAAACTTGTTTTGTTGATGCCATGTGTTGTTAAGGCCTAGAGAACTTGTTTTGTTGATGCCATGTGATGTTAAGGCCTAGAGAACTGGTTTTGTTGATGCCATGTGTCATTAGGACAAGTGAGCTGGTTTTGCCATTATATTATGTCAGCAATGCCACAAGAGACAAGAAAGACTAGTTAGATTGTTATGGTAAATGATGTAGAAATCACTGATTTGACAGAGAGACAGTGATAGAGAGACAGTGATAGAGAGACAGTGATAGAGAGACAGTGATAGAGAGACCGTGATAGAGAGACAGTGACAGAGAGACAGTGATAGAGAGACAGTGACAGAGAGACAGTGGTAGAGAGACCGTGATTATAAGAGAGACAGTGATAGAGAGACAGTGATAGAGAGACAGTGATAGAGAGACCATGACAGAGAGACAGTGACAGAGACAGTGATAGAGAGACCGTGATAGAGAGACTGTGACAGAGAGACAGTGATAGAGAGACAGTGATAGAGAGACCGTTGCAGAGAGACAGTGACAGAGAGACAGTGACAGAGACCGTGATAGAGAGACAGTGATAGAGACCGTGACAGAGAGACAGTGATAGAGAGACAGTGACAGAGAGACAGTGATAGAGAGACAGTGACAGAGAGACAGTGACAGAGAGACAGTGATAGAGAGACAGTGACAGAGAGACAGTGGCAGAGAGACACCTGTCAGAGAGACAGTGACAGAGAGACAGTGACAGAGAGACTGTGACAGAGAGACAGTGATAGAGACCGTGATAGGGAGACAGCAACAGAGAGACAGTGATAGAGAGACAGTGATAGAGAGACAGTGACAGAGACAGTGATAGAGAGACAGTGATAGAGAGACCGTGACAGAGAGACAGTGACAGAGAGACAGTGATAGAGTGACTGTGATAGAGAGACAGTGATAGAGAGACAGTGACAGAGAGACAGTTATAGAGAGACAGGTATAGAGAGACAGTGATAGAGAGAGACCGTGACAGACAGACAGTGATAGAGAGACCGTGACAGAGAGACAGTGACAGAGAGACAGTGATAGAGAGACTGTGACAGAGAGACAGTGACAGAGACCGTGATAGAGAGACAGTGACAGAGAGACAGTGATAGAGAGACAGTGACAGAGAGACCGTGGCAGAGAGACAGTGACAGAGAGACAGTGATAGAGAGACCGTGACAGAGAGACAGTGACAGAGAGACAGTGATAGAGAGACAGTGACAGAGAGATAGTGACAGAGAGACAGTGACAGAGAGACAGTGATAGAGAGACCGTGATAGAGAGACAGTTATAGAGAGACCATGATAGAGAGACAGTAACAGAGAGACAGTGATAGAGAGACTGTGACAGAGAGACCGTGACAGAGAGACTGTGACAGAGACAGTGATAGAGAGACAGTGATAGAGAGACAGTGACAGAGAGACAGTGATAGAGAGACATGCAGTGACAGAGAGACAGTGATAGAGAGACAGTGATAGAGAGACCGTGATAGAGAGACAGTGACAGAGAGACAGTGACAGAGAGACCGTGACAGAGAGACAGTGACAGAGAGACCGTGACAGAGACAGTGATAGAGAGATAGTGATAGAGAGACAGTGATAGAGAAACTGTGACAGAGAGACAGTGACAGAGAGACCGTGACAGACAGACAGTGATAGAGAGACAGTGACAGAGAGACAGTGACAGACAGACAGTGACAGACAGACAGTGATAGAGAGACCGTGATAGAGAGACAGTGACAGAGAGACAGTGATAGAGAGACAGTGACAGAGAGACACCTGTCAGAGAGACAGTGATAGAGACACCTGTCTTTATTGTAATTACCATGTAATTTGACAAGAAACTAATATTTGTGTTATTTTGGACACAATTTAATTTTACTAATTGAAATATATCAACTTTTAATTTTCAACATGAAACTAAGTGAAATTGATCTTCCTTTCTGAACACTTGCCTTGGAATAAACTCCACATTTAAGAGGTAATAAAGTATGGGTATTACAATGTACAGTGCACAGATCAATTCCAATTGTCTGTCACTAAAGTCTGGTGAGCTGAGGAGTTCCTACACCTGTGTGTGACAGGCTGTACGACATTGTCTAGCTATCGGACTGGGACAACATTACATAACCTCCATGTTATTCTCTCTACATGTACCTTCAATAAGCAGAGACTATTGTCATGTAATTAAATTGGATTTTGTCTGATTATATACAGAGATTTTATCCTTTGTTTATTTCGTATACCGCAGTGATTTTTTTATACAACATTTCCCCCCCTATTTTCTTTGGCATATATAAATGTTGATATATATATATGTTCCTAATAAACAGTCTTATACTGACATCCTCTTAATTCAGAGTTGTTGTTCCTAATAAACAGTCTTATACTGACATCCTCTTAATTCAGAGTTGTTAGATTCTTTAACATCAATCTTTAACAGCTATCTTAAAGATCTTCAATGTCATAAGTCTTGTAAGACACACTTGTAGTAACACTATCATGATGACATGAATATATGATTATAGTTATCTGAATTGAAATTAATTTTACAAAATGCTTGAAACGCCTTGTTCTAAATTCCGTGGGCTATACACCAGTGTGGGTAGTATGCCGGACATTACAGTATTATATATCATGGGGCCTCTTCACATCATTGAAATAATACGCAAATGTTTTATCATCATGCTGACTCGTTAGCGCCATTTCCTTGATGGTGAAGCCAAGGAAATAAGTTTTCCAGAGTTAGAAGTAAAAATGAGATATGATGTCTGAGATACCTTTGAATGAGAGGTGATTTTGGTTAATGATAAAAGCTTTAATTGTGAGTGTTGAATTGTCAGAATTAGACATTATAATTATTGTCATGATGTTGAAAGGAATGTCTCCTTTAACAATGATTTTTTTCCCTTTGCTTATTCAGGTATGCTACAATAATGATAATGTTATGTATTTAATGTCCTAAAATAAATCCTTTTATTTATTTTTACAGAACTACAGGGACGTCCACAAAATTGACCTTCACCATGAGGCTAAATACAACCCTGAATTACTCAGGGGAGACAACTCAAAATTCTGAAAACTATTCTACAGTTACTCTGCTGTCAGAATTGACTTCCAAAGTGTTAAGAGAAACAGACTCTACACTGCCATCTACCTGGCAGACATCTTCAGTACCTGCATTCTCATCAACACCTGTACAATCACAGGTGATACAACAAACTGTGGCCAGTTTTACTACAACAACATTTGTTCCTCTTCTCATGAATTCTACAAATGTGACAGGGTTACCCGACAATCTGGGTCGGTGCAGTGATTGGCAGGATGTCCAGCATGCACTGTTCCAGTTAGCCAATCTGTGCCTAGTTTTATCTTTCCTAACACCAACTAACTTTCAACACCATGCATTCTTTCTTCGCTTCATTCTGGGCTTTGGATATTTGTTTTTCTCAATATGGGCGGGAATATTTGTTTGTATGCCGGATGTTCTCAGCTGGAATTGTTTATTCTTTGTGGTGAACACAGGACATCTGTCCTATCTTATTTACAGAATGTTTCCAACGAGATTCCGCAGTGAATTAGAAGAACTATACAGCAAAGTATTAAACCTCTGAAAGTGACACGCCAACAATTCCGAGACATCAGTAACCAAGGTGAACTTTATGTGTTAACACGAGGGACTGTTTATGCAAAGGAAGGCTGCACAGAAGGGGGACGCAAGCTCTCAATACTCGTAAAAGGCAGGTATGTTCTTTTGTCTCTGGACTGTAGTGTGACAATATCTTTAGTATTTTACACTTGATTTGTCAATTTTAGTTACAATATTTTTTGTTTTGTTCAAATGTTGATATTCTCTGTTATTGTTTAGGCGTCTCGTTGAATAAAATGCATATTTCATGAGAAATGTGAAATAATATTGATAACATTCAATGGGAGAGAGAGCCATCAAAATTTTTGAGATATAATAATATTGGTTTTAAGTACATTGTACACAGTAAAATGCAAAAATTTGCTGCATAATATTTGACACCATATGCCAAATTGAATGCTGACTTGACAGCCAGGATCAGGCTGCACACCATTTTGAATGGAATACAATCTACAGTTAAAATACAGCCTAGTTACTTTCTGTATATATGCTTGTAATCAGATGCTTTGAATGCAGCAAGTAAACAAAAATGAATTTGTTCTGATTGGTTGATTACGTAAACAGATAAAAAAGTATTGCTTGTCTGAAGAAAATTTTCTGTTTTCTTCCATAGGTTAAAAGTGCTGTATCAGCAGTTATTTCTACATTTCATAGAGGCTGACCAACTCGTGGACTCGCCGGAGTATGACTCTTATCGTCTTAGTGGTCACACAACCACGACCTACCAGGTGGGCAAGAGAGCATTGACTGGGAATGTATAATATTTGGAGGAAACTTAAGTATTGGGGGGATAAATGAGGGATCGATGCAGACCATTCAGGGGATAAATGAGGGGATACAGACTGTTCAGGGGATAAATGAGGGGCGCTACAGAGCATTCAGGGGATAAAGTTTGTTTGCTGGGTTTATTTCCCTGTAAGCAGTCATGGTCATCTTGCACCTGAGGTCTTCACCTGAGGTCTTCACCTGAGGTTGCTTGGCCGGTTCTCACCAACTGAGCTACCGCAAGGGAAAACAGAACATTGAGGGGATAAATGAGGGGATACAGACCATTCAGGGGATAAATAGGGGATACAGACCATTCAGGGGATAAATGAGGGGATACAGACCATTCGGGTGATAAATGAGAGAATACAGACCATTCAGGGTATAAATGAGGGGATACAGACCATTCAGGGGATAAATGAGGGGATACAGACCATTCAGGGGATAAATTAGGGGATACAGACCATTCAGGGGATAAATGAGGGGATACAGACCGTTCAGGAGATAAATGAGGGATCATAACAGACCGTTCAGGGGATAAACGAGGGATTGTTACAGACCATTCAAGGGATAAACGAGGGATCGATACAGACCATTTAGGGAATAAACGAGGGATCGATGCAGACTGTTCAGGTGATAAATGAGGGTATACAGACCATTCAGGTGATAAATGAGGGGATACAGACCATTCAGGTGATAAATGAGGGATCGATATAGACCATTCAGGGGATAAATGAGGGATCGTTACAGACCGTTCAGGATATAAATGAGGGATCGTTACAGACCGTTCAGGGGATAAATGAGGGGATACAGACCGTTCAGGGGATAAATGAGGGGATACAGACCATTCAGGGGATAAATGAGGGGATACAGACTGTTCAGGGGATAAATGAGGGATCGATACAGACCGTTCAGGAGATCAATGAGGGATCGATACAGACAATTCAAGGGATAAATGAGGGGATACAGACCATTCAGGGAATAAATGAGGGATCGTTACAGACCATTCAGGAGATAAATGAGGGATCGATACAGACCGTTCAGGAGATCAATGAGGGGATACAGACCATTCAGGAGATAAATGAGGGGATACAGACCATTCAGGGGATAAATGAGGGATCGATACAGACCATTTAGGGGATAAATGAGGGATCGATGCAGACCATTCAGGTGATAAATGAGGTGTTACAGACTGTTCAGGAGATAAATGAGGGGAAACAGACCGTTCAGGTGATAAATGAGGGGAAACAGACCGTTCAGGAGATAAATGAGGGGATACAGACCATTCAGGGGATAAATGAGGGGTACAGACCATTCAGGTGATAAATGAGGGATCATAACAGACCGTTCAGGAGATAAATGAGGGATCATAACAGACCATTCAGGAGATAAATGAGGGATCGATACAGACCATTCAGGGGATTAATGAGGGGATACAGACCATTCAGGGGATAAATGAGGGGATACAGACCATTCAGGTGATAAATGAGGGGATACAGACCATTCAGGGTTATTAATGAGGGGATACAGACCATTCAGGGGATAAATGAGTGGATACAGACCATTCAGGGGATAAATGAGGGATCGATACAGACTGTTCAGGAGATCAATGAGGGATTGTTACAGACCGTTCAGGAGATAAATGAGGGATCGATACAGACCATTCAGGTGATAAATGAAGGGATACAGACCATTCAGGTGATAAATGAGGGGATACAGACCATTCAGGTGATAAATGAGGGATCGATACAGACCAATCTGGAGATAAATGAGGGATCGTTACAGACCGTTCAGGTGATAAATGAGGGGATAAAGAGTGATTCAGGGGATAAATGAGTGATCAATACAGACCGTTCAGGGGATAAATGAGGGGATACAAACCATTCAGGGGATAAATGAGGGTATACAAACCATTCAGGGGATAAATGAGGGGATACAGACCATTCAGGGGATAAATGAGGGGATACAGACCATTCAGGGGATAAATGAGGGGATACAGAACATTCAGGGGATAAATGAGGGGATACAGACCAAGGGGAATTAATTGATGATCTTAAGAATGAAATGGGTAGAAAATGTGGTGGGTGGGAAGGTCAGAAAGCTAGTAAAAAAGGGATCAGATTTGTTTGGAAAGGAAAGTATAGTATTAAATTCTTGACCAATCAAAAGACGTGGAAGGTCTGATATTCCACTATAGTGGAATATAACATATATTTATCCAACAGTCGGCACATTTATACAATGGCTTGAGAGTGGAATAACACAGGGTATTGTGGTAGAAACGAAAAACTACAATTGATAGTATGAGATAAACTTTTGGGTAAGTTTTCCTATATAAGAAAGGCCAAAAAGATTACGAGTGGGAGTTTTTTTTTTATAAGATAGGTTAAGGCAACAGGAAGGTAAAGGTGGGAGTTAAGTGGATCATGGTTGTAGGCTAAATATACATGATATTCAATTAGACACATAAAACTTCATCAGTATACCATTATCTTCTGATAGAGAAAGCTTTTTACTTTCCCGTGGTAATAATGACAAGGGAACTTGAGTTTAGAACGCAGTAATATAGGTAGACATTAAGAAAGTGGTGAAATGTATATATGGTTTACAGAGTATTGATAAACAAAGGAGGAGATTCTGTCGTAATTCTGTTAAGATGCTGTGTACTCCTAAAGGAAATTGTCCATTATATGTCATTTTATATTCTTAGAAAGACTTATAATCATAGAAGCCATTAAATTGTGTGCTCTCTCACATACTTCTTTCATATACATTCAGAAATATTTAGAAATTATAAGAGAACTCCTGGGAAAAGATAGTGGTTCTCTATAAAGGATCATATGGTAATGAGGTTTGACCTATATTGTTATACTTATCAGTAATGAGACATACTTCCATACCAAAAAGAATCAATATTCACTGATTACTAATAAGGGGTACATATGTACAAAGGATTTTTTATTGACGAAGCAAAATTTTCAATAATCATTACTTGTCATTAATGGGCAATGCTATAACAAGGAAGTTTTTTATCAATTACCCAGGCATAGTAGAATTAATAACTTTCATCATCTGTTCACCTATATCAATGACCTTCACCCAGATAGCCTGTTGTCATGTGACTAGGTGGGGTATATATCATCATGTTACTCTCCCCAGGTAAGGCATTTTCATTTGATGGCTGAGGTGTAAAACCATCCATTTATGGTCTTACCTATTGCAAACACCATCCTTAATTCCCTCATATTTACATTTACACTGCAGCCCCACTATATAACTTTACCAAGCTCACTTGGAAGTTATGAGTCCATAACTTCCAAATCTTTATTATGACATCATTACTGTAGTATAGTGATGTCATAATTGTCATGTTGGCTATAACGAAAGATGGCTGTTGAAAAGGCTGTTCCATCTTTGACGATAATAATTTGTTCATTCATCGTCGGAGCAAAATTCCTGGATATAGTCTTTAAAAATCGTTTTCAAATGTAAATATAAGCATTGAACTGCTTTTAGTTGGAAGTTATGTGCTGATGAATGCCAACTGGACAAAGGCAAATTCAACATGAAGCGCTAGCGTGCTTCATTAAATTTGCCTTTGTCCAGTTGGCATTCATCAGCCCATAACTTCCAACTGAAAGCAGTTCAATGCTTAAATACGACCTTCCCTGTTTTGAGCCTCCAACCAGCGATATGCTGTCCATGACTTTCCCTTGTTCAATGTGTTGCTGTCATATGTCTATGAACTTCAAATTTATTACTATATAGGCATGACCTTCAACTGTTCAAGGTAGTGTTATGATCTTTTACCTTTTTTTGTCTTCTGCTGATGAAACAAGGGACTATATTGTTCCTCTCTGTATGTCTGGTAAAAACGTATGTAACACAAAAGTTTGGCACTTTGGCAGCTTCATTTGGTCAAGGTCACTGTTTTTAGAAAATCCTTGTTGTTATGTGTCTTACAATGATCTTCAGTATAAGTGGTATATTGTTGTGACCATCACCTGTTCCAAGGTTTTGTTTTCTATGATCTTCAGTATAAAGTGGTATATTGTTGTGACCATCACCTGTTCCAAGGTTGTTTTCTATGATCTCAGTATAAAGTGGTATATTGTTGTGACCATCACCTGTTCCAAGGTTGTTTTCTATGATCTCAGTATAAAGTGGTATATTGTTGTGACCATCATTTGATCCAATGTTATGTTTTCTATGATCTCAGTATAAAGTGGTATATTGTTGTGACCATCACCTGTTCCAAGGTTGTTTTCTATGATCTCATTATAAGTGGTATATTGTTGTGACCATCATTTGTTCCAAGGTTTTGTTTTCTATTATCTCAGTATAAAGTGGTATATTGTTGTGACCATCATTTGTTCCAAGGTTTTGTTTTCTATGATCTTCAGTTGTGCCGTCCTTAAATATAACCATAGTTGTTGATAATGTTTAATAATACTAAACCAAACCAAGCCCTCACGTGTTCATAGTGATATGTTGTTGTGTCTGTGACCTTCAATGTAGATCAATGACCTTTACCTGTTGCCTTTGTTGTCCAGTCCATCTGAAAGGGAATGTTTTGGATGACACCTGAGTTTGTTGATATTTGATGAGCCGCTCACTTGTTGATATTTGATGAAATGATCACTATTGTTGGTATTTTTTTGTCTTCATACCAGGTTTCAATAGAAGCAGCTGATGACAGTCTTTTACTAACGTGGCCCATCCCTCAGCTGAGAAAACATCTTGATACAGACAGTTTTATGTCAGCTATTCTTCACGTCCTTGTGGGGAAGGATGTCAGTACCAAATTATACCAAATACAAGAACTTTTACTGACCAATCCAAACTATATGCAGTCAGTGTCCAGTCGGCGGTCATCCCTGGTCAACGTCCGTAGCGCAATTGTAACAAATAAATCCAATCCCGACCTGAATAGACTTAACTGCTTTGGTATTGATCTCAAAGGTAATTAATGATAAAGTTGTATGTTTTGTGTAATTAACCTTTCTGATATTGCTACACCAGGGCTACCATGGTTCAATATTCCTCATATTGATTACCATTGACATAAAATATGATTTATTTGGGAGGTCTTATCAAGGCTTTTTCTTACTGGTTTGGGAACAGTCATTTTTGTGATCATTTTGGGAAGAAAATTGGTGTATTGGGAAAGATTTTTCAGGAGGAAACTGCAAATTTTGGAAATTGGGCTTTAAAATGAAATCATTCCAATTGGGAATGGGGCCCATTAATGGCCCTAGAAAGCCTTCAGAAAAAGCCCTGCTTATTCTCCTGTTTTTTCACATCATTATAAGATAGAAATATTGGTGAGGCTATAACATCATTATAGATGTGACACAGTTGTTACTGCTGAAATCTTACCACTCTGTGCTTACCTCTCTGAATTTCAAAGTCATAAGGTACATTGTAGCAAATGTGATAGGAACAAATTTAAACATTATATCTAAAGCTATGTTATTCTTGACTTCGAAAACAGTGCTGAACTTGGCTAGATTTGGCAAGCTACTTGCAATATAATTTGTTTGTATGTCACTTCAATTTTACACAAAATTTAAACTTCATATATGGTTTACTTTCCTTAGGATGAGACAAGAACCCTTTTGATTTTGAGAGTGATTAGACAGAGGTCAAAGTCACAATCTTACTGAAGGTCAAATTTGCAGTTATAGAAAAACAATATAATTTGTGTGCTTCTTAGTTAGAAAAGATTACCTCAGGGCACATAGTTTTCAGTCCTGTTTTACATCATATATTTAATTCTTTTAATCTATTTAAGGCTTCATGTATTGCGTAACTATTTTCTTTTTTATTTTTTTTTTACACAGGTTGGCCTTCATCATCTTCAGCATCCAATTCAAACTTTGATGCCTCACAGTATCCAAAAGACACATATGAAAGTTGTGTATGACATCATTGGAATTGTATCTAGCATTGTACATCAGCAGCCATCATATGAATAATGATGACATCATAATTATTTGTGTATTGCATCATCATTCTCTGCGTAGATTTACACTACTCCATCAGTTTTGTAGTGTCTTTGAACAATGTTTATATGTAGAAAAAGAAAAAAAAAATCATTTGAAGATTTAACCATGTGAATCATCACAGTAGACAAACACATTCCCATCTGACATAGTGATAGTTTGTCTTTGTATTGCAGAAGTAAATCTTTTGTTCTTAAAAGTGATGTTTTTGTTTCCCAAAGTCCACTTGTCTAAATTGCGATCTTAATAAAATACAGGTTAAATTGATAAAACTTCCCACAAATATTCTTTTCATAACCCCTTCATATTTATAAGTGAACTCTTGTTGCAGGAGGTGTTCATGAAATAAATCTGTTATTTTTCAATATTCAAATCAATTCATCTGTGGTCCGTCGTCTATTCATCTGTAAACAGTTCTCGCTACTGCTATTTCTCAGAAAGTACTGAATGGATCTTTCTCTAATTTCATTATATAGTTTCCCCTTGGGCCTTAGTTGTGCATGTTTAATTTTTTAAAATGATCCGAAACAAAATGGCTGACAAGCGACCATCTTTGGTTTTAATAGCTGAAGATTGTTATTGATACATATACTTAGGCTTCATATGAAGGTTACTGAATGATTTAGAGGAGGGGAAAGAAGGGAAAACTAGAGGAAAGGACAGGCTTTTATAGGACCAATATAAAAAGATCAGTCAGTTGTTGATGCCAAGATCTTTCTGGGATCTAGCTCTTGTTACATGACTTTGTCAAAAAAAAACTTTATGAATAAACTAAACGCTGAATTGGAAATATTATGATTCACAGCAGCTCAATTACCATAAAAAATTAAGATTGTCAAAATATTCAGTTAAGTATTTTACCTGTAGTATATGGGACATTTCTGGAGAGTTTCTGTATTACAGAATCTTTACTTTTTTATGGGATATTTTAGGCAGTGTCTGTATAACATAATTCGTACTCTTTTTTATGGGATATTTTAGGCATAATGATAACAAAAACATATTCTCACTTGTACCTGTCAATGGCTAATATCATATCATTATGTTTCACTATAGGTATGTTCAATGTTATATAAAAATCTTTAAGTTTTGTCACACTGAGTAAAAATTCTGCAGATAATTATGTGGATTTTTTTTTCTTTATAGTCAAATGATTTTTTTTTTTTAACTTCAGTGAAATTATAAATGAATTATTTTTTGACAATCAGAGTGGAAAACTAGTTTCAAGAAAGATAACTCTTGGAAGTGAATGGAACATACCGTATATGGAAAAGCCAAGGCTCCCTATCTCATGTACATGTAAATTAAAGCTTATCTTGGTTTTTAAATCCCTCTGTCACAAAAATAACATTGTATCAGCATTTTTAAGCCCCCAAAAAGGGAAGAAAGCGCAGCAATTATGAATTAATTGTGTATGAAATTTTACCTATTTCCTTATTTGATTGGATGTTAAAGGCTTAATTCTGAAAAACACAATTGTGATTGTTACTATTGGGTTAATGGATGTCATTTTGCCATTTCCCCAGTTATGGATAGTAACACAGAATTAACTGTACATGTGACTTCATATAGCTGGAATACAATGTATAACAGTTACCTGGTATAGTGTACATTAGTTACTGTCCTAATGTGAATCTGACTGTCCCAGTGTGATCTAACTGTCCCATTGTGATCTAACTGTCCCATTGTTATCTAACTGTCCCATTGTTATCTAACTGTCCCAGTGTGATCTATCTGTCCCAGTGTGATCTAACTGTCCCAGTGTGATCGAACTGTCCCAGTGTGATCTTACTGTCCCAGTGTGATCTAACTGTCCCAGTGTGATCTGACTGTCCCAGTGTGATCTGACTGTCCCAGTGTGATCTAACTGTCCCAGTGTGATCTAACTGTCCCAGTGTGATCTATCTGTCCCAGTGTGGTCTGACTGTCCCAGTGTGATCTAACTGTCCCATTGTTATCTAATTGTCCCAGTGTGATCTATCTGTCCCAGTGTGATCTAACTGTCCCAGTGTGATCTAACTGTCCCAATGTGATCTAACTGTCCCAGTGTGATCTAACTGTGTGATCTAACTGTCCCAGTGTGATCTTACTGTCCCAGTGTGATCTAACTGTGTTATCTAACTGTCCCAGTGTGATCTAACTGTCCCAGTGTGATCTTACTGTCCCAGTGTGATCTAACTGTCCCAGTGTGACCTAACTGTCCCAGTGTGATCTAACTGTGTGATCTAACTGTCCCAGTATGATCTAACTGTCCCAGTGTGATCTAGCTGTCCCAGTGTGATCTAACTGTCCCAGTGTGATCTAACTGTCCCAGTGTGACCTAACTGTCCCAGTGTGACCTAACTGTCCCAGTGTGACCTAACTGTCCCAGTGTGATCTAACTGTGTGATCTAACTGTCCCAGTATGATCTAACTGTGTGATCTAACTGTCCCAGTGTGATCTAACTGTCCCAGTGTGATCTGTCCCAGTGTGATCTAACTGTGTGATCTAACTGTCCCAGTATGATCTAACTGTCCCAGTGTGACCTAACTGTCTCAGTGTGATCTAACTGTCCCAGTGTGATCTAGCTGTCCCAGTGTGATCTAACTGTGTGATCTAACTGTCCCAGTGTGATCTAACTGTGTGATCTAACTGTCCCAGTGTGATCTAACTGTCCCAGTGTGATCTAACTGTCCCAGTGTGACCTAACTGTCTCAGGGTGATCTAACTGTCCCAGTGTGATCTATCTGTCCCAGTGTGATCTAACTGTCCCAGTGTGATCTAACTGTCCCAATGTGATCTAGCTGTCCCAGTGTGATCTAACTGTCCCAGTGTGATCTGTCCCAGTGTGATCTAACTGTCCCAGTGTGATCTATCTGTCCCAGTGTGACCTAACTGTCCCAGTGTGATCTAACTGTCCCAGTGTGATCTAGCTGTCCCAGTGTGATCTAACTGTGTGATCTAACTGTCCCAGTGTGATCTAGCTGTCCCAGTGTGATCTAACTGTCCCAGTGTGATCTAACTGTCCCAGTGTGATCTGACTGTCCCAGTGTGATCTGACTGTCCCAGTGTGATCTAACTGTCCCAGTGTGATATAACTGTCCCAGTGTGATCTATCTGTCCCAGTGTGGTCTGACTGTCCCAGTGTGATCTAACTGTCCCATTGTTATCTAACTGTCCCAGTGTGATCTATCTGTCCCAGTGTGATCTAACTGTCCCAGTGTGATCTAACTGTCCCAATGTGATCTAACTGTCCCAGTGTGATCTAACTGTGTGATCTAACTGTCCCAGTGTGATCTTACTGTCCCAGTGTGATCTAACTGTGTGATCTAACTGTCCCAGTGTGATCTAACTGTCCCAGTGTGATCTTACTGTCCCAGTGTGATCTAACTGTCCCAGTGTGACCTAACTGTCCCAGTGTGATCTAACTGTGTGATCTAACTGTCCCAGTATGATCTAACTGTCCCAGTGTGATCTAGCTGTCCCAGTGTGATCTAACTGTCCCAGTGTGATCTAACTGTCCCAGTGTGACCTAACTGTCCCAGTGTGACCTAACTGTCCCAGTGTGACCTAACTGTCCCAGTGTGATCTAACTGTGTGATCTAACTGTCCCAGTATGATCTAACTGTGTGATCTAACTGTCCCAGTGTGATCTAACTGTCCCAGTGTGATCTGTCCCAGTGTGATCTAACTGTGTGATCTAACTGTCCCAGTATGATCTAACTGTCCCAGTGTGACCTAACTGTCTCAGTGTGATCTAACTGTCCCAGTGTGATCTAGCTGTCCCAGTGTGATCTAACTGTGTGATCTAACTGTCCCAGTGTGATCTAACTGTGTGATCTAACTGTCCCAGTGTGATCTAACTGTCCCAGTGTGACCTAACTGTCTCAGGGTGATCTAACTGTCCCAGTGTGATCTATCTGTCCCAGTGTGATCTAACTGTCCCAGTGTGATCTAACTGTCCCAATGTGATCTAGCTGTCCCAGTGTGATCTAACTGTCCCAGTGTGATCTGTCCCAGTGTGATCTAACTGTCCCAGTGTGATCTATCTGTCCCAGTGTGACCTAACTGTCCCAGTGTGATCTAACTGTCCCAGTGTGATCTAGCTGTCCCAGTGTGATCTAACTGTGTGATCTAACTGTCCCAGTGTGATCTAGCTGTCCCAGTGTGATCTAACTGTCCCAGTGTGATCTAACTGTCCCAGTGTGATCTAACTGTCCCAGTGTGATCTAACTGTGTGATCTAACTGTCCCAGTGTGATCTAGCTGTCCCAGTGTGATCTAGCTGTCCCAGTGTGATCTAACTGTCCCAGTGTGATCTAACTGTCCCAGTGTGATCTAACTGTCCCAGTGTGATCTAACTGTCCCAGTGTGATCTAACTGTCCCAGTGTGATCTGACTGTCTCAGTGTGATCTAACTGTCCCAGTGTGATCTAACTGTGTGATCTAACTGTCCCAGTGTGATCTAACTGTCCCAGTGTGATCTAACTGTCCCAGTGTGACCTAACTGTCTCAGTGTGATCTAGCTGTCCCAGTGTGATCTAACTGTGTGATCTAACTGTCCCAGTGTGATCTAGCTGTCCCAGTGTGATCTAACTGTGTGACCTAGCTGTCCCAGTGTGATCTAACTGTGTGATCTAACTGTCCCAGTGTGATCTGACTGTCCCAGTGTGATCTAACTGTCCCAGTGTGATCTAACTGTCCCAGTGTGATCTAGCTGTCCCAGTGTGATCTAACTGTGTGATCTAACTGTCCCAGTGTGATCTAGCTGTCCCAGTGTGATCTAACTGTGTGATCTAACTGTCCCAGTGTGATCTTACTGTCCCAGTGTGATCTAACTGTCCCAGTGTGATCTAACTGTCCCAGTGTGGTCTGACTGTCCCAGTGTGGTCTAACTGTCCCAGTGTGATCTAACTGTCCCAGTGTGATCTAGCTGTCCCAGTGTGATCTAACTGTGTGATCTAACTGTCCCAGTATGATCTAACTGTCCTAGTGTGATCTAACTGTGTGATCTAACTGTCCCAGTGTGATCTGACTGTCCCAGTGTGATCTAACTGTCCCAGTGTGATCTAGCTGTCCCAGTGTGATCTAACTGTCCCAGTGTGATCTAGCTGTCCCAGTGTGATCTAACTGTGTGATCTAACTGTCCCAATGTGATCTAACTGTCCCAGTGTGATCTGACCGTTCCAGTGTGATCTAGCTGTCCCAGTGTGATCTAACTGTCCCAATGTGATCTAGCTGTCCCAGTGTGATCTGACTGTCCCAGTGTGATCTAGCTGTCCCAGTGTGATCTAACTGTCCCAGTGTGATCTGACTGTCCCAGTGTGATCTAACTGTGTGATCTAACTGTCCCAGTGTGATCTAACTGTCCCAGTGTGACCTAACTGTCCCAGTGTGATCTAACTGTCCCAGTGTGATCTTACTGTCCCAGTGTGATCTAACTGTGTGATCTAACTGTCCCAGTATGATCTAACTGTCCCAGTGTGATCTAACTGTCCCAGTGTGATCTGACTGTCCAGTGTGATCTAACTGTCCCAGGGTGATCTAACTGTCCCAGTGTGATCTTACTGTCCCAGTGTGATCTAACTGTCCCAGTGTGATCTAACTGTCCCAGTGTGATGTAACTGTCTCAGTGTGATCTAACTGTCCCAGTGTGATCTGTCCCAGTGTGATCTAACTGTCCCAGTGTTATCTAACTGTCCCAGTGTGATCTAACTGTCCCAGTGTGATCTAACTGTCCCAGTGTGATCTGACTGTCCCAGTGTGATCTAGCTGTCCCAGTGTGATCTGTCCCAGTGTGATCTAACTGTCCCAGTGTGATCTAACTGTCCCAGTGTGATCTAACTGTCCCAGTGTGATCTGACTGTCCCAGTGTGATCTAACTGTCCCAGTGTGATCTAACTGTCCTAGTGTGATATAACTGTCCCAGTGTGATCTGACTGTCCCAGTGTGATCTAGCTGTCCCAGTGTGATCTGTCCCAGTGTGATCTAACTGTCCCAGTGTGATCTAACTGTCCCAGTGTGATCTGACTGTCCCAGTGTGATCTAACTGTCCCAGTGTGATCTAACTGTCCCAGTGTGATCTAACTGTCCAAGTGTGATCTAACTGTCCAAGTGTGATCTAACTGTCCCAGTGTTATCTAACTGTCCCAGTGTGATCTAACTGTCCCAGTGTGATCTAACTGTCCCAGTGTGATCTGACTGTCCCAGTGTGATCTAACTGTCCCAGTGTGATCTGACTGTCCCAGTGTGATCTGACTGTCCCAGTGTGGTATAACTGTCCCATTGTGATCTTACTGTCCCAGTGTGATCTGACTGTCCCAGTGTGATCTGACTGTCCCAGTGTGGTCTAGCTGTCCCAGTGTGATCTGACTGTCCCAGTGTGGTCTAACTGTCCCAGTGTGATCTAACTGTCCCAGTGTGATCTGACTGTCCCAGTGTGATCTAACTGTCCCAGTGTGATCTAACTGTCCCAGTGTGATCCTACATGTGAGCATCTTAAAAAACCATGGTTCTGTTCTCAATATATATGTAAAGCGTAGGGTAAAGCCTTTTGATTGGGTTTAGATATAAAACCCAAACATCTTTCCTCTAGAGACTATAAAAGCACCTGTTTGAAAGTTTTAAAGGAATCTCTAGGTATTCCTGAAGGTTACACATACATTATGGAGCCTGTGAGTGTGAAATATTGCACATTTCTGGGAAAAATCATCAAATATGAGATATCATGTACCCATCTAGCTAGAGATTGATCAATTTTCAGCCAACACATATACGTTATATGAAAGTTTATGCAAGCATGGTTGATACGATATATTGGTTGATGTATACAAATGTTTGAAATAATGAATCTCTTGAAGCAGTTTACTGCAAAAAACAATTGCCAAAAGGAGTAATCTTCATGTTTCTCCAGTTTTGAGGTATGTTTACAGGGTTTTTGTTGGAATTTTAAATCTTACCTTCACATTGATGTATCAGAATAAAAAAGCAACACAAATAATTTGATTAAAATTTTAAAGAAATATAGCATTATATATATATACAAATAGGAAGATATTTGCTGTTAAGGACATACACAATGTATACAGCATGTATATGTTTTACCTATCGTTAAATTCAGCTACTAGACTCTTATAAATTTTCTTCATTGAAATTTTTTGTTTGATCTTGGAAAACCCTGATGTCAGGGATTTTGTCAGGTATTCATTTTGTATGTTGATATGACCCATTCCCAATGGAACATTGAATTGGTATCAGCCCTTTTTTTCACTTAAAAAAAAATATAAAATTCTAGTAGCAGCAGAGCAGGTGTTTGGTAAGGTCTTTATCAGAAATTTGAGATTTGTGGAATTCAACTGGTGGTAATTTTTCCAATTTTGTGCAATAAACCATTATTTCCCCCCAATTCCTGCATTTGCAACATTCTGTCAAGATTAGCTGGCAAAACCTCTGCTGACATTATATCTGTAAATTTGTATGGAATATATCTATTCAGATATCGTGTTGTGTATAATTGTAGAGACAGAGAAAATATCATTGTCTGTACAGTCAGCTAATAGAAATTTCTTTAAGCAATATGTTTACTGTTAAAAGTCTTAAGCATTAAGGTACAGCACTGAAGTAGATTTGTTAAATTATCTTCGACTAGCTGAATGATTTATGTAAGGGGTTTACCCCGGAGTATTTGGACAACTTTGATGATTACACTACACTAGATTCTCCAGAGTACCAGGAATATTGTCGTTATCATTTAAACCTTATACATTTGGTTAAAATTGTAGACTTATTGCAAAGTATTACATTGAAAATTGTTTGTGAATGTGCCTGTCATATTTTAATAGAATCATTCTTTATGTACATTTTGTTTTGGGTCTTTATATTACCTTAATGGGCTTGGTTTGTTTGTTGTCTTTATCACCACATAAACAGCCAGGGTCATTTAGAGGTCAGGTGTCCTTGTAGTAGTTGGTGGCTACCTCACTGAACAATATACATTAATGATATTGGAGGACTTTTGCATGCCATCCAAAGCAAAAAAAGGTGAAGTGTTTTGCCCAAGGACATAACCACGACAGCACAGACCAGTCTATTTCCCAAATTCCTGAGACCCATAATCTGCCATGGATAGGAATTAGGGAGCATCAAGCTACTCACATTGGATCAATATTCACCTGTTGTTACGTAGGCTGATGCTCTAACCGACTGAGCAATTGCAGCCCTTATACAGGGGATATATTGCTTACTAGTCTTGTTAGGGTATAATTCTTTATCTGACCTGTTTTAAAGGTTAACAACCACCAAAATATGAAAAAGGCCAAATGTTATGTCAAAATATTAACAATCCTTAATGAAAACATGTTATACATTCATTTTATAAACAAAACTTTATTTTCATGCAGTATTCATCATTTGAAAAACCACATATTTCTGTATGTCGGAGAAATCATATCGTCTGCACAGTTATCTCCCTTAGGTGTGACGTCATTTGAGATGATCGGAAAATCGTGTCAGCTGTCAGTGTACACAAACGTAAACAAACATGGTACTGTGTGCCACGTTGACCTGTATGGACAGCTCCAATGATGACAAAAAGATTGGTATGTTTTGGTTCCAAAAGATAAGATGTTGAGGACAGCATGGACAGTAGAAGTGTAAAGGGACTGATTTTCTCCATCATCACGGAGTCATTTAGAAGTGAACTTTGCCTATTATGAATACCCAAGACCAAACTGCGATGAATATCACCATCAAAACAAAATGAGAAATATGCCGCAATAATGTGAAATTTGTGTTATGAACATATAAATTAATAATATGTTTTACTGTGAAGGTTGTTGATGAAATTGTTTGCAGGAGAATTTTACTGGTGTAATGATTTTACAAGGGTTCAGAATTGGTTCCTGTAAAAGTGTGTTAATTAAGATGCTGCTGTGGGTATCTACACAAGTAAAACCTGTTTATTTTAAAAAGTTTTTGGGAGTATCTACTGTTTATTTCTCAGGGGCGTTAACCATGATGTACAATGTTTACTTTAATTGTGTGTTAAGCAATCATGACTGGATGGTGTTTATAATTATGTTTATAGTATAAATGTTACTTCAGCGATTTGTCTATGGGAACATTTACAGTGTAAACTATTTACATTGATGGAATGTTCATAAGTGTCTACAGCATATAATATTTACATTTGCACTAAGGACAAGTGTCTTTTTGAACATTTACAGTATAAACTGTTTACAGTGATTTAAGGATATCATGTCTAATTAAACTAGATGTGTTTACTATGGATGTGTGTTTATTAGAATCTTTACAGCAGATAGTGGCTATAATTGCCTGTGTTGGGTGTTAATGAGAATCTTTACAGCAGATATAGGCCAATTGGCTGTGTTGGGTGTCAATGAGAATCTTTACAGCAGATACAGGCCAATTGGCTGTGTTGGGTGTCAATGAGAATCTTTACAGCAGATATAGGCCAATTGGCTGTGCTGGGTGTCAATGAGAATCTTTACAGCAGATACAGGCCAATTGGCTGTGTAAGGTGTCAATGAGAATCTTTACAGCAGATATAGGCCAATTAATTGGCTGTGTAAGGTGTCAATGAGAATCTTTAGAACAGGAAGTAGATACAATGGATGTATGTTTATGAGAATGTTTACAGGAAACTGTATCCAGGTTGGGTGTTAATTAGAATATTTACAGCAGATACAGGCTATTTGAATGTGTTAGGTGTTAATGAGAATCTTTACAGCAGATACAGGCCAATTGGCTGTGTAAGGTGTCAATGAGAATCTTTACAGCAGATACAGGCCAATTGGCTGTGTAAGGTGTCAATGAGAATCTTTACAGCAGATATAGGCCAATTGGCTGTGTAAGGTGTCAATGAGAATCTTTACAGCAGATACAGGCCAATTGGCTGTGTAAGGTGTCAATGAGAATCTTTACAGCAGATATAGGCCAATTGGCTGTGTAAGGTGTCAATGAGAATCTTTACAGCAGATACAGGCCAATTGGCTGTGTAAGGTGTCAATGAGAATCTTTACAGCAGATATAGGCCAATTAATTGGCTGTGTAAGGTGTCAATGAGAATCTTTAGAACAGGAAGTAGATACAATGGATGTATGTTTATGAGAATGTTTACAGGAAACTGTATCCAGGTTGGGTGTTAATTAGAATATTTACAGCAGATACAGGCTATTTGAATGTGTTAGGTGTTAATGAGAATCTTTACAGCAGATACAGGCCAATTGGCTGTGTAAGGTGTCAATGAGAATCTTTACAGCAGATACAGGCCAATTGGCTGTGTAAGGTGTCAATGAGAATCTTTACAGCAGATATAGGCCAATTGGCTGTGTAAGGTGTCAATGAGAATCTTTACAGCAGATACAGGCCAATTGGCTGTGTAAGGTGTCAATGAGAATCTTTACAGCAGATATAGGCCAATTGGCTGTGTAAGGTGTCAATGAGAATCTTTACAGCAGATACAGGCCAATTGGCTGTGTAAGGTGTCAATGAGAATATTTACAGCAGATACAGGCCAATTGGCTGTGTAAGGTGTCAATGAGAATCTTTACAGCAGATACAGGCCAATTGGCTGTGTAAGGTGTCAATGAGAATCTTTACAGCAGATACAGGCCAATTGGCTGTGTAAGTTGTCAATGAGAATCTTTACAGCAGATATAGGCCAATTGGCTGTGTAAGGTGTCAATGAGAATCTTTACAGCAGATACAGGCCAATTGGCTGTGTAAGGTGTCAATGAGAATCTTTACAGCAGATATAGGCCAATTGGCTGTGTAAGGTGTCAATGAGAATCTTTAGAACAGGAAGTAGATACAATGGATGTATGTTTATGAGAATGTTTACAGGAAACTGTATCCAGGTTGGGTGTTAATTAGAATCTTTACAGCAGATACAGGCTATTTGAATGTGTTAGGTGTTAATGAGAATCTTTACAGCAGGAAGTAGATACAAAGAATGCGTGTTTATGAGAATGTTTACAGTAACGTTATCAAGGTTAGATGTTAATGAGAATCTTTACAGGAAACTATCCAGGTTGGGTGTTAATCACAATCTTTACAGCAGGAAGTAGATACAAGGGATGTATGTTTATGAGAATGTTTACAGTAACTGTATTCAGATTGGGTGTTATAGAGAATCTTTACAGCAGGAAGTAGATACAATGGAAATGTGTTCATGAGAATGTTTACAGGAAACTGTATCCAGGTTGGGTGTTATAGAGAAACTTTACAGCAGATATAGGCCAATTGGCTGTGTTGGGTGTCAATGAGAATCTTTTCAACAGGAAGTAGATACAATTGATGTGTGTTTATGAGAATCTTTACAGCATGATGTAACCAGGCTGTGTGTTTATGAGATTCTTTACAGCAAATGTTAATGTTGATGTTAATGAAAGCAGAGCATTATTTACTACTTTTGTATGTACAATTTTTTGAGAATGATGAAATTGGTTACTTGATATGGTACATGTTGGTGAGAATGTTCACTAACTACTTTGTATCATATAGGGGAAGTAGAAAGTAGTTAGTGTGCAGAATGTTTTAAGAATGTTGTATTATGTAAGGACATGCACCATTGGGCTAGTTTGAGAAGAAAATGGTGGATGTTGTTTACAGAAAGTAAATAATAGAATGTTTATGAGGGTGATACTAATAGAGCTTCTATACAAATGTTTACAAAAGATAGTAGTTAGTATGTTAAACCTAAAGCATTAACTTATGAGGATCTGTTGAAGTGTTAGGACATGAACAGCATGCTTAAAGTTGAGGGTTGTTTATAAGATCATTTACTGTATAAAACATCATTGATATTCTGGTAAATGTCTTGTTGTTGTTGAATATTTGTGAAATAAAAAATATCAAACAATCAGTATGTGTTATATGATGCAGACTTGGTTTAACTTTTGTTCACCTTCCCGGTGAACATTAGGGACTGATAAATATTCTATGTTAGTCGCTAACCTTGGCCTTTTTGGTGATTCAGAAGAATATTGATAAAAAAAACTCTGCCGGTGTAACGTTGAAAATGGACCCCTGTAGAAAATAAAACCGTGATGCCGTGGAAAACGGAACCAAATATTAAATTTTCTTTACATACCCTGTTGAAATGGACCCCTTGAATAGTGAACCACATATAATGTATTGGATCTCGGTACCAGTTTACATTGTCATAGACGTTGCGATAAGATATGCTTACATGATACAATGTATAAACGATATTGAAGGACACTGGTAAAATAAAATGGCCTGTGACCTTAGGTGACCTTTGATATCACATTAGGCTGTTATGAGAAGTGTATATAAAATGTACATTATTTGTACATTGTATATAATACTTATGTACATTGATTAACACTTTAACTCGTGAAATCTGTTGACCCAGATATTGACCATTAGCATCACTTTAAATAAGATATCCCTATACATGTATACGATTTATCGACATTGATTGATAATTTGACCCATGACCTTTATTGAACCAGATAATGACCTTTTGTATAACTTTACACTGTTTTAAGAAATGCATATAAAATGTGTACGATATTGATTGACATTGATTAATATTTTGATCTTTGACCCTTGGTGACCCATATAATGACCTTTGAAATAACTTAACACTGTTACAATTGGTTTGGTTTGGTTTATTTTGTTTAACGTCCTATTAACAGCTAAGGTCATTTAAGGACGGCCTCCGTGCGTGCGACATGCATGCGTGTTGTGAGTGCATATGTGTGTTTTGGGAGGCTGCGGTATGTTCTGTTCGTATTAAGTCTCCTTGTGATAGGCCGGAACTTTTGCCGATTTATAGTGCTACCTCACTGAAGCATACTGCCGAAGACGCCCAGCAGGACACCCCACCCGGTCACATTATACTGACAACGGGCGAACCAGTCGTCTCACTCCTAATATGCTGAGCGATAAGCAGGAGTGCAACTACCATTTTTAATGACTCTGGTACGTATGTCTCGGCCAGGGGACAGAACCCAAAGCCTTCCTCACAGCGGCGAACGCTCAACTAAAGGCCAAAAGTGAGGCATTGTCAAGGGATACATTAGGAAGAAGAAAGTTGTTAAGAAAGAAGAGAAAAGATAAGATCCCAAGTTTAGTCGCCTCTTACGATCATGCAATGGGGGCAGCAGGTACAATTCTTACGCCCTACCTGCAGGGCAGCACTGTTACAAGACATTCATGTAACATGTACACGATATTGATCGACATTGATTAACAATTTGACCTGTGACCTTTGGACTTTGGTGACCCATATAATGACCTTTGCTATAACCACTGTGAATGTCCTACTAACGCATGGTCATATGGATGTCCTAGGTGAGTTTTCATTTTACATGAGATTGATGAAAACCGTCTGAAGATATTTTTTTTCACTTTAGCGAGGCTGTTAGTTATTGCATCTAAACGTCATCACTGCTAAATCAAAATATCGATTTGTTTCTTTTCAAAACACAAAGCGTTATGATCAGTGGCCCAAGATTGGTAATTAAAATCGTCTCCCGAGCCGTTCTATCGATGTTGATCTATATGTCGAAAGCTAAGTGCATTTGTGCATATGTATATGTTGGGGGTTCAACATCCATCACTGGGTTATATGAGGATGGGTGGTACATTGGTATATATTGTTTTGAAATGCATTTATACGAAGGTTGATATCCAAACCCCCATTTCTGATAGAGGACAAGACTTTATAAACTGTTCTGTTTAATATTCTAAATTATCAAATATCCTAACTCTACCAGATATGGTTTTTTTTTTGAAGTATGAATTATTTTAATTGACTCATTATTCCTTGCCTTAGTTCTGAATTAATACACTTTGGTGCCTGCCAGGTGGGCGAGGCCACAGTATACCCGGCCGCTCAGTCGGTCCGGGCAGAAGGCTGCCCGTACGCGTCCTCCCGCCTGCCAGGTGGGCGAGGCCACTATACCCGGCCACTCAGTCGGTCCGGGCAGCAGGCTGCCCGTCCTCCCGCCTGCCAGGTGGGCGAGGCCACACTACCACAGAATCAATTTGTATAAACACAGGCCAGATGGGCGAGACCTAATGGGGAAAAAGACAATTTCGTTAAAATCCTACTTCGCCTATAGTAATGAAATGATGTGTCCCATATATTTGGTCTGAAACATCCCTGGATGAAGGGAAATCATTACCATGGTGATAAAATAAACCAAAGGTTATCATATGGGTCACCAACGGTTAAAGGGTTTATCAATGTTGTTCAATATCGTATACATATCATATTACAGTTTGTCTGTGTCTGCAATTTTAATTTCGACTTCTCCGAAATTCCCGGACCTATTCAATGTAAAAGTAAACCCAAAATTATGAATTGTACGGTCCCCACCCCCAGGGGCCTGAGGGGCGCGGCGAAAGTGGTCAAATTGACTGTAATTTCCTAAATTTCCTGTTGTGTACGAGGGGTAAAGGAAGTGTTTTAAATTACTACAAATTGTTGGCGTTAGATATTCAAAGAGATTTTCCAACTTTTGACTCGGTGACATATCAGGACACTGCATTCAAATAAAGGTCTACAGTAAGGTTTATTACGTGATGTAGGGGTACAGGTGTATAGTAATTAAGTACATGTACGTATAAACCGTAACAAGGGTTGCAAGAGCGTGTGCAATGGAAACGGTTTTCAGCTCTACTGTCAATAATCACTTACAGAAATAGACTGGACAAACTCAGGATTGTCCTCGAAATTATTTATAGGTCATTCCACACCAACACTACTACTGTGACAAACAGATGGCTAACAATATTAAGACTGGGACCCAAACTGTTTTGGAACTATGTCTGCAAAAGAGCTGTAATAAGCTATAAGTTAAACGGAGAGCTCACAAGGTAACGACAAAGAAAAGACAGAGACTCTAAACCTACACTATGCGAGTGTGTTCATCATTAAAAAAGGCACTCCCTTATAGTTTGTCACCGCCCGCCAACACAGAATATCATCAGCACAATCAACCATTATAAACTAACACATCACCACGACCCGACCAAATGTACCAACATCTAATTCACCACGACCTGACCAAACGTACCAACATCTAATTCACCACGACCCGACCAAACGTACCAACATCTAATTCACCACGACCCGACCAAATGTACCAACATCTAATTCACCACGACCCGACCAAACGTACCAACATCTAATTCACCACGACCCGACCAAACGTACCAACATCTAATTCACCACGACCCGACCAAACGTACCAACATCTAATTCACCACGACCCGACCAAACGTACCAACATCTAATTCACCACGACCCGACCAATTGTACCAACATATAATTCAACACGACCCGACCAAATGTACCAACATCTAATAAAAAAAAAATCGAATGAATCCAACGAAGTTTCCTGCAGAATGGAAGCATGCAATATTGACTCCTATCTTCAAATAAAGGAACCAAAAATAACACAGGGAACTACAAACCGATTAGCCCCACAAAAGTTGTTGGGAAACTCTTAGAAAGATCATAAATAATGTTTCACACGTTTGAATGAAATGAATTAGTGTGAAATTACTTTCTCCTGTGGGTGGTCCGCTAGGTGGCGGTGTGCAATCAAGTACGTGTACCTGAGTATAGTCGGGTGCACGTGCTGTGTGATCAGTTCAGGCGGCGCACCGGGCGAGGACAGACGTTCATTTTCGTCTTGTTTAATTTTTTGTGTAATTGAAATGTAAGAATCTATAAGGTTAGGTTAGGCTATCAGTTACCATTTCATGTATAATTGAATAGCTTGGGGTTGCGATTTGGTACATGGATAATTTGATTACAAAATTGTAAATTGTATTTGTAAATATCATATGATTATTATTTATTATTAATGAATTGTTCATTAAATTCATCGCACGGTGCGTTGTGGACAGTCTGTGTTTGTTGTTCATTGCCACCTGGACGGTGGCCTACGGGAGAACTTACCAGTAGGGTTTAAGAAGCGGACGATCGTACGTAACAAGTATTGGATACACTCGAGAACTGGACAGATGCTTTAGACCAAAACAGTGAGATTGGTGCAATTTATTTAGACTCAGGGGAAAAACTCTAAAATGTCAACTGATAGAGTGGATGACAGAGGGTCGTCGTAAACGGTCAGTGGATTCCCGCGGGTCACCTACATTAACGACTTACCATACATGTATCTTTATGTCGGTTTAATGATATTTGAAACGTCTAATCAACATCTATGGTCATTGAATCTCTTGAAACCAATGATACGAGTCGTATCATATGGTCGCCCATTGCTGTTATGAAATTCAAAGGACAACCAAACTATAGTTCCGTCCTAAAAGATATCTCGTAAATGTATTCCCCGGCTTGATCACCAGAATACAGAACACAATTACCAGAAACAGCATAGATACATGTATAATAAACGTATTAGTCCTACCTGCCTTTAGCAATCTGAATACTATTTAAAAGACTTGTTCTTATAATTAAGCGTTAACTTGCCAAGAAAATCGTGACATTTGTTAGTATCATGGTCAATCTAATCAAAGTTAGACTTGTAATTTCCACTACTCTACGATACACTGCAATACCTGTATTGTAATATACATTGTATCGTAGAGTATTATAGAGCAGTGGATACAGTGTATCGTAGATCTAGAGTATTGTAGAATGGCGGAAATTACTAATCTAATTTTGATTATGGCAGCATTAATAGTTGTTTTAAAGGAAGAATTTTGTAACGTAGCTTGCGATACAATATTGCTTTTGTGAGTGAAATTAATTTGTACTTGGCGTCGATTCAGCTGTTGTAATAGTTTGTGTGTAAGTTGCATTCGTTACTGGGTGACATCAAATTCGTTTAGTTCAAGAGACGTTGCACTTATTTCGATCGCTGTCAAATTCCAAATCTTCTGACATATAGGAATGTTCCTTAATATCTACCGTCCTTACTCTTTTTAGCTCATCTGGTCAGAAGAACCGATGAGGGAATGTCATGGCACGGCGTCCGTCCGTCCGCCGTCCGCCGTCGTCAACTTTTCCTAAAAATTCGCTACTGAACAACGGAATGGGATTTTGACCAAACCAGGGGCCTATTCGTTTATGCGGACAAACCGGTTCGTCAGTTTTTAGATGTAATATTTCAAACATATATCTTGATGGACCTGTGAATATTAATACAGGCCTTGTCAAGACTCATCTGAAAACAATATAAAATCCCTAGGTCCGTCTTTATTTCATAAACGAACAACACCGGTCCAATCGTTTGGACCGCAAACACGAAAACGGTTTTGGTCAGAAGCATCCGTGCGAAAGTGAAACAAATACATAAATGGCGACTCTGGACCCCTGGGGTCGGATCGAGATCGAGGCGGGACTCCATAGGGGAAATATAGCATATTCCTTTAAAGTTCCCATCTTTGATCCGCAGGAAGGATACATTTTAAGTATCTATTCTTTAATTATTTCAAAATGTAGAATAGGGCAGAGACCTACAGTATATACTAAATTTATTATTTAGGTCTCTGAATAGGGCTATCATATAGATCTACATATGTACGTGTATGTTACGTCGGACAGTTGCTTTTTATCAATTTCAAGTAAGCTTACACTAGATATCTAGTTACGTACATCTGAAGCTTTACACTTGTTTTCCGATCCCAAATTATAAAAAAAATGTAACAGTTATGTATACTTGAATGAATATTGAATAAAATATTGTTAAAACTAGCCTAACTATAGACTTACATATACAACAATATTGCAGTCCATCAATCTGTGACCCACCATCTGTGTTATTCGTGTTTTATCCGTGTTTTACCCCGCGCCTCGCCTGTGAGCCGATCGAGTATTCGCGTGAAGTAGGCCTAACGTTAGGCTAAGTTATCATGAAACGGAAGACGAAGTATGAAGGAAGTACGAGATAGCATTGTATCGACATAAGTACGAGATAGCATTGTATCGACATATCAAGTGTAGGCAACAGTATACATCTACATGCAACGTCTTTCTGCATTGCTTGTACTTTAGACCCATTGCATCGTCTGTCATTTACAATAGGGGAGGTAACTCGAACAGTAAAAGTCATGATATTGTATGTGATAGGAACAATTTTAATAATTCTGCTTGTGGGCTGGTTCTCAAAATCAGATCCGCCGGCAAAATGTGGGATTTATACACAGCCGAACAAATGGTATCCTCTCAAGTACCAATTTCTTTTATTCGTGTTAAAATTAAGACGCCGAAAGAATGCGAAAATGGACACTGCGACAGGTGAGAATGCTGGATATGGCGTGAGGTCCAGGTCCAGTGCGGCAGACATGGAAAAAGTCCAGACACTACCTCTAGATAAACCAAAGGTAAGTCAAATCGTGTGCTAGGTCGAGATTGTATCTAGTCCATCAAGGTCTTATTGTCACACCACAATAAGTGTCAATGTCGCTAAAATCTGAAGAAACGGAGATTTATGACATTAATTACACTGGAATCTGGTACATTGTATAACCTCATGATCATGTAACAGTACAGTACAGTAGAATCTATACATGCATGGAAGGCTGAACTGTTTTACCTTCCTGATCAAATTAAAGCTTAGATATACTGACTATATGTGTGTTCAATCGCACAATATACAAATAATGTATGTCACAGTCACTGTATCATATGTACACATTATTTTACATCTTTATTGTATATTATAACTTATTGCAGTACATAATGTATATGGACATGCAGTTATGGCAAGCCGTTTAAACATTTAATCCCATTTCCTCTTAAGGTAAAAAATATGCTTCAAATTTATTTCACTTAAGTGAAATACATAAATGTACTTTTTACCTTAAGGTTAAAAGACTTTTTTTGCATTATGTTTTATTTCACTTAAGTGAAATAAATTTTATTCATCTTAAGGGAAAATCTTTTTCACTTAAGTGAAATAAAACATAATGCAAATGCTGCTGTTGAGTAAATCGGACACCCACTCTCATGTATCAGATATGGACTAGTCCATCTATTGACCAAGCATTGGGTGTTTAATTTCTGACCAATTCGAGACCTTTTCCCTACTTCATTTGTTGTTGGTAAATGTCTGGCTTTCAGTTGTTGTTTTTTTGTATTGTGCCTAATTATAATTGATTGTAAATGCTTCATTGCCTATGTACATCTGTATTAATCATTATCATTACAGGCAGTTGATGCTGTTTACTTCAATGGAGGGAACAAGGATGGTCAATATTTTGTGGCTGCCACAGCCAGGAGGCAAAACAATGTAGTCCAGACTGTCCTGTACATCAGAGTAAGTCTCCTCTCCCCAAATTATGTCAATAAGCCTCCCACATCTCGTGTATCTTTACATCAGAGTAGTCTCCCTTGTCACACAGAGATCTGTATTTTAATATTAGTCCCTTTTGTTCCATTTCTTAGTCACCCCTGTCCAACCTCTATATATCTGAGTATATTTGACCTGTCATACATCCCATAATACACCAGAGTGTATATATATAGCTGCCTCTCCTTTTTAAAGTAATCACTCCTGTCCCACCTCTATATCTGAGTAGAGGTACGGACAAAAGCCCCCCCGGACATTAGCCCCCCCGGACATTAGCCCCTAGGACAAAAGCCCCTCCGGACAAAAGCCCCTTCACACTAATCAAAAAGTGGACAAAAGCCCCTTCATAAAAAAAAATGATATTTATTTTTTTATTGATTTTTAATTGCAAAAAAAACATGTCATCAGTGGCTTCGGCAAAAGCCCCTTCATAAAAAAAATGATATATTTTTTTTTTATGATTTTTAATTGCTACATATACATATGTCATCAGTGGCTTCGGCAATGTAAACAACCGGTTCCAACAACAACTACTTGAACTGTTACATAAACAATAAGCTGTTACACAGGTGTTTGGTGGGTTTTTCATTGATGTTGTGTTCTCCTGGAAAGAAATATATCATTAATGGCTTCATTGTTTCTTTGATTTTAATCATTCCTAAAATTAACCTTTTCTTATTACAATGCAGAGCAACATGTTTGGTTAGGTACTTATTATATCATAATTTGAGACACTGCAAACAGGGATCAAATGTTTATTTCTTTTGTAGGCATTTCTTTGATTATCAATATTTGCAGTATATTAGGAAGTCAAAAATTATGTGTAATCAGTAACAATATGTTCATCATGGAGAGTTTTCCTGAAATATTTAGCCTACTTAATAATATAAAGTTTGAAAAAATAAATTATGATGTTTAACCACAGACATATAATGCTACACTGACATTGAACCAAGGACCTTCATTTTCCACACAATTATTCTCCAAATTTCAGAGATAAAAACAACAATATATATATATATAGTTTCTGTTTTTCAAAAGTACAGATTTATATAAAGTATACCAGCTAAATTTCTAAAGAAGGGGCTTCTGTCCGGGGGGGCTAATGTCCGGGGGGCCTTTCGTCCGGAGGGGCTTTTGTCCTAGGGGCTAATGTCCGGGGGGGCTAATGTCCGGGGGGGCTTTTGTCCTACACTCATCTGAGTACTCTCTCATATCTCATCTCATCATTAGAGTAGTCTCCCCTCCACTCATATTTCTACATAGAATAGTCCCCTTAATTTATCCCATCTTAACACCAAAGTACTCTCCCCTTATCTATACTGTACATAAAAGGGCATTGTTGGAAACCCACGGCCGGTTGATTGCACTGCCACTATAGTCTCATCTGTCCTATCTCTACATCAGAGTAGTCTCCCATGTCCCATCTCAGCTTCAGATCAGAGCTATCTCCTAAGGTCCATATTCACATGTACGTCAGAGTATTCTCCTCTACTTTATCTTTATACCAGAGTAGTCTACCCTGGCATACCGCTACATCAGAGTAGTCTCCCCTGCCACACAGATCTCTACAATAAAATAGTCATCTTTATCCCTTCTCCACAGCAGAGTAGTCTCCCCTGTCACATATTATCTCTATAATTGAGGAAGTTATAAATGTATGCTATATCTTAACCTCTACCTTAGAGGAAATCTTATCTCCCTTTCTCCATGCATCCTCCTCCTCCATACATTTGTTTGTCATTGTAAATGAAGTTCATCTTTTTTACCCTAGCAGCACATTAATTGAATATTTTTTCAATATTATGAATGTCTATATGAGTTTTTAACTGACAGGAGTTTAATATGGTGCTGATATATTGTTGCAGCTCCCTGGTGTTGGTCTCCTGGAGATTCCATCTAAACCAGACACCAAACTGCACAGTACAGATCCACAGGCCTTTGCTGCTGGGGGACTGAAACTGGAACCAGTAGACCCAATGAAAACCTGGAAAATATCTTACAAAGGTAAACTAAGGTGGGTAAGTAATATTTCATATAGAGTAAAACTCGTATAAGTCAAAATGTATGGGACCAAGCAAAATATTTGACTTATCCGATGATTTGACTGATCAGTGTCTTTGTGTATATGGAGACATAATGACATTTTACTGACCTGAGTATCATCGGCTGTATGCCAAATATTTGCTTGATAACATGATCTAAAATAAGAAATGAATGGTAACAAACAAATTAATTTCAAATGATAACAATTATTCATTTATTTGATAAACCATATTATGCACGGTAACAGATCATAACAATTAAACATGTATAAAATTGTGAATGCAGTTAAAGGTTAGGAGGATGCATAAGTGTTAAGATACATTTTCCATAAGTTAATACAGAAGTGTTCATCCCTTCACTCATTTAGGATTTTCCTCAAATTGTAACGTATGGTTTATCCGAATTACGACATCAAAGTTTGTAACCTTCAACCTGATGTGTTGTGTATGATTCATAGGTGTTTACAGGAAAATCAGGCTCAGGTGGCATCTCCTAGCTATTATCAGATTTATTTAGGATGAGCTAATATGCTGTAGTTTCCCCAATAGAAAAGTTTCAGGGCCCTATGGGGAGTTTAGGGTAAACCAATACACATAACTTGACATAAGGTCACTATAATGTTTAGTATCAATGAAGCTTTCCCCTGTCCAAGGATGAACCCCATAAATATATTAAAAATCATGATCAAATATAAAATTAGATATGAAGAATAAACACATTATAAAACATTAAAATTGTGGTTTAAAGGTTTCATTTACATTTACAAAACAAATCAAAAGCCAGAGATATGTTTTCTCTATTTTAGTGCAATTATTTAAAGAAAGTGTGCTAAAGAAACTAAAAATGTTAAACTCTGTACATTTCTTTTCTTTGATATTATTTCAGAAATCATGAAACTCTTGAAGAGCTAGAGGTGACCTTTGACCTCACCTGGACAGCTTTCACTCCGTACTTTGATTTTGACACTGACCTTCACCCAAACGTCATGGCGGCATCTATTGCTAAAGAAAAGTGGTCCAGAAACTATTTTGATGTCCTTAAAAGGTAAATAGCCATGCAATGTAACACACAGTGGTATCATACATTTGGGAATGATTGAATCAATCACTGACAAATTCAGTGGTTGGAGTTCCTCCTGTATAGATAAAGTATAACCTTTGTACAAAAGATAACCTTCAGGAATTGATTCTTGAGCTTCTTAAAATTTTATTTTATACCTGTTTTTTAAAAAATGATCAGTATACAGTGTAAATATAAGTGCTTTTACTAAAAAAAAGGAGGCAAATTAAAAATTCTATTGAAATTAAAAGTAGGGTCCTTTCCTACAGAAACTAGATTACTAATGCAATCTTTTTCATTGCAGTGTCCATCAAACACACTATGAACAGTTTGGTGAAATAACAGGTGTAGTCAATATAACAGGAGTAGGGGATAAGATGGTTAAAGTTCAAGGGGTCAGGGACCACTCTTACGGTAAGTATACTATAGTCAAACAGGCATGTCCCTCCTTTGGTAGATACACAGCCATGTATCAACATTGTACAATCTTTGCAGTCAAACCCAAGACCAGCTATCGTGAAAGTTTTAGGAATGAGACAAATAATGATGAGCATTTCATAAAATTTCATAGTGTACATGCACTACAGGTAGCTACAGGGTCAGAAGCCATTAACTATTTTCACTCATCGCAAGTACAGACTGTACAATACTGACAGGGAAGCAATGTCATCTCTGATAGATCATATAGAGATTCAAAGTAGCTTTTAATGCAAATTTTACATTTATTATATTTATTTATTATACATTACATTTATAGCATAAGTTTTGCTTGTTTCCAGGAAACATCCGTGATTGGCGGTACTTCCATAGGTATGCCATCAACTATGCTACATTGTCTGACAAGACAGCAGTCTGCATAGGCTGTATATCCATGCCTATCACCATGACCAGGTAATTAGGCTCATCACCTCATGATCAGTGGGTCAAGGTCACTCATTCACACAGAATGAATGACCTTGACCCACTTTTAAGGTCAGTGCAAATGTGTTAAAAACTTTAAACAGTGTCTTCTAATTTACTAAAAGATTCAGGATAGCAGTAATTGGCCAGTAGCATGTACATATTGGGGTTGAAGACTTTCAAGGTACCACAAATATCTTACCAAGGTACCACAAATATCTTACCAAGGTACCACAAATATCTTACCAATTTCTTATTACCAGGTTATAATTAAGATGGACAGCATCACAATTTATACTAGTCCAAATTTTCTGATGGTCTTACTTTGTAGATACGTCAGAACTTCTCACATACAAAAAATGAGCATTTTTTTCCGACCCACCTATGGTCGGCGTTCGAACAACATTTACTCCCATTCCCTTCAACCTGTGCCAGGTTGAAGGGAATAAGGGAAATATTGTTTAAACGTTGACCTGAGAGTGGGTTGGAAAAATTGCTCGTTTTTTGTATGGCGAGAGTTCTGATGTTATTAACATCAGAACTCTTTGGATTAAATTTACACATCACTGTGACATATGCTGAAAGGAAGGAGAGTGTTATCTGTACATTCATTATATTCTATGTAATATATATATTTTTCCAAACTTCTTAATTAAATCAGCTGGAAATTCAAGTATATGTAGCATGCAAGCAATTCAAATATTTTCTGTTATACAGACAAGTTTATATGCAAAAAGCATATCTCTAGTTATAAAATATATACTGTCTGTATCATGGTAAACATGAAATATTAAACTTTCATTCTAAAAAAAATTTGTGATTCAGCTTAACTATTGGCTACGTAATCCACCCTGACGGTACCAAGGAATCTGTGTCCTCCTCGGAGTTCCAGTTAGCTGATCATGGAGAAGATGGAAACCCACCCAAACAGACATCTTTTAAATTCATAGCAGGTGTGTATTGATAAATATCATATAAACTGAAGATGTGTCTAGTTTCTTCATCAATGACACTTACTCATATGTCGCTAGTAAAATGAATATGTTATTGTTTCTCAAAAGAACATAATAGGGGAAAATAAAGATAAAAATACTTCCCACAAGTAAGATATTCACTGCAAGATACAGAATGTAAGCTTCATTGTCCTTTCACTAGGTTGTCTCGGGTTTGGGGGCACAATGTCCCTACAAAGTACCTGTAAATATAGTATCGTGTTGGACTCCATCCTTTCAAATATTAACTTGGTTTTCCTTTGTATGTACATTTGTATCTACCGTTTTACAAAATGTACTAATGTTGATGTGCCATATTATATTATTATAAAATTTTGCTGTATACATAGCTTTGTATATATATACTGTAGCAATTGAAGAAAATATGAGGCTACTGTACTGACATTGATATTTTTGGGTATCTATTGTTAGGAGAGAAAGAGTACAATGTGACATGTACTGTCCAGGAAGCACCAATCTTCTACATTGGTGAGGGTCGGGATGCCAAGATCCATGAACGTATGTGTACCTACGACATCAATGGTCTACCTGGCTGGGGTGTCAGCGAGTGGGACTACAGGTAAATTTACAATGTATATTTGATTATGTTATGTTCTTAGTCTGATAAAATATAAAAAGGATAAAATCTGCAAAACACTAGTTCAGGTTGCAAGATCGTTTCACTTACCTTGAGAATTAAACCCTCGTGTTACCGGGTAATCTGAATAATATTTCTATATTAACGTTTTGTCTTGTTACAGAAATGTTCCATTTGATGACGGCAGAACGTGATGAAACAAGATACCTAGGTACTCCAGCTAGTGAAAGTTAATGTCAGAATGTGCTATTTTATAATTGTGTATTGTCTGTATATGTTTTACAAGTAATAATAGTATTGATATAGCCTATGTGTACTCATATTTATTCAATAATGATCATGTGCAAATGTATTTTGTCGAATCTAAACTGTATGAAGGTGGTGAAATCATATTTAAAATCAAGTACTAGTCATATCATAGAGATTTCATGATTATCTTTCTGCCCTGCAGACTTGCCTGTTTCTTAATATATGTATTATTTTCTTGAATTTGAAAATAATGTAATTTCATAAATAAAAAGTGATTAAAATAAAATGTCAAAATTTGTTTTGAGTTCCATTTTTAGCTCACCTACTGTTCAGATAGGTTTTTCAACACCCTTGATGACATGGACTTACATATTAATCCAGTAATGCTAGGGTGAAGGGATACCAAGTTTACAAGTTCACAGGGCCAAGAGGCCCAGGATCATAATATTGAGCAAGTAGCATGCTGATATGAAGGGCTACCAAGGTCTCTTAATTAAGTCAAATATGTAAAAATCTTTAGATGACTTCTTTCCAATACCAGTTCAAGATGTTGATCTAGTAGCATGCTGGGATTAATTGCTACCAAGTTTGTTCAAATAACTGTTCAAATAACTAGCCTTGGCCTACTTTCAAGCTAACAGCTGGTCAAATGTGTAAAAAATTGTAATGACTTCTAATGATTAACCAAGGGTTATGATATATTAACCAAAAAGCATGCTGTGAATACATGGCTGACCTCTACCTACTTTAATGTAAGGACGGTCAAAGGTGTTAAATTCGTAACAACTTCTCATTAACCAAGAGGTACAGGCTCATGATATAGGGCCAGTAGTATTTCTCCAACTTCTTGCATAGGTTCCCCATGGTCCTTAGTTGTGCCAATTCAATTTAGATTTTTGATCAGAAAAACAAAATGGCCGACTGACGCCATCTTGGATTTTGAGAAATTATGTTTGTTATCGCTATTATTTTAAAAGTTCTGGAGGGATATTTCTTAAACCTCATAAATAGGCTCCACTTGTTCTTGTTATCAGATTATTAAGAGGAAAAGTAGAGAGAAGATCGGTCTGACATAGAGGGATAGAACTAATAAGGTGGATGCCATGCCAGATCCCTCTGGGATCTCGTTTTCCCATGAATTACCTTGGCCTACCTCCAAGACCACTTGGATAATGTGTGTGTAATATTTTTTATCCTGAATAATCCAGAGAGCTAGGTACATGATATTTGGCCGGTAGTATCTGGGACAAAGGGCCACAAAATTTATGTAATTAATTAAATTAACAAGCTATTTGAATAGTTATAATCAGCTTAGCATCCACATGCACATACATGACCTGAATCAATTTCATTGTTTGATTTAAAGGAATCATGTGGTGAGCCATTGAGTGTCTTAATTGTCAAAACTATTGACAGGGTGTATTTTGTTGTAAAAGCACTTCATCATAGAATTTCTCTTACATTTGATCAATTTTAATCTATTAAGAAGATAAATCTAGTCAATTATACAAACAGGAAAACGAATATTTCTTAATTGTTGTAAAATAAAGTCACTTGTGTTAATTAAAAGAAAACAATTAAATTCAATAAAGTTAATCGTCTGCGGGCTGAGCGAATCACGTACATCCCTGCCCTGAACCGGGAACGACGCGTGAGTACCCTGGCCCCTTGGAGCTCTTCACAATCTGAAGGTAATTTTGTGTAAATCCGGTACTTCCGGCAAAATGAACACTAAGTTTGGGAATCTAATTTCGGAAAGAACAAGAACAAGGACGCTTTTAGGGGACATTCTGGAAAAGTAAAAAAGAAACAGCTCTATAACTCTAAGGAGAAGAAATGGAAAACAATCGATGCTGAGATAGCGTCTCTTCAGGAAAGATACAACCAGGTAAATGTTGATTTCAGACCACGTGTTTTTATTTACATGTCGCTTCGCACACCCATTCTTTGGGGGTATTATATCATTCGATGTACATGCTGATTCACACTTTCGGCAGTATAGTGATTATACAGTCACAATCAAACAGATAACTTGCTGTATTTCATTCATTATGCTTTAAAGTGGTGATGATTTTACATTTGAATTTCTATTTCCACTACAAAAATACGTCTGTTTTTCACTAGATTTACTACAGAAGCTATTTTAATGTACACATATTTTCAGAATTTCTGAGAAATCGGGATCACTTATATACCACGGCGCTAATTCGTTTGTGCAGATTAAAGCAACTTAAAAGTAATAACGAAGCAAACTCTATTTACAAGCCCAAGTTTCTTCTGGTCCGACATGTGTACACCAGACTTTGACATTCTGGCAGATGTCTGATGTATGCTTTACTACAGCTAGCTAAAGGTCTCTGGCCATTTTTTGGTTCTGACGCCAACCGACCTTTAGCAACTGAACCCTATTTGACACTGTACAATTTCCGTCCTGATTTCAGGGTGGATAGAAAAATACAATAGCATCAGTACTTAAACTCTCAATGGTGTGTACCGCATACTTATGTAAGAGCACATGATAAATTAATTTAAATCACTGCCTCCACTAGGGATCGAACATTTGACCTCTCGCTTATACTAGTCTTTACGCTCTACCAATCAAGCTAAAGAGAAGATATCTCTAGCCGAACGGTATATTGCAGCTAGTATTTACCAGGGTTACATTTACAGTTTAGGTATTGGAGTTGAATCACTAATTCACACCAAATTAATAATGATTTGCCACAAAACACTTTGCTACATCATTCCACTGCTTCAAGCTTAAATTTTTTTAAGTAACTTATTTCGAACATGGCGGCATTGGTTGTTAAAAATAAGGAATGTATGTACCAAGCAGAACAAATACAAAGTAAATATCTTTTCATTGGTTAACAGGAATAAAGCCTTGAAATGTAAATAATCACGATTTTGCCTCTTTGATTGCTATTTTTGTTTATTTAAAGCTGGATTCATGAAAAATAGGTAATAACATGACATTGTTAATCTTTTAAATGTAATTAAGCTGTTTAATATAATCAAAATCCTAGCTTGGAATACAGTACTGTATTCAGAAAGTTCAAGTCTGGCCTCAAGTCTCTGTCTAGTGTCAGAAACAGCGGAAACTCAGGATAACTCTTACTTCAGCATATTTTTCATCTGATATGCTGCCTGTGACTCGGTGCCTGTCAATAGTTTCTCACCATTTGAACATCTTATACACTATTGGAGTTAGTCAGAGTTTCCTCTGGCCCTGACACCATGTCTGGTGTAAGGCAAGATTGCACTATTATATGAAAGCATTGAATTCTTCGACACCTTTTGGTGTTGCTAAGATTTTGGTGCAGCTCAAATGATATCAGGAGCAACATAACACCTTCCTTACATTTTTAGGTCATCTGACCCGAAGGGTCAGGATGACCTATAGTCATCATGCTTCGTCCGTCGTCGTGCGCCATCCGCCGTGCGTCGTGCGTAAACTTTTCACATTTCAAACTTCTTCTCAAGTTCCACCAGTGGGATTGAGCTGAAACTTGCCTGAAATGATCCTGAGATGGTCCTGACCAAGTGTTGTTATTTTTCGTGTAGGTCCGAAATCCAAGATGGCCGCCATAGCCGCCATTTTGAAAACACATTTTAAACTTCTTCTCATGTTCCACCAGTGCTATTGAGCTGAAACTTGCCTGAAATGATCCTGAGATGGTCCTGACCAAGTGTTGTTATTTTTCGGGTCGGTCCGAAATCCAAGATGGCCGCCATAGCCGCCATCTTGAAAAACACATTTTAAACTTCTTCTCAAGTTCCGCCAGTGCTATTGGGCTGAAATTTGCCTGAAATATCCTGATATGATGCCGACCAAGTGTTGTTATTTTTCGGGTCGGTCCAAAATCCAAGATGGCCGCCATGGCCGCCATCTTGAAAAACACATTTTAAACTTCTTCTCCAGTTCCACCAGTGCTATTAAACTGAAACTTGCCTGAAATGATCCTGATATGATCCTGACAAAGTGTTGTTATTTTTCGGGTCAGTCCGAAATCCAAGATGGCCGCCATAGCCGCCATCTTGAAAAACACATTTTAAACTTCTTCTCCAGTTCCACCAGTGCTATTGGGCTGAAACTTGCCTGAAATGATCCTGATATGATGCCGACCAAGTGTTGTTATTTTTTGGGTTGGTCTGAAATCCAAGATGGCCGCCATAGCCTCCATCTTGAAAAACACATTTTAAACTTCTTCTCCAGTTCCACCAGTTCTATTGAGCTGAAACTTGCCAGAAATGATCCTGAAATGGTCCTGACCAAGTGTTGTTATTTTTTGGGTTGGTCTGAAATCCAAGATGGCCGCCATAGCCGCCATCTTGAAAAACACATTTTAAACTTCTTCTCAAGTTCCACCAGTGCTATTAAGCTGAAACTTGCCTGAAATGATCCTGATATGATCCCGACCAAGTGTTGTTATCTTTTGGGTTGGTCTGAAATCCAAGATGGCCGCCATATCCGCCATCTTGAAAAACACATTTTAAACTTCTTCTCCAGTTCCACCAGTGCTATTGGGCTGAAACTTGCCTGAAATGATCCTGAGATGATGCCGACCAAGTGTTGTTATTTTTCGGGTTGGTCTGAAATACAAGATGGCCACCATGGCAACCATCTTGAAAAAACATTTTAAACTTCTTCTCCAGTTCCACTGGTGCCATTGAGTTGGAAATTGGTGAGGATTTTAAGGAAGGAGTGCCAACAAAGTGTTAATATTTTTCCGCCTTGTAAAATCATTGACTTGGCAGCCATGGTTGCCATTTGTAACATGATTGTGCAATCATGGTTTTCCTGAACAATGCCTATTTTAAACTTCTTCTCAAATTCCCCCAATGGAATTCAGCTGTAACTGTAACCAGAAATGATCCTGAGATGGTCCTTACCAAGTGTTGTTATTTATTGGGTCGGTCAGAAATCCAAGATGGCCACCATGGCAAACGGCGCCACTATATACTTGCTACAGAGAATACATACTACAACGGTATATTGCAGCTAGTATTTACCAGGGTTACATTTACAGTTTAGGTATTGGAGTTGAATCACTAATTCACACCAAATTAATAATGATTTGCCACAAAACACTTTGCTACATCATTCCACTGCTTCAAACTTAAATTTTTATTAAGTAACTTATTTCGAACATGGCGGCATTGGTTGTTAAAAATAAGGAATGTATGTACCAAGCAGAACAAATACAAAGTAAATATCTTTTCATTGCATTGGTTAACAGGAATAAAGCCTTGAAATGTAAATAATCACGATTTTGCCTCTTTGATTGCTATTTTTGTTTATTTAAATCTGGATTCATGAAAAATAGGTAATAACATGACATTGTTAATCTTTTAAATGTAATTTAGCTGTTTAATATAATCAAAATCCTAGCTTGGAATACAGTACTGTATTCAGAAAGTTCAAGTCTGGCCTCAAGTCTCTGTCTAGTGTCATAATCAGTTGAAACTCAGGATAACTCTTACTTCAGCATATTTTTCATCTAATATGCTGCCTGTGACTCGGTGCCTGTCAATAGTTTCTCACCATGTTGAACATCTTATACACTGTTGGAGTTAGTCCGAGTTTCCTCTGGCCCTGACACCATATGTCTGGTGTAAGGCAAGATTGCATTATTATATGAAAGCATTGAATTCTCTGACACCTTTTGGTATTGCTAAGATTTTGGTGCAGCTCAAATGATATCAGGAGCGACATAACACCTTCCTTACATTTTTGGATATACATTTACCCCAAACCACCCATTTAGTCCCACATCAAGGTTCTATTCCATCCGTTGCAGTAATCACCTGTATAATACTCATATATCTGCACATATTTGATAATTTTAATTGGAGGTGATCAGATATAAAATGTAATGTTATTGTATAAGCTATTGATTTATTGCAATACACCTATATATGCTTTGTACTGATACATCTTCTAATTACATTATTAAGTTAATTAACATCTTACAATATCATATAAAATTTTGTTATGATAACTGTCGTGTTATAAGCATCCTTGATATGTACATGTATTTATTATCTGATATTTCTTATTTTATTAGTTTGACTCCTCATCTGTAGAGAAATTCACAGACTTTCCACTTTCCAAACGGACACTACAGGGTAAGAGAAAATAAATGATGTTCACAAGACAGATATTTTGCTCAATGTTTTAACAGTGTAATTAATATATATATTATGTTATAATGGATTGACAAAATATGAAAAACCCATTACATATCTTTATGCACTCAGTATAAAGAAATGAAAATCATGCATGCATGATCATCATAAAGAAATGATAAATGATGATCTACAAATTAAACATCACTGAATTTTTAATTTTTAGATATGTAAAATAAGTTTCCTTAATTATATAATGTCAACATTATGGTGAATATTATATATTTTGAAACTCAAGCAGTGTTTGAAATTATATATGAAAATTCCTTAGACAATATGTCTACGGAAAATTGAAATCCCATAGCCCAAGTCATTTTTCCATAGACCAATTTTTTTAAAACATTGTTGAAAGTAGCATAACTCACGCAAATGTTTGCATCATCCAGTAATAACACGCTGTTATGGGTAAAATAAACTCTATTGATTTCATATGATCATTTGTCAGTAAATAATGGAATGTTGTTTTCATGAATTGTAATGTATGTCAGGACTCAAACTTTTCATAGCCAATGGGGCCAACACTTTGAAATTTTACATAGACCGACCAGGTTTTCTATAGCCTCAGACCATCGGACCACCTTTACTTTCGAACACTGCTCAAGACACTATTATGAACATGAAGCTAGATTTTTTTGTTGAGTTTTTCTTATTTACTTACACAGATAGCATAGTCCACCTTTAGGAGAAAAAACTCATCAACTCAAACATATTCCTGTGACAATGTCATTGAATTCATTGTATTACAGATACAAAAAATATATTAGTGTTTATTATTAGTCCCCTGCCGTTTGAAAAAGGGGGGACTTTAGGTTTACCGTCCGTCTGTCCGTCCGTCCGTCTGTCTGTCTGTCACGCAACAGTTGTCCGGACAACTCCTTCTAAAGTACCACTCCGATTTTAACAAAACTTGGTATACATGATCAGTATAACATGTAGTTGTGCGTCCCACATTTTTTTCTCAAAATTTCATTTTTCAAAATGGCCGCCAGCTTCTCATTGGTTGAGGCTTGTCCGGACAACTCCTCCTAAAGTACTACTCCAATTTTAACGAAACTTGGTATGCATGATCTGTATAACATGAAGTTGTGCATCCCACCACAGGTGCCTGACTCGTTTTATAAAATAATAACATATAAGAGTACATATAAATGAGAAAGGTTCTGAACTCCCCCAGGCTTGAAATCTGATGTATTTATTTCTAAGTACCGTAGCTTCGGTTGTATTGGGTGGATTTTTTTGAAGTAGGCCTTAAATTAAAGAAAAATGGTCAATCTTTAAAATAAGCCATAACATGTTGTCGATTTCTCGATATTAGTTTACGAAATCGGGCGTGAAACTTCAAAATTCTCTCGATTTTGTTTACTCGGACAAGTTGACGTATCGGGGTCACCACACTTTGACTCTATTGGACATAGCTTTAAATACGAAGTCCACGGGTTAATCAAGAGGTACGCTTCATCAGATCACCGAATACAACTATTAAATACACTTACTTTATGTATTCGAGCACCCTATCGACGGCCCCGGGACTTTTTATGCATACTGATAGCAGATTTTCCCCTTGAGTAGCCATGTTGTGCCAGCCGCGGTAAATTTAAACAAGCATTCTGATTGGTTAAACACATTTCTATAACCAATCAGAAGGCCTACTTCGAAAAAATCCACCCAATACAACTGAAGCTACGGTACTTAGAAATAAATACATCAGATTTCAAGTCTGGGGGAGTTCAGAACCTTTCTCATTTATATGTACTCTTATATGTTATTATTTTATAAAACGAGTCAGGCACCTGTGATCCCACCTTTTTTTTTCTCGAAAATTCATTTTTCAAAATGGCCGCCGGCTTCTCATTGGTTGAGGCTTGTCCTCACAATTCCTCCTAAAGTACTACTCCGATTTTAACGAAACTTGGTATACATGATCAGTATGACCTGTAGTTGTGCATCCCTTATTTTTTTTCTCGAAAATCCATTTTTCAAAAATGAATAGGTGCACTTCTAGCTCAGGCAGGGGACTTTGTATTGCTGTTGCAATACTACCCACCCTTGTTTTGATGAAGATATGTATATACATGTATATCCAAGTTCTGAAATTACAATACAGTACAATTATACAATTTTGATACATTTTATTTAAGTGCCTATTGATCAAGTATAGAATTTTTGATAATGAACACATGTATGAGATATTATTGATTTATTATTGTCTTTACTCGACAGGCCTGGAATTAGGCAAGTATGAGAGTCCAACAGAAATTCAGAAGGAATCAATTGGCTTAGCATTACAGGGAAATGATATTCTTGGTGCTGCAAAAACAGGATCAGGGAAAACTCTCGCTTTTCTTATTCCGGTAAGTTAACTTACTTATGAATATGTTTTCTTCAAAATATAGTTATATATATATATATATTAGCTGATGATGTATAACAAAAAATGCAAAAGTTGTTTTTTGATACCATTTATTAATAAAGTGAGGCAATGTTCCTTATCATAAATCCTACAAGTTTTCAAACTTTTTGATTTGCTATTTGATTCTGTTCTATTTCTTTTCTATTCAAAATTATATCAAGCCACATAAAAGTATATTGTAATCATCCCTTAGAGAATTAAAGATCATCAATAACATTTTCAGTTATCTTTGTTTGACTTTATTGTGGAATGTTAATGATGATATAAAAGAAGGATGAGTTACTATACCTATATGTACATCAGAATAAAGGTATTACAGACACCTAATATAGGTGGATGGGAAATCAGATTTGTATCATTGGTCGTTAGTAAGTCATGCAGACTGATGTTTAATATCTCCACTGCTGTGTAGGAAACATCTGTATAGACTGTTGTAAACAACACAGACTTTGTGAAAAAAATGATGAAGTTCAAATCTATAACGTACAATAAAATAAACATAAAGAAAAATAAACTATTTCACTCATTTGATATACAATGTAATATACATAAATACTCATAGCCACCTCTTCAATTCTCCAGGTATTAGAATGTTTATACAGACAAAAATGGAGTCCCATGGATGGTTTAGGAGCATTGATTATCTCCCCTACCAGGGAACTTGCCTACCAAACGTTTGTTGTGTTACGGAAAATTGGAAAATTTCAAGACTTCTCAGCAGGACTAGTGATCGGTGGCAAGGTAAGAATTCATCTCTATTTTAATAAGAATTATAAACTTTATTTTACAACATTTGTGAAATAATTTATATCAAGTTGACTATAACTACTGTAATCACTGTTAGCCTGGACAAAAGCACTGAGGGATTTCACTATGGGAGGAAAAAAAGAAGAATGAAATGCCAGTCATCTAGCAGTGATATTGCTTGTTTGTTACAGAAGATGACAGGGTGTTTCAGTGTTCGAAAGTAAAGGTGGTCTGGTCTGATGGCCCGATGCTATAGAAAACCTAGTCGGTCTATGTAAAATATCTACATGTTGGGCCATGTTGGCCCGATTGGCTATGAAAAGTTTGAGGCCTGACATACCTTATGATTCATGTAAACAACATTCCTATATTTTCTGACAAATGATCAAATGAAATCAGAGCTTAGAATCGAGAACAGTGCATTATTGGCTTCAAATATTTCAGTGAGTATGAATTGGACTGTTTCCCCAAGATGAAATATATTATATTTCCAGAATGAAAGAAAACACCATGCCACAGTCAGATGTCTGTTAGAATAACACTGTCTAGATGGAAGTCGAGTGTGTTACCACGGTACTCCTCGACCATCCTTTTAAATGTGGATACTCATATTCTTCATGATTGTTGGTCATACACATACAAAACTTATATTGTTATATAGATCGTTGCTTCTAGAGACTATGGTCATACACATACAAAACTTATATTGTTATATAGATCATGGCTTCTAGAGACAAATGAAGTTAGCCCAACATCATTTTATTTTTTGTTTTTAGCTGCTGTCGGATGAGATTGGACGCATGAATAGAACAAATATTGTGATCTGTACCCCGGGCAGGTTACTCCAACATATGGACGAGACAGCTAACTTTACTGCTGACTCTCTACAGATACTTGGTAATGTACACATCATACCTACAGTTAGTCATACTCCTTGACCTGTTGTTACTGTATCTGTAATAGGTGTTTTAGGCTACAATGAAGCTAGAGATTGGAAAGCATAACATAGTGTTTATAATAACATGAAAACCAGTTCCTTGTAATATTTAACCATAGAGGTTATGGGAGAAATGTACTTGCATGTGTTAAGTTTGTGTTCTTTTTTTGTTTGTTTTTGAACTGTTCTGTTTCTTTTGTTTTATGCAGTTCTTGATGAGGCTGACAGAATACTAGATTTGGGGTTTGCTCAGTCCATGAATGCTATTATAGAAAATCTTCCCATAGCACGACAGACTCTCCTTTTCTCTGCTACACAGACAAGGTAGGTTTCTGCTGAAGGATTGTTGTTAAGATTTTGTTTGTTTTTAGGCAGATTCATTATTCACAATTAACCAACAGATTTGTTAAGAGCTTTCATGTGTTTACTCTGAATGGTGATTATTAAATCAATGTTTATCACATACAAGTTCACTACACTATGTACATAATAAATGACTTTTATAACCAATTGTGACTTTGAGTCATATGACCATATTTGTTTGTTTCAGGTCAGTAAAAGACCTGGCCCGACTCAGTTTACAGAATCCTATGTATGTGTCTGTACATGAAAATGCTCAACACAGCACTCCCACTCAGCTGGAACAGGTAAAAGTGTATTGTAAAATTCAAACAATGAGATGTAGCTAATCAAGTGATGTACATGTATACATACTGATTTTTTTCCCTCTAAAATGTATAATTTACCTCTATTAATGACATTTTTTGAGGAACAGATATTTTTTTGTCATTTTATTCTGTCCTTCAAAATAGTTAAAATGTTCACCACTTAAATTTAAAGGTGGTTTTGATAGGTAATACAGGTGTATAAAATGTGGTGTTATTCATGTGTTCAGTAATTAATACACGGTTATTTATCAGTTACAACTAAGTGTTGTCATGTATAGCCAATATTAGGAAGTCAATGATAGACTTCACTTTATCATACTATACAACATTATACAGTGTAGTCATATCAACTACAGTACAGTGGACCCTCGATAATCCGAACACCTTCGTTCCCAGTCCAAACCGTCCGGATTACGAGTTTTCCGGACTGCCGAATTTCGTGTACCAGGTCAAAAAAATTGTCGTGTAAGAGTTGTCTCCCTTGATTATATACAATCCGGGACGTTTCATAAACACGTCTAATTGTCAGACTTTTTAACAATAAATATACTTATGTTTCTGATATGATTCTTTTTTTTTTTTTTTTGTAGAAAGTAAAAAATAAACTGTTTTTAAAAGAACATGTAAAGTGAAAGTTGTTTTATTTATAGCAGGCATATGTGACCTACAAACAACACACATGTGTCACGTCCCGGAGGTTCACAAACAAGTAGAAATTACAAACGTTAAATACCTTAAATAAAATACCCCGATTTTACAACTTACTGTCAATCTATGTTTTTTTAATGATTTTTACGTACCAGAAACCCCAAGCTATCTATTTAAAAGTATGCGACACCAGCGAGAACTACCCAAGATGTCCGATAATTATTCAACCCGTATTCACTTAACAATGTGACGCTTAGTTAAGTATCAGAAGACTATTGACTAATTTGTGTGTAATCAACCCAGTTCTTGTGATCACTGCTTAATACGTAAATGTGTATGTAATTAATAACATGCAACTTTCAACGAGTCGTCGTTTCACGTAACGTTAACGGTGTTAGAATGCCGATATCCGTGTTTACCCAATACAAGTGTTAATGATGTTAATTACCGATCATAAATTGAACTGAATGTTCATAAATTCTGTAACAATTAGGTCGTAGAGAAAAAGCAATGTACCGTTATAAAAACAAAAGCTACACATTGTAACACAGGTAAACACCCGGGGCTATGACCTGGCAGCGGTCGCTATGACTACGCACAGTGTCAAGCGATATTCTGTACAGCTGTCGACACGGGTGACTTGCCCCGACATTTTTTTCTCCTCGTGGTGAAAAAATCTTCCGGATTATTGAGGGAAATTTACTAATGAAAACTACGTTCCGTTCCCAAAATGGGCTTCCGGAATCGGAATCGGAATTTCCGGACTGGTGAGTACAAATAACGTTACTGAAATCCGTTCCCGTGCATTTCCGTCCGGACTGTGAGTTTTCCGGACTATCGGCGTCCGGATTATCGCGGGTCCACTGTACTTATTTCATTAGGAAAGTATTTGTGTCATTTACCCGACTAGTGAAGATAAATTGGTGTGTTTTTACGCTTCAGAGTTATATTGTGTGTGAACTACATGACAAGATCAACTTGTTGTGGTCGTTCATCAAGAACCATTTGAAGTCTAAAACCCTAGTGTTCCTATCGAGCTGTAAGCAGGTAAGTCATATTTTGAGAGTTCTCTGTTTAAGGTACATGTATTTCATAAAAAGAAACTGGATATTTCTGTACATTGTCCCTTCAATAAAACACAACATTGTGTAAGTATTACCTATACTGGTAAATGTTTGATAAACCGCTGAATTTCAGACAAAAGTAAATGCCACAATGTAACCATTATTTGTCAAACTGTTTATTTATGAAAGCATGCAATATATTGTTTCCATGATTTTAATGTTCTCAGTCTGAATTAAGAATTAAGCTTCACAGTAGATAATCATATATTTACAACATTCACTAATTTCTATTTTTAGGTGCGTTACATCCACAACAGTATCTGCCAACTCAGACCTGGTGTGTCCGTCCTGGCACTTCATGGTGCTATGAACCAGTTAAAGAGGGTCGCTGTATACAATGAGTTCTGTCGCAAACAAAATGCCATACTCCTTGCTACAGACATAGCAGCCCGAGGACTAGGTATGACTGTACACTGAAGATCATTGTTATCAACCACTAGTACAACCTTTATCAAAAGCTATATGTATTAAAACCGTACTAAAATTATTTTGAATATCACAAGAGCTTCATTTTGTTGTTCAGTTGGAGTTATTTAATTGTCCACATACATCTATTGAATCCAGATTTTCCAGCCGTGAAGTGGGTGTTACAGTTGGACTGTCCAGAGGATGCCAACACCTACATACACAGGGTCGGAAGGACAGCAAGGTAAGGGGAGACAACCTAAGGCATTTTGTTCATGATCAAGGATAAAATATTTGTTGCTTTGTTATTTTCATATTAAACAGAAAAAAAAGGATGAAGGAAGAAAAAAAAATGTTAAGTATTTATTATATCAACTTTCAGGATTGTACTTGACTTATGGGAAATAGCTTCAGTTCTAATGAAAAATGATATTTTTATTTAAAACCTCGTACCAAATCTTATTATCAATGTCTCACAGATATGACACAGATGGCGAGTCTCTACTTGTCCTGTTGCCTTCTGAGGAAGAAGCCATGGTCCAGCTGCTCGAGGAAAAGAAAATACCAATTGAAAAAATAAAGTAAGTACTTCTGTATGTTTGGTTATTCCAAAAATACCTTAACTGTAACAAGTTCTGTGGTCCCTCTGAGCAAGAGGGCATGTACTTATTGTACATTAGCATTATGGGTGGTTATTAAGACAGCTTCTGGTCAGGCACGGCTGTAGATAGTGTTGTAAGGATTTACATTCAGAATGAATTTCGGTCATTTGACAGTCATTTCCATTCATTATGTAAACAAACAAAGAATATAAGAAAGTGATTCCCGAACTTACTTGGCAACATCTTGGATAATTCCAATTTGAATCCAGTAAAAATCATAATTCAATAGGTTATTTAAAAAATGATGTATTCTTTCATTTGGTGACACATCAGCATCTGTTTTGTCAATGCCAACCCATAAAGTTGTCATATGTATATTATGTAATTAATGTAAATCTAGGTCATTATATGATTTGTTTTATTTGTATGGTGAAAGATACGATATTGGCTCTTCATACCTCATTGTTATAATTACCTGTGTGACAGGGCTATGTTATAATTACCTGTGTGACAGGGTTATGTTATAATTACCTGTGTGACAGGGTTATGTTATAATTACCTGTGTGACAGGGTTATGTTATAATTACCTGTGTGACAGGGTTATGTTATAATTACCTGTGTGAAAGGGTTATGTTATAATTACCTGTGTGACAGGGTTATGTTATAATTACCTGTGTGACAGGGTTATGTTATAATTACCTGTGTGACAGGGTTATGTTATAATTACCTGTGTGACAGGGTTATGTTATAATTACCTGTGTGACAGGGTTATGTTATAATTACCTGTGTGACAGGGTTATGTTATAATTACCTGTGTGACAGGGTTATGTTATAATTACCTGTGTGACAGGGTTATGTTATAATTACCTGTGTGACAGGGTTATTTTATGATTACCTGTGTGACAGGGTTATGTAATTATAATTACCTGTGTGACAGGGTTAATCCAAAGAAGTTATGGAGTATACAGCCCAAGCTGGAGAATATGTGTGCTGCTGACCCTCATGTCAAGGAGTCCGCACAGAAGGTAGGTACATCATACCTATAAGGTAGGTACATCATACCTATAAGATAGGTACATCATATCTATAAGATAGGTACATCATATCTATACGATAGGTACATTATATCTATACGATAGGTACATTATATCTATACGATAGGTACATTATATCTATACGATAGGTACATTATATCCAAAGAAGTTATGGAGTATACAGCCCAAGCTGGAGAATATGTGTGCTGCTGACCCTCATGTCAAGGAGTCGGCACAGAAGGTAGGTACATCATATCTATAAGATAGGTACATTATATCTATAAGATAGGTACATTATATCTATACGATGGGTACATTATATCTATAAGATAGATACACCATGTCTATAAGATAGGTACATTATATCTATAAGATAGGTACATCATATCTATACGATAGGTACATTATATCTATAAGATAGGTACATTATATCTATAAGATAGGTACATCATATCTATAAGATAGGTACATTATATCTATACGATAGGTACATTATATCTATACGATAGGTACATTATATCTATACGATAGGTACATCATATCTATACGATAGGTACATTATATCTATAAGATAGGTACATCATATCTATACGATAGGTACATCATATCTATAAGATAGGTACATTATATCTATAAGATAGGTACATCATATCTATAAGATAGGTACATTATATCTATACGATAGGTACATTATATCTATACGATAGGTACATTATATCTATACGATAGGTACATCATATCTATACGATAGGTACATTATATCTATACGATAGGTACATTATATCTATACGATAGGTACATTATATCTATACGATAGGTACATCATATCTATACGATAGGTACATTATATCTATACGATAGGTACATTATATCTATACGATAGGTACATTATATCTATACGATAGGTACATTATATCTATACGATAGGTACATCATATCTATACGATAGGTACATTATATCTATACGATAGGTACATTATATCTATACGATAGGTACATTATATCTATACGATAGGTACATCATATCTATACGATAGGTACATTATATCTATACGATAGGTACATCATATCTATACGATAGGTACATTATATCTATACGATAGGTACATTATATCTATACGATAGGTACATTATATCTATACGATAGGTACATTATATCTATAAGATAGGTACATTATATCTATAAGATAGGTACATCATATCTATAAGATAGGTACATTATATCTATAAGATAGGTACATTATATCTATACGATGGGTACATTATATCTATAAGATAGATACACCATGTCTATAAGATAGGTACATTATATCTATAAGATAATTACATCACATCTATAAGTTGTCAGCACAAGATATCATCATATCTATAAGTTGTCAGCACAGAAGATATCATCATATCTATAAGTCGTCAGCACAGAAGATATCATCATATCTATAAGTTGTCAGTACAGAAGATATCATCATATCTATAAGTTGTCAGTACAGAAGGTAGTAATCTTTGAATCACCCGCTTTCACCGAATTTCTTTTCTGCTGTTTGCATACAATTACTCCCACTTATAATATCTGATTATCATCAAACAGTAACAGAGTTATTATTCCTTGATTTATGAAAACACTGGTATTTGCCGTTAAATAACACTCCCGAACATTTACCAAAGGACTTCAATCTTAGGAGTAGGATTCAGTGTATTAAGGGCTCAGCCAAATTCCCGATAGGGTTTGGTAATGGTAGAGATGTAGAGATGTCTTGCAAAATCAGTGTACTTTTTCCTGTAATACATGTTCAACTGGGGTATATAATTCCATGAATTTGTGCCAAGAAATTTCATTGAAAAGTAAGTTTGAAATTGTTAACCTGTGAACTTTAATTATAACCTTCTAAATTAGATATGCCATAGTAAGTAAAGAGTTTGTATTCTACCCCATGAAGTAACCAACATGTTACAGATAGATTTGTAAGTTATACATTATTACAAATGTACAACTGTCTTTCTGACATCGAAAGACAAAAATATTTTAATGTATGTCTTTAATTTTAAATAACAATATTTGTGTTTGTAATTTTCAGGCATTCCTCAGTTATCTCCGATCAGTCTTCATGATGAGCAACAAAAAAGTTTTCAATATCCATGCACTTGATACAGAGAAGTTTTCAGGGTAGGTAAAGCTATCATCTGATAATACTTTTACAGCAAAACATTTGTAACAATTCCAACACTTATTCTTTAAATCTAGAACTGCATGGTGTTATATTGCATTTTTAAAGTGAAATTATAATTCAAATTTTGATATTTTCAAGTTGTCAATGGGGTTGATAAATCTATGGATAAATCACTACTGTCAAGATGTTGAATGTATGTCAGTAAGGTTTATTAATGCAAGATGAGAATTCCTTTACAGAATTAACTTAAGCTCTAAAACCTAAAACCTGGAATTCCATTCGCAAAGATATTGGTAGATAAAAAAAAATGAACCTTAAATAATAAAAAAAAAATCATTAAATGCATTCTGTATATTCATTTGATAAATCTGTCAATAATGACACTCTTTTTGACAACAGGTGCTTAGGTTTGGCCTTTCCCCCAAGGATCAGGTTCCTACAGCGGGAAGAGAAACGGTTAGCAGAGAAGGCAGCAAGCCAAGCCTCTGTGCTCAAGTCAAAAGATAATCCTGGGAAGTCCAGGGTTCCTGATTCCGGGGAGGAGGAGGGGGACTCGGCTGTTGGATCTGACAGTGATTCTGATATGGCTGTGAATAGTGATGACATAGGTGTCAGTAGCAGCAGCAGTGAGGAGGACTCAAGTGAAAGTGAAAGTGAAAGTAAACAATCTAAAAATAGAACTGAAAAAAATAAAAAGACTAGAAATACTTATCTTGACAAAGAGTCCAACGCTGCTAATTTTGATGTGGAGGAGGAAGATGAATTTCTTACAGTGAAGAAAAAACATCTACCATCTGAAGCTAAGGAAGACAAGAAAAAAGCTAAGGTAATAATATAAGTATTAAACTTATTTTATGATGAGTCATTTTATTAGCTCACCGGTTACGAGTAACCTGTGAGCTAATTCTGTACCCCCAGCGTCGGCGTCCCAACCCACTTAAAACATTTTGGGGTAATTTTTTGGAAAGCTTGTAAGTCTAAAAGTATACACCTCACACCCTTCTCATTTGGTTTAAATATGCATTAGAGGTCCAGGAGTGACGTTATGGCAAAATCATGCAGAAAAAAATTGTGATTTTTTTCGCAATTTACCACTTTGTGGACTTAACATGTGTGCACCAAAACCCACTTTAATGTTTTTTGGGGTAAGTTTTTGTAAAGCTTGCAAGTTCACACTCTTCTAATTTGGTTTATACATCCATTAGAGGTCTAGGAGTGATATTATGTGACAAAATGACATACTTGTACATAAATAACAAATGAGTGCATAGTGTGATTGCTGCTGCCGGTGAGCTTTGCAGTCATTGATTGCACTTGTCTATACTGTACAAACAAACAAACAAACTGGTTTGGTTTCACACTTAACCTGTTTTTGGGTAAAGCTTGAGAGACATTAAATGTAGATGAAGGCATTAAAGGTGGTCGTGATATCACTTCTGTAATAAAATGTCAGAAAAATATCTAATTTCTCACAAATAGTTTTTGACTCCTGATAACAATTTCTACTGCCACATTGACTTCTTTGGACAGACTAGTTTCCAGCTTGACCCGGAATTATTTTCGTGGAATGGAAACAATATTTGACAGAGTGACATGACACCATGGATACATATCAAAAGTGATGAAACATCAACACCTCTATATGTAGTATTATTATTTAGTCTGTGTGACATTATGTAAGTCCTGGGCCAGTGTACAGTACCCAGACCGTGAACTATATTTTCATCTCAACAATGGCTTTATCAGAGATCAAGTATTTTATTCAGTATTTTGCAGCAAGTTTTATTTTCTTTCAATAAGCTGATATTGAGATAAAAATGAAAATAAAGTTCATTGTGGGAGGTATAGGGAGTGGTATAGGATTTTGTATTTCTCTTTTAAATGTAACGTTTCAGGCATACATCTTGGACTAGGAGATCTTTCTTCAGACCTTGAAAGTCTTTGTCAAGGCTTGCCAGAATATGACAGAAGACCAACAGGTCCATCCTTTACAACTCTGGTCTAATTTGTCAAACTGTTACAGTTATATTACTTGTCCAGTATTAACTACTGGATACCTTTGGAATTCATGCCTAACTCATTATACAGAATAACATTACAAACAAGTCATTTAACCAAAGGTCATGGACATTGGCCTGGGTCAAAGGTCAATATCGCATTTTAAAGTATATCTTTACTTGTAAATATTAAGTTTATGACATTGAATTTGACCTAAGATAGAGGTCAGATTCTGTCTCTCTGAACTGTCTGTAGATATTTCATTATGTGTTGTAAATGTAGAGAGTAAATTTGTTCTAAGTCAGACCATTTCATCCTCAAAGAGGCCAGGCCAAGGAGGCCTAATCAGTTCATTATTGCCAAAAAGGGTTGTTAACTGGTTTCTAAAAAGGTTTTAAAGATATTGTCAATCCCAATATGTTGTTGTTTGTAATGTATCTGTTGTGGTAAATGTTTCCATCTATGATTATAATTTAAATGTTTATTTTTTATAATATACATAGTGTAATTACAGAGATACTAATTTGTAAAGCTAATACGTACTGCTCTATGATCCACAGTCATCTGAGCAGAGCTTTGAGATCCCAGAACGTCAGAAAAAGAAAGCTCCTACCAAGTTTGCCATGGCCAAAATGATACAGAAGAAGAACATTATCGTCAACCAGAAGATCACATTTGATGAAGAGGGACAGGTAGGGACAAATAAATTATTGGACAAAGGAAATCATATACATTTTGTTTCAATGTCTTTCATGCTCCTAGCTTGATTGGAAGCGTAAATTTAAACTTGATACCAGGCATCACTGCCATGAATGACAGCTGACTTTGTCATAAATGACAGCTGATCCTGCCATAGATACCTGCTGACCTTTCCATGGATTACAGCGACCCTGCCATGGATACTAGCTGACCTTTTCTTGGATTACAGCTGACCCTTGCCATGGATACTAGCTGGCCCTTTCCATGGATTACAGCTGGCCCTGCCATGGATACTAGCTGACCTTGCCATGGATGAAGCTGACGTTACCATGATTGACAGCTGTATCATGACCTTTACACTTTGATTTGACCTGTTACCTATACAATTTTTCATGTGACCTCTGACTTTAGTACATTGTGGTTTGACCTCAGATTTGATTGATGCATGTACTGTTTGGTCTGACCCCTGACCTTGATACTGTTTGGTCTGACCCCTGAACTTGGTACTCTCTAGTTTGACCCCTGACTTTTACATTGTAGGCTGTGGTAGACGTGATGAAGCAGTCCAAGGTTGATGAGGAGCCAGATGAATACGAGGGTGGGATCAGCATCAGTGCTGCCAAAAAACGCATGGAGAAAGAGGACAATTTTGACAAAAAACTTGACAGGGATCGTGTCCTTCAGAAACACAGGGTAGGAAGTTGATTAATTTTGAATATAGAGCCAACTGATATGTATACTTTGATCATGTCACTCAGAATCATAGAGTATGAAGGAGGCTATACATTACATACAATGTTAATGTTTAATATGTAATAATGAGTTAACACAGATACAGCTAAACCAGTATCTTTATAGGGATCTGGTCCTTTAAACAAACCTTATAGAAACAGGCTAACAAAGTATTTTCTGAAATCATCAATCCTTGTTTACAGGAGAAACGACTAAAGCTGAAGGAAGAGATGAGAGCAAAGAAAAATAAAAGGAAATATCAGGTGAGCTTTTGGGGTGTATAGATCATTAACGACCTAAGTTTTGCATAGTAATGATAATCTAAGCCCCCATAACACTATGAGTTACAGGTTACAATATTTGTTACAGTGTTTGAATAATATACCAAGGTAATTATATATAATATGTCCTGTCAGATATGGGCTTAACATCTGAAGTATTGTCCTGTCAGATATGGGCTTAACATCTGAAGTATTGTCCTGTCAGATATGGGCTTAACATCTGAAGTATTGTCCTGTCAGATATGGGCTTAACATCTGAGGTATTGTCCTGTCAGATATGGGCTTAACATCTGAGGTATTGTCCTGTCAGATATGGGCTTAACATCTGGAAGTAATTAGTTTCTGGATAAGTTGAATTTTAAGGAGAACAAACCTCCAGGATAATTTGGAAAAATAAAGCTCCACTACATAAAATTTACTAACCCCGAGTATCGGGGGAGTTGAATTCTTGTCAGAGGCTTGATAAAAGGAGAAATTTCCAACTCATTTCATGAATCACATATAAAATGAAATTTGTTGCAAGGTCCTCTGTTCTTTTATAACCAGTTTGGTTGATTAGATATTTAAGTATTTGTCCGACATTTTTGTTGTTATGTACATAATACCAATATTTGTGTCTGACCATTTTGTGATGTTTTGACAGGATGATGAGGAAGAAGGTGAGGCTGTGTTGGGAGGGGATGAAGATGGAGCAAATCCCTTGGACTTCCTGCCTGACCCTGATAAAGTGTATGGCCCTGGGGGTGATAGTGAGGAGGAGGAGGATGAGGAGGAGCCAGAGTTTGAGTATGTACAGGCTATTTTGAATTTTAAACCATCAGTTTACTAGGTTAATACATGTATATGCTAATACATTGTACCTCTCTGCCACCCATGATCATTTTCTTGTGTAGTACTTCATTCAGAACAGTGTTTGATAGGCTAGAGTCTAATACTGACATTATAAACCGGAATACTTCTATTGGTAATGAGGCTGTGTGGAAAATAACATTCTTCAAAGTTACCGGGTATGTGTAATGTTTACTTATTCATGTAAAAAATGTGTTTTTAGGCCAGTTACCAAGAAACAGAGATTGTCCAATACAATGGATAGTGAAAGTGATGAGTATTCTGGTGATGAAGATGTGGCAAGTGGAGATGATGACGATGAGGATGATGATGATGAGGATGAAGATGATGATGATGATAACACAATGCAGTCGGCATACACATTAGAAGACGATGAAGCACTAGCATTAAAGTTACTTGGAAAATGAATTGTTGATTTTTATACATTGAAAAAATAAATATTTATGGCAGCAGAAAATGTTTTGTTATTAAGTTATTTGTGAAATGATAAATGATAAGTACTGTAGGATGCATGCTTTCTCCGAGTGCTTTATCTCCAAAGATAATGGAATCAGATTGGCTCTGTCTGTGTCAAGATTATATTAAGTCCCGACTTCTCCTCCCACAGTTTTCATCAAAACTTTGTGGAAATAAGTGATAATACACAGAAATTGTTCAATTAGACTTTTTTTTTTATTCCAGTTATGCCACTTTTACTTAGACAAGATTAAATCTTGTGCAGATAACTATGGTTTTCTTCAAGCTTTTGAATCTTCCCTAATGTAGTCAGCAAACAGTGATGACCTGCACCTGTACACTGTACATTGTACATACTTTTTGTGACCCTTGCGAAAGCAGGAGACATATATGGATCACAATGTCGGCGTTGGAGGCGGTGGCGGCCGCACAAGAGATTTCCGTGCGATAACTCAACTTTCCTTGGGCTGATCAAACCCAAACTTCATACAGACCTTCCTTACCAAAAGTGCTTGCATGGGATCGCTTTTCAGAGCCAAAAGTCACCGCTTAAAATAGAAAATTAGTTTCTGTGCCTTAACTCAAGTTTCCTTGGGCTGATCATGCTCAAACTTTATACAGACCTTCCTTACCAAAGGGGCTTGCATGGGATTGCATTTCAGGTACGGAGATAAAAGGTCAAGGTCACTGTTACTGTATATAGAATTTGTGTTTCTGTACGATAACTCAAGTTTTCTTGGGCTGGGCTTGTCAAGCTCAAACTTCATACAGACCTTCCTTACCAAAAGTGCTTGTTTGTGATTACTTTTCAGGTCCAAAGGTCAAACTCGGGGTCACTTACTAAAAATAGAAAATTCGTTGACTTGTGATTATCACCAAACTTTCTGAGTAAGCGACAGACACATCCACTTCCATGGAATTCGTTTTTATCTGTCTTTTTTTCATTAAGGCATTTATGCCCTTTCTCGTCAGTTTTTAGACAGAATCTTGTGTAGTCAGCAGGCAGTGAAGATGTGCTCTTTTCAACCATTTTATAGCAGTTATGCCCCTTCGCTTGGTTAGAACTCGTCCCAATGCAACCGTACTCGAAGGCCTAGGGCTACATTGGGAGTAAAGACATGAGAGTTGTGCCTAGTCTGCCTATTTAGATATTCAAATACCATCCAGACGTTATTGACCCGGTAATTGATTTATGGGTAGATGTTTCAAGGCTTTAACATCCGACCCCATGGGATACCAGCCAGAGGACTGGCCTGAACAGACCTGCTCTGAAAAAATCAGTTTAGTAATTACGGCAGGGTAACTATTCCAGACAGGATATGACTATTTGGGAATAAATATGTCATTCAGAATTAAAGCCCGGGCAAGCTTAATAGTAGCTGTCCCCTCACTTGGACCTTGAATGTTACCTTGTAGATCGGGACCCAAAAGTATGGGGCGCTTGACCTTGAATGTTACCTTGTAGATCGGGACCCAAAAGTATGGGGCGCTTGACCTTGAATGTTACCTTGTAGATCGGGACCCAAAAGTATGGGGCGCTTGACCTTGAATGTTACCTTGTAGATCGGGACCCAAAAGTATGGGGCGCTTGACCTTGAATGTTACCTTGTAGATCGGGACCCAAAAGTATGGGGCGCTTGACCTTGAATGTTACCTTGTAGATCGGGACCCAAAAGTATGGGGCGCTTGACCTTGAATGTTACCTTGTAGATCGGGACCCAAAAGCTGTTAGAGTTGCACGAGTATTCGTTTGCCTGGTCAATATAAAACTCCTGAATTGAAAGTATCGAAATAAAAGTCTGATTTTTACTAATGAAATGTCCTTAATGTTAAACGCGCCCCTAAATATACCACTGTAATATCCATAAGCGGCTCCACCACCTCCTGGCTAGCGGGAATACTTCCCGATCTTTTCTAATGAGCAGCAGACCTTGCATGCTTTCTTATTTGCACCAAAAACCAAAAAAGAATACCGACATAATTACGAAACCAAAATTTAAAAAAAATCCAAATCGAAAAAACGAGAGCAAAGTATAAACAAAAACAGAGATTTGCCAGGAGACTAATGAAGAAGTTCACGATGTTCCGAAAGGGTAGGCCTGTTAGATGACGTCCGGTATACAAATTTAGGTCAAATCCTCGTTAGGCCACAACCACAAAAGAGAGTTGGACTTTTATTACGTTAAACCTTGCATTTAACAGTTCAAATACATACAGTACATACATGACAGATAATTACATACAATACAGACTATGGACTCATAAGGAAATGCCATCAAAGTTACTGACGTACTCGCTCAAATCCTACGAACTAACACGTAACAAAATATGGGGAAAGACGAGCATATCTTATACTAAATTATGTAATGAATATGACGTTGCTTATCTAGACCAGATACATATATACTATTAGTATATAGGTCTCTGTCTTGACGTAAATACCAGGACCTTGGGGGACGACATGAGTCCAAGATGATGGCAACTCCATTCCTGAGCGCTAAGGCATACGCTTTTTTCTCAGCCGAGGACAAGATGTAACGGAACACATTTTATTATTCTTATTTTGAATGTAACAGACTGTTTACCGATTTCCGTGTAGTTATTACTTTGATTGTTTTCGTTATCACTTCAAGAGAAATTAAAGAATGAATTTGCCCAACCTAACTACAGTCACGCAATTCAGAAATCAAATTCCCATCAATTTCACTACATACTACCACATGGTGTGTGTGCTGTAGATTCTTTAATCGGTGAACAAACCAATTAACGCAGTCGCCGCTGTCATCTCGTTTTATTTCGTAGAGCTTACATAAACTAAGCTACTGAAACTTAGATATTATACACTTAGATATTACCCATAGCTCACTGAGACTTCACCGTGACTTAGATAATACACACTTAGATATTACCAATAGCTCACCGAGACTTAGATAATACACACTTAGATATTACCAATAGCTCACCAAGACTTAGATAATACACACTTAAATATTACCAATAGCTCACTTAGACTTCGATCCTACACACTTAGATATTACCAATAGCTCACCGAGACTTAGAAAATACACACTTAGATATTACCAATAGCTCACCGAGACTTAGATAATACACACTTAGATATTACCAATAGCTCACCCAGACTTAGATAATACACACTTAAATATTACCAATAGCTCACTGAGACTTAGATAATACACACTTAGATATCACCAATAGCTCACCGAGACTTAGATAATACACACTTAGATATTACCAATAGCTCACCGAGACTTAGAAAATACACACTTAGATAATACCGATAGCTCACTGAGACTTGGATAATACACACTTAGATATTACCGATAGATCACCGTGACTTAGATAATACACACTTAGATATCACCAATAGCTCACCGAGACTTGGATAATACACACTTAGATATTACCAATAGCTCACCGAGACTTGGATAATACACACTTAGATATTACCAATAGCTCACCGAGACTTGGATAATACACACTTAGATATTACCAATAGCTCATTGAGACTTAGATAATACACACTTAGATATTACCAATAGCTCACCGAGACTTGGATAATACACACTTAGATATTACCAATCGCTCACTGAGACTTAGATAATACACACTTAGATATCACCAATAGCTCACTGAGACTTAGATATTACCAATAGCTCACTGAGACTTAGATAATACACACTTAGATATTACCAATAGCTCACCGAGACTTGGATAATAAACACTTAGATATTACCAATAGCTCACTGAGACTTAGATAATACATACTTAGATATTACCAATAGCTCACCGAGACTTGGATAATAAACACTTAGATATTACCAAAAACTCTCTGAGACATAGATAATACATACTTAGATATTACCAATAGCTCACCGAGACTTGGATAATACACACTTAGATATTACCAATAGATCACTGAGACTTCACCGTGACTTAGATAATACACACTTAGATATTATCAATAGCTCACTGAGACTTAGATAATACACACTTAGATATTACCAATAGCTCACTGAGACTTAGATAATACACACTTAAATATTACCAATAGCTCACTGAGACTTCGATAATACACACTTAGATATTACCAATAGCTCACCCAGACTTAGATAATACACACTTAGATATTACCAATAGCTCACCGAGACTTAGATATTACCAATAGCTCACTGAGACTTAGATCCTACACACTTAGATATTACCAATAGCTCACTGAGACTTAGATAATACACACTTAGATATCACCAATAGATCACTGAGACTTCACCGTGACTTAGATAATACACACTTAGATATTACCAATAGCTCACCGAGACTTAGATAATACACACTTAGATATTACCAATAGCTCACTGAGACTTAGATAATACACACTTAAATATTACCAATAGCTCACCGAGACTTAGATAATAAACACTTAGATATTACCAATAGCTCACTGAGACTTCGATAATACACACTTAGATATTACCAATAGCTCACCCAGACTTAGATAATACACACTTAGATATTACCAATAGCTCACCGAGACTTAGATATTACCAATAGCTCACTGAGACTTAGATCCTACACACTTAGATATTACCAATAGCTCACTGAGACTTAGATAATACACACTTAGATATCACCAATAGCTCACTGAGACTTAGATCCTACACACTTAGATATCACCAATAGCTCACTGAGACTTAGATCCTACACACTTAGATATTACCAATAGCTCACTGAGACTTAGATAATACACACTTAGATATTACCAATAGCTCACTGAGACTTAGATAATACACACTTAGATATTACCAATAGCTCACTGAGACTTAGATAATACACACTTAGATATTACCAATAGCTCACTGAGACTTCGATAATACACACTTAGATATTACCAATAGCTCACTGAGACTTCACCGAGACTTAGATAATACACACTTAGATATTACCAATAGCTCACCCAGACTTAGATAATACACACTTAGATATTACCAATAGCTCACCGAGACTTAGATATTACCAATAGCTCACTGAGACTTAGATAATACACACTTAGATATTACCAATAGCTCACTGAGACTTAGATAATACACACTTAGATATTACCAATAGCTCACTGACACTTAGATAATACACACTTAGATATTACCAATAGCTCACTGAGACTTAGATAATACACACTTAGATATTACCAATAGATCACTGAGACTTAGATAATAAACACTTAGATATTACCAATAGATCACTGAGACTTCACCGAGACTTAGATAATACACACTTAAATATTACCAATAGTTCACCGAGACTTGGATAATACACACTTAGATATTACCAATAGCTCACCGAGACTTAGAAAATACACACTTAGATATTACCAATAGCTCACTGAGACTTCGATAATACACACTTAGATATTACCAATAGCTCACTGAGACTTCGATAATACACACTTAGATATTACCAATAGCTCACTGAGACTTAGATAATACACACTTAGATATTACCAATAGCTCACTGAGACTTCGATAATACACACTTAGATATTACCAATAGCTCACCGAGACTTAGATAACAAACACTTGGATATTACCAATAGCTCACTGAGACTTGGATAATAAACACTTAGATATTACCAATAGCTCACTGAGACTTAGATAATACATACTTAGATATTACCAATAGCTCACCGAGACTTGGATAATAAACACTTAGATATTACCAAAAACTCTCTGAGACATAGATAATACATACTTAGATATTACCAATAGCTCACCGAGACTTAGATCCTACACACTTAGATATTACCAATAGATCACCGAGACTTAGATAACAAACACTTAGATATTACCAATAGCTCACTGAGACTTGGATAATAAACACTTAGATATTACCAATAGCTCACTGAGACTTAGATAATACATACTTAGATATTACCAATAGCTCACCGAGACTTGGATAACAAACACTTAGATATTACCAATAGCTCACTGAGACTTAGATAATACATACTTAGATATTACCAATAGCTCACTGAGACTTGGATAATAAACACTTAGATATTACCAATAGCTCACTGAGACTTAGATAATACATACTTAGATATTACCAATAGCTCACCGAGACTTGGATAACAAACACTTAGATATTACCAATAGCTCACTGAGACTTGGATAATAAACACTTAGATATTACCAATAGCTCACTGAGACTTAGATAATACATACTTAGATATTACCAATAGCTCACCGAGACTTGGATAATAAACACTTAGATATTACCAAAAACTCTCTGAGACATAGATAATACATACTTAGATATTACCAATAGCTCACCGAGACTTGGATAATACACACTTAGATATTACCAATAGATCACTGAGACTTCACCGTGACTTAGATAATACACACTTAGATATTACCAATAGCTCACCGAGACTTAGATAATACACACTTAGATATTACCAATAGCTCACTGAGACTTAGATAATACACACTTAAATATTACCAATAGCTCACCGAGACTTAGATAATAAACACTTAGATATTACCAATAGCTCACTGAGACTTCGATAATACACACTTAGATATTACCAATAGCTCACTGAGACTTAGATAATACACACTTAGATATTATCAATAGCTCACTGAATAACAAGGTATACAGCTGTTTTGGTTCGTGTTTAGTCACTCTTAATAGACCACATATAATTCACATTATGTGGAGAAAGGTATTATCTTCTAGATAACAACTACGTGTACCTAAAATTTCACCTCAGACTGACAATGTGATCATGTATCATTGTCTGTAGAAATTGCCATCTTACTGAAATATACAATTACATCTCTGTATTCACGTGGTGTTTGCTTATATTACATAAAATAACGAGCAGAGAATGGAACTGATGAAGTGTGTCGTTACTTAAATAGTTATTTTTAACTTTGGTCCAACTTTCGTGTACGTGCAAGGATTACAATCCATTTAGTATTGAGCGCACTTCGAATATGACTAGTTTGGTGATCGCAGAATACAACGTCAATTCACAATACCTTCACAACACACAGTATGGAGATGAAACCGTCACATAGGTGAGAAGCCATTTATATTGCCATCGCTCAATAACCACAGAATTCACGCGTTATGAACACACTTCCGTTTCTCAGAACATTGTACATGGCTGTCGGCAACAACGTCACTGACCTCTAGAGGTCGCTTCCGGTGGTAGGAATCGGATATGTCCGTGATATTGCTATCTGTGTCCGAGAAACCTTCACACATTTCTTCATCAAATCGAGATCGGGATGGCGAACCGACTGATCGCGAGTCGCTCTCCGCGAACGAATCTGGTGTGAAGCCGTGATTATGGACATTGCCATCTTGGGCGAGGATGTCCTCAAGATGTTTGATGTAGTCTATGGCCTTTCGTAACGTATCCACTTTACTAATTCGTTTGTCTTTGCGTTCCAGTGGCAAGTGTTCCCGTAACCTGCTGTAGCCTTCGTTCACACACCGCACGCGCTCTCGTTCGCGCTCATTTCGTTTCCCGATACAGTTTGGTTCGCTGTGTTCCGCCATGACGGAAGGTAGGGGGATTATACACAGTGGAGAGAAAGGGTCCCGTTTTGGGAGCACGCCCTTGATGGAGGCTTCATACCTTAACCCATCGAAGTGCAGGGAAGGGTTTTTGATTATCCTTGCAGACGTAGGAAATATCGGAACACACGGGTGGTCGTCACAGTCACGTGGAATCCCAAGTTCTTCACATGTCGGGGACGAGATCTTTATAGAAAACATGATTGTTGAATTTGTCAGGCAATTGCCAAAGACATCTGTAAAAAGAGATGGAAAGCATAAATTGTATTTCCGGTGATATGTAATTGAGAATATAGGTTAAAGATGGGTGCATATTATTTGCTCTTACTGGTGAAGATATTTTGCTTTTGGTGAAAACTAAGTTCTGTGTTGTAGCAGTATAAATTGTATTAATTTTATTAATTTTAATTTTATTAATTTTACATATTTTCCCCAAATCGGCTAAACCACGACTTAACTGATGACATTTATAGAGATACACTACAAGCAATGCCTCGTATTATATAGATACATGTATCTAATAAAGCTTATTTACGTTTAATATTTTAAGATTCAATCCAATTGTTGCAAGTCATTTAAAGGAAAGTTGAAATAAAAATAAACAGTGTTTTTTTTTTTTTTTTATCTTGCAATGTCAAAGTGAAAATGAAGTACGTTCAAGTAGTGCCATATGATATACAAATATACGGTAAATGAATGCGACAGGATTTTCCTTGGCCCAGGTTTCAATACGTTGTCTACATTGCACGCACCCTTTTCACGTATATGTACTTTTAGACACGTATTTGTCATGAGGCAAGGCGCTACATTATCGCCACTTTCTTCAATTTCAATATTTTGATAATATTAAGTTGATGTGTACGTATTTCAGTTCCGCGACTACAAGCTTTATAATTTAGCATAATCTCGCCATTTGATGGTCGGGGCATATAGTGTTACTGTACCACTGGCCGTGATTCCGTCTTAATTTCGTCCTCGCTCATTTACGCTTTAACAGGTAGATATAACACTGTAATTTGGTTTGTAGTTGTATAGTTGTCCGAATTTCCGGACTGGTGAGTACAAATAACGTTACGGAAATCCGTTCCCGTGCATTTCCGTCCGGACTGTGAGTTTTCCGGACTATCGGCGTCCGGATTATCGCGGGTCCACTGTATTATGCATGTCAAGTTCTAATTGGGTTATGGTCAATTCATTAGGTCCAGAATTATGACAAATTTTAATTGAAATTTTCCCAAACACATTCGGGCCAAACTTGAAGATCTCTGACTATCTCCAATAGGAATAATTAAGAATTAACTTGAATGCGTGTACATATCATTATATTATGGATACATAACAAAAACAAACAAACAATCTAAATAAACCAGGAAGCGGTTTATGATGAGAGTACACTCCGTTTTTTTTTCTTCTGTTTTTTGTTTTTGTTTGTTTTTGTTTGTTTTGTGTGTTATAGCTCCATGACAAAGAATGTTTCAAGTTAATCCAAATAATTTAATCTTTTATACACAATCCCTGTCGATATGCACAATGACTGATAGACTGGCGACGTCGGTTTTGTACGTTATGTGCTGATTATATATATTTAAGTCAATAAAATGTTTGTTAGAAGCAAGACAGTAAAATAAGTAAACAAAAATGTATAATCTCCTGGCCGATGGAACAATGCAAATGGCAATACCTGGGTTAAGTTGCGACTTCGTAACTAAATCTCAAATGAAACTTGCACCAGACCAGTCGGTAGTTACTTGGTCAATCAATACTTTAATTTCTGAAAAGTCATGGACATAATGCTTAACAAAGACGATACATATAGCACTAAAAAGTTCCAGGATTTTCTTTAGTTACCGGTGGTGCATTCGTGACGCTCCGACACATCTAGTTTCCAAAATTTTCAAAATTAACGCTATCTTTCTACTTATATGATTTCAAAATATCTTTCTATTTATATGATTTTGAAATCTAAAAAGATTTTGTGCCTTTCCAAATTCACACATGGATGGTGCAATATATTAAGATATATAAGTATATATATGAATATATATTGTAATACCGCGCAAATCGTGTATAAACCCCAATTTAGTCAGTTTCGATAACTGGATGAGACTCAATGAATTATAAGCTAGCTCGGTAATGTCAGGAATCGTGTCCTGGACAACAAACACACTGTTATATGTTGATTGTAGTATGGTGGCATTATCAAAACCAGTAGAAAGCAAACCGTTTTAAAATGGTCAGGTTTATATTCTGTTCCTGTGTGTGATTGACGGGACTTGATTAATACCCCTGACACATACGACAATGTCCGACACTTCAATGGGTATTGCTGATTATAGCTGTTGTCTATGTAGTATCCTTCATTTTAGTTTTTGTTAAAAATACTCACATTTATGAAATAACAATACAATACCCTGACACTCTATTATAATACAATTGTTTTAAACATGTCTTCCTTTTAACAATGACCGATGAGTGTGGCATGCGTCTACAGCTTAACATCATCAACTTTTGTTTGTGTTTAAATGAAAATACATTTTCATCTTAAAGTTTATAAAAAAAATAAAAATAAAAATATGTATATTTTGTACTGTATTTATACATGAAGAGTGTAATGTGCAATTTCAATAACAGTTCCGACACTTTGTGATGTTAAAGTGGTATTAGTTTTAAGCGAAACACTGTTTCCTGTAATATCCCTATGATTGAAGAGTCTAATTTAAATACTTAATTGCATTTAAAGAACAATGCAATAATTAGGAAGTATATTGCGTTATTTCTTTGTTTCTGCGATCAATATTATTTTTGATTTAGAGATTGAGTTAATCATTTCAGTTTACTAGTTACATTATATTAAATGTTAGGATATAAATTCTGCCTTGTGTCTGGTATTATCAATAAGGATTGTGTAAAGTAGATGAAATAGTTTGATTTATACAAAAAGAGGTATTAAATTATTCTACAATACAGCATAATAAAGTTATACATAAGAGTGGTAGGTATTTTGCATATTTCCTATCTGTGATAAATTACTTTTAAAATAGTCTGTCTGAAACAGCCTTGTAAAGAGATAAGTACATTGATAGATACGTTTTGTCTAGCATCTGTAATTTGTAATTAAATTATACATACCCAAATTTAGATAAATGATTCGTCCATTTCCAACTGTTCACCTGAACTGTCTTTCAATAAATGACATCTAATTGTCCTTTGATCTGCTGTCATATTGATAACACTCCGGTATTTTTTCTGGTATATGAGAAAATTCTCGCCTCCGAACTGCTTATGCAAATAAGCTTCTGTCTGGCGCGTGTCGCGGGCTTTCAAGTGTCATAAGGGATTATCTCCCCTCGCCAATCAGTAAAACTCGGCGGATTTTATCACTTGAACGGGGATATATCCTTTTAAAACACGTCACCGTTTAAAACTGTCTTGTAGTGGAGATTCATGGGGTAGTTGTATTAATTATATAGTATTCCTGTAATCGTTAGGCAAGGTTCTTTATGTTAGTAGTCTTTTCTAATTTCCGTTAAATACGATACGATTTGTGTCTAACCGTTTAGTTAGAAATATGATAAATACCCAAACACAACAAAGTCATAGTTGACTTAGCTTTGTTAATGATTTGTCCGTGTTTAAACTCGAGTGTTACACACGGTCCAGTGACCTTTTTGTGACGAGATCATCCAGGGTTGTCAAAATAGTGTTCAGCTAACTCTCTTCTACAATTTATACTTTTCCTCAGTTAAAAAATAAAACATGTCGAATGAAAAAATAAACGTTCGTTGTTTTAGCCATGTTTTCAAAAAGTAACAAAGCAAAACTGTTTTGTCTCCGATTATTTTTATTTCTATATTTTGCATCATGGTTGAGAAATTGTATGATACATGTACTACTTTGAAATCCTGTCATTTGAAATATCGTTAGAATTAACAGAAAATTCCGTTCGTCTCCGTTCTACAGAAAAGTTAACGATCTGATATACACCATGTATCTACATTGTGTTTTCTTTGTTGTAATCAGTAAGTACGTATACCTACATGGTCTGATCTTATCAAAGCTATATCAAATATATTAAATTCCTTTCGTATTTCGTCACAGCCAAGTAATGTATAATAGACATGAAAGACTCCCATTAACAATACATTTACACTGACTAGCTATTGTTCAATATTATTCTTTTGAAACGGAACATACATGTGTCGAGTGGACATTACATTTCCCGCATTAAACGTCAGAAACCCAATATTACGTCATACCGGTACTTATAAGACGTTGTATTAAGTAAACATTAAATAAAGGATTAATTCTTGTATTGAAGTTTAATTAAGTGAGTGATTTAATAGGAATGCATTCTATGGACATGTCTATACATCCTACATATACTTAATACTCTGTTATTCTGAGTATTGACCATCGACTTAATCCAATCTCTATATTATTCGTTTACCAGTAATCATTTCGGCCTATCTCGGATGTTTACCAGTAATCATTTCGGCCTATCTCGGATGTTTACCACTAATTATTAAGACCTAGCTACATTACATCCCGGACACTTATAATTACTAGCAATCATTTCGGCATATGTTGGATACTTATCAGTCATTTTGCTATATTTCGTTATATGACCGCGAAAAGCCGATAATGATGGTCTCGTATGGTAGATCCCAACCATCATCGCTAACTATATCGTACGATAGATCTCAACCACAATCGCTAACTATATCGTACGGTATATCCTAGCTATCATCGCTAACTATATCGTACGGTAGATCCCAGCTATCATCGCTAATCATATCGTACGGTAGATCCCAGCCATCATCGCTAACTATATCGTACGGTAGATCCCAGCCATCATCGCTAACCAAATCGTACGATAGATTTCAACCATCATCGCTAACTATATCGTACGGTAGATCTCAACCACAATCGCTAACTATATCGTACGGTAGCTCCCAGCTATCATCGCTAATCATATCGTACGGTAGATCCCAGCTATCATCGCTAATCATATCGTACGGTAGATCCCAGCCATCATCACTAACTATATCGTACGGTAGATCTCAACCATCATCGCTAACCATACCGTACGGTAGATCCCAGCCACAATCGCTAACCATATCGTACGGTAGATCTCCACCATCATCGCTAACTATATCGTATGGTAGATCCCAGCCACAATCGCTAACCAAATCGTACGGTAGATCTCAACCATCATCGCTAACCATATCGTATGGTAGATCCCAGCCACCATCGCTAACCATACCGTACGGTAGATCTCAACCTTCATCGCTAACCATATCGTACTGTAGATCTCAACCATCATCGCTAACCATACCGTACGGTAGATCTCAACCATCATCGCTAACCATACCGTACGGTAGATCCCAGCCATCATCGCTAACCATACCGTACTGTAGATCCCAGCCATCATCGCTAACCATATCGTACGGTAGATCTCAACCATCATCGCTAACCATATCGTACGGTAGATCCCAGCCATCATCGCTAATCATGCCGTACAGTAGATCTCAACCATCATCGCTATCCATATCGTACGGCAGATCTCAACCATCACCGCTAACCATATCGTACTGTAGATCGCAGCCATCATCGTTAATTTACTGAGACTTTACGATGATCTCCATGACCGATCTTCTTTCGGGGAATTAATTTATGCGCCTCATCATATAGATTTATATGTGTATTCACAGCACAAACAGAATATTTGATTTTGCATGGATTGGTTTATGTAAGTAATGTAATAAAAAATAAGTGGCTCATCACTACCCAGAATATTGATTTTAATAGTTTGGGCCACCTTTAAAAATATTTTGGTTTGCTGTAACCCGATCAAGGGGTTTTATATATGGGTAGGTAGGTAGTACTGAACTTTTGTTTTATTCAGTTCTGAAAACAGATTTTCGACCTTCAATACAAAAAAACAAACCAGAATATAAATCGTTTGGAAATCATCATTTATTTTCTGTTCTTAAACAAAAGAAACACACATGAAGCTATTTAGGTTTGCGAGACGTATTTTCAAACTTGCAAAGCAACTTTTGGACTTAAATGTCCTGAGTGGTCAAGTCGTTAAAAAAAGTTTTATTTTTTTACAATAAAATGTTATGATTAGGCGTATTTGTTTCTGGGTCGGACGGGTTACGCCACACCAACTATATTTTTATTTTGGCCCTGGTTGGCGTATTCTGGTGTTAGCGGTCTGCACACCTGTCAGATGTGTAAACAAAGAGATGGGTCACAGAGGAAACGATAGTTCTATCATATTTAGTAACGTAATCTTAAAGCCCAATAATAGGAGCATCCTCTAAAACAGCTGTGTATCTCTAGGTATTTAATAGGGCGAGTCTTGTAATTAAATATTGATGACAACATTATCTCAAAGTGGTGATATGGAATTGGCTGTTAATCGGTTCGAGGCTTACCCCGGCTTCAAGTGTCTTTTGCTTGACGAGAATACCAGTTAGCGCCCAACTCTTAAATCAAAGTGTTCATCTTTAATTGTTTTATCTCTAACTGATACAGAATGCGCACGCCCGATATTGTCCGGTTACCATGACAAGTTAATCCCGTGACGTCGTTCAGTGTTTGGTTTGTCCGTCAATGGCAGCATAGTCTTTGAGGAAAGGAAGTATTCAACAACATCGTGATAAAATATTTATAACACCAAGACAATGTCCGTAAGTCCCGAAATATTCCGTAATTGTTAAAACAACGGAAACTAGGAAGTTGTCTGTTTAAAGGACATAAACAATGGCTAACTACATCTACATACAGATGACTTTCTCTTCCTGGTATGGGAACATAACTCACCAATATTATGTCATATAGTTTCAAATGAGATTACATAAATGATACATTAATCGTTTATAGTGGTATGTCCCTTTTACATAGACTGTTAATTAACACTGGAGAATCTTTGTCAGGGCCATAAAAGTGCTGATATTAGCTATTCATGATGGCCTCTTCAACAGAGTGTAGCGCTGTTGTTATGCTTTCACTGTTGTCAGAATGAGATTGTGTTGGTCACGTGGCACTGGAAAGTATAATATATAATTATTACATTCGCATGATGAAAATAATTATGGTCTAGTTATTCAAAATGATTCCATTGCTAATAAGTATGACATGTCTGTTAGTTAGAAATTCTTGGTCCGTTCGTTTGAAATGCTTTTCCCATAAAATTGGAATAAGCTAAGTTCAACATTCTTCGTGAATGAATCATTATTACAAGGATATGAGATATCGATGAATATGTCAACGCTATTTACCTTTTGTCTGTAAATACTATCTAAATAGAGTCAGCACCACCTTTAAATTGTACGTGTCCCTCCAGCGGTTTCAAAGTTAAACTTCTTATTATAGCTAAACTTACACGATCTATGATGTATATAAACGGAAATGTTTTCATTCGCACCATTTAATTTAAAAAGAAATTGCAAAAATATTTGGGATTTAAAACTGACATTTTGTCCACACTGACACTCCGTCGTGATAATCCACGTTAACGCCGTGAGCGAGGATTGTCTGTGGTCAATAGTCAGCTCGTCACAAATATCGAGCTTTTACCCCGATACCTTGTATATTGAAGTAAAAAACTAATACAAATATATGGCGTGCAATTAGGCTTCACATGGTCAAGCTCAAAAATGAAAACGTTTTATAAAAAAAAATGGAAATATTTCGCATGTTTGAAGGGACGTAATGATGGCGACTGGGGGATTGTGGCGTTGTGCTTAATCCTTTCCAAGTAGGACAAACACACACAGGTCATAGACACTAATTGCAATTTATTCTTGTTTTATTCAGTAAATAACAGTTCAGACACCAGATTATCTGTTAAATACCTTACTGCGGACAAATGATTGTTTTTATTGTGACTTTATTAACGATTCAGTACTTTTCAATGGTTACGGTCTAATGTGTTTAGGTTTGTATTTGTACAAAGCCTACTTTCAATGAAAAACTTGTCAATCTGCTGAGTATTGACAGTTATCACACATTCTCTCTCGATATATATCTACATATGATATCCCTCAAATAGTATTCCGAAACGAAAAAAGGGAGAAATATTTCCTGAACTATTATTAATTGACACACCTATACAACTTCCAGTATAATAGAAATGTATGAAATGAAGATTGTATATTTATATTATTTATGATCCGAGAGAAGTCTAAGTATATTTTATAAATAACATTTATCACTGTTTTCAAGATTATAAGGTACGTTTTATTTTTCCTATTTTCTAATTTCAAGTGAACAAATCAACAGGGATTAGCGATATTAAAACGAAATCATAATTCTAGCTAAAATACGAACAAAATATATATGTACACCGAGACCCTTAAAACAAGGATAATACGACCAGGTGTTCCGAGAGGGTAGGCGTCCAGTTCATACTTTATACATTTCTTCACAATGAAAATCGAGGTCAAATCTAGGTTATATCACATCGAAATGAAAACTAGGATGGTGACAGAGTTTTGTTACAAAACTTTGATGTGTGTTACCGTGCCGTTTATCTTATTGACACCTAAGTTATTTTAGTTATTTTGTTTGGTATGATAGTTATATAGTTATGATAAAAATAATAACTTCTGAAAGGGTAGATGTGGAGTTAATAATGCCAAATTGCTTGAAATAAAGTTTAACTTCAGGTTTGGAAGGCTTGAATATGAACATGACAGCTCGAAGAACAAACTATCTTAGTTAACTAAATATGAATATGCATGACAGCTCGAAAAACACACTGCCATATTTAACTAAATATGGACATGAGATATAAATGTGTCTGGTCAAGTTGACCATCGTATATTACAGCATTACCAATCTGTAAGTACCGTTCTACACCGTTTACATCCCTGGTACAGAAGAGTGGATCAGTTTCTGTTTGATATGGACACTGCACGTGTTCAGACGACGATATCACAGGCCAACTCCTCCACGTTTCTGGCCACGCTTTATTAGGGATTAAGACTGTTTACCATGAGATAGGACGTTATCTGTTAACAATAGAAGTAAGGGAATAATTTGTCAGACAATGGCACGAAAATGTTCTTCACGGAATATCAATAATAAAGAAAAGCACACGACCGACTGGTAGGATATGAGGCGAGTTATACACATAAAGAGTTAACGTCAGTTATACTTAATCTACTCTCAAGTTACCATTTTTTGTTAATTACGTATAATTAAAGGAATAACTACATTCAAGACGTTGTGTAAGTGTTTAGTTTTTTCATTATACTACCAGAAGTAATCATATTAATATGTATAATGATTTCATATATTCTGAACAAAAGTACCCAGACTTAATTTATATTAAACCTTAGTTAATTCCATTATTATATATTATACAACATATACATGAATTAAAAGCAGATAAACACTCATTCAAATTCGATTTAAAACCAAGTGTGCGTACAACTGATAATGAATTGTCTTATTATAGGCTCGGGTAGTTTTATATCAATGAAGACAATTATATAATATTATATACTAGCATATTATTAACTTCAGATATGTCATTACGGCACTTTGATCTAATTGGTGCATCTAGCAACTTTTCATATTTTACGCTCATTCCATGCCTTTTCTACAATGGAATATATGTAACAGACTAATAAAGCAATTCTTAGACTACAGACAAATTAGAGTCCTAGAAGGAGGAAGCAGTTTTATATTCATTATTGGACGCACTCTGTATCTAATACTTAATTGATACTTATCATAAATAAAGTATGCTATATAGTTTAAACTTCTTAAGTAATGTCCTTGTAGATACATGTCACATCATGTTAATTTTCATTTGAAATGTCTACGTGGTAATGGAATACAATACAACTGATATATTTCGTTCGGTATAGGATGCTGATCCTCTAGGTCAACAGCTATTGGCTATTAGCCCCAATACAACGGTTACCCATTTACATACAGGCGGTAGATTTAGTGTTTATCGTCACAAATAAACACAACTTACTTACAATAATATTGATACTTGGCACGAGGACAAAACTAACAATCTCGACAATAAAGTTAATGCTATTGTTAACGGTAGTTTATAGTCATACATACAAGAGGATTTTTATCGCTTATTTAGAGCTATACCTACTGTGGGTTTTTTTTTCAAACTTATATTTTTGATATACAATGCTGTAAGTACATGACCTTACGGTATATATTCACCATGTTTTGACCCTGATGAACTTTACAGTATTGATATTAACAGTAAACGAAATACAACTCTGTAGTTTAATGCGTGCTACTACTCACTGATCTTTTCGGATTTAATTTTACCCGCAACATTTTTACCTATGTTTGAATTCCGTTGATAAATATTATAAGCATTTCAAAGTAATTTTCTGCTTAGATTCATTTACCACGAAACAGTTTTACACGAATTTCTGTCTTAATAGATTTCTGTTACAAAATTATTGATAATAACAAAAAAAAAACAAGTAAGAAATGAGAAAATCAAGTCTACAATGCATTGTTTTGTTTATGTAAAACAATAATGCTACATGGTTATCTTTGAATATTCGTAATATTATGAAAATATTTAATAAGTTTATGTGAATAAGACTTTAGGAGGAAAATCCTTTGTAACATATTAACATAAGAACATTGTAGTTATACAGACCACGATGCGGTATTTGGACCGTGCTTGATCGAAGATTAATATACATCAATGTATATCTTATTCAACTATCTATGTAGGCATACCACTGTAGTTTACTCAATATCAGATAAATGTAAATATTCCAGGCACATAACATTTGTAACTTCTACGTTATATCGACTGATCAAAATAACTTTTTATATTATAATCAATGCTGAATCAGATAATGAAAATGTTTGTAACGTATCATAAATATACTACCTAAAATCACACAATCATTCATGATGTGGGGAGGTTTAAATTTGATTTTGTTTATGCTGGGATATGTTGGGATATGTTGGGAGAATGCAATTTACAGGTGTTTTAATATGTGCCCGTATTGACAAGTTCTATCGAATAACTTTTTAACAAACTCCATTTGTTGTATTACCCCCATGTACTTCTTACTACACTATTGTATGTCTTTATTATAAAAATGAAAAAAATAGGAAATATAAATAAAGACATTAACCTGAATAGCTTTAAAACAACAACATATGAGTAAAAAATCTTTATACAATATGCTTTTGTCTCATTTATATATCCGATATTTACAAGTTTGTTTAAATGAAATAAACAATATGGAGACGTCATAAATTGATATCAAAACCGAAGTTGGGAAAATAAAGTAACTTTGATTTTATATTTCATATGAATTTCCCTATTTCTTGTTTATGATGAGTAACTTAGATATTTAAAAGGATGAAATATGAACATTTTCGAAACATTTCATTGGTCTACGGAAAGAAAATATATTTTGTTAAAATACTATGTAGATAAAATAGATTTCAAAATAATTAATTCACATTCATTGCACGCAAAGAGATTCACTAAGTGGCTTTAATACAATACAACTTCATTCTACATTTGTAAATATGGATACTCTTCTAAGTTTTGTTTAACGTCTTCGACTGTAAACAAAAAAAAATGGCATATACGTCCAATTATTACTTTCTAAACTTCCCAATAACTAATTTCGGAGTTAATTAAAAAAAATGATGCAGGAAAAATCATAAAACTTATGTCAGTAGGGCAACACAATAATCAAAAGATTTTGTTGATCTATTGAACATAATCATATGCCAGCAAACATTGCTTATCACCATTCATGTAAGCATACTAATGCAAACTGTTGACAGCTTTTTCGTGTTTGTTATTTTCTTTATGTTGTTTGAATCTATATCTTTGTTACTTTATTGATTTTAGAAACCAGGTTTGTTACTCTGATTATTGATAAAACAATACACATATATGTCCATTATGAAATACAATAATAAATACTTTTTACAATGCACATGTAAAACATTGATAATATATTACTATATCAATTCCCAAACAGACAGCTACATGTATGTATACGCAACTTTGAGCTGGATACCTGTATAATGTAAAGTTATTAAATACAGTACGAAGTTGCTGTAGCATTGTTATAACAACAAAAATTACCTACAAATGTAATCCCAGAAGTTAACACTATGATATATTAATAGCTACACTAACTTAAATTAGCAGACGGTTGTTATCATTCTAAAGGTTTATTCTAGGAATGTACTTGATATTCACATTGTATTCAGTAATATATAGATTGTATTCAGTAATATATAGACAGTATTCAGTATTATATAGACAGTATTCAGTATTATATACACTGTATTCAGTATTATATACACTGTAGTCAGTATTATATACACTGTATTCAGTATTATATACACTGTATTCAGTATTATATACACTGTAGTCAGTATTATATACACTGTATTCCGAATGATGAATATAAAAACGTCACAATTCCACAAATATAGTCACACCTCAACAGCTGTCGCTACAAATGGCTCTATGTAAAACAATCGTTTGTAAATGTTTAGATGAAGGAAACTGACTTTTCCAAATTAGAGTAAAACATTTGCCAAACGAATAAAAACTCTTAGAATCATAATTCCATATACTTTCCACACATATAAAACGCCGTTCTTGCTGTAAAAATGAACGAAACTAAATATCCTCCCTTATATACTCTGGGCCAAAGCCATATTTCAATATCTGTCTTAAACAGTAATGATAAGCCTGTAGATTGCCACAGCTGGTGGATGATAAACAAAAGTTGTTTATTGGAAATATTGGTGGAATAATGACTTGTTCATTGACTCCTTCACAATACACTGACCAATAAGTTTGGACAAACTGGTCAGTTTGTGGTGTCAGGTGTCCAGATGAAGAAAACAATTGTCTGGTTGAATGAACAAGTGAATATTGTCTAAGTAATGGTCATTGTTCAGGCGAGAACATGTCCGTAAAAATAAATACTTAACATAACTCAGTAACGAATACACTTATTTAATAGATATCCCCTGGTAATACTATGCTGGGTTATATCTAACATGTATGCGTGTTGGCTACTTATGATAATTTATTTTGTCACCTGACTCTTTATGTAAATATAAATTACTTTTTAGTGAGTAATTTTGACTGTTGACCGGTCAATAATCTTGATTGCTTGTAGATTATTGTGTGATATGTAGTCCCATGGGTTAATGAGTGTTTATTTGTTTTATCTCATTGTTAAACATCTATTGTGATAGAATTATACTGAAATAAAGGCAGGTTGGTGCGCTTTAGATAACATTGGAAACATGCACTTCCTTCAGTGTTATTTACAGCTTTTGCACTAATGATACACATACGACATTTACGGATGGTTTTAGGGAAAAAAAAACAAAACTTGTGAATTTGGCTTTTAATACTCCAATATTTTCACGAATGGGCAACCAATACATATACAAGGGAAAAGAAAGAAAGATAAGGGCTCTCGTCCGAAGCAACACATTGGTTGCCCATTCGTAAAAATATTGGAGTATTACAAGCCACTCACAAATTTGGGTTTTTTTTTTACAACAAAGATGACTCACGCCTATCAGCTCATAATACAATGTACATGTACGTAAAATGGTCGATATATTGAGTCAAAAATACATCTATAATAGTAAAAAAAAAAAAAATAAACACAGCATAACATATATTTAACATATTGTGTCGAAATTATTTTGCATCTTATAAGACTTAGTAAAACTGACTGCAAGGAACCGGTGACGATGTAGCTCGGGTTATATATTTGATGTACTAAACATCAAGCAAGTAAATATAATTTACGAATTTTTTTATCAATTTAAATTGAAGTTCCTCAAGTCACCAACCCAAATTATTGTAAATATAATCATGTGTAAATATATCCCTTCAAGATGGTAGTTTTTTTTTATACCAATCGTTATTCTAATTTATCCAATTTTTATTCCAATTATAGGATGTTTTCTATGTCCTATGTTTAGTCTAGGTCTATTTATACACAATTGTCTTTGTTATCCACGAGTTCTATATATAGCAGGCATTCAAAAGCCCTAAGATCTTAGTAGAGATACAGATCTCCAGTAGATCAAATATCGTGTGTAAAAATGACAAGTCATCTAATGTTCTGTTAGTCTATTAATATTCTGGTTTAACATATCAGAGAAATGTCGACTTCGTATTATAATTAGAAATGTCTTCAGTTACTATAGACTGCCTGAAACCTTTCCTAATGGCAAGACTGTTTGTTATTATGTAGCTTTTTAAATGGGCATTCCTTCGTTCGAACGCTAGATGTGTGTTGTACAGTAATTTATAAGATTGATGAATAAAAGAAGCGTACACTCATATTTATGTTTAACTGTAATGAAATAAATGTCATATTTGAACAGAAAATCCGAAAAACTCTGCCGCTCTACATCCGAACTAGAATATCTAACCAAGCCGCCTACGCTTCGTTTATATATCACGTGAATAACTCCAGCTTATATGTCGTATAATATTGATAAATTAGTAAATATTAAGTTTTTTTGGGCTGTTCACTTCAATTGTACAGAAGTTATTGTTACTCAGCTCACATAGAATAATAATAAAAAAAACTAATGTAAAATGAAAAATAAACTTAAAATTAATAGTTTGTATTTTCAGACTTGAGAAATGGATTTTTTTCTGCCATTTTGCCTGTCCAGTGAGCGGCATCTTCAACAATGACTTTTTTCATTTGTTCTGTTATTATGTGAAAATATAGATTTTCGTTTCAGCATTTAGAAAGCAAAAGTTCCCTCCCTTTGACCACCATTTATGGAAGGTTGTTTGTAGGTGGTAGCCGCTGCTGGTCCATAAGTCAAGTTTACTGTAACCTGCAGGGTACGTTTAATCCAAATGAATGGCATGGTCCGGAATATATACATGATATGTACATTATTATACTTGATATCACATGAAATAATTCAACATGATATGTTAATTTTGAGGAAGATTTGACTTCCTAGAAGGACGACACAGCTGTATGATGCAGTAAAATGCACTTGTTGCACATCTGTATCAGAATATCTGTTTGTATTGAATGGTGTTAGTATCTTGTGTGCCTTTTACACAATCCTAGCTCGAATAACTCTGTTTGTCCATTTCGACGGACATTTTTGATAAAATGGTCGGACTATCGCCTATCCGAAATCTGTCGCGGATTAGAACACTCAGACTACACACTCCTTACAAGACAGCCGATTTGCACCTGACCTGTATCTCTAGCACGATATAGGTTTAAATGGAGTCAATAAATTTCAAAGGGAAGTATTTTCCCATGCATACGGGTGTGGCGTCTCTATACATCTGTACATGTATAATTGCGTTGGTATTATTGCGTAATTCGTTTTCCATTTCACATGACATTTATATAGCCTTAAGCTTAACACATTTCCATAAATCTTTTATGAAATAGATATAGATATATCAGATTCCAAATCCAAGTCCATTACTTTGGCTTCATATTCATCGTCTCATTATGAATTCAAAGTACACTCAACCGAATATCACATTTAAAAAATATGTATTTACTTATATGGTATAGTACCCGAGAAAATAAAACCGAACCACATTTAAGTTGTTTGGACATCTAGGACGTGTGCTGCCAAAAGGAGATGAAACCCAGATGGAAACTTATCAAAATAAAAGGAGACTTAAACAGATGTAGAATAATAAAGGGTTATTTGTAGAATAATTAAGGATTATCTTTAGAATAGTAAAGGGTTATCTGTAAAATAATAAAGGGTTATCTGTAGTATAGTAAAGGGTTATAAGTAGAATAGTAAAGGGTTATCTGTAGAATAGTAAAGGGTTACCTATAGAATAATAAAGGGTTATCTGTAAAATAATAAAGGGTTATTTGTAGAATAATAAAGGGTTATCTGTAGAATTGTAAATGGTTATCTGTAGAATAATAAAGGGTTATCTGTAGAATAGTAAAGGGTTATCTGTAGAATAATAAAGGGTTACCTGTAGAATAATAAAGGGTTACCTGTAGAATAATAAAGGGTTACCTGTAGAATAATAAAGGGTTATCTGTAGAATAATAAAGGGTTACCTGTAGAATAATAAAGGGTTATCTGTAGAATAGTAAAGGGTTACCTGTAGAATAATAAAGGGTTACCTGTAGAATAATAAAGGGTTATCTGTAGAATAGTAAAGGGTTACCTGTAGAATAATAAAGGGTAACCTGTAGAATAATAAAGGGTTATCTGTAGAATAGTAAAGGGTTATCTGTAGAATAATAAAGGATTATCTGTAGAGTAATAAAGGGTTACCTGTATAATAATAAAGGGTTATCTGTAGAATAGTACAGGGTTATCTGTAGAATAGTAAAGGGTTACCTATAGAATAATAAAGGGTTATCTGTAAAATAATAAAGGGTTATCTGTAAAATAATAAAGGGTTATTTGTAGAATAATAAAGGGTTATCTGTAGAATTGTAAATGGTTATCTGTAGAATAATAAAGGGTTATCTGTAGAATAGTAAAGGGTTATCTGTAGAATAGTAAAGGGTTATCTGTAGAATAATAAAGGATTATCTGTAGAGTAATAAAGGGTTACCTGTATAATAATAAAGGGTTATAAGTAGAATAGTAAAGGGTTATCTGTAGAATAGTAAAGGGTTACCTATAGAATAATAAAGGGTTATCTGTAAAATAATAAAGGGTTATTTGTAGAATAATAAAGGGTTATCTGTAGAATTGTAAATGGTTATCTGTAGAATAATAAAGGGTTATCTGTAGAATAGTAAAGGGTTATCTGTAGAATAATAAAGGGTTACCTGTAGAATAATAAAGGGTTACCTGTAGAATAATAAAGGGTTACCTGTAGAATAATAAAGGGTTACCTGTAGAATAATAAAGGGTTATCTGTAGAATAATAAAGGGTTACCTGTAGAATAATAAAGGGTTACCTGTAGAATAGTAAAGGGTTATCTGTAGAATAATAAAGGGTTACCTGTAGAATAATAAAGGGTTATCTGTAGAATAGTAAAGGGTTACCTGTAGAATAATAAAGGGTAACCTGTAGAATAATAAAGGGTTATCTGTAGAATAGTAAAGGGTTATCTGTAGAATAATAAAGGATTATCTGTAGAGTAATAAAGGGTTACCTGTATAATAATAAAGGGTTATCTGTAGAATAGTACAGGGTTATCTGTAGAATAATAAAGGGTTACCTGTAGAATAATAAAGGGTTATCTGTAGATTGAAAAAGGATTAAGGTACTCTGGCTTTCCTCCACCTCCAAAACCTGGTACGTCCTTAAATGACCCTAGCTATATTTCTGTTAGATATAGCAGCAACACTTTACAATATGGATATTAAACATTAAGTATTAGGTTTATTTAGACTAAAAAAATGACCGTCTGATGTTGTGTGTATGTCTATGTGTGTATGTCTGTATGTTTATTCTATATATGTTTAGTCTATATATGTTTATGTCTATATGCGTATGTGTATGTCTATATGTGTATGTCTATATGTGTGTCTATATATTTGAATGTCTACATGTGTATGTCTATGTGTGTATGTCTATATGTGTATGTCTATATGTGTGTTTATATGTGTATGTCTATATGTGTACATTGTATGTCTATATGTGTATGTCTATATGTGTATGTCTATGTGTGTATGTCTATGTGTGTATGTCTATATGTGTATGTCTATATGTGTATGTCTACATGTGTATGTCTATATGTGTATGTCTATATGTGTATGTGTATGTCTATATGTGTATGTGTATGTCTATATGTGTATGTCTATATGTGTATGTCTATATGTGTATGTGTATGTGTGTATGTCTATATGTGTATGTGTATGTCTATATGTGTATGTGTATGTCTATATGTGTATGTCTATATGTGTATGTCTATATGTGTATGTCTATATGTGTATGTCTATATGTGTATGTGTATGTGTGTATGTCTATATGTGTATGTGTATGTCTATATGTGTATGTCTATATGTGTATGTCTATATGTGTATGTCTATATGTGTATGTGTATGTCTATATGTGTATGTATATGTCTATATGTGTGTGCCTATATGTGTATGTCTATATGTATGTCTATATGTGTATGTCTATATGTCTATATGTGTATGTCTATATGTGTATGTCTATATGTGTGTATGTCTATATGTGTATGTGTATGTCTATATGTATGTCTATATGTGTATGTCTATATGTGTATGTCTACATGTGTATGTCTATATGTGTATGTCTATATGTGTATGTGTATGTCTATATGTGTATGTGTATGTCTATATGTGTATGTCTATATGTGTATGTGTATGTCTATATGTGTATGTCTATGTGTATGTGTATGTCTATATGTATGTCTATATGTGTATGTCTATATGTGTATGTCTATATGTGTATGTCTATATGTGTATGTCTATATGTGTATGCCTATATGTGTATGTCTATATGTCTATATGTGTATGTATATGTGTGTATGTCTATATGTGTATGTATATGTGTGTATGTCTATATGTGTATATCTATATGTGTATGTCTATATGTGTATGCCTATATGTGTATGTCTATATGTCTATATGTGTATGTATATGTGTGTATGTCTATATGTGTATGTATATGTGTGTATGTCTATATGTGTATATCTATATGTGTATGTCTATATGTGTATGTCTATATGTGTATGCCTATATGTGTATGTCTATATGTCTATATGTGTATGTATATGTGTGTATGTATATATGTGTATGTATATGTGTGTATGTCTATATGTGTATATCTATATGTGTATGTCTATATGTGTATGTCTATATGTGTATGTCTTTATGTTTTGTCTATATGTGTATGTCTATATCTGTGTCTATATGTGTATGTCTATATGTGTATGTCTATATGTGTATGTCTATATGTGTATGTCTATATGTGTATGTCTATATGTTTTGTCTTTATGTGTGTATGTCTATATGTGTATGTCTATATGTGTATGTCTATATGTGTATGTCTATATGTGTATGTCTATGTGTGTATGTCTATGTGTGTATGTCTATGTGTGTATGTCTATATGTGTATGTGTATGTCTATATGTGTATGTCTACATGTGTATGTATATGTGTGTATGTCTATATGTGTGTTTATATGTGTATGTATATATGTGTATGTCTATATGTGTATGTCTATATGTGTATGTGTGTATGTGTATGTCTATATGTGTACATTGTATGTCTATATGTGTATGTCTATATGTGTATGTCTATATGTGTATGTCTATATGTGTATGTCTATATGTGTATGTCTACATGTGTATGTCTATATGTGTATGTCTATATGTCTATATGTGTATGTCTATATGTGTATGTGTATATCTATATGTGTATGTCTATATGTGTATGTCTATATGTCTATATGTGTATGTCTATATGTGTATGTCTATATGTGTATGTCTATATGTGTATGTCTATATGTCTATGTCTATATGCGTGTTTATATGTGTATGTCTATATGTGTACATTTGTATGTCTATATGTGTATGTGTATGTGTATATGTGTATGTGTATATGTGTATGTATATGTGTATGTCTATATGTGTATGTCTATATGTGTATGTCTATATGTGTACATGTATGTCTATGTGTGTATGTCTATATGTGTATGTCTATATGTGTATGTCTATATGTGTATGTCTACATGTGTATGTCTATATGTGTATGTCTATATGTGTATGTTTATATGTGTACGTCTATATGTGTGTGTGTATGTCTATGTGTGTATGTCTATATGTGTATGTCTATATGTGTACATTGTATGTCTATATGTGTACATTGTATGTCTATATGTGTATGTCTACATGTGTATGTCTATATGTGTATGTCTATATGTGTGTCTATATGTGTATGTCTATATGTTATTTCTGCTTGCGCTGCATTTACTTTGATTTGAATTGTGTGAGTGAAGTTGTTGTTCTGAAGTAGTCTGGTAGGGCAACTAGATTCTGCAGTGTTGTGATATTTGAATGTGTAAAATGCTTTTTCTGTGATATTGATTAAGTCATGTAAGTATGTTGGTGTTTGTTTGTGATTTGAAAGACTTCTATTGCAAAACCCCTGACCCTCCTTATTCTGAGTGATGATAATTTTGAACGGACTAGTGCCATGTGAGTGGATAGAATTTGAAGTTTGAAATGATAAATGCGTGATATATTGTGAGTCCGCCTAGTTTGTTTATGTATTTGCCAATGCGTTTAGTGTGTTAAGCTGTCTTGGTGCTTTTTTTTGCAGATATATGCTACATGTGTGTGAAAATTTAGCTTGAAATCTAATTTGACCCCTAAAAGTTTAACTTCTGGTTCGCATTCTATAGTGTTATTTCCTACATGAAAAGTGTTGTTGTGTTTTGTTACCTACTGCCATCGTTTGGAATTTGTCTGGATTAGCCTTCATGTTCTTATCTGCAAACCAGTGAATAAGTGAGTTGCTATCTGTTTGTAGTGCTGTATTTACTGTGTCCAAAGATGTGTGTGCCTTGCTTATAGTATTGTCATCTGCATAGTTGTATAGATTGCAGTATTGAATGAAGTGGAATATGTCATTTATGAAGATGTAAAAGAGGATGGGGCCTGAAATAGAACCTTGTGGGACTCCTTTGTATATGTTCTGAAATTTACCTGTGAAAGTTCCTAGTTTGATGTTTTGTTGTCTGTTTTTTTTTAGATAGTTGGATAAGAGATCTATGGCTGAATTTGAGAGTCCATATTGTTTTAGTTTTAGAAGAAGATTGTTTGGCAGACAATCAAAAGCCCTTGAGAGATCCATTATTAAGTATGCAACCTACATACTTATTCTGGTCGAGTGCCAGTTTCCAGTCCTCTATGACCCGCAGTAATGCCATCTGACATCCATATATCAAGCTCTGAAAGCAGACAGTTACGATGAAAGACACCATCAAAGAACTCACCCAGTTGGGAATGTATGGTTCTCTCAAAGACCTTGGAAAGTGCTTGGAATATACTTACCGGTCTATAGCTTCCTTTGTCAATAATGAAATACCTACGATTTAAAAAAAATCGTTAACTTTTGACAAAAACACATCTATAAAAAACATTTTTCTATTATTTATTCATAGCAGTCGGACAATTTGTAAAGACAGATTAGTGAATGGTTTATCAACATGTTATATCTTTCTGTTTAGGGGATATGGAATGTCAACGCTACAGAGTTTTAAAAACCGTACCACACGAGTTGTCGCCCTTTGATTGATTAAAAAAATCTACCTGACACACAGTAATCCCACTTAAATGGACACATCCGTTTCTCTCCTTAATTAGTTTCACTACACCGGATGTTCACATTGTAATTTCTGCATGAAACGTGACTCACTGACATGTTATCTACCCTGAAAGATCTTTATGCACCAACAGATAATTTACAACTGCTATAAACCTTGACATATAGGTGTGTTGTTTACATAACGAGATAGGAATGACAAATAAAATGATTATTTATAGCCAGATATCCTAAATATGGAAGTCTAAGGACGTTCACCATCACCAATTATCGATGTTATCTCATATTAACAGTAACACACATAAATAGACTTACTGTAGATGTTGTTTACTGCGAACGAAGTATGTTTGTATAACATTTTATAGAAAATTTTATATTCGTTTTCATATAATTAATGAAATTCATGGTATTTCTTTCTTCATTTCAGTTCGCAAGAAGCTCGATTAAATATAAATATCTAACACTAGTTTTCATAAATCTTATATGGAATGAAGAGAAATGCAAGGTTCTTTTCATCAAATTGTGGAAATAGTCTAGTAACAAAATATTTTCAAAATATGATAATGATAAAAAATAAATAGATAAATAAATAAAGGCTTTATTTATTTTCACGTCATCCCTTTGTCTTCTGTAACAACACAATGCATGATAAAAGTCGTGCCGTCTGATTTGAAACAATTTTAGCTCCACTAGTTGTTGATAAACATGTGTTTATTTAAGCAATGAACAGTGGTTTTAATGTTGTTATAGTCGATATGGCAGCAAGATATATGGTGGGCAAATGGCATGGGAACTCGTTAGGGTTTCCATACGGGTTTCCATGCTACATGTATAACAACATTAAAACCACTGTTCAATACTCATATTTACATTGTCTTACTATATTTGTCACCTTTAAAAAAAAAACTAAACAAAAAAATCCCGCCTTTTTTAATGTCACATGACCCACTTGGTGTTATAGCCTGAGGCACTGGGTGTTATAGGCGTATGGCGGCAACTGCCTCTTAGCATTGTGTCAATGGGGAAATGTGGAGCAAATGTAAATATTTATTACAATGAATGCAATGTGTGAGGATTGTGCAAAATAAATAGTTTGTTTCAAATATGAATTTAGCAATAAATGGATCATACATCTGTTTCGTCATTCTAGGACTCGTCAGCTATGCTAGGGACATAATAATGCTGTTTCTTCCTTCTAAGATTCGTCAGTGATTCTAGGAACACCATAAAACTGCTTCGTCCTTTTGGGACTCATCAGTGATGTAAGGGACATCATCAAGCTGTTTCGTCCTTCTAGGACTCGTAATTGATTTTAGTGTTTTAATTAAGCTGATTCGGCCCTTCATAACTATTCAGTGATGTTAGGGATATCATAAAGAGTATTTCGACCATCTAAAACTCGTCAATCGTGCTAGATACATCATAAAGCTATTCCCTCCTTCTATCACTCGGCAATGATGTTAGCGACACTATAAAGCTATTTCGTTCTACTAGGACTCGTCATTAATTCTGGCGACGTCTTAGCTGTTTTGTTCTGTTATAACTCGTCAGTGATGTTAGGGGCACCATAAAGCTATTCCGCCGTTCTAGAACTCGTCAGTGATGTTAGGGGCACCATACAGCTATTCCGCCGTTCTAGAACTCGTCAGTGATGTTAGGGGCACCATACAGCTATTCCGCCGTTCTAGAACTCGTCAGTGATGTTAGGGGCACCATAAAGCTATTCCGCCGTTCTAGAACTCGTCAGTGATGTTAGGGGCACCATACAGCTATTCCGCCGTTCTAGAACTCGTCAGTGATGTTAGGGGCACCATACAGCTATTCCGCCGTTCTAGAACTCGTCAGTGATGTTAGGGGCACCATAAAGCTATTCCGCCGTTCTAGAACTCGTCAGTGATGTTAGGGGCACCATACAGCTATTCCGCCGTTCTAGAACTCGTCAGTGATGTTAGGGGCACCATAAAGCTATTCCGCCGTTCTAGAACTCGTCAGTGATGTTAGGGGCACCATACAGCTATTCCGCCGTTCTAGAACTCGTCAGTGATGTTAGGGGCACCAAAAGCTATTCCGCCGTTCTAGAACTCCTCAGTGATGCTGGGGGCACCATAAAGCTATTCCGCCGTTCTAGAACTCGTCAGTGATGCTGGGGACCAAAGTAAAGAATTCCAGAAGGGAAAGTAGCCTAAGTGTTACAACTATGACTCGGTTGTGTGATAAGTATCGTTATGCAAAAACCATAAAACAATTACAAAACATAAATTCGCCTCTTTAACGCCATCAAGCCATGGCCGCCCATCATTTTTTGTATTCTCCTGGTTACTCGATATGGAACTGCGTTTGCCATATATTTCCTGCTTTTATTTAGAACGCGTTGCTTCCTTCAATTATTTCACAACTAAATTTCAGATTAAATCCCAAATTAGTTTGTAGCATATCATTAAGTAATTATGAAGATTGGCAGATTCATGTCATAGTGACATAGAAGATATATAATATACCACAGTGTCTTCAGTAATACCAAATATTTTAGTGTGGCTAATACATCATGTATTTTGAAATGCGTAGCACGAAAAATATCAAATATCAGCTCAATCTCTCCTAGAATTCTTGCTATCTTGTGGTTTTTTTTTTGCATTCTGACGTCATATAACAGACGGAGAGCTATATGCAAATTTTAATTTTCCCCATTGTCGTTTGTAAGTAATGTCTGATTGGTCAAATCAATAAAAGTAATATTTTTCATTAGTGAACGTGAAAAATTTCAGAAAAAGTGACATTTTTTCTCTGGTTAAATGATCAATTTTATAGAATGAATCATTTTCGATAGATCTGTGGTAAAAATGTAATAAAACGGTTTCTTTTATGTTTGTATTAGGACAATCACGAGATATGGAGCATTATTTCGTGTAACCATCACCAAATAGAGTCTAGGAGGCGAGGAAAGGTGATGTCATATCCTACATTTACACATGGCGATTCTAATCACACATAGATTGGCCACGAACAGGGTTATACGAACAAGTTGTTGTTGTGTGTTAATATAGTCACTCCATGCATGACCGATACTTGATTGGTTATGCTAGTTAGACATTATATTGGCGTTATATTTGTATATGGTTTTACGATATAATCATATTGTTATGAATGTATGAAACACACGTGTATTTAGTAATATATCCTTATATTATCATTTCATTTTCAAAATTCATGTTTTAAATAGACTACCTATTGGCTCAACGTTTTCCATTTATAGAATATATATTACTTCTGTTCCTTTTTTTGGTAATTCGTCTGCATTCCGGTATTCTTCAAAAAAATTATTCACCAAAAAGACATGTTGTTATCTTGGTGGGAGTATGATATGTCGTTGTCCGTCCGTCTGTCTCTTTACATTAAAACATTGATTGAACGGAACTCTTTTAATTTCGGTAAGTACGATGTATGATTCTATGCGAATTATTGCCCTTTACGCTTTTATCATTTTATTCTTCTCCGGAAATGTTCAGTTTTTTACTCTTCACGTTAGAAACTGAGATGTTTTATCATGATTTCATAAACACCAGTTTCCCATCGATTTCTTTGTTACAATCAAAATTATTATCACGAAATGTTCTTGCTCTTGCTTCTGTAACATTTTAAATCGACTTTTGTTTTAAAACAGGAATTGATTTCAATTTTAATTTTTGTTCGTTTTGAAAAAAATAGTAGGTTTTTGTTATCGTAATTTTGTATTGTGTGTTCCTGAGCTACACTTTTGTTTGATGATTCTTCTTGACAACGTCTCGATATTTGTGTGGACTTTGATACAATCATGTACGGCATCGACCTTTTGTATCCTTCAGTACTCCTGTTGTTTAGTTCGTCAACAAAATCGCTTTCCAACAATGTATCTCTGAATAAAATCACCATTAAAATTGTATACGTAATTTAGCTGCTTTATTTCAATAGGGCTGAACAACAAAACAGTAATGATAAAGTATACATAATAAGAAAGTATTACATCATAGACGAGGGTTAACACTTATATAATAAAGTATAAATACTACAATACTAAACAAACAGTTAATAACAATGTATATAAACTTAACAGGATAGAAGTATGATTATTTGTAATAAACCTTTTTACATTATATACAGTACAACACATTGTCTTATTTAACTTCTGATTCAATCACCGGGGACTAGCTCTATCCCGAAACATTGAAGTTATTTGTTTTCCTGTATTTATTATTTTACTTAAGCAATTCTTTTGATGTGATCTTTTTTGAGTTCCGAAATATAAAGGTTTTCTTTGCACTTCCTGACTGTAATAATGACGTAATTATATACAGACATGATATATGACATATTGCACATATAACCTTAACATACATGTACAAACGATATATATACAACAATTAAGAGTGTCCTGTTGTCCTATCGAGTCCATGATTCTTTGAAGGTTCATATCATTGCAAGACATTGCTTCTGAAGCACATTTCATCCGTATGTGCAGTTACATAATAACATGAATATTACAATAATCTTATGGTAAAAAATGGACGGATTCTAGTATTATTATAACGACAACCATCAGCATAATACACAGGTGAAGCACCCTTATTCTAACTACTTTGTCGATTTGATATTAAGACAGATATTTAACAGTCATTCAGTTTCCAAACTGTTTATCAATGATCTCCTTAAATCACTTTACAAAACTTTAACGTGAAGCTCTGCGTTCGTTTATGAAGCTTTTGTGTTGACCTTTTAAAGTGATTTCTTTTGTGTGATTATTAGCATTACTGATTTGGGATCAAATAAAAGAGAGAGAAATATTTAGGTCAAGTTCCTATCATATAACAATCGTAAAGGTGAGTCTTAGACAAATATTTAGGTGATATACATGCCATTCATCCAAAACCCGATGCGTCTGTATTTACCAGCTAGCCAACATGTCGACAATAATGCAATTAGCTACACTGCGAGTTTGAACAACAGCAGAACAGAGAACCAATATTAGGTGTATTCAAAATGAGAAACATAAATACTATCTATACACAAAACTTATTGATGGTAATAACTATGTAACATACATTTAATACACATCCTTGACTTAGGCAAGGGGATGAAGACTGGCTCATTAGGGATAATTATCCCCAGATTTTTATTAATTTTTGCTGAACGTATTTGTTGTAATTAATTAGTCTCTTCGGTAGTTTTCATCAGCACGTACATACCACTACCTAAATTGCCGTACACAAACAGACAAACTTCAACAAGCACATAGATCAAAAGAGAGCGCCGCATTCTTTTATATCTAGTAGTGTATAAACCGCAGATGTTGACGAGTTGTGTCAGTAGACACACTGTACCGTGATACACTTCCCCTATCTGGAAACTATTTTCCTTGTTATATATATACATGTTTATAGATATATATGTGTGTATTTTATGCCCTTTCTACACTGGTGATACACAGATGTAAACAATCGACCAAGTTGCACGGTGACCTAAATGCGTGTACCAATTTAATATAGTTGGAATCGTGCCAAACTTTCACGTGGTAATAACACACAGACAGTGCATTTTCCCCCCAAATCCGACTGGCAAACATAGATTAGTTTGGGATAGGTATGCATAATGCAGTAGGTAGAGGAACAAAAACGTACATGAGCACAATTTTACTTTAACATTCGCACTACTCGGAAGGAATAAATGGTTTGACATTATTCATGGTATATTCGTTTATGCTATATAAAGTTAATGGTTAAATACTTATAATCTTAAGCACAACATTTCAACGATTATCGCAGTTAAAATAATTAAAGTAATAACAACGCTTTGTTCAAATAAACATAACGCAGAAGTGGTGTTAATTTCACAAAATCTAAAATCTTTGTATACATGTTCATTGTACAAGATGGATTTGCCACATATAAAATAAACCATTTACATCTTGATCCTAGGCATAAGACAAAATAATAAAATCTAGTCTTTCTTAGACGATCTTAAAAGCAAACGTTTTGTCAATGGCATGGTGACAGCTATTGGGACTTAAAAATAGCCTATCAAAGTAGCCCCCGAGGATCTGATATGACATCTAAACCAAAATTGGTGCCAAGTCTTAAATCTTAAACAGGGCAATTGAATCGATTTAAAATATCACAGTTCCATTCCTGTTGTTGCTGTGGTTTACATTCCTCTGTTTCGCTGCGGAATCGATCTGGCGTTTTCCAATGGAAATGCTTACTGGCGGAATCGCGGCGCTTGTCAAGAAACTGAGGAATCTGATATCATGGTAAATGCGTTCACCATTCAGTTCTGACTTCAGAGAGAGGTACTGTTAGTTTACCTCTCAATTAGCTTGATCTTGAACGGTTTTGGTCTCAGTGTCAGTCCAGGAATGCCCGTCACATCCGGCAGTGGTTCTCCATCCGGACAAGTAAGCTCGTACTTGGAGAGGAGACATGCGCAGTACATGAATATTTCCATTTTAGAAATAGAAGATCCGAGGCACACACGGTTTCCTATCCCGAACGGTAGGTAACTGTACCTCTCTCCCGGACATTCATCAAGGAAGCGGCCTGGAAAGAGAATCATTAACATTATAATGTGCATATGTAAAAGATAAGCAACTCCAAAACTATTATAATATAGCTTAAATTGATCTTGCATCTTATAATTTACAGACAAGTACATATTTAGGTAACGCTACAATCCTTTCATGATTTTGAACGTTCAAGCTTTTCTAGATCGAACAACAATAAACTCCCCAGGGAATACTGAAAATTTGTTATCTTAAAAGGTTAATATTTCCCGCTATTTTTGGGGACGGAATGAAATTCTGAAAAGGATCAAGTTTAAACTAGTTCAAACTATATAAAGAGATATTAAGGGTCATTGATTAGTTTCCGAAACACACGAGGCCGGATTCGACGCTGTATCGAAATTAAACATTTGGACGTCACATTTCGAAAAGCCACTACATGCATTTTAACAATAAGCATTGGGTTAACAACTCGAACCACACTGGAATGATTTTCGTCGAATTCAATTTAAGGATTAAATTGTCTTTTTTGTGTGTCTATGAAAAAAAGACATCTATGAACAACCATGTCATATTGTGCTAGCGCACAATATGACGTTGTTCGCAAAGCTCTGGCATCTATATCGACCATAGTCACCAAAAAAAAAAGACAGTTTAATGCTTATATTTACATTCTCGACATATTCGTTTTGTTATATTTGAAAATTAGCATAAAAAATGCCAATATTCAGCGATTTCGTCAATGGGGTTCGACAAATAAAACAGCCTATTTTTTTCAAAATTCATTTGTCATGTGCAGATTGGCAAACAAAAAAGTGCATTGAAATAATACGAAATAAACACAGTCTGTTCAATGTTTTTTTTATTATTTGTGTAACAATATTGTATAAAATGTCTTTTTGATACTTTTTTATTAACATAAAAAACGATTTATGTTAGTTACATGTAGTTCCGGTGGGTGAATATATTCATGCGCGGCATGGATTGATGTCACGTTTTGGGTGTCAATTATGCATGGTCACATATACTGCAAATCTTTTTACTTAGTTTGTATCGTGGCTTTGCCACCAAAATGTAAATATAATGTATTAATGATTTACGCATTATCAGTGCGATCTACTTACCGGGGTTAAAGTAGTACGGATCATGCCAAGCTTGCTCGTCATGGTGAATAGCCCAGACGTTCATCAGTACCATGGTGTCTTTAGGGACATGGAATCCAGAAAGTCTATGGATGAAAGGCGTTTAATTGTTAAACACAATGGTCTAGAATGATATATATTTTTAACATCAACATGTTAGGTATATACCTCATCAAAGTATCAATGATTTATCTCGATATATATAGAATAAATAATAAGTTATACAATTGCTGTGATATGTTTGTTTACTCACTGTGTATCCTCCATAGTCCTGTGGGGGAAGCCAACAGGTAAGACGGCTGCCATACGAAGTGTCTCCTTAATGGTGGCCTCCAGAACGGGGTAACGCGAACGGTCAAATGGTTTCGGTAATGTGTTTTGGTCCGATACGCTGTGAATTTCCTCATAAATTCGTTTCTGCCACTGTAAACAAACATATGTGTAAAGGTCGCTATATAAACTAACGTAAATAGCGTGTATAAAGCACCAACATTCATTCTAAAACTACATAAAAAAAGTAATAACGGATACTAAACAGAACTTTGAATCAGACGAGAACAACATCTCCTATAGCAAGACGTTATACCTATCGTGATTCTCTAAATATATATGGCCTAAACCTACCTGTGGATTCCTTATCATGTAGATAATAAACCAAAGAATCGCCATGGTTGTAGATTCGATTCCACCGCCGAACAATTCATAAACAATATGGCCGATGCTGACGTCACTGAGAAGAGCCAAACGTTCGTTGTCCCCTTCATTCCGAGCTTCCTGCTGTTCCTTCAGCAAGATGTCAAGTAAATCACGATTGTTGTCACTCAAAGTTTCCTGCAACAAACACATTTTCTTTAATTCATCGCCCAAACCGGAGACGTTCACTCATATAAAACTGATACATCCCCACATATCTTGTAAGGTTGTCATATTAGTATTTTCATGATATTTAGTCTGATACTTTAATTACATGTGGTTAATGCTATTTCCGTACTCAGTTATCCTATATGACGTCATACATGTACTTACCCTATGTTCTGATATGACTTGGGAAAGCCATTGGTCCCTTCGCTTCAGACTGTCCAGGAAGCGGCGCCAGCTTGGAATAGGGAATCTCTGAGGACAGAAACAGACCATGCATTATATACGATGAAATCACCGTGTGTTGCAAGAATATATAACTGATCTTATAGTTATATGTCTTGAATGTATCTCAGTTTCATGTAGTATAATCATGTGACATTTCACAAGACTTTGTAAATGTACAAGAAATTGTAAATGGCGATACTTATTTGATACTATTATATATAAGATACCTGTACTTTTAATTATGTAAATGCTAACAATACATATGAATGTACTGAGATTATGATATCTGTGACCTACAAGTAGTATCCAAGGCCCTACATAATGTACCTGGTATACATTGCTGTGAGGAGCACATATCAACACGAGACTATTTGGCACGTTTCCAAAGACATTAACCCAGTGTGTTACACACTTTCTGCTCCCTATTCATACTTCATAGCATGTCGATTTCGTTGATGATGAGATGACATTTCATAATAACGAAGTGCTAGAATACAACACGATGACTTATGCCACGTGTGAAGATAGGCATTATTTTACTGCCTATGTTTTATTTAATTATAGAAACAATGACAAGCCTAACAGACGGTTATACAAAAACAACAAACTAATTGCGGAAAGAGTCTTTCATAGCGTCAAAAATTTGGCAGTTGGCCAGGAATATGATAGGAAGCAGCTAGGTTTAAAGTGAAAACGAGTTTTTAGCATACCAACCGGTCGCTATGGTCCATATTACATCATTATTATTGCTTAGGGATAGTAACCTGAAGAACCTTGCATCCAGTATTGTATACGATATGTTACAAAACGGTAATTAGAGAAGATGGTCACTGTAATATGTTAATACGATGGTCTACGTGATAGTCTGGGTACAGTCTGGGGGCGGTAAACATGATGCCCGTTCTGATGTCAAAGACCGCTCAGTGCAATAGAGTGCGGGGCAGTGTCACCCTATTTACTATCGGGCAAGCTTCCCATCCTTAAAACCCCATCCTAGTATATTAACATATCTTGTGTAAGCAGATACTTTTACTGAATGGACCTGCCAAAACAAGCATACATGTGTACGTTAAAACGTGTACTAAATACATACCGAAGCACCTACTTTCTGCTAAACATTTCGTTACACTCAAGGAAAGGAAAGTTGTTTGTCTCCTGGAGTGTAAATGAAGGATCTTGGTATTTAAGAATGTAAGGAATGTGACCTTTGGACTTCCAGCATTGCAACCAATCATCGTTAGTGTACTTTACACACCCTCTGAATTTGATAACAGCCACCGAGAATGTTCTATTCAACTGGTACACATTCATGCCGAGCTAACTAGGTCACACACCAACGTTACGACGGAAAAGCCAAACTGCCCAACCTTGGTACTCCAACGAAACCATAGAAAACTTTATATGCGCATAAAAGTAAATAAATGCCAGAATCAAATACGCTATGGCAGCCCATAAGGCTTTCTGTAGAAAATGAAATAAATGTTTTGCAAAAAACAAAAACAAAAACAAAACATCATTTTGTACTCCGACACTCTCTTACAGTCTTATCAGTGTGTTAACATCAACGTGTTGTTTCAGTCGTGTAGAAATAGAAAATGGTAGGTGTATTAATTACTCGTTGGACACTTTATGTCCATATAAAGCTGAAGATCCATGGCATCGGCTACGGTAACATAGTAAACACAAGTATATAATGCTACAGAAAAGAATGAATTAAAATACGAAACTGCTAGATATACATACCTCAAGAAATGGAAATACGTCAACAATATTGAAACTCTCTATGTTGTCCACAATATCTTGAATAATATTAAGCTGATCGAGAAAGGCATCGTCAACGTCCTCGAATCGCCGGTCCAAAATGCACATGCATAACACGTTAGCAACGACTCTGGATATGTCAAGTTTGGGATCAAATGACTCGCCCTTCTTACACACCTTTGCCAGTTTGTCACTCAAACTCTCCGTTTCGAAAATGATCATATTTTCTAGGTGAAGCTTACCACCTCGTGTCTGCGAGGACAAGAACGAGTGTACAATTTTCCTGTGAAACTTCAAGTCGGGTCCAGCATCACTCATTACAATGTCTTTACCCTTGCCAAGAAGAACTTCAACAGTCTTGCGTTGTTTCGGTCTACCAGCAAATACTCGACCTTGTCGAACGAAACTTGTGATTGCAGAATCAATAGTGTTAACCACCAAAACATTCTCTCCTCCCATTTTTAACCAGACGAGCGGCCCGTATTGCTCGCCTAGACTGGTCAGGGCCAGATGGAGTGCCTTTCCAAATATCTGTGGCATGTTCCCAATAAGAGGCCAAGCCATTGGACCCGGAGGGAACCGTGGTTTCCGATACAGTTGCAGTAACCAATAAGTCGACAGGAAACCAACCAGCGAAACTAAAACAGTCGACATATCCAAATTGTGTAGAAATCGTTCAAGCATGCCCATCTTGTTTGCCGAATTTTTCTAATAAAGTTAAAATAAATTTTTACTAAGATAACTATCACTTCTTGAACATATACTGCCTTTTTTTTCGTCAAAACCTTATTCTGTTATTCCGAACACGATATGTACACATGCGTGTGTCTTCCTCCTTACTATGGTTGTAAAGCCACGAGGGTTTGTTTATGTACCGACAGACACTCCTACTTACTACGTATGGCCACGTGACTTGTGTTTACAAACATTGGTTCGTCGCCTCTCTAGGTCACTGGGACGAAGTGTATATTAGCAAGGCCAGTCTGAAGAAAGCATTGCGGGCAGCCAGTTCCTTTCCCGCTTAATATTTTCTCAATAACGGCATAAAACGTCCTTCTATTTCACATCTGTTATCATTAACATATCGATATACAAACATTACTTCAGTTTTATTATGAATATTTTTATTTTATTATAGACGTTACAGTAATACGTTCCCTAATGCCATTAGTTGCTGTTAACAAGGCTTCGGTACACTCAGTGTCTATTACGGAACAGATAACTGATGCATGAAATTAGTGTTGGGAACATAAAAGGATATATTTATTTTTAGCTACTGCTTTACAAATACACGCAAATATTCGACATATGTAGGACACAAAGTCCTGCTGATGTATGTTCCGGAAACTGATCTATGATTACATGAAGATGACCTAAAGTAACTCAGTGGCCTAAACAGTCACAGTACAGGCAGCTTTACACAATAATGGTACTCAATCGCGCTGTCTTCACAGATGTTTTCTCAAAATCAATATCAGCCTATCTCTCAAAGAATGAATCTGTATTGGCCATTTGTTCACGGTCATCATGCGGAATATAAAGTTAATTCTACACGCATTCAACGTTATAACAAAATTTGTTCTGCTTACAAAGCTAAAATTCTAAACAAAAATATCAAAGCTTGATTGTATACCTTCTGGGAAGAAACAGATTGGTATTTAGGCCAATGTACACAAAAATAGAACGGTAACGATTTCGTTTGCAAAGGAATGGTGGCGAGTACTGAAGCATTCGATTGGCCAAAGCTCTATAGCGCATTTAGCTTTTCAAATTAAATTTCATCTGGAAAATCATGTTTTTCAAAGAACATTATAAACGTGTTCAATATAATAATAGACTTCCTGAGCGAATATACAAATTTTGGGATTTTTGTTTTCCATTCTTGTTGGCGAGTGGGTAATCAAGATGAAGATATTATGTATACAAATTTAGATATTAAACTTTTTATCTTAATAATATATTGCATATTTGACACAAACAGCAAGCATGGGAATGTTTGTGACTTTTAACAAAAATATGTAAATCGTCTTCAGATCGATACATGATGTATGTATATATATATAGTGAAAGGTATATCACAGTCAACACTTGATTTAAGTCTGACGTTTCATTGACTACACTTTGTCACCGTCATTAGACAAATGATCAGTGAAGTATACATACACTGAAGTGTGAAGTAGGTGATTGTAGTGAAATCATCACGTCTTTTTCGGCTTCACTATGTATGGATAAAACCTATGGGTCCCCTCGTCTCGATTTAGACCCAGTCAGCTTAACAGCTGCTTGGTGTTGCTTCCTCTATCAGCCACTTTTGAATGGTTCAAGTTAACGTCATGCTTTATTGAAATGTTTAGGTTTTTTAAGACAATACGTCTTATATGCGATGCTACATCTACAAGCACAAAGGCAACACAGGTATGTGTCTTGGCTTTCAAGCTGCTAATTCCTTTGTGAAATATGGCCTTGATAAATTAATATATTTCGAAAGTGAATTTAAATCAGCTACCTCCATTTTGCCCATTCTCGGGTATAGTCTTCCAATTACTACCAGGTATGTTGAAATTGACATGCCAACTGATTGGACGAGTCTCTCAATGAATCAACTGGAAAGTTTAAGAGTAATGGACATACCAAATTTGCCTACCTAGCTAAAATGTTAGGAGAATAAACTTTGACCAGGTATATGTACACACGCTACTATCTGTGTTTATTTAACAGTTGATAAAACCGTAAAAGGGGTCATCACACGCCTACACAATATGTTATACTGATCCTATATTCACATGATGCATTATCTATGTATGGGATTAACACCTTTCTGCATTTTAAGTGTCGGTTGTCAGCATAAAATGGATAATTGTTTACATCTGTTAGTGTATTATAAACGTGGGTTAGCCCCCCAAAAGAACATCTAGATATGTGTAAATTCTGATTAATTGTTTATAATTATATATTCATATATTTCATAATAAAGAGCCTATGTTACCTTAATTGTATGTCAATTTGCACTGTAGCATCACCGATATAAAGATAAGAAAATACTGATTTAAAGCACCAAACACTACCACAAAAATAACCAGGACCTACAGAACACAAAGTTTTCTGATGAACGAACGAAAACATTTGACCGGTAAATATACCAAAATACAATTGTGTTAAACAGTAAAGATGATCTTTAGACAAATACTATTTAAACTGATACTATTCGAGGTTTCTGTGCAAAATAAGTACAGATTATAAAGGAGGGCGATTCCAATGAAGGGTGCCAATTTGGGCCATTCTGCGGCCACTCAGTGATAAGAACAATATTTTGCAGGAAGACACTTACAACTCAGCTGCATATGATATGCTGTTCAAAACATTAGATTTATTTCTTGTCTCTGAGTGTAATTAAAACTGTAACAATAAAATATGAACAAAGGCAATATTAACACAGAGGCTCATGAGAGAAAGTGTTATATACGACGCGTGTTTACATGTATGAACTCTGTTTGACTTAGCTACGTGATTTGTTTTGACGGCGAGTCTAGTCTGTACTTTGTGGCGTCACAGTCGAAAGCATGTGATGGGTTCAATTGCATCTTAGCATCTATATATGCGCACGTGCTACGCTACTCGTACAATTCGACACAAAAAAAAAGACCGTTAGCCTCAATCGGTATGCACAAATGACGTCATAAAAGCATTTTTAAAGAAACATTATACACACTTGACGTCAGAAAGGGATAGCATTCCTTTATTCCATTTCACGGCATGTCGGCTTGGCATGATAACACTTTGCCTGTTGCTAGTGTACAAACTGACAGTTACTTATGCGTATGTGTAGATATTTTGGTCGGTCAATGTTTATGACCTTAGCAAGTAAATATTTACAAAGAACATTGCTCTCCGGTGGTCGAATAAAATACTATCTAGGATGTTGCAAATGCTACACGTATGGACAGGACATGTTTTATTCATTTTCTCCCAATACCAATTTCGCTGTAATTAAATTGGAATTGAGATGGTAACACATTTGGTAATAATGTGGTTATACGTATTTTGTCTCTCAAAAAGATATAAAAAAACTATGTATTTCATTATAGATATAATGTTTCGGTTCGTAAACTCATCCATCACCATTTTGGCTTACAACCCTACTGAAACACCATGACGATATTGTTCAACTATTCTACATCCAAGTGTCGATGTACCTCTCGAGTTTGGCGTGTCTTTGTTGCATTTGATTATTTTCAAATGCCTATTTGTTTGGCGACTGTTTTAATCAATATACTTCCTTGTTGAAATTGAACAATATTACATGTATATCGCCAAATATAAATTTTAAAAAATAATATCATAATGAAAATTTATTTTTACTCTATGGAAAAAAATAACGCTTAGCAACAATGACGTCTATTCTGACATAACATGAATCATTGATTTTGTTGATGCCAGTGGAGAACCAGGATCTTGTGACTATCATCTTTCACTTCTCACACTCTAAACGTGACCAAAAACACTTGATAATAACGTTTTATTACCTCATGTTTCGTGAAATATAGCGTGAACGATTGATTAAATGTTATGAAGCGTAGCCATTGACGTGTTAGTGCTATAAAGGGAATGGAGATACAATCGTATTAAATGACTAATAAAAACATCCTAAATATATATACGTGGTCAACGTGGTTAGTTTTAATTCCCTACGGAGTAGGAACGAACCAGGATACAGATGTTGACAACATATTACGGAATCTGAACAATTCGCAACATCCGGTTCGTCATTTAAACTATATTGTATCTGACTACTGATGAACGCATTGTGTATATATACATATGACTAAATTAGTTTAAATGTACATTTAAAGAAATCCGAAATGTTTCACCACTACACACTGTACATGCCATACTTGAGTTTTATATACTGATGTTAAATTACATATTTTAATAGCCTCGCATGGTGCCATTTTAAAGTGTAGACAACCCTGTTCATCGGGAATGGAAAATGATACACTCACTCCTACCCGCTGCATGTCCTTGAAATGCGATGCATTGAAAATCAAATACAATATTGATGGAACATAGAATCAATCCACCAACGTCTGCTCATCCCTTGCAGCATTAGGAGTTCCACTCTCCCTTGGCTAACTCTCCTTTCCTTTCTAATACAAGTCATCCAAGCGAGGAAGGATCTGCTTTATCTCTTCTGACTAAACAAACAAAATAAAAAATAAACACACTTAGTAAATAGTCCTTGTTTAATGCTCAACATCGATACTATACTGTGATCTGGCATGCCCAGACATAAAATATATAGATAAAACAATACTTAGATAAAACAATGCATAGATAAAACAATACATAGACAAAATAATAATACATAGACAAAACAATATATAGATAAAACAATACATAGACAAAATAATACATAGACAAAACAATACATAGACAAAATAATACATAGACAAAACAATACATAGATAAAACAATACATAGATTAAACAATGCATAGAAAAAACAATGCACAGATAAAACAATGCATAGATAAAACAATACATAGATAAAACAATACATAGATAAAACAATACATAGACAAAATAATACATAGATAAAACAATACATAGATAAAACAATACATAGACAAAACAATACATAGATAAAATAATACATAGATAAAACAATACATAGATAAAACAATACATAGACAAAACAATACATAGATAAAACAATGCATAGACAAAATAATACATAGATAAAACAATACATAGATAAAACAATACATAGATAAAACAATGCATAGATAAAACAATGCATAGATAAAACAATACATAGATAAAACAATACATAGATAAAACAATAAATAGATAAAACAATGATACACTTATGTAATGTTATTGGTCGCATTATGAAAACAATGACTTGACAAGTCTTATTTCACTTTTAGCCATTTCAAGGATTTCATATAGAAGATAACAGGTAATGAAAATGTATTGACCATCGTGCCGACCCTCATTAACTTAATTATCATTGATACTAGAAACTCTCCTTACAAACAGCGAGACAACAGCGAGATTTCATCACTAAGCTGTATACGTGATGACTGCAGTTCACCGACAGTTAATTGTGTTTTTTCGTTACATAATAACTCTAATGAAAACTACGCATATTATTTAATTTCTGACGTTCCTTAGCCATCAGAATTACGGCGATGTATTAAAATGTTGGCGCAAAAACTTGTGAGAAATACAACCATGAATAGAAGAACTCTGGTCATGAGCCAGATAACATGTGATTCCATTGTCTCGGTGTGTCCATGTGATATTGTGATACTACCTTAACTTGACCTTACACGAAGGGTGTATACCACAAGAGGCTTACCCTCGAAAATACCAGGTCATAGTCTCCGTGTACTTTACAAGGGTCTCCAAATCTTTCGATTTGTAGTTATAATCAAGTCTTTATTTCGACAGCGTGAACCTGTTGTTGTCCTACATATTTATTGCTTCTATTTTTATATATCTTTACGGTGGCATTACCTTAGGTATACAACGTTTCTATATATTTAGTATCAGGAATTGAGGTGACCTTATAAGAACACTTGAAATCCCTTAACCACACCTCATTGTGATCGTCTGTAGCTGTCTACATACATACAATAAAGAAACAAATATAGGTCATCTAGACAAAGAATACTGGCAGTATCCCAAAGACAGCTTACTTAAACATAAACATTAAGCTTATTAAGTTTTTTTCATAATAGGCAAAATAGCCGATGGCGACCAGATACATTTGAAGCATTTATATTTATTTTAGGTGTACGCTTTAAGAAAGCATGGTACATGGACGATGTTTTTATTTTTATTTCTCCACCCCTGTACGCATTTCTGTAGATCTCAGGCGGGATTTCTACATCAAGTAATTTTAGTCTCTACATCCCTTTGTACTCATTCATAAAGATCTTAGGTGGAATTTCTACACGAAGGTTTTTTTTAGTTTCTTCACCCCTTTGTACGCATTCCAGTAGATCTTGGGCGGAATCTCTACACCAAGTATTTTTAGTTCCTGCACCCGTTGTGACAATTCATATAGATCCTAGGCAGGATTTCTACTTGTATTTTTAGTTTCTGCATCCTTTGTACACATTCATGTAGATCTTAGGTGAATTTTCTACACCAGGTTCCTTTCCTTAGTACTGTTTTGTGATAGACGCTTACGTTACACATGCTATTGTACATTTCACTGCTTATAAGCCGAAATCGACCTTGGTACACTGAAACAGCCATAAACTATCCATGACATCTCATGGCCACACAATGATGAACTATGATACAGACAAAATATATGTATCAAGGTTCCATTTGTGTATCATATACATATGTACATGTACATAACTACATCATAGGTCTGTATAAGCTTCCTATGACACCGCAACAAATCAAACCCGGATCACTAGTGAATTCAATGAAATTCTCATTTTTTCGAGTTGGTAAGCCGCAGCTAGCTTTTTGTCTAGGTTTACATACGCAACTGCCAATTTTACAGAGATGCTTGGCGTTGCTCATGCAGCAAGTCTAAGAAAACAGATCAGGGTTTGTTAGAGTGGGCAGGGTACCATAGAGAGATAGGCGAAGAATAACTGTATCAATCTTGCAAGCAGAATTAGCATTTATTAAAAAGAGACATCTCAAAAAATGTTGTAAACGGAATCTAATAATTAAAATGATATCTTGTAAACTCATATAATTCAAATTGTTCGACACCACTTAAATGTTAACTTTATCTATTTGACGACAATTGCGAAATAAGTTAAATAAACTTATATTAATTAATCTTGGCGGAAGCGCACGGGATGTTTTCCCGCGGGAGGAAACCGGAGTACCCGGAACAAAACCGCGTGATCTGGCATGTTATCCATACCCTTTTCACGTCTGATCGGGGAATCGACCGCCTAGGTGAAAGGCGAGTAAGTTACCACGAACCTTGTCTGATAAATTAAAACGTGTCAAGCAGATAGCATGGTAACATTCTTGACTTTCTACTGAGAAATGAATGTTAACTTGACTTGCCATCAATTATCTCTGTCTCGCCTACTGTGTGTCACTTATTTGCATCTTGCATATACTGTGTACTATGTATTATTCCTGTCGTCAACATTTCTAAGTAAATCTGTCTCTTACCTTCACATTGGTTCTCGTTTTATTGAGCCACATTCTCGTTAACATATCGGCATTCGTTTGTTGTTGTTTCTGAACAGTCATTTCTGAACAAACTTAAGTAAAAAAAACTCTAAATTCCAACACCTACAACATCGCTCTGTAGGACTAAACCAACGACACGGCTATTTAAACTAATAACATGGCTATTTATGTTGAACTAAACAAACGACATGACTATTTATGTTGAACTAAACAAACGACATGACTATTTATGTTGAACTTAACCAACAGCATGGCTATTTATGTTTAACTAAACCAACAGCATGGCTATTTATGTTTAACTAAACCAACAACATGGCTGTTTCAGTTAAACTAAACCAATGGCCTGGCTATTTATGTTGAACTAAACCAATGGCCTGGCTATTTGTGTTGAACTAAACCAACAATATGGCTATTTAAACTGAACTAAACCAACATGATTGCTATTTATGTTTAACTAAACCAACGCCATGGCTATTTATGTTTAACTAAACCAACGCCATGGCTATTTAAGTTGAACTAAACCAACGCCATGGCTATTTAAGTTGAACTAAACCAACGACATCACTATTTAAGTTGACCTAAACATATTACAGCTAATTGCCTCTTCCGGTGTCTCTATTATCCAAAGTTTAGTTTGTCTTGGTACATAAACTAACCATTATGCTGTTTTTACATTTTTGATATATATTTTTAAAGTGATCTATTCACGATGAGCAGTAGACCATTGCTAATCCCTAGGTTGGAATGTAATCGTGGCGTCCAGGCGATATACTCGGCCTTGACCCTGAGTTTTAAAAAGTACTGATAGGCCAAATACTTTTACAGTTAATTAACTGTATGCTGAAGTAGAAATGAGGAGCGGCCAGAAGAGGAATTCAAAAGAAAGAAAAAAAACCAGTACATGTAGGAGTTCCTCACGCCTCATAAAACCCTTCGAATAATACAGATGGAAATGATAATTAAGAATGAAACCGGACCTGGTCCGGATTTCACCGGAGTACTTAACTTAAGGAAATCACTTAACTTGTTCATGTAGAAAATTAAAATTTTCATTCAGGAATGTTGGTGACATTGGGGCCTCAAACATTTACATAAAAAGCATTTTTGACACAGAAAATATTGCTGAATAATTCCACTAATTACACACGTCACATTCCAATAACTAATTATATATCTCATCCTATAATACACAAACAGCATATATCTCACTCTATATACCACAGCCCACTTTATATAATTGTATGTTTTGGGCTGAAGTACAGTTATACATGGAGGTAATATACATATGTCATTTTAGCTTAGTCATCGATTATGGTGCATGGTGTTTTTTGCATTAATTTCATTTATAAATATATACGATTTATAGATTATTTAATTACAGTCACACCCAATACATTAATAATCACTATATAATTTACAAGCATTAACTGTTCATAGAGTTACGTATACATGTGTGTCTGTTTATTCAATATAATTAAAGTTCTTTTGAATCCTAACAAATAAGAGCAGTTTATATAAACCACAACTGTTTAAAACTGCTGACTTTTACTCTGTTATATGTCAGTTGAAGGTTTCCTGAACACAGAATGTTTTGGATACATTTGGTCAGCCTTCCGCGAAAACTAACGCGTAGGTAGCCTAACAAGAACTTATTTCATAGTGTTTCTGGCATGTATAAAACAATAGCCAATAGGTTCCCTATGTTCACGTGTTCTAAATATTTACACCTTTCCTGAAGTGCAATGACTTTGTTTCGAGTAGAAATTCAGATAACCAGCGATTGCCAGCTACATGAAGTTCTGAAATGGTACTAGTAGACCCACTGCACGTGTGGCTCACGTTCGACTTTATGGTTAAGTCATTGTAGTCGTTTTGACCACTTAATCGAAAGCAATTAACTGACGTTAGTTTAAAATCGGAGGTGCATTGTCCTTTTGAAAACCAATACAAAGGACACATGATATGTCGACGTCACATAGCGATATCATACAGTGTATGTAAGATGTCCTGCGATATCCCAATCATATCAACGAACAAATATTTCGACCATTCATTACAAATTCAAACGATCAAAGTAATTAATGTTTGGTTATGTCAAATGTAGAATATCAAGGCTGATTTCAAAAATAAATATATCACTCGAAGCTTACGTGAGATATCAACTAAACTCTGTGACGTCACCAATTATCTCGTTCCTCTGTTTTTTTTTCTTTTTCAAAATGCCGAATAGAGCGGATATCTTTTTAAATACTGTTACTTCAAATGAATTTTGGCTGTAAGTCGTCATTATTGCGTATTGATGTTTTAAAATTGTATGTATGAAGAGAGAGAACATCTATGGTCTAGAATATTTTCTTTTACCCAAAAACGAAAATAGAGCACGCGTCATCTAGGTTAAAGGTTTGGTTTAGTTTGGTTTATTTTTGTTTAACGTCCTATAAAAAGGTAAACAACTTTGAATCATAAGGACTTTGATTCTAAGGCTATAATATAAATGTAGATTGTGGACAAAATAGAGGATCTGAAACAACCCAAATGATCCGTATTAGATAGTATCTATCTACTTTCGTTCATCTGTCTTTACGTTTGATAAAATAAGAAAGAAGGGAGGGGAGATCGAAACAGATTTTGGGATGATAACTGGTTGAATGCAATTGGTATGGTGAAAGATACATTTCTGCAAAGGAAAAGTGGTGAGAGTATAAAGTGTAATACGGTATCGAGTAGGTGTTTCATGTTAAACGTATATATATATATATATCTATATTTATAAGCATTTATTGACATTAACACTCCGATGAGGATAATCGAGCAAGACTTTGATAGTTTGTCTAATAATCAGTCCAGATTATTCTGTCATAATGCCTGATAAATCAATGCTTTACAAATGACCCATTAAACATATAACAGACTGTTCCAGTATAAGCTTGCCGGAATACTCTCCCTTGGTAGCGGATTGTACAATGTAACAACACATCCCCCACAGAGAATGAAGACTATACTGTTATTATTATAAAGTATATCACTTTATGTATAATACTGTAACTAATCTAAATGAAGGCATTGGAAATTGATCAGGGTTATAAGAAAATAACTAAATTACATTAAACCTTTCGCCGTTTCGTTTGTGAGCTATGGACAGTTTTCATCTGTTCTAACGTCTGTATAATCTGTGTCCATACAATATTATGTTTGTTGTAGTAAAGATATGGCTGTCCCCAATTTTGCCTGTTACCCAATTAATGTTGTATCCAAGATCCCCACAATGAAATATTCTTAGATTAAAATAAGCGTATGTTTGATAAGTTCGACAACCCATGAAATAAAATATGGAGTGGACAAATAAACATGAATTTCATAATAAATTAATTTAGTATTTGTATAACTAACGAAGCATCGTAGTTTGCTGAATGCTGAAAATATACCTATACAAATATAGATTAACTATCTATGATCATAAATAAGTACATTGAATTAATGTATACATGTGTATATGTAATCACTATGTCTGTTATTATGATCATATACATATAATCATCATTCACTAGTAAAGTAATAACATAACAAAGTGCCAGGTAACATATATATATACACATATACATATCACTATGAATCTGTGCAAACTATCTCTTACTTTATAATTAAATAATCATATAATATGTATATAAATATTCAATTACGGACGCTGTCACTGTGTACGTGTGATAATTATTTTCTGCTTTCTATAGTAGTCACTGTACATCTATTAAATAATATTATCAACACATAATATATATATAAACAAAAGTGAATAGTGTCAATGTGAATCTGTTTTAAATGTGGGCTTACTACGGCGGTGCATTAGGGTCACTGCAGATACTAAGTTGTACGTATAATATACTAAGTTGTACATACAATATACAAAGTTGTACATACAATATACAAAGTTGTACGTACAGCATACTAAGTTGTACGTATAATATACTAAGTTGTACATACAATATACTAAAGTGTACGTACACTATACTAAATTGTATGTACAATATACTAAGTTGTACATACAATATTCTAAGTTGTACGTACAATATACTAATTTGCATGATATAAATAATGTTTTGAAATTGCCCGAGAACGCCGCAGTACATTTTGTATAATTCTTTACATAAACAAAACGGGAGCCCACAAACCTTTGATATTGAGAATTAATCATAATTCAAACGGACGTGTCATTTACGTTAATCATGTCGCTAAGGTATCACACCACAGTACAACAGCCTGGCCATGGTGATTGTTTTGTTAAGCAAATAACTCCTGTATAATGCTATGTATAAAAAAATGAAAAAAATGAAAAAAAAAAAATGAAAAAATAAATGTACACTATAATTGGTGTATTATTAATGAAGTAATATATACAGACTTCACAGTTGTTAAAAAATAAATAAATAATTGGTTTCGGATTTTGAAATTTCTGGATTATCCGAATGTATTTACACCGGAAATTTATTTTTGCTTTCAGCGGAAAACGGTACGTTGCATATAGGGTAAGATAGCAGAAAACCTTAACTCACCGTAACTCACCGTTGGTAACGTCATTTATTAGTCTTCGATTACTATCGACGCCTCTAATGTAATGTCTGGTGTTGACCTCCGGTCATTTCCTGCCATATAACATTCTGGGTTAACTTTTCCTGGGTGGTGTTTCCAAGTTCTGTTCAGGTCTGATTTAAAGGTATTCAAAGTTGGTGCCATGATGCCATGACTGAAGACTGTGCTAAAGGATTCCACGAATCAACGACTCGGTTGGAGAATGCGCATCCTCGAATTCTGGTTCGTGTTCTTTTCTTGAAAAGTGTCCTACTATGCCCCCGGGGTGTTATGGATATTCTGGCCCTTAGCGAATTTTACAAACTTCTCAGGATCTACATCTTCGAGCCCACTACAGATCTTATAAAGATTGATCATGTCTGACTTCTCCCGTCTTTACTCCAAACATGGTATTCCCAGTTTCCTTAGTGTTTTATCGTACGGAAGATTTTTAAGATGGGGAACCAATCGGTTGGCTCGAATTTGGACATGTATTCTTGTACTCTTTTTATTGACAGGAAACCATACAGATGCGCAGTATTCTAAGTGAGGTCTTACCAAGGCTTTGTAGAGATTGGAAATCATTCCCCATCTATATATAAGAATTTCTTGATGACTAGACCTACCATTTTATTTGCTTTCTTTGCCTGGATGTTGATATGATCCGCGAACTTCAGGTTGCTGTCAAAATTGACACCCTGATACTTTTCCGTTCCAACTTTCTGAATGAAATATGTGTTGTTCTCTTCACTAAAGCTGTATTCATGATTCGATGGTTCATTTCCAGTTCTAATGTTCATACACTAGCATTTCTCCTTGTTAAGCTTCTGTAGCCAGGTTTTTGTCCAGTTGTTGACATTATCGATATCTTCCTGCAGTGAGTCTTTATTCATTCCTGACGATATTTCTCAGTATATCTTGGCGTCGTCCTCAAACAGTTTAATGTTGGAGTTTACTACATCAGGGAGATCTTTCACATAGATTAGGAACAAATTAGGGCCCCAACACGCTACCCTGGGGAACCCCGCTTGTCACTTGTACTGTTGTAGACTTTTCCCGTTGATGGTGACCTGCTGCTCCGTACCACATAAACATCCCCTATCCATTTCCCTGTGTTTCCCAAGATGCCGTATCCCTTGACGTTCTCCAGTAATCTTTGATGTGGAACAGTACCAAATGCCCTCCTAAGTTAAGGTATACTGTTTCTATTTGTTTTCCATTGTCTAATGCATCTGTCCAATCTTCCATGACATCTCGTAGCTGTAGATTGCAAGATCTTCTGCTTCTAATTCCGTATTGGTGTTTTAAAAACAGCTCATTCCTGGTCATATGCTTCGTTACCCTATTTCTTATTATCCTCCGGCGCATTTTACCAGTAACTGATGTTAAGGTTATGGGCCTATATTTATTACACTCCTGTTTACTTCCTGACTTATAGATCGGTATTACGTTTGGCTTTTTCTGGTATTTTATGAACATATGTAAAAAAAAAATCTTTTTGATAGAGATATTTACTTTGAAATAGGTTTCAGAAAAAAATGCGTAGGAAATTGTGTCATTTTTTGTCAAATATCATGATATTTTGCAGTTTTATGTTTTTTGAAGTGGTTACCAAGTTATTCACAGGTGTGAAAAAAATATGCATACTTTTCCTTCACAGCAGTATCAAAATTGGATCTGTTGTATAGATTACAAAAAAAAAAAATATAAAAAAAAAAAATAAAATAAAATAAAATAAAATACCAACCCCCCCCCCCCCCTCCCCCCCAAAAAAACAAACAAAACAAAAACAAAAAAACTTAAGTATAGGTAATATGTAGGGTTAACTTGCTATGTTTACATATCTAAAACACGTGCCTCATTTTCAGAATTGAGCATTTTTACTGTATACTGCTATCTTAACGTGCACCAGCACTCGAGTCTCATTTTACTTCTATATACGTAAAGATTTATACAACACAATTAGTGTTTATTGCAATCATTACATTTCGGTAGATTATAATCTCCATGCATATCAGATGATATAATTTGGATGATTACGGCCAAATAAAATAACTGATGAGAAAAAATATACAAATACAATGTAGCGTCCAACTTTAACCATCTCTTACGATCATGTCATGAGAAAAGCAGGTCTTTAGAAACTGTACATGAACAGTATATATCCACCAACATTTAAATAGACTTCCAGACGTGTGCTGACTAAATAGTTACGTTACGGACGGGCCTGTGAGTTATATACTGTTGATCTACCGTTACTAATACGTCCATTAGTCAGTAATCTATTTATTTGATGTTTTACGGTTGTAAAGAAATAATTTCTTGTAGAATACTTGATTTTGTCTTGTTTTTAAATTTAACGTTACACTGGATGCATACACTAATCAACGTTTTTTTTTTTTAATTCTTCCGGAATTTAAGGTTTGGGACGACGATTTGAAAAGATACATGTACACACACTGGTTAAAAAAGGTACTTTGTTAACACATAGTTTCCTACTTCAAATTAATAACGTGTATAAGTTGGAAATTGATATAAAATAACATTTTCAAAGTATAAGTAGATGACGAGAGGATCACCAAAACAGGAGTTGTCTCTCTTTATATACTTCATGTAATAACGCAGACGGTTATCTAATTGACATATCTGACATATTGAGCCGACATCTGATGTGATAGTGTGGTTTATATTTTTACATGTGATGCCGTATATATCGTGATTAAATGTATTGTGTGTAACGTTAACCAAGTAAAAAGGTTACAAAGTTGAAAGCCATTAATATATGTGGATTAAATGATCAAAGGTACTTACATATATGTATAAACAATCCTAATGATTTTATCACGATAAACTCCTACCAATGAGCCCTGAAAGATTTTATAACAGAAGATACAGAATATTACCTTTAATGATGGATTTAGGAATGGATATGATACATCTCGAATGATAAATATAACACTACACCACATAACTAGTCCGTCCTTCCAAATGTTAAATAACAAGGGGAGGTGTGTTACGAGGACTTATTGATAAGTTCTGAGCCTCATATTGAAGGATTTGAATTTTGCCGGACATATTGCATTATATTTCAACATGATACCCTTCAGTATCTATACACTTTTGCCAGCGGTGTTTAAGGGCCTCAATACCACTTTTATAGAACTCGATTTCTTGGCTGGTCAGAAAGTCATCCACTGCAGGTATGACGTCATCATCGGACTGAAAGTGGGTGCTTGAAATAGCCGTTTTCAGTTTTGGAAATAGATTAAAGTCTGATGGAGCCAAATCAGGCGAATAAGGCGGATGCCCAATCAATTTAAAGCCACAACCGTGAATGGCAGTCATGGCAATGACAGACTTGTGAACAGGAGCATTGTCCTGATGGAATAACACACCTTTAGTGAGCTTTCCGTTGCGCTTATGTTTAATATTTCCCGTTACTGCCTCAGAAGTGATGCATAATATGTACTATTGATTGTTTGTCCCTTTTGGAGATAATCTATCAGCAGAATGCCATCTGCATCCCAGAAAAAAGTCTTTGCCTTCTTTGGCGGAGGAGAGCCAAGGTGCTTCCATTGTTTCGATTGTTGTTTGGCCTCGGGGTAAAATAATAGACCCATGTTTCATCCATAGTGAGAAATTTCTAAAGAAAGTTAGCAGGATCTTCCTCAAGAAGGGTAAGATTAGCACGCGATAATGTGCGCCTGGTGTGCTTCTGATCAACTGTCAGAAGTCTTGGTACCCATCGGGCCGAAAGCTTTCTCATTGCAAGATCCTCGGTCAGAATGGAAGGTACTCTTTCTTGTGAATGCCAACTCTATTGGCTATATATCTTTCTGTGACTTTTCTGTCAGTCATACCAATATCTTGAACTTTATTGACCATTTCTGGGGTTGCAACATTGACAGGCCTTCCAGGACGGGGGTCATCCTCAAGGCTCGGTCAGCCGCACTTAAATCCCGCCACCCACCTTTTCACTGTAGCATATGAAGGGGCATCCTTCCCTATTGTTGCTACCAGTAAACAGTGGTTTTAATGTTGTTATAGTTGATATCGACTATAATAACATTAATATCACTGTTCAATACTTATGTTTACATTGTCTTACCATTTGCGTCAAATTTGAAAAAAACTAAACCCCCACAAAAAAAAAGATCCCGCCTTTTTTTTTTAATGTCAAATGACCCACTGGGTGTTATAGCCTGATGCACTGGGTGTTATAGGCGTATGGTGGCAACTGCCTCTTAGCATTGGGTCATTTGGGAAATACAGAACAAATGTAAATATATTGTTATGGATATCCTTAGGTGTAAACTTTTTTTATGCAAATATTGGATCACTGCTCATTCACCAACTTTGTCCATTTTGCAAAAGCCGCTTGTCTTGCTTACTTTAGAGTGCTACCTCGTCGATATAAACTAGCCAAATAAGATTAGTTCTTAGGTACACGGCCCTATATAGTCAGAGAACTAGTAGGACTTAAAAAGAACATCCTTGAGTACCTCTTTCAATACGAGGCTCACAACTTATCAATCATCCCTCATAACTCCACAGTTTGACCAATGTCATATTTTTAAATATTCAATATGTTTATTCCTGACCATTTTGAACTATTCGGAGGAATTTTGATTAAACGTGACACTCGTGTACCCAAAGTTCCATCGGCGGAAACCAAGCGGCAAACAGGGTGGTCAAACACACACAAATAAGTAGCGCCTTTCAATCTAGGTCGGGCTAAAGAACTGTACCTGTTGCCCCCATTTTATGATCGTAAGAGGCGACTAAAATGTGACGTTATCTATACATTTCTTTTTCCTAGTGTCTCCCGTTGACAATGCCTCACTTTTGGGCTGAAGTTGAGCGTTCGCCTCGATTAGGAAGGCTTTGGGTTATGTCCCCTGGCCGAGACATACCAGAGTCTTTAAAGATGATAGTTGCTACACCTGCTTAGCGCTCAGCATATAGGAAGTGGGACGATTGGTTTGCCCGTTGTCAGTATAATGTGACCGGGTGGGGTGCCCTGCTGGGTGTCTTTGGCAGTATACTTCAGGAGGTAGCACTATAAAGTCGGCATAAGTTCCGCGCTATATGTACAACTGTAACCATTTTTCCTTAATGAAATAACGATAAAGTGTCGTCAATAAGCTCAACCAAGCTTTCAACGACACCAAGACTGTGATTTTGTGATAAACATACCACAGCCTCCCAACATATACACGCATGCACCTCACGCATGCATCTCACATACGGAGGATGTTCACATTAAATGAACATAGCTGTTGATAGGACGTTTAACAATACTAAACAAAACCAAAAACCTTTCAATGTGATTGTGAAATGTCACTGTATCGTATGGAATGTCATTACTGCCACATCTGGTATAGAAAATACTGTATGATTTTTTATTTTATTTATATTATATTATATTATTTCACACTTATATTATGTATTAATTTTTATAATTTTATTCAATGTTATGTGATTTGATTTTACCGATATTTGTTTATATTTTATAGTAAAATTTTTCAATGTCAACATTATATGACATGCTTTGTTCATTATATGATTCATACAATCGTTAGTTGTGACATCATAAGGCAAAATGGTAAAATCATACCCGTAATGATGAAATTAAATAATATATCACTCAAATCAAGTCCTACACGGGCAAAATGTTTTAATGTGAATTTCAGGTCAATTTCAGGTCAAATTGAAATGAAAAGAGCAGAATAGTCAATTCATGTCAAGAAATTGATCTGAATTTGACCTGAAAATTTCTTCATATGAAATTGACCTCATTTTCAGGTCATTTTCAGGTCATTTTCAGGTCATTTTCAGGTCAACATTTTCAAGTCAAATTGACAAGAAAAGAGCAGAATAGTCAATTCATGTAAATTCTGAAAATAACCTTGATACGTCTTCATAAGAAATTGACCTCATTTTCAAGTCATTTTCAGGTCGATGTCATGTCAATATATCTTAATAAGTTCGTAGTTCCTAGTTAGTATTTTGTCACATTCAATCCATTCCGCCTCACCCCCCCCCCCCCCCCCCCCCCCTCCATCATATATATATATATTAATTTACATTTGTTGCCGTACGGGTATCGTCCTTGTGAATTGAAGATGTAATTAGATGTTTTGTTTTGAGTTTTCTTTATTTTGGTTAATGTTATTGCTGTTTTATAACGTTAACGCATGCGTAGAAAAGGGCTGACTACAAAGAGCTGTGATGACGCATAAAAGAGTGCTTCTAAACTTTTGATATTTGGTCAATTGCTCTGTGATTCTAAGAACAGGACATATTTTAGCAGCTGTTGAGGCAGAGTTGGACTATTAATATTGATCTTAAATACTTGAGGATGTAATATCCCTCGTGTCATTATCTAATCAATCATATCTTATTCCTGTCTCTGTGCGGTTTTAATCATTTCCTTTCCAGGTACTTTTTTATTCTCTTAAAAGGCGGAATGTTATCAATCATCAACAATCGAGGAGTCTTAAGTCTCCAACAAGTTAATAACATATTAATGGATTGGACGGATTTTGATGATCGAGTATATCACAAATAGCCGCGGTGCGTAAGAACGTCTGAGGTTCTTCCTCTACCTTTATCGTATATATTTGAACAATAACTTGTTACGAAGATGAATGTACTAACATATGTATTATGTCTATTTCTATCTGCCCTCTAAAATACACAGGTGTGTCTCCTGGATTGACATGACAAAGTGACATGTACGCTAATGATTGCTTTTGCTTATGGAATAATCTTGTGAAGTTACTCAGGATTCGTAGCAAAAATTGATTTCGTTATATTTGTACTGAATTCAGTTTAAATCTCATTAATCTAAAGACCGTGCTGGATTTGAAAAATGAGTTCAATATCCATTGAATGCGGATCATTATGTAGTTTATCTGGATCGCAAAGGTCACGACCTCTAAATGAATAAGTTTTCCGGAAAAAATAAAGAAAAAAACATTAAGGACCCCGGATTATCGCTCCATCACAGACAACCTTCAATGTCCTTCATTTCCGGTTTTAGCTGCTGGAAAGCCTATTGTGACTTAAGTCTGAGATTAGCCGACTCAATAATCACAACAGACACAGCGCAGATTCGTCACAGTCACATCATTTGTGGAAAAAACGCGACGCAAAATGAAAACCATTTACCAGCATGTAGCTATTTCTGTGTTTCCAATTATTATGGCTTTTATTTGTAAAGAGAAGAACGAATTCGTGTGAAATTTCTTTCAGAGCAGAAACAGATGTTATTATTAACTCGACAAAGACACAGATTACTGAAGTTCAACAGCCTTCAGAAACTACCAAAACAGGAAATAGTCTTCATGTATTCAAGCATTGTGTATACCATTGATTTTGGTACATTTCCCCATATTGTTGAGGACTCCAATAACATCATTAGCTGAATTTATCAAACATCACAATAAAATCAATATATTAATATGATATTCCGTAACGTCGGGTATCGTATCAAATGCTATTTTTTTTCTATAGTATGCTTAACAAAGAACCAAGTGAATTTAACCTTTTGAAATCATCTGCTTGAAGCCAATAAAGAATAAAACAAAGCATTGTGTCGATGGTGTACCTTGTCTATTTATTGAAGCGCGAGACCATGTGTTCTTAAGTTCATAACACTTAACAAAACTGAATGTAGGCACTGGTGACGATGTTTCGTAAAACGACGCGCTATAAAGTTACAGAGAGTGATGATAGTGAATGGTTCAAAATCAAAAATCCTTAAAGCGACGTGTGAGAATTATAGTAGTGATGTCAAATAGGAATTCGTCAACTGCTGAATTTAAAAGGATGGCAGATATTTACTATTTACAATTAAGTTCCGACAATATCAGGAACCTATTTCGATCGTTCGCTAGAATTTCTTTGTGCGATATGACACTAGACGTGTTCGATGTCTGCTGGTATACCTGGTGGTTGTGTTGATATACCTGGTGGTTGTGTTGATATACCTGGTGGCTGTGTTGATATACCTGGTGGTTGTTTTGATATACCTGGTGGTTGTGTTGATATACCTGGTGGCTGTGTTAATATACCTGGTGGTTGTTTTGATATACCCGGTGGTTGTGTTGATATACCTGGTGGTTTCGTTGATATACCTGGTGGTTGTGTTGATATACCTGGTGGTTGTTTTGATATACCTGGTGGTTGTGTTAATATACCTGGTGGTTTGCTACTATACCTGGTGGCTGTGTTGATATACCTGGTGGTTGTGTTAATATACCTGGTGGTTGTGTTGATATACCTGGTGGTTGTGTTAATATACCTGGTGGTTGTTTTGATATACCTGGTGGTTGTGTTGATATACCCGGTGGTTGTGTTGATATACCTGGTGGCTGTGTCGATATACCTGGTGGTTGTGTTAATACACCTGGTGGTTTCGTTGATATACCTGGTGGTTGTGTTGATATACCTGATGGTTGAGTGTTGATATACCTAGTGGTTGTGTTGATAAACCCGGTGGTTGTGTTGACACACCTGTTGATTTCGTTGATTTAACTGGTGGTTGTGTTGATATACCTGGTGGTTGTGTTGATATACATGTACCTGGTGGTTGTGTTGATATACCTGGTGGTTGTGTTAATATACCTGGTGGTTGTGTTGATATACCTGGTGGTTGTGTTGATATACCTGGTGGTTGTGTTGATATACCTGGTGGTTGTGTTGACACACCTGGTGATTTCGTTGATATACCTGGTGGTTGTGTTGATATACAAGGTGGTTGTGTTGATATACCTGGTGGTTGTGTTAATATACCTGGTGGTTGTGTTAATATACCTGGTGGTTGCGTTGATATACCTGGTGGTTGTGTTAATATACCTGGTGGTTGAGTGTTGATATACCTAGTGGTTGTGTTGATATACAGTAAAACTCACTTGTGTCGAACACGGTTGAGTCGAATACATACGCATCATCCCATTGTTTATACAGGTGCTCAGGTGAAGTAAAACGTTCAGGTATACATAACTAAGAATAAAATGTGCACGTTTTAGTCTACAAACCAACAGTGTGTTCTGTTTACTGTTTTGATGCACACGGCCGCCGAAAAAAATAAGTAAAAAGTAAACGATAAATTACATATCTTCCATCGAAAAATGAAAAGAAAAATACCTGTCTGTCATTGATTTATTTATATATGCCTAAATTCGGAATACGACGATGCAATAGTAACAATGATATGCGGGATGTTTTTACTCTGTTCAAAAGATTGTGGTAATGCATGATCATGCAGCCGATAAACACTGACCGCGGCCTTCACCTTTGATACAAAATCAGCACGTGTACGGTCGATCAATTTTCCCGGACTGTTTATTGTTTAATATTGTTAAATTGGAGAACAATATAAACGGACTTAAAGATAAATAATATGAGTGAAATATATACATTTATATTCTTATAATATATGTAACGTTTTCATAGAATATTATGCTGTCATTTGCGACTCCCGTGTGTAAATCGTGTGTCTATGTCAATGACTATTTTACGCATGAACTTTGTTTTTATCTGTAACTGTGCACAATATTGTTTATTAAATAAAGGAATAATTGTTATCATGTACAGTTAATTAATTAATTTCTTATTATGTATTACTTATTTTCGACTATGTTATCACGCAAGTACTTGTTCTGCATACAACCGATGATAGTCGGGTATTTTGTCTCCGTATACAAACACGGATAAGTCGAACCACCGGATAAGTCGAATATTTTGCTTGGTCCCGTCGATTTCGACTTATCCGAGTTTTACTGTACCTGGTGGCTGTGTTGATATACCTGGTGGTTGGTGTGGTTATACGTGTTTACACCTAACAGGTGTTGTTATTCGTGTTTACACCTTATAGGTATGGTTATATGTGTTTACACCTAATAGGTGTGGCTATACGTGTTAACACCTTATAGGTGTAGTTATACGTGTTTACACCTTATAGGTGTGGTTATACGTGTTTACACCTAATAGGTGTGGTTATACGTGTTTTCACATCTTGTAGGTGTGGTTATACGTGTTTACACCTAATAAGTGTGGTTATGCGTGTTTACACCTAGTAGGTGTGGTTATACGTGTTTACACCTAATAGGTGTGGTTATACGTGTTTACACCTAATAGGTGTAGTTTTACGTGTTTACACCTAATAGGTGTGGTTATACGTGTTTTCACATCTTGTAGGTGTGGTTATTTAAGCATTGAATGGCTTTCAGTTGGCATTCATAGTCAATATGAATGCCAACTGGACAGAGGCAAATTCAACATGAAGCGCTAGCGCGCTTCATGGAATTTGCCTCTGTCCAGTTGGAATTCATATTGACTATGAATGCCAACTGAAAGCCGTTCAATTCTTATATTTACCATCTGCGATTCTTTATTTGTCATGCGATTTTTGTTTTGAAATTTTCAAATTCAAATTTCCCGCGCTTACCAGTAGCAGAGATCACTTCCTGTTGGCAGTTCATAGGCTGGTGAACTCGCAACTGAATTGGTAGGGTTATATAGTGCCAGTGCCATACAATGGTAAATATACGTGTTTACACCTAATAAGTGTGGTTATGCGTGTTTACACCTAGTAGGTGTGGTTATACGTGTTTACACCTAATAGGTGTGGTTGATACGTGTTTACACCTTATAGGTGTGGTTATACGTGTTTACACCTAATAGGTGTGGCTATACGTGTTAACACCTTATAGGTGTAGTTATACGTGTTTACACCTTATAGGTGTGGTTATACGTGTTTACACCTAAAAGGTGTGGTTATACGTGTTTTCACATCTTGTAGGTGTGGTTATACGTGTTTACACCTAATAAGTGTGGTTATGCGTGTTTACACCTAGTAGGTGTGGTTATACGTGTTTACACCTAATAGGTGTGGTTATACGTGTTTACACCTAATAGGTGTAGTTTTACGTGTTTACACCTAATAGGTGTGGTTATACGTGTTTTCACATCTTGTAGGTGTGGTTATTTAAGCATTGAATGGCTTTCAGTTGGCATTCATAGTCAATATGAATTCCAACTGGACAGAGGCAAATTCAACATGAAGCGCTAGCGCGCTTCATGGAATTTGCCTCTGTCCAGTTGGAATTCATATTGACTATGAATGCCAACTGAAAGCCGTTCAATTCTTATATTTACCATCTGCGATTCTTTATTTGTCATGCGATTTTTGTTTTGAAATTTTCAAATTCAAATTTTCCGCGCTTACCAGTAGCAGAGATCACTTCCTGTTGGCAGTTCATAGGCTGGTGAACTCGCAACTGAATTGGTAGGGTTATATAGTGCCAGTGCCATACAATGGTAAATATACGTGTTTACACCTAATACGTGTGGTTATGCGTGTTTACACCTAGTAGGTGTGGTTATACGTGTTTACACCTAATAGGTGTGGTTATACGTGTTTACACCTTATAGGTGTAGTTAAACCGGTTTACACCTTATAGGTGTGGTTATACGTGTTTACACCTAATAGGTGTGGTTATACGTGTTTACACCTTATAGGTGTGGTTATACGTGTTTACACCTTATAGGTGTGGTTATACGTGTTTATACCTAATAAGTGTAGTTATACGTGTTTACACCTTATAGGTGTGGTTATACGTGTTTATACCTAATAGGTGTGGTTATACGTGTTTATACCTAATAAGTGTAGTTATACGTGTTTATACCTAATAAGTGTAGTTATACGTGTTTATACCTAATAAGTGTAGTTATACGTGTTTATACCTAATAGGTGTGGTTATACGTGTTTACACCTTATAGGTGTGGTTGATACGTGTGTACACCTTATAGGTGTGGTTATACGTGTTTACACCTAATAGGTGTGGTTATACGTGTTTACACCTAATAGGTGTGGTTATACGTGTTTATACCTAATAGGTGTAGTTATACGTGTTTACACCTAATAGGTGTGGTTATACGTGTTTTCACCTAATAGGTGTGGTTATACGTGTTTACACCTGATATGTGTGGCTATACGTGTTTACACCTTATAGGTGTAGTTATACGTGTTTACACCTTATAGGTGTGGTTATACGTGTTTACACCTAATAGGTGTGGTTATACGTGTTTACACCTTATAGGTGTGGTTATACGTGTTTACACCTAATAGGTTAGGTTATACGTGTTTACACCTTATAGGTGTAGTTATACGTGTTTACACCTAATAGGTGTGGTTATACGTGTTTACACCTAATAGGTGTGGTTATACGTGTTTACACCTAATAGGTTATAGGTTATACGTGTTTACACCTAATAGGTGTGGTTATACGTGTTTACACCTTATAGGTGTGGTTATACGTGTTTACACCTAATAGGTGTGGTTATACGTGTTTACACCTAATAGGTGTGGTTATACGTGTTTACACCTTATAGGTGTGGTTATATGTGTTTATACCTTATAGGTGTGGTTATACGTGTTTACACCTAACAGGTGTGGTTATACGTGATTATACCTTATAGGTGTGGTTATACGTGTTTACACCTAATAGGTGTGGCTATACGTGTTTACACCTTATAGGTGTAGTTAAACCGGTTTACACCTAATAGGTGTGGTTATACGTGTTTACACCTTATAGGTGTGGTTATACGTGTTTATACCTTATAGGTGTGGCTATACGTGTTTACACCTTATAGGTGTGGTTATACGTGTTTACACCTTATAGATGTGGTTATACGTGTTTATACCTTGTATGTGTGGTTATACGTGTTTATACCTTATAGGTGTGGTTATACGTGTTTACACCTTATAGGTGTGGTTATACGTGTTTACACCTTATAGATGTGGTTATACGTGTTTATACCTTATAGGTGTGGTTATACGTGTTTACACCTAACAGGTGTGGTTATACGTGATTATACCTTATATGTGTGGTTATACGTGTTTACACCTAATAGGTTAGGTTATACGTGTTTACACCTAATAGGTGTGGCTATACGTGTTTACACCTTATAGGTGTAGTTATACGTGTTTACACCTTATAGGTGTGGTTATACGTGTTTACACCTTATAGGTTTGGTTATACGTGTTTACACCTAATAGGTGTGGTTATACGTGTTTACACCTTATAGGTGTGGTTATACGTGTTTACCCTGTCAGCCATACCGTCAGTTCTATCTAGGTGGCGAAATCAGGACGGATCCCCCCTGAGATATGTTTCTTGTAGTTCCCATTCTATTTCATGTTTAGTCATTACGAACGTATCATGGAGGCCCGTATCTGATTAGTGTTGATGACTTCTGGACCCTTCTCTGGTGTTAGTGACAACCCTCCACTCTCTCAACTGACACAATCCGACATCTGTCATCAACGATAAATGCCAGAAAAGTCAATGTCCAGACAGGACTGTATATAAACAGTTATTCTGTGTTAGTTACCATTATCTTCTCTGTCAATACATTTATTTTTGTTGATCACTAAAACGTTTTACTGTAGGCGACAAGGTTTGGATACAATCTTCTTCAGTTCAATATGTATTATACGGAAATGTGTTGTGAATGTAAAAGCTGTTAAGAGATTGTATAGAAAAGTGATAATTGTATCCTCTATATTGTGTCTATGTATTTCTCTTGCAAAACAATCTTAACTGTGTGTATGTATCAGCGTATGCATATGCAAAGCAATGCCATTTTGAACGTTATTTTGGTCTGGGTATGTCTTGATACAAAATGCATCTTTTATGCAAACGTAACAAAAATTCTAACATTAATGGCAATTTAATGATAGGATACATCTTTATTTCTAACACAAATAACAGATAAATGTAAGCATAAATCCTTCCCTCTAAGATAGATGACAGGTAAATGAGGCATACAATCTTAACCCTTACATCAATAACAAATAAATGTTAGCATGCATCTTAACCCTAACATTGACAAATGAATGGTAGCATGCATCTTTAACGCTAACATAATTGACAGAAAAAAGGCAGAATGCATCCTTAACCCTAACATAATTGACTGATAATTGGTAGCATGCATCCTTAACCCTAACATAATTGACAGATAAATGGTACCATGCATCCTTAACCCTAACATGATCGACAGATGAATGGTAGCATGCATCCTTAACCCTAACATGATCGACAGATAAATGAAAGCATGCATCCTTAACCCTAACACAGTTGACAGATGAATGGTAGCATGCATCCTTAACCCTAACATTGACAAATGAATGGTAGCATGCATCTTTTACGCTAACTTAATTAACAGAAAAATGACAGGATGTATCCTTAACCCTAACATAATTGACTGATAATTGGTAACATGCATCCTAACTTATTAGACTAATTAAAGATAAATGTTAACAGGAATCCTCAACCCTAACATAAATGATAGATAAATGGTAACATGCATTCCTACCCCTAGGATTAATGACAGATAAATGGTAGCATGCATTCCTACCCCTAGGATTAATGACATAAATGGTAACATCATTCCTACACCTAGGATTAATGCCATATAAATGGTAACATCATTCCTACCCCTAGGATTAATGCCATATAAATGGTAACATCATTCCTACCCCTAGGATTAATGCCATATAAATGGTAGCATGCATTCCTACCCCTAGGATTAATGCCATATAAATGGTAACATCATTCCTACCCCTAGGATTAATGCCATATAAATGGTAACATCATTCCTACCCCTAGGATTAATGCCATATAAATGGTAACATGCATTCCTACCCCTAGGATTAATGCCATATAAATGGTAACATCATTCCTACCCCTAGGATTAATGTCATATAAATGGTAACATCATTCCTACCCCTAGGATTAATGCCATATAAATGGTAACATCATTCCTACCCCTAGGATTAATGCCATATAAATGGTAGCATGCATTCCTACCCCTAGGATTAATGCCATATAAATGGTAGCATGCATTCCTACCCCTAGGATTAATGCCATATAAATGGTAGCATGCATTCCTACCCCTAGGATTAATGCCATATAAATGGTAGCATGCATTCCTACCCCTAGGATTAATGCCATATAAATGGTAGCATGCATTCCTACCCCTAGGATTAATGCCATATAAATGGTAACATCATTCCTAGCCCTAGGATTAATGCCATATAAATGGTAACATCATTCCTACCCCTAGGATTAATGCCATATAAATGGTAACATCATTCCTACCCCTAGGATTAATGCCATATAAATGGTAACATCATTCCTACCCCTAGGATTAATGCCATATAAATGGTAACATCATTCCTACCCCTAGGATTAATGCCATATAAATGGTAGCATGCATACAAACTAACCCTATTAACATTAATGACAGATAAAATGGTACAGCATACATCTTGAACTTTATCATAAAGGACTGATAAATGGTACAATTTAGCATAAATGTGAAAGAAGGACACGTCATTTTATGAAAGAAAGACAAACCAGTATCTGAGAGTCAAATCAGTATCTGAAAGAAAGACAGGTGAGTATCTGAAAGAAAGACACATTAATATGTTATAGAAAGATAAGCCAGTATTTGAAAAAAGCCACGCTAGTATCTGAAAGAAAGATACGCGAGTATCTGAAAGACACGCTAGTATCTGAAAGAAAGATACGCGAGTATCTGAAAGACAAACATGTTAGTATTTGAAAGAAAGACAAACCAGTAGTATCTGAAAGAAAGACACATTGATATCTTAAAGAAAGATAAGCCAGTATCTGAAAGAAAGACACGCGAGAATCTGAAAGAAAGACAAGCTAGTGTCTGAAAGAAAGATATGTCAGTTTCCGAAAGAAAAGTTAAAAAAGGAGTATTTTTTTGCCGATTTCTCAATAAGTGTCCTCGATACTTACACATGTACACTGTGAAGTGTACGTTTTTATAGTTACTGTGTGTTAGTTGTCAATTTCCATCTAACAATATATATACAACATATAAATGATACAAAAATGAATCAGAAATAAGTGTCAAGATACGTATACATCTGACACCCCCCCCCCCCCCCCCCCCCCCCCCACACACCCACCCACTTATATATTTATATATATAGGTTGATGTTACATAACAGCATAGACATGATGAAACACATCGTATCATAATGACAATAGAGTGTAATGTGAAAACATCAGTTGAAATTTGATCACATTGTTGTTATTTAAAAGGGAGAAAACCGTGAAGTGGGATTTGCTATCTAATGTGGTATATATTGATCTCAAACAATAGATGTACATGCTGCGTTAGCATTGGAAATCTGTTTGATTTTATAAATTTTGTACAGTAAGGATATCCTCGAGTTTTCGTCAATGGAAAGAGAAGCATCTCCAGACAGTAATAAACTTACAGTTATGTTATGTAGTAGGGTATTATTATCAGATCACCAGAAATGGTGAAAAAAAACTGTAAATGATTATTTTTGCAAATCTTAAAATCATCATTTTTCTTTTCATGTCTGTTCTTCCTGCATGGCTGCATGCAAATACTACATTGACAAAAAAAAAAAAAAAAAAAAAATTGAATAAACAGAACAAAAGTGACGGAAAGGAAAATCGTATGACAGATTGTTCTCAGTTACACGCCATTTCCCCCGGTTTTCCCCGGTTCTCCGATGACAACTGCCTTTGCAGGTGATGGTAATTTTCTGTATATACGTCGGCTATCGTTGGTAATGGAAATGATCTAATTTGTTTAAGGTATGAAATTTGTATTCCGCAGGGAGATATTTTCCCCCGACTCATTAATCTGTTTTTTATTGGAATCGTTTAAATACGATATTGTTACTGCATCTCACCATTTGAGAAGCTGAAAACTAGAGGTGTTTGATATATTTAACACTTTCTGTCTTACTAAATCGAAAAAGAGGTTTTTGCGTATAGGATTTTGGCCCAGTAATGGGTATCATGTGGAGTTGATATTGGTATAATATGAGGTCTTATTTCTGACTACTGAGCTGTACATTCAGCAAATTCATTTTTGGGATTCATCAGTACCCGTAAATACGGCAATGCATGTCAGCAAAAAGCAGTTTTCCTTCGGGAAAAGATTTGTTGGAAAACTTACTCAGTCATGCATCATGCAACCACACCGATAACCCAGTGTTATGTTATCAGACGAGCACTGCCTAATAATAAAAAAACCACTTATGCCTGCTAATATCTGTAGCTTGCCTTAAACGGGCTGCTCAGGGGAGACATTAATAAGTGATGACGTCATTGGATAAGAGATGATTAGCTCAACAAACAATCCACGTAACTGATATTAATCCATTCAATATATTACCCAGCATTGGAGCTTGACACGGGTGAAAACAGAATAACCAATATCAATATCATAGGTTTCCGTAGTGCATGTACACGGTAACCAGTACACAGTAACCAGTACACAGTAACCGGTACACAGTAACCAGTACACAGTAACCAGTAAACAGTCACCAGTAAACAGTAACCAGTACACAGTAACAAATACACAGTAACCAGTACACAGTAACCAATACACAGTAACCAATACACAGTAACCAGTACACAGTAACCAATATACAGTAACCAATACACAGTAACAAGTACACAGTCTCCAATACACAGTAACAAGTACACAGTCTCCAATACACAGTAACAAGTACACAGTTACCAGTACACAGTAACCAGTACACAGTAACCAATACACAGTAACCAGTACACAGTAACCAATACAGAGTAACCAGTACACAGTAACCAGTACACAGTAACCAGTACACAATAACCAGTACACAGTAACCAATACACAGTCACCAGTACACAGTCTCCAATACACAGTAACAAGTACACAGTTACCAGTACACAGTAACCAGTACACAGTAACCAATACACAGTAACCAGTACACAGTAACAAGTACACAGTAACCAATACACAGTCACCAGTACACAGTAACCAGTACACAGTAATCAGTACACAGTAACCACTACACAGTAACCAGTACACAGTAACTAGTACACAATAACAAGTACACAGTAACCAATACACAGTCACCAGAACACAGTAACCAATACACAGTATCCGGTACACAGTAACTAGTACACAGTCACCAATACACAGTAACCAATACACAGTCACCAGTACACAGTGACCAGTACACAGTGACCAGTACACAGTAACCAGTACACAGTAACCAGTACACAGTGACCAATACACAGTGACCAGTACACAGTCACCAGTACACAGTCACCAGTACAAAGTAACCAATACACAGTCACCGGTACACAGTAACTAGTACACAGTCACCAATACACAGTAACCAATACACAGTGACCAGTACACAGTGACCAGTACACAGTAACCAGTACACAGTGACCAGTACACAGTACACAGTAACCAATACACAGTAACCAATACACAGTAACCAACAGATATTAACCAGTACACAGTAACCTGGCCCCGCTTTCACGAAACTTCTCAATTCTCAATTCTTAATTCTCAATTCTCAAGCTAAGTACGTACTTAGCTGAGAAGTTCTTAAAAATGGCTTTCACAAACACGTTCTAAAATATTTGAGAACGTTCTCAGCTAAGAACGTATTATTTGGTCCGTAAGCGGCCTCGCAGGGAACTCTTTTGTGAAAGAAGACGCGATTGTTAAAAAACTACGGGAGCAATGGTATAACGATTCGGAGGTAAGTGTCTTAATATTTAGGCCTACACATGCATTACATACACGCAATTGTATTTTGTCTACTTGGTACATATCAAATAATAGAGCTATGGCGTACAGGAATCGCTTCCAGTGCGTATAGCGCGGAACGGGGTTGGCATGTAGGGGGTAAACTGGACGGAATGCAGAAATACCACTCGATCTCGTGGAAGACGTTTTGATGAGTGAGGATGTACTGTACTGTACTGTACAGTGGACACCTGTACATGTATATGATACATATGTACTGTACTGTACTGTGGACACCTGTATATGATACACATGTACTGTACTGTACAGTGGACACCTGTATTTGTATAGAGAAGCTCCTCTTACATGATAAACAGGTACAGTGAACCTGTTATATAACTACTGTAGTTGGTTAATAGGACATGGCATTAACTTAAAACTTTTCCTTTTATCTTTTTCAGGTGTACAGCCTTCATGCATCTGCAGTGGATTATTTCATTGTGGCAGATCCCAGGCCACCTTGCTACATAGCTGGTTATATGAAAATTGGCATCACATGTTGTCTGAATAAAGAATTGCATGACTGTGGATATCTGTTAATTTCTTTTATGAAAAAAGTTGATAAACACAAATAAAGATACACTCTAGTTACTGTATATTGATAACATAACAAATTCAAAAGTATCAATAGAAATTTAAATTTTTACTATGATCCATAAGTTATAGGCCAGTATATGTAATGTTAATTTGGTTTGTTTTTGGCCAATTTTCAATTTTAAAAAGATAAGAAAACTCTAATTTCTTGCATTTTAGGGCATAATACCCATTTTTTGTGACAAAGACTTTTTTTGGTCATGTATTCTGATAAATGTTCCATTCATGCATGCAACTATATGCAAAGCCATTTGTGTTTTCACTTATTTAATTCCTGTAGGCCTACATGTATTTAAATACATATCTGTACTCTTAAATATTGATATTTATTTCAATACAGATTTCTGTATTTTGTCAACAAATAGAGATATCTGAAATAAATGGGTAAAAACTAAACTGACTTTATGGCAATTGAGCCATGTGGGTTTTACCTATTTTAATTTGGGTATATATTTCAATTGAGATAGATCCATTCAAATACATATATTTTTCATAATTAGAGACTTCTGTATTAAAGTACAGATACATGATGTATCTTTATATAATTTATTAAAATACAGCTTTATTTAACACAAAATAGAGATATCTTTAATATTTAAAATTCAGAATTATGTAGATGCATTTAGAAATGGAGATTATAACCTGTTTTAAATACAGTGTACAGTTTTTTTTTGTTTTTTTTTATATTTGTTTTATTTTTCCAAGGCATATTATACATAGGTACATATAAATATTTTACTTCGTAAACATTTACATACTTACTCACTCACTCACTCTACATTCTATCTTTTTGACATTCAAATTGATGTATATTGCATCTATTCACTCAATTGTTCAGCTTTCACACTATATATTCTTCCAAAACCTTTCATATTTAACGTCATATGGTTTCACCCTCTCACCCTAACATACATACACACCTAACATCAATGGTATAAGATAAAAACAAACACAGATACACGTGGACAGGATACAAATCATAACATTTATATTATTTAATCTTGAACAAAACGACAAAAATCCATATAGACATATACAGACATACACAAAGAAGAGGAAAGGAAGGAGAAGGAAGAGAAGATGGATGAAAAGTGGAAGAAAGAAAGGAAGGAGAAGAAGAAAAGGAAGGGAGTACTTTGTAATATTTTAAAGTATTTTATTCAAAGAGAGTACAAAAGAAAAAAAAAAAAAAAAAAAAAATAAATATCATACTTTACACAATTTATGCCAAAAGAGGAAAGGACTGGATGGTAGACTTGTTACTAAAAATGTAGATTAACTCAATTATATATATTTACTGCAATTGTCAGACACTGGGATTCCAGCAAAAGAAGAAGGTACCACATGTATACGATTATTAATATTTAATACAAATAAATGTGTAATGTATAAGTCAATAAAACAGATTAAAAAAGTATTATTCCATAATCTGCAAAAGTTTATCCCATTTTCTCCATTCAGCCAAACATTTGTTTTTTTCTTTTTCCCCTTTTTTAGAGCTACAAAATTTTCTGACTTTATAATGATCATAGATACAATAGAGTAAAGAGTTGATATTTAAAGATTTATGCAGACATCTGTTTCTGTATATGTATTGTTTTATAATCAAAATAATTTGATTATCTACTTTAAAGGATGGATTTTTATAATCACCATCATATTAACCAAAAAGCATTGTTTTTTTATTTAGTCTAAAGGGAATAAATAATGCATCTAATAATATATCTAGACCTTCAAGAAGATTCTGAACTTGGTCACACTCCCAAAAAAGGTGAACAATTGATTCAATTTCTGAGTTACAAAAGTTACAGAATGGATTGTTTGTTAGTTTGGCTTTGAAAAGAAATGAATTAGTTGTTAAGATATGATGTGATATTCTAAATTGCAACCAGTGTAATCGTGAGTTTTTACTTACTGTAAAAGGAAGTGTATATATACTACACCAATCATTTAAATTGAAATCAAGTACGTTAGACCATTTCTCTTTCCCTTTAGCAGTAATATCATTCTTTGAATTTAGAATATCATAAAATATCTTCGAGCCTTTATTAATATTAAGAAATATTGCAATATTGCTAGGTAAAACTGGATATACAAAGTTATAATTAGTGGAATCAAATTCAAAGTGTTGTAAACATTTTTTTATTGCAGATATTACTCCATTATATTTCAAAAAGTTAGTGTTAATGCTATACTTTTGAATAAATTCATTAAAAGAGAAAAAAGTGTTGTTGTTTACATCTTTGAAGAAGTCACCAATGACATAAATACCCTTTTCATACCACTTAGAATAGAAAATTGTTCCACCACCTATTGTAATATTTTTGTTATGCCAGACAGGTGTATGCAAGAGTGCTTTCCCTTTGACTATTTTCATATTAGTAGAGTTATCTAATCTTGACCAAGCCCTAAGTACATCTTTCCAAAAAGAATTGCTAATATTTTGTTGGCATAGATCTATATAGTTCCCTCCAATATTCATTAGTTTATCTAGGTCTAAATATTTTTCTAGTATTGTTTTCCATTTTCCTGAAGATTGAAACAGTCGCTTAACCCAGCCAATTTTTAATGAATCAACAAAATTTTGAGTATTGAGCATTTTTAGTCCCCCATGAGAGTGATCTTGTACAATAATATCTCTTTTAATTTTATCCACTTTACTATGCCACAAAAATTCAAATAAAATAGAGTTTATTTTTTTAATTATCTTGTCACCTGGGTTTGGTAGAGCAATAAATAAATGATTAAATTGGGAGATCATTAATGATTTTATTAAATGAATTTTACCTACTGGAGTTAAGTTACGTCTGCTCCAAGCAGTAATAATATTTTTTAATTTTACTGTTTTCTTATCAAAATTCATTTTAATCATTTCATGTAGATCAACGCTGAAATCTATTCCTAATAGAGTGAATTTTTCTTTTCCCCATTTCAAGTTTAGTTCAGGTAGAAATTTCTCTTGACTATACTTTTTACTGCCAATCCATACAATTTCTGTCTTATCAATATTAATTTTTAATCCTGAAATTGATGCAAAAATATTTAATTCATTCATTGTTTCTTTAAGAGATTCCTCAGATCCATCAAGAGTTAAGTATGTGTCATCTGCATATTGTGAAAGTAAAATATTTGTATTATCAACTTCTATCCCCTTAATATGTTTGTTATTTCTAAGCCTAATAGCAAGAATTTCGGCACAAAGAATGAAGATATATGGTGCGATCGGATCCCCTTGTCTACATCCCCTTTTTATTCTGAAAAATGATGAAAGATTCCCTCCCTGATTAATAGAAGCTCCTACATTACAGTTAAACAATTGTACCCAATTTTTTATATGATTTCCAAAACAAAAAAAAATCTAACACTTTTGCTATGAAGTTAAAAGAAACAGAATCGAACGCCTTTTCAAAATCTATCATTAAAACCATCCCCGGAATATCATTTTCTTCAGTATAATTCATAATGTCATATAAAAGTCTAGTGTTTTCCCCAATGTATCGACCTGCTATAAAACCTGATTGATCTTTGTTAATAATTATGTCCAAAACTGATTTTATTCTATTTGCAATAACCCCTGATCCAATTTTATATATAATATTTAATAAAGTTATAGGTCTCCAGTTTTTGATGTATTGACGTGGTTTATCTTTTTTTGGAATACAAATTATTACACCGTGGCGTTGTGTTACAGATAATTCTCCTTTCATGTACCCATAATTTAGTGAACGGACAATGAAATACCCAAGTTGTTCCCAAAAATATTTAAAAAATTCAACGGTATAGCCATCAGAGCCAGGACTTTTATTATTTTTCATATTGCTTAATGTCTTATATGCTTCCTCAATAGTTATAAGTCCTTCTAATTTATCAGATTCATACATATTTAGTTTTGGGATGTTTTCGAAATCAATAAGAGAATCAAGAGTTATATCAGTTAAAGTATCATCTGAATTATATAAATTTTCATAAAAGCATTGGATTTTATCTAGAATTTCTTCTTGTTTTGTAATTAAGGTGCCATCTTCTAACTGAATTTTTGGAACTATTTTTGATGTAAAGTTTCTATTTTCCAAACTGAAAAAGTAATTAGTTGGTTTCTCCCCTTCTTCTTCCCACTTTGCCCTAGATCTAATAATGCTGCCTTTTATCTTTTTCGTTCTGATTTCTTCTAATTCTTTTTTCTTTTTATCAATTTCTATTGTATTTAAAACACTTTGACTTTCTAATTCTTCTATTGATTTTTGAAGATTAATTTCTGTTAAATTTTGTGATCTTTTCCTATAAGCAGCATGAGATATTGTTTTTCCCCTTATATTCATCAGAAGTGTCTCAAGAAATAGTTGGTCATCGATATTAAATTGTATTTCTGAATTTGGAATATTTTCTAAATTGTCTATATTATACATAGGTAAGCAATATTGTTTTTTAGTTTCTAGGATAATATTATTAACAACATCTATATATTCTACATCACTAAGTAACGAATTGTTAAATTTCCACAGTCCTTTACCTCTCTTAAATTCATGAAGTTGCATACAAATTTTGGGGAATGAATGGTCTGATCTATATCCTGTTTCTATGGAAGAATTTATTACTAACGACGAAATATTTTCTGAAATTAGGAAAGAGTATAATCTAGACTGTTTTAATGGATTTGGCTTTCTCCATGTATATCTAATGCTATCAGGATGCTGTTCTCTATATATATCGACTAGGTTGTGGTTTTCAATTATTTCTAAGATCTTCTCTCTGGCTTTTGAATTGTTTATATTTCTGTAACTCTTATCATAATCTTTATCAGGATTTAAAACTAGATTAAAATCACCACATATTATTATTCTATTATTACTGAAAATATCTATAGTATCATCAATAAGGTTAAAAAAATTAGGATCGTCTGAATTAGGGCCATAGACAGTAATCAGAGTAAATTCCATATTTCTAATTTCTAGGTTAATTGCTAAAAAGTTACAAGTTGAGTCAGATTTTGTTTTTTTAATTTTAAATTCAAAATTATTATTAAATAAAATTGCAACTCCTCTAGCATTTGATTTAAAAGAATTAAAGTAACATTCATATCCCCACTCGCTGCGGGGATATGAATGTACAGTTATTTTTAGTTTAATTAGATACACCTTTAATTTTAACTACATAGATATATAGTTCAGATAAGGATATCTGAACTAAATGGGTAAAAGATATCAAATGGGTAAATAATGTAGCAATGAAATATGAAACAAAAAATTTAAGGTTTGCACTCTAAATTTGCAATCTGATTAAAATCAGCTGTTACATGGCTACGTTTACAATGCACTACGCCTGATCCGTAAACGTAGCCATGTAACAGCTGATTTTAATCAGATTGTCAAATTTGAAATATGGAATATATTTGGAAATAGCATTTAAAATTTTATCACTCGTACATAAGGCTTACAATACACTGAAGATATATATATATTTTTTTTGAAATATTTAGGCATATAATGTAATAAATGTATACAGTAATTCAATTGAAAAATATACAATTTGATAAATACAAGTTTAATTTAGCCATATAGATGGAAAGTAACTCTTACGAAACCTGACATTCTTTCCTTCTTTGAAGTGAATTTATGTGAATATCTCCGTACCTATATTGTCTTGAAATGTTTTATTTTAGTTACGAAACATATTTTATTGACAGTACGTGTTGATGTAGTAACAACTAACTGTGGTGTTTGATGTCGTAGTCGCGCTAGCCTACTTTACGATTGTGAAGGTGGATGTTGGAGCTGTGTTGTCCACTACCGCATTTATTACTACAGCGATATGTAGGTCGCCGGTAGACGGCTCTTGCAGTTTGAAAGTTTGTTAGTAAGTATTTGTGTTGACGGGAAGATGATGGAAAGTCTGAAATGTGGCAAGGATAAATACAACCTCAATGATGCACCTTGACACGGTCGACTACGACACCCAAAGATTATCGGCCAATGCAAGTAAAGAAAGCTTGTTGCGAAGGGACGGGCATTGCTCACTCCAGCATTTGTCGAATGAGTAACAAAATACATGTTTTTACAGGCTGAAATCGATTCCTGTCGTATATATATATATGCCCTAGTATGGCAATGTTTTCAATGTATATGCAGACAACGGAATATATCTATGCACGACGATGGGTCAGTCGCCGCCGCAGACGACGAGGAAGTTTACGTACGTTCGCCATATCTAAGAACGAGATCACAGACTTAAGCATGCTTAGGACCGTTCTCAAATACCGGCCCGTTCTCAACTTAAAATCTGAGAATTGAGAATTAAGAAGTTTTGTGAAAGCCGAATTTTGAGCATATGCTTATGGTTAAGCATGTACTCAGAATTAAGCATTGAGAACGGACTTAAGAAGTTTCGTGAAAGCGGGGCCTGGTCACTGTGTACTGGTAACTGTGTACTGGTTACTGTGTACTGGTAACTGTGTACTGGTTACTGTGTACCGGTTACTGTGTACTGGTCACTGTGTACTCGTAACTGTGTACTGGTTACTGTGTACTGGTTACTGTGTACTGGTGACTGTGTACTGGTTACTGTGTACCGGTTACTGTGTATTGGTTACTGTGTACTGGTAACTGTGTACTGGTGACTGTGTACTGGTTACTGTGTACTGGTCACTGTGTACTGGTTATTGTGTACTGGTAACTGTGTACCGGTGACTGTGTACTGGTTACTGTGTACTGGTCACTGTGTACTGGTTATTGTGTACTGGTAACTGTGTACCGGTGACTGTGTACTGGTTACTGTGTACTGGTCACTGTGTACTGGTTATTGTGTACTGGTAACTGTGTACCGGTGACTGTGTACTGGTTACTGTGTACTGGTCACTGTGTACTGGTTATTGTGTACTGGTAACTGTGTACCGGTGACTGTGTACTGGTTACTGTGTACTGGTCACTGTGTACTGGTTATTGTGTACTGGTAACTGTGTACCGGTGACTGTGTACTGGTTACTGTGTACTGGATACTGTGTACTGGTTACTGTGTAGTGGTTACTGTGTACTGGTGACTGTGTACTGGTTACTGTGTACCGGTAACTGTGTACTAGTTACTGTGTACTGCTCACTGTGTACTGGTTACTGTGTACTGGTTACTGTGTACTAGTTACTGTGTACTGTTTACTGTTTACTGGTGACTGTGGACTGGTTACTTTGTATTGTTTACTGTGTACTGGCCCCGCTTTCACGAAACTTCTTAAGTCCGTTCTCAATGCTTAACTCTGAGTACATGCTTAACTTTAAGCATATGCTCAAAATGCGGCTTTCACAAAACTTCTTAATTCTCAATTCTCAGATTTTTAGTTGAGAACGGGCCGATATTTGAGAACGGTCCTAAGCATGCTTAAGTCTGTGATCTCGTTCTTAGATATGGCGAACGTACGTAAACTTCCTCGTCGTCTGCGGCGGCGACTGACCCATCGTCGTGCATAGATATATTCCGTTGTCTGCATATACATTGAAAACATTGCCATACTAGGGCATATATATATATATACGACAGGAATCGATTTCAGCCTGTAAAAACATGTATTTTGTTACTCATTCGACAAATGCTGGAGTGAGCAATGCCCGTCCCTTCGCAACAAGCTTTCTTTACTTGCATTGGCCGATAATCTTTGGGTGTCGTAGTCGACCGTGTCAAGGTGCATCATTGAGGTTGTATTTATCCTTGCCACATTTCAGACTTTCCATCATCTTCCCGTCAACACAAATACTTACTAACAAACTTTCAAACTGCAAGAGCCGTCTACCGGCGACCTACATATCGCTGTAGTAATAAATGCGGTAGTGGACAACACAGCTCCAACATCCACCTTCACAATCGTAAAGTAGGCTAGCGCGACTACGACATCAAACACCACAGTTAGTTGTTACTACATCAACACGTACTGTCAATAAAATATGTTTCGTAACTAAAATAAAACATTTCAAGACAATATAGGTACGGAGATATTCACATAAATTCACTTCAAAGAAGGAAAGAATGTCAGGTTTCGTAAGAGTTACTTTCCATCTATATGGCTAAATTAAACTTGTATTTATTAAATTGTATATTTTTCAATTGAATTACTGTATACATTTATTACATTATATGCCTAAATATTTCAAAAAAAAATATATATATCTTCAGTGTATTGTAAGCCTTATGTACGAGTGATAAAATTTTAAATGCTATTTCCAAATATATTCCATATTTCAAATTTGACAATCTGATTAAAATCAGCTGTTACATGGCTACGTTTACGGATCAGGCGTAGTGCATAGTAAACGTAGCCATGTAACAGCTGATTTTAATCAGATTGCAAATTTGAGTGCAAACCTTAAATTTTTTGTTTCATATTTCATTGCTACATTATTTACCCATTTGATATCTTTTACCCATTTAGTTCAGATATCCTTATCTGAACTATATATCTATGTAGTTAAAATTAAAGGTGTATCTAATTAAACTAAAAATAACTGTACACTGTATTTAAAACAGGTTCCAATCTCCATTTCTAAATGCATCTACATAATTCTGAATTTTAAATATTAAAGATATCTCTATTTTGTGTTAAATAAAGCTGTATTTTAATAAATTATATAAAGATGCATCATGTATCTGTACTTTAATACAGAAGTCTCTTATTATGAAAATATATGTATTTGAATGGATCTATCTCAATTGAAATATATACCCAAATTAAAATAGGTAAAACCCACATGGCTCAATTGCCATAAAGTCAGTTTAGTTTTTACCCATTTATTTCAGATATCTCTATTTGTTGACAAAATACAGAAATCTGTATTGAAATAAATATCAATATTTAAGAGTACAGATATGTATTTAAATACATGTAGGCCTACAGGAATTAAATAAGTGAAAACACAAATGGCTTTGCATATAGTTGCATGCATGAATGGAACATTTATCAGAATACATGACCAAAAAAAGTCTTTGTCACAAAAAATGGGTATTATGCCCTAAAATGCAAGAAATTAGAGTTTTCTTATCTTTTTAAAATTGAAAATTGGCCAAAAACAAACCAAATTAACATTACATATACTGGCCTATAACTTATAGATCATAGTAAAAATTTAAATTTCTATTGATACTTTTGAATTTGTTATGTTATCAATATACAGTAACTAGAGTGTATTTTTATTTGTGTTTATCAACTTTTTTCATAAAAGAAATTAACAGATATCCACTGTCATGCAATTCTTTATTCAGACAACATGTGATGCCAATTTTCATATAACCAGCTATGTAGCAAGGTGGCCTGGGATCTGCCACAATGAAATAATCCACTGCAGATGCATGAAGGCTGTACACCTGAAAAAGATAAAAGGAAAAGTTTTAAGTTAATGCCATGTCCTATTAACCAACTACAGTAGTTATATAACAGGTTCACTGTACCTGTTTATCATGTAAGAGGAGCTTCTCTATACAAATACAGGTGTCCACTGTACAGTACAGTACATGTGTATCATATACAGGTGCCCACTGTACAGTACAGTACATGTGTATCATATACAGGTGTCCACTGTACAGTACAGTACATGTGTATCATATACATGTACAGGTGTCCACTGTACAGTACAGTACAGTACATCCTCACTCATCAAAACGTCTTCCACGAGATCGAGTGGTTGAGATCGAGTGGTATTTCTGCATTCCGCCCAGTTTACCCCTACATGCCAACCCCGTTCCGCGCTATACGCACTGGAAGCGATTCCTGTACGCCATAGCTCTATTATTTGATATGTACCAAGTAGACAAAATACAATTGCGTGTATGTAATGCATGTGTAGGCCTAAATATTAAGACACTTACCTCCGAATCGTTATACCATTGCTCCCGTAGTTTTTTAACAATCGCGTCTTCTTTCACAAAAGAGTTCCCTGCGAGGCCGCTTACGGACCAAATAATACGTTCTTAGCTGAGAACGTTCTCAAATATTTAAGAACGTGTTTGTGAAAGCCATTTTTAAGAACTTCTCAGCTAAGTACGTACTTAGCTTGAGAATTGAGAATTAAGAATTGAGAATTGAGAAGTTTCGTGAAAGCGGGGCCAGTACACGGTAACCAGTACACAGTAACCAATACACAGTAACCAGTACACAGTAACCGATACACAGTAACCGGTACACAGTAACCAGTACACAGTCACCAGTACACAGTAACCAGTACACAGTTACGAGTACACAGTGACCAGTACACGGTAACCGGTACACAGTAACCAGTACACAGTTACCAGTACACAGTAACAAGTACACAGTTACCAGTACACAGTAACAAGTACATAGTAACCAATACACAGTCACCAGTACACAGTCACCAATACACAGTAACCAGTACACAGTAACCAGTACACAGTAACCAATACGCAGTAACCAGTACACAGTTACCAGTACACGGTAACCAGTACACAGTTACGAGTACACAGTGACCAGTACACAGTAACCAATACACAGTCACCAGTACACAGTCACCAATACACAGTCACCAGTACACAGTTACCAGTACACGGTAACCAGTACACAGTAACCAGTACACAGTTACCAGTACACAGTAACCAATACACAGTAACCAGTACACATTAACCAGTACACATTAACCAGTACACATTAACTAGTACACAGTAACCAGTACACAGTTACCAGTACACAGTAACCAATACACAGTATCAGTACACAGTAACCAGTACACGGTAACAAGTACACAGTAACCAGTACACAGTAACCAGGACACAGTAACCAGTACACAGTAACCAGGACACATTAAGCAGTACACAGGAAGCATACATGGTATGAACATAATCAAAATAATAGTCTTGTCTTAGTTTGAAGTACTTTTAAATATTTTCATATCTCCGCTCTTAGCTTAGTTTACTCTGACTGCAAATACATAAGCCTGGTTTGATTACTCAATCGGGCGTAAAAATTCTCTTGTTGGGAGTATTTCGTACTTCGGCTTTCCTCCACCTCCAAACCCCGGCACGTCCCTATTAAATAAACTGACTCTGGTTGTTAATAAGACGTTAAACAAAATAAACCAAACCCATGTGAGGACCCTGGCGTTCTACTGTTCTGTTTTGTTCCCATATTAGGACCCTAGCGTGCTACTGTTCTGTTTTGTCCCCATATAAGGACCCTGGCGTGCTGCTGTTCCGTTTTGTTCCCATATTAGGACCCTGGCGTGCTACTGTTCCATTTTGTTCCCATATAAGGACCCTGGCGCGCTACTGTTTCGCTTTTGTTCCCATATAAGGATCCCTGTGTGCTACTGTTCCATTTTGCGCATTTAAGGATTCTGGCGTGCTGTTGTTCTATTTTGCTCCCATATAAGGACCCTGGTGACTACTTTCACTCAGTTTCCCCCATATTAGGACCCTGTCCTGACGCTGTTATGTAAGGACCCTGGTAGCTACTTTTCCGCTTTCTTTCCATATAAGGACCCCGGGTTGCTACTATTTCGTTTTTTTAACATAATAGGACCCTGGCTACCGTGGGTCTTTTATGAGAGCGTGATATTGTCCGGTTTAGTTTAACAACGGGGAGTCATGTCGATAAAACAGAAAGCGTATACGCTGCTGACTGGTCCTTATTCACGGTCTTTGTAAAAATTTGTACAATGTTGTCCATTGTTTTCTCGAAAAATAGAGCACTTATAAATAGGTCTTCTGCTAGAACAAAGACTATATCTTGGTGGAAATGTTAAAGGTTTGTAGACTGATTTGTTTGCCGACAAAGCCACATGTCATACATATCAAATCGTTAAGTGATTATTGGAATTAGTGTCAAGGAATCCAGGCTTTTATTTCATTTTTTAGATTTTCTCTTTAATCTTGAATTAAATGGATCTAACACATTTCAAATAATGTACAAGGAATCAATTTATCATTCTTTAAAAATTAAAGTTATGTTTAAAAAGTTTTGGATATGTAATTATTTAATGTGACATGAGTTTTACTTTCTTTCCAAAATAAATGTGCTGATCAGTCACCGTAAATGTCAATAGGGGTACATTCACCTACGCCCTTTGTAATTCTTATGCTGCTACATGTAGTAACAGGGAAATCAGTGCATAATAAGAAATAATTTCTTTATAGGTTGGCGCTAAAACAGTTATGTGGAAAAGAAGGTTTTTAGGATAATAACATATACCTCCGTTAAAACTAGTGTTCTTTAGCGATGTGGACTCGACGAGGAGAAAACAAAATGGCTTCCCGTGTGCCATTTTGTATCGTTCGCACATACATTGGTTCCCATGAAGACATTGTTATTTTAAACATTAGTACCACCGATCGGACGAATATATTTTACAGCGGAAGATGATTATTTTCTTATGATAATTTTGTTGCCATGTGTATACATGTACATTGTTATTTTCTCCTCAGATGCTGCTCTAGAAACGTTTGAAATCTTGCTTTAATTTTTTTGTAAATGTTTGGTTAAAATGAAATACAGCGGAGTGAAGTGTGATCCTTCCCTATCGTCATGTGTCAAATAGATTTAGATAATTTCCCATAGTGATCATTTAGAATTTTTGTAGGAACGGAAACCTCAAGCTTCATTCGTTCCTTCGATATATTCCAAAACTAGAACAATTATAAATCTCAAACGAAATTGCCGCTGATGATTATAGGGGAGTGATAAGTGTATGACAATGGCCGTCGCCATAGTAACGACACGTGATTCAGGAGGTGGCCAATTTCGAGTGTGTGTAATAACTGCTGTGGGAGCAATGGTAACATTGAAAAAGATGTTTTATGGGAAGTAGGACTAACGTAGAATCAAGTAGAATCTAGTTGTTCGTAAAAGCAGAGAACGTTACATGTTTACTCGAGGAGGAGATGTATGTGGGTCATGTGATTCGTCATAAGTTTCTTAGAATTTTATATCAAAATATTACAAGTATATTAAGCATTTAATATGTTTATTTGTAGTGTATAGTTTCCACGTTATATATAATACGTGATAAGTGGACTCTGTAACCAAACAAAATCTACTTTACACATTAGTACGGGAATTTGATCTACAAGGAACGCTGTGTGATATCCCTACACAGAGATAGATAGAATATTACATGGGCCTGTTCCGTGGACAGGGCTATCACAACCCATGTACATATATGAGTTCGGCTGGCCAACCAATCTCTTACACAAGGGTTGAGATATCCCTGTCTACGGTATAGGCCTACCATGTTTGATTATTTTTCCTCACATAGTGTACCTAAAAAAGTAACAAATTTTAGGGTGTTGTACGGCGACAATACAATAATAGCATGGCACTTCAATGACGTCACGGCGACAATTTAATCACATCACGTCAACATTGTATTGCATTGCAATATTGTTATTGGTATTAAAACAACTGACAGAGAGGAATGACAAGGACATCTCCAACCCTCGGGATGATGTTCTCGGCGGAGCCTCGGGTGAAACAACCCTATCACACCCTCCAAGTAGAGAAAGATTCCATTAGTCAACCACATTCTCGCTCAGAATTAAGTAATATGCATCCCCAATTGGTCATGCTAATTCTTATCAAAACAATACCAAACTTTTCGAACAGATTGAATGTACGGTAGACACCACCCTGATTGACAATCTCAAATCATGTTAAGCATCCACTTCAAAATTGGTCGTCGCCACGTTGAATTTCGAATATCACAGAAATATTTGAATAGTTTCCACAGGGAAACATTTAAGTGAAAATGTTGTCGAAGTCATTATCACAATCAAATATAAAGGATTAACAAAGGTAACGGTTTACAGTGATACTTATAAAACAAACAGCTTACATAAACCAACCGTGTTGTCCAGGAATGTCCGGGTATGATTTCATATGCCATTTAATTATACCTTCGTAAAATAACCAGATAATTAAGAACTTGCGTAGTTCTTGTTTATATTGCACATTTGCCATCAAAACATATATATACTATATAACACATATTATGTCTGAACGGATGGTGGTACATGTCGATGTCTAAAAACCTGTTATTAAAATCTAAATCAAAGCGACCGGCAACCAACCGGAATTGAAATTTGAAACATGTTCCAGATTAAGATTTTCTTGTATTGCTATTATTTTTCTTTTCTATTTAAGTCTATAAGCAGTAGCAAAAATAGCATATTAAGGCCGCAGAATCCAAATCACAGTGCCTGTTATGTATTCTTATTCTATAATTGCATCTACCATGTAATAGAAATTGAAACATTGAATCGAGCTTGAGCTCTATAAAACTTAATTTTGAGGATGTTGTCGTCCACCATCTTAGACTACAAAGAGCCATTGTTGGAACTAAAATGTACATGACTTGAAAGTATTGTGGTCAAATGAAATGAACAATAATAACATAGCTTAAAATGCGAAACAAAGTTGGCATGCATATTAATTCGTATACTGCATGTACTTCACAATAACGAACATTGTCTAAAAAGATTTGTTCAGCAACCTCAGCTGATCCAATCTCCATGTTCTTGTGTCTGAAAATCGGATCTCGATAAAACATGTGCCAGCTCAAACTTCCGCTACATTATTGTTTAATGTACAGGCATGTGTTATACTGCTGATCTAGTTACAGGTGACAAAACAGAGGAGGGTGTGATGGATGATTTTTATATAGAACTAATCACAAACATTCTCTCTTCATTATATGCGTTTCCGGCGTCTGGCAATTGACGTCAGGAACAACGGATTACCCAGAGCTGGAGGATTGGTGTGTTACATATGCAAACTTATTATTGTCTTTGCATTTCCGAGGCTTCTACTTCATCATAACACTGGCATCGAGCGTCGCCTTGCGGTCCGTAGCTAAGACAAGTCGTACATAAATGGCCCGCAACTTCATCTGAAACAACCATGAGGCATAAGTTAATTTGTCTACGACATGAAAATGGCATGAGGAGTTAGATACCAATGTTTGTGGTGATCATACATTGTGACATGATATAACTGTTGTGAGTGTTTCTGGCGATACATAATGTCTGAAATATTGCATGGGTTTTAACAAGATTATCGCACGTGCTGAAATACTCTGCGCAGATTTACATGTTTGCTCTTCATTTTATATTTTGAATGCGTGAAGATGAGTATAATGAAACTATCGTTCAGGATGTGTTTTCTATGTAAAACAACATTTACCTGGTGAACGTTCGGACACAAACACTACTCATATCAGGCGTTTTATTTAGCCCTAACATGCTTAATAGGAATGACTTACTGCTTATCTGTACCTTAATCATGACGATTAATAATTTTGACTATTAGTTACCTTTTTTTGATAATAGTACTCCAGATTTCTCTCATATATTGTTTCCTTGTTGTTGTTAATTACATTTTCTCGAAGTTTGTCCGCTTATGAATATTTCTTTGCAGATGTTGTTAAGTTAATTACCTGACCAACCAATTCCATCTATATCAGTGTTTTAGCAATATTTCACCTCTTTCAACCGTTTGGGTTTGGGTTGTATTTTCTCCTGGTAACATGCTGTATTGAGTGTTTATCATGAGTACATAGCAAAACAACATGACTCCGATATTTGTGAATTACAAATAAATGTGAGAAAAAATAATCTTAAATCGCTCTTATAACATAACCTCATATCTATATAATTTTATACGTGATATGACGTTTTATTGATACCCCTTTGGAAACAAATTGAACTTTGACATAAATCTGTCAATGAGGTAACCAGGACGTTCGATTGGTATTGGACATACCACCCGATAGTAAGAACGTATTTAAAATGAGTACTTATTGAGTTATTGACCATACAAATATCAAATGACCCGTATTGGTGTTCTATTTCTATTATACTATGTCTCTCGCACATCATAGATAAAACTACTGTCGTCTGTTTTACTCTGGGGCTACAGATACTATCAACCACAAGGTGTATTAGCTAGATGAACATGAGTACTCACTCATATGCTTTCTTTACTGTGTATTTCTATATTTTAATGCGTTATAAAAATGGTCTATATCAAAAATATGTAATAAGAATCATATGATCTGCTTCCCGATCCAAAAACTAGAAAGATGTGTTATAATCCCAAAAAAAACATTCAATAACAATACCACACAGCACGTTAGAAGAAGAGAAAATACGTTTTCCTGTCTACATTTGCCGAACATCAAGCAATATTCGAGATTGGTCAGAGTGTAAGGTGTACGAACACATTACCTGATGGTGATGACTACAGTCCGGGCCATGTCAAATGTTTTATAACCCTTTTGTATTCTACTAAACGCTTATTTTGTTTTCACGATCCTTTTAGCCAACATTGTCACCCCAAGCCAACCGAATTAAAAAAGGCGTGTACACGTTGTCTTTTCGGCACCAAGTTCGGATAACGTTTCAATTTTGATTTTTTTGTTCATTTCAATGCATGCTAAGTATGCTATATATACTTTCTAACATAATTATCATATCAGAATCAAAACAATGTATCTTCATTAATAGAAAATGTATATCTAGAATATATTTTCGGTACAGTAATAAAAATAATACTTGATAAAGAAAAATATATTTCAATATGCCTATTAAGTGGTATTTTTTTAATTTTGCATTTAGTAGATGGAATCTCTTGTTTGTTATCTTAATTGTCCCTCCGTGACAAATGAACTTGATCGTCACACCAGAATCATCAGTCTGCAAAAAGCAATCATGAGGTGTAGAAACGAGTCACTGTCTGATTGTGAGCGGGGGACGAAGCTAGAGCTAATTTCCCACAGGGATTGACCCAATAAATGATACAACGGCATATTGACGACATATGTTGGGTGTTATCGTCTCCAAGGTCTTATTTTTTATATTCCAATTTATTTGCATATTATCTCACAGAACTGTGCTTTCTTGTAGACTGTATACCTACGACTTTTCTTATGAATTGTTTGCCAATCATTCTAATGCACTAAAGCCAAATTCCAAGATAGCTGGTCAAACGCCTTGGATATTCATCAATTAGTAAAAAAAATCTAAAATATATTTTGTAAAGCTAAGTAAGGAAAATGATAAAATGATTGTTTATATCAATAGTAGTGTTGTTATAATTACATTCATGCATGGATTATAAACAAGTAACGGAGTCATACCGGATTTGAAATGTCTTTGTTCACTATCTGTCAATAATTCATATCTTCACCAGCTTAGATAATATAATCCATCAATAATTGAATTTGTACTAAGAGAAAACATCAATAAATTATTACTATCGTCACTAGGCTAATTAATAGAATACATCAATGATTGATATCGCTACCAGAGTGAATAATAGAAAACACCAATGACTACTGTTGTTACCAGACTGAGTAATAAAATACATTAATGATTGCCATCCTTATCAGACGACGACAAAGTAATATAATACATCGATGACTACTATCGTCACAAGACTAAGTAATATAATACATCAATGATTACTATCGTCACAAGACTAAGTAATATAATACATCAATGATTGATATCGTCACAAGACTAAGTAATATAATACATCAATGATTACTATCGTCACTAGACTAAGTAATATAATACATCAATGATTACTACCGTCACAAGATTGAGTAATACAATACATCAATGATTGCTATCGTTACCAGACTAAGTAATAGAATACATCAATGATTGATATCGTCACCGGACTAAGTAATAGAAAACACCAATGATTGATATCGTCACAAGACTGAGTAATAGAATACATCAATGATTGCTATCGTCACAAGACTGAGGAATATAATACATCGATGATTACTATCGTCACAAGACTGAGTAATATAATACATCGATGATTGCTATCGTCACAAGACTGAGTAATATAATACATCGATGACTGCTATCGTCACAAGACTGAGTAATAGAATACATCAATGATTGCTGACCTCACCAGACTGAGTAATATAATACATCGATGGTTGATATCGTCACCGGACTAAGTGATATAATACATCGATGGTTGATATCGTCACCGGACTAAGTGATATAATACATCAATGGATGCTATCGTTACCAGACTAAGTAATAGAAAACACCAATGATTGCTATCGTCACCGGACTAAGTAATAGAATACATCAATGATTGCTATCGTTACCAGACTATGTAATAGAAAACACCAATGATTGCTATCGTCACCGGACTAAGTAATAGAAAACACCAATGATTGCGAACGTTGCCAGACTAAGTAATAGAAAACACCAATGATTGCTAACGTCACCAGACTAAGTAATAGAAAACACCAATGCTTGCTAACGTCACCAGACTTAGTAATAGAAAGCACCAATGATTGCTAAGGTTACCAGACTAAGTAATAGAAAACACCAATGATTGCTAAGGTTACCAGACTTAGTCATACAAATTCATCAATTATTAAATTATAGAAATACAGTTATCCTCACACTAAGTCATAGAATCCATTAATGATTGTTAGCATGACACCATTAAGTAATGTAAGCCATCAATGATTGCAATTGTCATGCTGTATACAATCAAGCCATGATCTATATCTTCAGAAGATTTGTTGTTAGTATTCAAAAAAATGTTTTCTGTTGTTGGTTTCCTATTGCTTGAATGCTTAATATTACACACAATCAGAACCGAATGGTAAATTTTGGGTTCGTAAAAATCTATTACCAGATGACATTGTTAGCATATATTGAATGTAATCAGACTTTATATTTCATAAATGCAAACAGTGTGTTGTCCTTGAGGAAACTGGGGATATCTAATATCTTTAGTTGTATCAGGTTCAATGGTAGGTTATGGTGTTATATATCGTTTAATACCAATCACTCAAACGTAGCGGGATAAACCTCTCTGTAATCATACGGTAAGGTGAACATCCCAGTCTCTTAGTTTTAAAATTATGCTCCTCTGTTTTCAAAAATGTCATCACAGTAGGACATCCTAGATATATCTTGACAGAATAGAAACGCTCCCTTTGTCTGACAATGATCCAAAGCCGAATCTCCAATACAACATACGATAACACAGCGGTGGTTTCCAAAGCAATCCCGTGGTAAAATAGGCCCGCAATAAGGTTTGCTTAGCTTCCTTGGAAATCATTGGAAACGAAAGTCTTTGTATGAGAATGTTAAGTCTGATAAGATTATGTGGATCAGTATATAATCTTGACTAGATATGATGCTAACGCTCTGTGTTAAAATGAGGTATATTAGGGATGTACCGTCCATTTAAAATGAGGTATGTTAGGGGTCTACTTGATCACACAAACCTTTAAGACTTAGCATGTTTTTTTCTGTCTAGATACAATACTATACATGTATGACGGACGTGTTGATTGCAGCCGATCGATATATCAAACGACATGTCTGTTTACAGTTTTGACAACACTGTTTTTCACGCTTTTGTGGTTCCAGTGATATTGTATTTTACTTTTTTGACGACACAGTCTCGGTAACAAGATGCAGGTTTTATTTTAAAATCTAAAGTCGTGTTTGTAACAGTACAACTTCAGCTCATAAGAGTTATTCTAACGACTACATAATAATACAATTAATAGAAACAACAAATTATCCCAAAGGTAGCATGTATCACATGTAGAGAGCTCGATAAAGGGTAGACTAGCACAGATGATTAAAGCTCATGCATGCAACAAATCAATTGTAGAAGCATAGCAGTCATATGTATGTATATGTCAATATGGCAAAAACTAAACAATAACAGAATACATGCTAATATAGCATATTCTGATATAACAATACAACATTGAAAAACAATAATTAGGAATTTTCAGGAAAAGAATTTAACAAGCAAGAAAGGAATCAGCAACACAAATAAAAAAAAATCAACATAGTCTTGCATTAAGAGTTTCCTAAAAAGGACATGAAGTGACATCTTATTCTCTCTGCCAACAACATCATTAACTAACACAGCTGCATATCGATACATCCTTGGTGTTTAACGGTCTCCTGAAGACAACAAATGATATAGCCTTTGTAATGTCGTTAGGTAGACTGTTCCACATCCGGACCGCCTCGAATCTAAAGATTTCCTGCCATACCTGCGGTAGAGTAGCAGTTAGTTCTCGCCAGAAAGTATACAAATTAAAACTCACCAGATCTGCTACATATTCTGTGGAGTGATACCTTTTTAAAATCTTAAACACTTCAATAGCCATGCTTGTAATTATTCTAATATGAATGAAACAGTTATTTATTGATACAAGTTTATGCCGAGGATTAGTTAGATAATTGTCTATAAATGTAACAGCCCTTCCCTAGTTCTTCTCTTAACTATCTTGTGTTTATCTTGCTACTGATATGCCATGCTAGTGGGCAGTAGTAAACAATAGACAACGATAATAGATTATAAAAATTTGATTTTGCACTTCTTGGCTCCAATTCTTTCTGAAAGACATTTTTTAAAACTGTCCTGCAGATGTTTGATATATGTAAGCAAAATTCCAATCAGAGTCAATGTCAACACCTCGTAAGCCGCGTTCTGACAAGTCAAACTCGTACACTCGTTTTCATACGCCCCTGTACACATTACAGACACATGCAAGATTCTATCAGACTGCATCAATTTTGACGACAGCCTTACGAACGTTACATTCGTCTTTAAGAAATACAAGAAGTATTCTTATTGAATTGGGCATCATTTCATTGACTAGAATGTTTCTGACAGACGTTTCATTTTAGTCACTAATGGTTGTGAACTTGGACTACAGAAATGTTTGATGTAATCTCTGACAGGATTGTACATGCACAAGACACGGAAGTGAATGGCGTCTTAAATACTAATTAGATACCGTATATGTCCTATATTGGAAATGTCAATTCTCCAGGACATGAAGCCTTCTTATGAGCGTACAAGCCAATAATCCTTAGTTCATAGGATCGACTGGGAAACGACTCTCATGTTTAACAAATTATTTAGAAAATATCTTACATTGTTTTCAACTAATTTAACATACAAACATTGCATTCTCGCGTGATATATAAACGTCATCACACATTATACAGTTATATAGATTATGACATGTTTTTTTGTGATGAAATATCGTAGATCCTATGTGTTTAACAGATTGTACAAAAGAAACATATGTAAGAACTTTTAATATGAATTTAGTTAAAGGAACATTAGATACCGAACAATGAGTTCAAAACTTCAAATACAGTGAAACCTACATTTACCGACCACTGACTTTAACGACATTCGGTATCGTCCGACCAGATCCTTTGGAACGGTGGCAGGTTCCACTGTCAATGCCGACAATGACAGAATCACTCGCATACATAGTCGGTAAAGTCATGTTTTACTGTATTTCACGTGTTAAAAACATAACATGTGACATTAAAGGAGCATTAACTCCATGGTTTTACAAATTTGGTATTTCTTTCGATATTTCCGGTACATGAAATACCTACGCATATTCTGAATAAGTGTCGATGATCAGATGAATTTGGACTTTACATGCAGGGCAACGGCAAACCTAAGGGACAAGTGAAAACACATCTATCATTATAATTAAGTACAGATTGAATCTATATCAAAATGACAAAAGCAATCATTGCCTGTTGATAACTTGTTGATTGTTAGATTAGTTGAGGCTGGATCACCAAGTTCGATTGTACAACATTCATTTTATGACGACTCCACTAGCTAATTCAATAAAAAAACCCATTCCTGCTTTAGTCGCCAGGAATTTAAGAAGCCCAATATAGTTCTCAATCGATGTCCGTGTGGTTGTTTGAGGTTGAATGTCTCCGAAAGAGACTCCAGTCGATATAACCATACAAAACACATTTACCTAAAGACTTTCATTAAGGACAATGATCAAGGATTAATTAAGCATTGCATGTTTATCGTAATCCATTGTTTAACAAACATACACCATTCTAGAACTCAAATAAAATGACTAATGTATGTTAAAACGGATACATGCATGATACTAGTAAAAACAGAATTAAATACTTGCAATCTTTTGTTCGGTCATTAGAGGCTACAGGAGCTGGTAGGCATTTCTGGTTGACGTTAGTCTCGAGGTTCGCTGTAGCCTACATGGCGCATTTTAATTCATTTAAATAGTAGCAAGGCACAGAATAAACAAGACGTTCCTTTGAAATCTGATATTGAAAATTATCAAATTTATTGAATTACGGGGCTATTACACCTCTTCATTTACATTTGACATTTCACATTTGACTTATTTTATTTTCCTCCGTCGCCTCTTACGAAGACACAACAGCTGTATGATGCACTTTAATTCATTTTTGGCTCTATAGTGTCTAACTCTTAAATTCTATTGAAATGTATTGAATTTGTGTCAATCTAATTAAAATTCTACTTGTAGTTTCCGCTCCTATATGATGCTCTGCGATTCACTGCAATACAATATTGAGTATATCGTAGAGTATCGTAGGGGAGCGGAAATTAAAAGTAGAATTTTAATTAGATTGAATTCGCGTCATTTTACACAGCAACAGTAATACTATTCTATTTCTTTTCTCGTTCTTTGTGCCATGAGAGTAATCCAAAATATTCATCACTAATTAGCTTAAGTGAGAAGACCAAAAAATGACAAAAGTCGATTACTAATCACCATAAAAACGGTAATAAAAACAAATGACGTATCAAAACAACACGACTCAACACATCACCCATGCGAAAACAGCACCTACGTGCAAGCATTTCCCGTTACTTTCCATCTAAGATATAATAAATCAGCCACTAACTGTAAAGCACGCTGAGTGCTACACTTGTAACAAATGTCAATGTTCCACTGACTCTTTGATACAGTCACTTTTTCAATCGTGAAACATTTTAAACATTAAATAGAGTGAAACCTGACTTTACCGACACTGTATGGGACTGAGTCAGTGTGTCAGATATGATAGTGTGTCGGTAAAGTCAGTGTCAGCAATGATAGCGGGCATGTTGCGTTCTGGTGGATAAAGGCAGATGTTACATGGCCTCTATACAATAATCGGGAAAATCAGGTTTCACAGGGCGTTTAGTCAGTAAGTCAGGTGATGCAGGGTGTAGTCAGTGGTCGGTAAAGTCAGGTGTTACAGGGCGTTTAGTCAGTGGTCGGTAAAGTCAGGTGTTACAGGGCGTTTAGTCAGTGGTCGGTAAAGTCAGGTGTTACAGGGCGTTTAGTCAGTGGTCGGTAAAGTCAGGTGTTACAGGGCGTTTAGTCAGTGGTCGGTAAAGTCAGGTGTTACAGGGTGTTTAGTCAGTGGTCGGTAAAGTCAGGTGTTACAGGGTGTTAAGTCAGTGGTCGGTAAAGTTAGGTGTTACAGGATATTTAGTCAGTTGTCGATAAAATCAGGTGTTACAGGATATTTGGTCAGTTGTCGGTAAAGTCAGGTGTTACAGGATATTTAGTCAGTGGTCGGTAAAATCAGGTGTTACAGGGCGTTTAGTCATTAAGTCAGGTGTTACAGAACATTTAGTCAGTGGTCAGTTAAGTCAGGTGTTACAGGATATTTAATCAGTGGCCGGTAAAGTCAGGTGTTTCAGAATGGTTAGTCAGTGGTCGGTAAAGTCAGGTATTGCTGGATGTATGTTGTATGTCGATACTAGTATGTTCTATATTACAATTAAAATAAATTTAATTCATAGTACTTGAAATGTCATTTAAACTCATTTATGCTCACGTTGATATTAGAGAATCATACAGCAGAGAACGAAATATTCATGTTCAATACCGCATAAAAAAGGGCTACGAAGACATAATATTGCATTATATGCGGACATGTTTGATGCTTCGGAATATGCCTTGTGGTTTCATCATCACCAATCTTACTATTGGGATTGTAACCTACCCCAGATTTGTATAACGGTGTCGTCGATGAGTTAGAGGACGATTACTCTTTCGGAACATCTGGTCTTATTATCCTTTTACATTTTCAGGAGTCTCCATACAAATCTTTATGTCTGCACATATTTTGCCCTCGTTTAATTGAATTTGAATTATCATTTCGTTATCATATTGGTATTCTCTGTTGTTGTTCTCACAGCATGTATGATAAACATAAAAAAGACTCACATTTCGTTCAAAAACAATTACATAATCCTTGTGATCAAAAGTGTCATGATACTGTGTGACAGAAATATAGTCTCTAACATTACTTCAAAGTGAACACCAACCTCCTTGTCGACATGTTCGATGATTTAACTACACTCAGTACATTACTGTCATTTTTAACTTTCAAAAAGGTTTGCTACTGGGATCTTTCCGATCTTCTTTACAATTGTGATGGGCATATTTTTGCATGTATTCATTTTTTGCATATATGTGGTTTAAGAAACATACTTTATTACATTGAAATATAAGTCATACAATCTGTTCTATTTGTTAAAAAAAAACAACACAAAAAAAAAAAAAAAAAACCTGAAAAAAACAAAACAAAAAAACAATCGCCATTGTTTTGTTTGGTAAGGCAGGTACTGTACGCCTTAAGGCAGATCGTCACTACGGCAGGTCTTATTGGTACATATATAAATATATTACGTCAGGTCTTATTGGTACATATATAAATATATTACGTCAGGTCTTATTGGTACATATATAAATATATTACGTCAGGTCTTATATTACGCTGAACGTTGCCATCTTGATTTTCTGCATTTCAATCAATATCTTATATAGCATCTTAATTGACTCCCTAACTTAAAAGCATTTAATCAAATGAAATATCAGAAAGAAAATTAACTCCAATCGTAATGGTTCCAAAGTACACTAGACTAAGATACAAATTGAGAAGAATCTAAAGTGAATGATACAAGTAGTTGATACATTAGATAAAAATGTCACTCCAGACGTCTTTCTAGTGATAATCGATACACAATTGAGAGGAAAGGGAAGCTATCTTCTTCGAGCAGCACCTAGGTCTGAGAGTTTAAATAAAACAAATGTGATTCCAAGCCTCCCGTTGATATTCCGCCTATAAAACCAACCTAAATATAATCCATGGGGTGTGAGTGATGACGCCCTCAGTTATTTCGCTGGAATACCAGTACATTTGACGTAAAGCTATCTTTTCAGTTCATAGCAGAACAACAAGATAGCCCTTAGCGCTTCATGTGTCTTCATGTGTAAAGACAGCTCTGGCGTGGACAATAAAGTCAACATGCCTATCTCTATGTTTTTGAAATTCATTGAAACGCTTCATTATCCCTAGAAGTCTCCCCTTCTCCTTACCATGCTGTATCAGCATAACAAAGCAAATGAAATCAAGTTTTATTAAATATAAATACAATACAGCATAATAGTAACAAACATGCATAATTAAATATTCAGAACTCATATGTAACGTACAAGAAAAACGAAATAATAATATTGTATTGGAAACTAAAACGGGCCAAAGCGAAAGAGAGTGTTATTTAAGTACATCTTAAGCGTGCTGCAATTATTTATTATCTACATATAACTGTTTTGATTGTTTGCATACGGACTGCAGGTTTCTGATTGTTTTTTTTTTCGTTTAAGCAATGAACACTGTTGTAATGTTGTTATAGTCGATATGACAGCAAGATGTATGGTGAACAAATGCCATAGACATGACCCACTAGGTGTCATAGCCTGAGGCAATGGGTGTTATAGGCGTCTGGTGGCAACTGTCTCTTAGCATTGGGCCAATAGGAAAATGCAGACCAAATGTAGATATACCTCTACGCGGATTCATATAGTTTGAAAACAATTTATTTTCATACTGCTATGAAGCTAAAAGATATTGACAATAATGCGTAGGTATCATAAATATACATTCAACAATGGTCTTTAACAATATTTCGAATACAATATTACTTACTCGGCAAAATATTTTTTTAAGTAGCATGCAACAGATTTTTAACCAATCTATTTAAAGTTTTCGTAACTAATTGACATTAAGGTTTAGGTCTACATTTGGATTTAGACTCGTGTTTTATTACATGTCTAGGGTCGTTTTATAACTTATAAATGGATCGCCTAGGATGGTGGAGTTTTATGTCTGAGACGTTAACGTCTGTCTACGCTGAAAAGGTGATTTATGTATATTGGTAAGGAAGAGTGGAATGGAATAAACGGTATCCAGAAATATCCCTGCTATAAAAAGCACTTGGCACCATTTCTAAATATACATTATTTATTGTAGCTACAGCTACATTTCAATCTCTGTTCTCAAATTGATTGTTAGATGGTGACATGGTGTTCGCGTTATCTCCCCTTATAAACTTTCCGTTTGTAAGCGATTCGGAATGATAATTGTATTACCTTCGAATTTGTTATGAAAACATGGAGTTTAAATATTACTCTTTACGAACTATATTTCAAATGAACACAAATTATATTACTGCGGGACATTTCGTACTTGAAACAATGGGGGTTTCCTATGGTTACATAATTCTTCATATTTTTGAAGTATAAAAATTGTTCGAGATTTAAATTCTGATCGTCTCGAATCTACTCCATCACCAGAAATGATAGTAGAATTTTCCGACCTCTAACGCATAAGAAATTTGAAAAAAAAATAAAAAAAAACCACCAAAAAATAGAAAAAAAAAATAAATAAAAAAACACTGATTCAGAACCTATGACGAATTGTATTTCTCTTAGCACAAAAGTGATTTATAACTTGAGACAGGTCTTAAAAGAAAACAAATCTATCTGTGATGTCAATTGTCGGATTAAAAACATTTTCTGCATTTTGTGTGTGTAAGCAAAGTTATCACAAATCTTAATTAAAACAACCACCTTTCTACCCAATATTCATTTTTTTAATTACAGTTGCAACTGTGATGTTGTTTAAGTTTATTTACATGTATAAAATGATAAGAACGATTATCCTACTATATTAACGTTCTGTATAAATGTTGTTAATAAAAACCAAATTGCAATTATGAGACATTATACAACCACTTTAAGGGATTCGGTCAGTGAAGGAATACAATTCCAGGTGTTGTAGGTTAAAAAAATGGCTGCCAGTTACTTTCGGCCTAGAGAGCTTTCGAATACTAGCATTGAGTCAAATAAGCCACCACAAAAAATTATATACTTTTATAAGGTTTGACACTAATATTGCATTATGAAAAGTAGTTATCAAAACATTATTATTAGCGCTATTCTAGATATAAAATTACCAAATTTGTCAACATCGTCATACTCACACGGGCTCGTCTCCGAATCGTTTTCCTAACGGGCGACATTCTATTTATCTGTCACCCAAATTGTGATCATATCGACTGTATACTTATCTTTAAAAACAGTTCAAAGCTTAAATGTTTACATTTGTATTATATACATTGCTTTTCAGAAACCGGCCAATCTACTGTATACTTTTACAATTTAATGTACCTCAGAAAGAGTTCAAAACAATGCCAAAAGGGTTTAAACTTATTTCATATCTGATGTTATATTTCTGTACAGTCTACCAATAATTTCATTTTCCATCAGGAAAGATGATGAAATCATTAGGTGTTCGTATTTTCTGTTTATTGAAGTATGCGATTCTAAGGGTAATCAGGATGGTGGTTCGGACTTATTTGATAATATTAAAACATGAATTGTACTTTTGCTTCGAAAGAATAATGACTTTGTTACGAAAACAGTTCACGGAGACTGCAATGCTTACACAATACCTAGCCATATTACATTTTAACTATGAGATAATGTTACCTAATGAAATTAAAAGTAAATGCAGACAAAATTTGATAGCTTTCGGTTGCTTTTTTTCTCCTAAAATATATCAAGTTACGTGTAACTCGTACGTTAAAATGAACTTTACAGAATAACATGATTATACAGGTGAGGGAAGTGGGACTCGTTTTTCAAACCTAATTAATCTAAGTAAAAGGAAATAATAGCAATTCCATCTTTCTGGAAACGACATTGAGGTATACATGCGTTTTAAACAAAACTAAAATATTTCGATAAATCTAATTTCATGCACAAGAATAGATTGGGTTTTGAAATTTTACTAGACTAATGGAATAAAAAACAAACTAGAAACACACGAGGTCACACCTAGTAAACACTTAAACATAACATACATCTGTAATTATATGTGCGAAACAACGTTTCGTTTTCACCATAATGGAATGTGATGTTTGTTAGGCTTTTAATAATTAATGCCTCACGACCTTGGTTCACATTTTGATAGCGTGGCATTGCAAGAACTTACCCTTATCTTGCATTGCATATGTAGTCGATGATTCAGACCTTATTCCATTTGATTTCTTGGGTGTCGCCTGGTGTTCCTCTTGTGTCGTCTGGTGTTCCTGTGATGTTTTCTGTTGTCCCCGGATGTCCTCTCGTGACCCCTGGTGTCTCTGGGAGTCCTCTAATATAGTTTATTGTACCCTGGTGTCCCCGGATGTCCTCTCGTGTCCCCTGATGTTCCCGGGAGTCCTCTAATGTAGTTTATTGTACCCTGGTGTCCCATAGTATCCCAAGGTTCCCCTGTTGTCCTCTGATGTCCTCATGCAAATCTTGCTTTTTGTTAATATTGGAAATCAGCTTGTTGATATTTTCCTGTCGCCTTATTAATTTTAGTGATAATTCCTTTTCCGATGTAACGTCGATATCTTCTGGCTGTCAGAGAACTTATCAATATGGATTCTTATTCTGTCATACAGAAAAGGAATTGGCTGCACTATTAACAACGTTTGCAAAATTTGATTAGGGACATGATGTTGATTGCATCGTTTGGACATGAAGCTTTATAATTAGTATCATACGTTTTTAGTTATAAAATAAATGATTTTCGTGGGACAAATATGCAGACGATTGTTTTTAGTTGTTGTGTTAAACATTTATGTCTTTAACACAATACTTCTGCGTTGTCCATCGTTGTCATAGTCGTTTGTTTTTCTACTCGGATTATTCTAAACTTAAACTACGTGTCTGGTACATCATTAAGAAACCTTGTCTAAGTCTGACTTATCTCTTTGCGTAGTGTAACTATCGCAGTGATCCACAAAGTGTAATTACACGGCGTTGATTGTACGGTAAGGCATCTCCCGTCAAAGTGGGATGAGACAAAAACACAACTAAAAGGTTAAATACATTAATCTTTTCCTAATATGTTAAGATGGGAAAGTAGTGTGTGGGTTGTTTAACGTATGACAAACACAATAAGGTCGAACAATTAAGGACGTTCTCTACTACTTGAACTAGAAAAGAAGCTGCTATAGTGGATTTCTCTGTAATATCCTGTAGTAGGTATTGCATCATTCCTGATATATTATAATGACACCAGTGTGGACAAGAAATATTTCCCTATCTATCTTTTTTAGAACTGATCGTTTGGAAGGAGCACTGAGTGCTACTTTAAATCACTATGGTATGTTACAGACTGAGAGGAGAGCCTAGATAGTACCCCTAACAGCGGCAAACACTTCAGTACATAATAAATGTTACATTGTCACACTGTCACACTGGAAGACAAAATAACAGTTACGAATCAACAAGTATAGGCAATATGTACAATTCTGAAGCCTTATCAACACGAGATCATGGATCAAAGGTTAAACAGGGGACAGAGCTCTGGTATCACAATTTGATACGGATTGTCTCGAGTGTAAATCTATTTCGTAGCCTCGATTCTAGCAATGTGCAAATATTCACGCAAGCCAGTTCTCGTATGGGTGTGTCATGATATATTGAATATATACAGTGTTGGTTTGGTTTTTGTATAACTAAGGCCTCTCCTAAATGCATTCGTGTGGGGAATCCGTGTGTGTTTGGGAAGCTGTGCTAAAATCGTGTTGGTCTCCTTGTGATGGTACGAAACTGTTGTCGACTTTATAGTACTACCTCACTGAAACATACTACCAAAGACATCAAGCAGTAGGACACCCACACCGTCACATTATACTGACAACGAGTAAGCCATCGTTCCACTTCCAAAATGCTGAGTGTAAGGCAGGAGTGTCAACTACCATTATGTGTCGGCCGAGGAACATAACCCAAAGCATTCCTCACGGAGGCGAACGCTCAAATTAAGGCTAAGAAAGAGGCAGGGTCAAAGGAAACATTCGGAGGAAGAAATTCGTTCAGAAAGAAGAGAAGAGAGGAAATCCCCAATTCTTATTACCCTTCTTTTAGTACACTTTTTACATGCTGTATCTTTTGTAGTTATCGTTCAGCTGCAAAGCAAACAGGGGAAATGATGTTGATGTTCTACGGTTCAACTGTGGTTTGTTTTCTTAAGAAATAATTAACGATGATTCGTGTATTGTTGCAGGATATACAACGAGGACGAGGATATTTTGCAATTAAATTAATAACGAAGGCCGCAGGCCTGAGTTAACAATTAAAATTGCAAAATATCCGAGTCCGAGTTGTATATCCTACAACAATACACGAGTCAAAGTTGATTATTTCTATTCTACCATGTACTGTTTAGTTCTGAGATCTACCTCTTCCTAATAGAAAAACGGCAAAGAAACCCCGGGAAAACCTTGTAATTTATTTCTTGAGTATTGCATTATTTTGTTGATAAAGTATACATTTCTTTACAGGCACTACAGTACTACAGTCAAGAACATCTATCATATGGCATTGATTTTTTTTAAAATCTAACAAAAAGGGATGAAAAAAAAACGGCCTTCGTAGGATTCGAACTCGCGTCGTAATAAAAAATGAGCAAAGACTAACCCAATAGCCCACTCGGCTACAATAACAGTATTAATTTTGGGTAAATATTAGATACATAATATTGTAACAGCAATGAGTCACGAGCATGTATTATTGACACGTGCGTGTATTATTGGAAAATAATGCATGGTTTTAAACCAATCAAAACTGGCGTTGCAGAGCAAACATGGTAGAATTCAACATAAATGCTTGGGGCTGTTGATGCGTGAAAAGTACTCATATAACGAAGTCCTGATTATTAACTGTATTAAGCATTTGTAGGTGTGATTTGCCAACTGATATATCATAGAACCTCAATCAAGTGTAGGATATAAACATAGGCACACAGCGTTGTTACATACTTTGGAGTTATGCATTTTTATTTTTTATTCTTTTTATTGTTAGTCTGGCCTTGTGGCGAAGCTGTCTAACTCAGTTTGAAAGAATTGATTTGTCTGATTACAAAGACTGGCATTGTGGAATATCCAGTTGTTTTGTATCTTTTAGACAAGGTTGATGAACATGTTAGGGGCAAATTCGGTTTTTATATGTTTCTGTCTGGAAAGAAGATTAAGAACAGATATAATATGACGCCACTTTATGCATGTTTCATGGCAAAATGTAATGAAAAAACCCCCCAAACAAACAAAACACTACATGTATAAAACTAGCAGCTGTACTGGTCGAGAGGAACTTCATTAGAGTTGGGACTGAAATGAGGTACCATTAGACACACAACCAAGATAGAAACCATTTTTCTCACACACCTCTTAGGGTTATCAAGCGGTTGCTAGGGAAAAAATAATAGAAGCTTTCACCCCTTTTGGGTTGAGATAGGGGTATCTCAACCCCAGGGGATTTTTTGATAGCTGGCACGCGCTACATGACGCTGCTCACAATAACGTAACGGTCACCATTTTACATCATCAATTTTTTGACGCACATTCCAAGGAACATGGTAGATGGCGCGATGAAAAACTTAAAACAAAAACTGTGTAATCAAGTATGTGAGCAATATAAACATTGGTCTGTTCTACGAACAAAGATATCTCAACCCTCGTGTAAAAGTCTGGCTGGCCAGCACTCGGCAAGCCTCGTTCTGACTTACCAAACTCTTACACTCGGGTTGAAATATCCCTGTCCACGGAACAGACCATATTAAATTGTATTAATCTTGTCTCGACCCCTCAGGTACTTAATGATGCTTGTGATAAGAATCAATTGGGTTTACACATATGCAACCTCAATAAAATTACTAAATACTGTCACATGATAATGGCGTATACATGTATTGAATTTTATATACATGTACATATATCATGCTGTTTTATTACAATGATTTGTTATATCTATAAGTTGCATTGACCATATTTCGTTGTACAAGCAAACCTTTTGCGAAGCATTACACTTTCAATAACGGGTGCATGGCTGTTAGGAAGGATCTGATAGATAAATATCACAATATAGTAATGATTTTCACTTGGAATAAATAATAGCAGTTCTGCCAAAAAATGTCAGATGTGAAAGCATATATATAACACTATGACACTCTGAATGACACTTAACAAGACATTCCCCGCCTTATATATCACATTCTTGTCGTGGAACTCTGAGCGTATTTGGATTTATCATGTTGGTACATGCTATCTTCACCTAAACGTGTCTATTTCTCACTTCCGGTTCACACATCTCGAGGACAAATTCCTGGATTAAGAGGTATAGGATACGCGGGTAATGAGTTATTTACACGCATCGACGACGATCTGAGAGGTATTGTTGGACATGAACAGGCCTTACAATGAAACGCCATATGCTAGCAACCTAAAGCATTGTCAGCTTCAGATTCGAGTATAAAATTCTTTCTTTCTAAAATACAAGTCTGTTTCTGTAGACACCTTTCCCGATAAAAAAGCAAGTACTTTACTTCTGCCCCATCGATTTTTCGGATTATTACTTTAGCAGCTCATTAAGGTAACCAAACTATCTTATATTTTGGAAATATACACCATTCATCATATTGTAGCAATCTCGAAATTGTGTTTATTGGTTCTAATATGTTCATGATAATATATACGTATGAAGCTATGTTGAGGCTCTACGTTGATTGTTCCTGTATTTCTAGTGCCTCCTCTTGATATTTACTTTGCTTGCTATGGCGGTTCAAGGTATATATCAAAACATGACCAGTTACAACATAACATCCAATAACGATTGAAAGTTTATGATGTTGACATTAGAAAGTCTCAATGAAATTACTGCTGTCACTAACACCACTTTAAAGAAATTAAAAAGACTTTAAGTCAAGCACATAACATAACATTTTAACTCACAATCGATAGAACCAGGGGGAATTATGAACTACTTATGAATTAACATAGAGAAAATCGCAAAAATAGGGTAATAATATAAGCATATGGGTTCCGGAAGATGAAGTGTCTTTTGGGTCTATCGACAAAATACTTTATAAGTAGACAACTCTATGTTAGGTAATTGCCCCCCCCCCCCCCCCCCCGACCCCGATTCACGTTACAACGCAGTATGGCATCATTGTTTTATTTTAACAAACGGAAAATGTATCGGTAGTCAACAACTTATCTTGTTTCATGAAATAGACATTGAATGAACAAGTGATAATCAAGCGTTACAGATCGACATTAATTTTGGTGCATTTAATGTAATTAGATGTTACGAACATGTTATGATTTTTCCAAGTTTTTAACAATTTAATCTAAAACAACAATTTAATGCATGTTAACAGTTTCAATAGTATTGTCCATTTAAGATAAACATCGTATTAATACTCAGAAAGACAATAAACAGAGACTATCGATATCAAAATAGGATTATAATTTCTGCTCCAACGAGTGCAAAATAAGATCAATCATGCCCTCGGTGTCCTGGAGTGATTTTTAATAGCTATGAGCACACTGACATTTCATAACCATACGTTATCACATTGTAACTTGAATGGAAAGAATTCATTTCCAAGGAAGACTTTTGATTTTGACGTATGTAAAACGACAAGATAGTGAAATTTCGGGGGACAGCTTTTCATAAATTGTTTGCATACTTCGAAATACGCGAGAAACCGAATTCCGTCCGGACATTCTACACCCGTTTATATTAAAAACTGATCCGGAAGATACATGTATGACAATAATAAATTTGAAATAGATTCAGGGGTATACCGGATCCATGGCCTTCTACGTTGACTTGCGAGCTTCCAGAGTGTGTGTTGAGTTCCTTTGTATAACATAGCAAACAATACCATGTATCTTATACCAGTTAGACAGTCTTCATTTAGTCACGTGTTGATTTCTTCCTTATCTTGTTACTCCAAGATGATTCATTTTTGGATGTGGATTTGTGTAACTCACCTATAACATCGTGTAATATGAAATTCAAGCGCTATAGATATTTAAATTGGTAGAGTATCTCCTTTGTTCCAGTGTTTTTATGACACGGAAAGTCTGTTAATACTTATATACTGCGTAAATTGGAATTCCAATTAATCACAGACTTCAAATGTTACCATTATCGTTAGAGGAGGTTTCAGTAGATTTTTCATGTTAATCAGTTTTGGAAATTTAAGTACAAAGCGTATTTCTGCGCAGTTTGCATGTCCTAGTCGATTTTGCACAATTCATCTTAAATGTCATGATATTTACATAAGTGCACCGCTGTTCTGTAGGGTATGATGTGCTTGCCTACGCGCATATCAGTGTTTATTAATTATCTATCAAGCCAAACATGTTTAACTAACAAGTATAGACAAATAAAGTGTTTACCCTTGTTAAGCAGGCATTCCTGTGTCAAAAACAACGTAAACACGAACAAAAGATTATAAATGAATTGTCCTTTTAAAAGTGTTTATTGCCCTAGGGCAACAACTGCTGGTAATGGACTGATCAGATAGCGGCAGTTACTGCGAAGACACTCGTGCACCATAACTGTTTTCATGCGAAATTGATTCATTTTAAACAACTATGATTGCCAAAAAAAGACCTTTCATACTCTTCAATTAGATATCGAGGATTCAAGACAAATACACTGAGTGTTATTAAAGTTGAAAACGTCAAGATGTGGGAACTAAGGGTCAGTACTATACGTTGATGAAGGGCTATCAGTATAAGCAGTGAGATCTTGTGATGTAAGTGCTTTATTCGGCGCTAAATAAACACTATGATGCTTCCCCAACAACTCCAGGTACATTACGTGACTACGTCTTAACCCGTCGGGCGAGCGTTTTACCCAAAATGAGGGGGATGTCTTACAATGATAATTTACCAGGTTACATGTAAAACTCTGAAACTTGTGCCACTTTAAATTCAAGATAAATTCGACGCTATAGAAAGGTTAACGGCATAGCATTTCACGAATTGTTAAAAATCACAAGGACAATGTATTTTCTGCTGATATTACAGAAAGGCGCAAATTCGAAACTGGTATTGTTGCAAACGTCTCATTCTCATTAATATGTCTAAAGAGAGGGCATGGACATCTCTTCGATCAGATCAAAGAAGATGATAAGCTTGTTAGGAAACAATCATAAAGAGAGAATAAGACCGCTTTACGAAATAAAGAATATAGGAGGTAGATCTGGCTAGAATCGCTGACACAGCCACATACAGCTGTATATCGAAAGCTGCATTAATTGATTCTTTGATGAAGGTATAAAAACACATTCCCGATACTTTCAGTCAATGGCTAAAATGATGTTAAAATATTTGTAGAAAAATTTTCTTTAGAAAAAGCCATATCCGAAAGAAAGCAACGTACGCCTTTAATGCTTGATACATTACTACCTTTATCAATACCTACGTTCAGTCACACGGCTCGTTATCAGAATATCAATGACGTCAGTAGATATGTATATGGGTGTATATTTATAGCACCCCAAAGGTGTTACTGACAAACTATATCTCTAACATTGATTTAGACCCCTACGATGTAGAATATCAATTCTAGCTAGTGATGAACTTCAGTGTATTGTGGTAGTGAGTTATGTTAGAAGAGTTAAAATGTTCCCCATAAATGCATTGTTCTCACGATAAGCAATACCATAAACTCTTTAACTACATGGGAATGTTGGAATGAAAATGTGTATTGGATTATAAAATATTCGGGTTGAAGTGTTCTCCTATTACAATATTGTTATCTGGCCTTGAAACCAAATAAAACGTCCAGTATGGACAAACATGATTTAAAGCATCCGCATATCATTATTAGGAACATCCAGTAATCGGATATGGACCGTTAAGCGTATACAGACCGAGCTAAAGGTGCCATTGTCTCTACGTTATGATCTTGTTATCATTTTGAGATTGTGACTTAACCCGGATTTGACTTTGAGGCAGAAGACGCCTTCTCGTCCGGAAGATCTGGTCTTCTTCTTGTACTTTTGCAATGGTCTACATACAAACAAATCTACAATTGGTGATTATATTTTACCCTCGTGTTATTGATTTTGAGTTGGAATTACGGTTTCGTTTTCATGTTGCTATTCCCTTTTGTCTTTATAAAGATGTCTGTAAAATACCACTCCAATCGAACAGTTGACATTCTTTAAAAGAAGCAAGACAATAAACAAGTATGACTTCCTTTAAAAGGCACAAACATCTTCTGCATAAGTAACATGATCCTTAGAGAAACAACTGATTTCCAAAAGCTGTAAAACACACATTTACCATCCGTAACACAGGCTCATTAGGTGAACTATTTGCATTGAGACTATATTTAGCTTCTATTCTTCTACGCTAATGGTTTCATTGGGCACCAGAAGAACTTTCGGTAGTCATTTTCATCTACAGGGCACTATTTAATGGCATTTGATGGTATCCATTATGTTAGCTAGCTGACGCCAGATGTGTCAGGGCGCTAGGTGCATGCTAATTTCGATCCATATTCCTACTTCCTTTAGTTTCATTGGTGTTGTGCAATGTAAGTGATCCCCTAATATGTTCAATCTGATACCTGAACTTTCGGCTGCATATCCTGATCGTTTTGTCTCCTACATTATATATTTTTTTCAATTATAACGGCTCCCTTGCGATATGAAGGGAAGCCCTGATTCAAGAATGTAGAAAATAAAACACCGGCAGTCAAATGTTACCATTTTATGTATACAGCACACCAGTTGCATAAGCTTTTTTATTTGAGGACAGGTCCTTGATTAGAAATGGTACACTTGAAGTTTAATACCATATATATACACACTACAAGATGTTACATAACAGTTATGATGTTTGTTGAATGAAAATGTCAGGAAATTGCAGGATCTGTGATGGGTTCACCGGAAATAATCCCGTATAACACATCCACATGTGTGCATGTGTTATGGTCCCCATGTAATGCATCTATATGTGTGCGTGTGTGATTATCCCAGTGTAATACATTCACATGTGTTCGTGTGTGATTGACCCGTGAAATACATCAAAGTGTGTATGTTGGGGTTGGGGGGTTGATCGTCCCCTTGTAATACATTTACATGCGTGGTAAGGTAAGATGAGGAAAATAGGATAACAAATGAAGTCTCGAGAAATAAAAGTCTCGTATCATGAAATCTTATCTGAAATGAAACAAAAATTAGATAATGTTGATGTCATAAAAAACAAATTCACATTTTGACAGGTTCTTCAGTAAAAATGTGCTAAAGAAAATCGAACTGAGCTACAAACGATTTACGACTGATGTTGTCAATGAAAAGAACACAGAGTATATTACACGAGTGACATATCCAAAAATCTTTCATTGGTGAATTTACCTGATAAGAGGCCGATAATATGATAAAACAAAATTCGTTACCATGGTGATAAACATCTCGTCTTTGAGGTTTGGCGCTTAAATCCCCTGGCCTATCCGATATCAAGGACTACGAGAAAGGTTTGTGGTCGCCACCATGGTATCTCATTGCAAAGCATTTTAGATGTTTGCCTGATATGAATTTGTTTTTACCCCGGTTTTCATGTGAGAACATGACATTAAACATAAATGATAAACATTACAGTTGTTGCTATATCTTTGTTGTCAATATTTTGATGTAACTCCCGATTGTATGTGAAAACACAATTACATCACAAATGAAATTTCTAGAATTCGACATATTTCAAAACTACCATAATATTACGAGTATGATTTGATGACACAAACTGATTACACTGACGCGATGCGATGGATGAATAATTGCCGGAAGCTTTCATGCTTTAAAAGGTTTCATCCCAGTGACTTCCGGTTGGCTTCGTCAATATGACACATATAACAAGCTCATCGACATTTTCGTTTTATATCTGTCTTGATGAGGTATCCCAAGAAAAAATATTTTGAAATTTAGATCCCCTTTGTAAAATATATTAATTGATTGCATTTGAAAAATACTTTGATATCTGATAAATTCAGGAATTATAAATGAGGTAATTATCAAACTAATAGATAGTGAACAATAGCCAAACACTCTTATAGTTCATTTACTAAATAAAGCTGCAGAGACATTCGATTAGGCATTTATCCTCATCTACGTGTCCACAAGTGTTATATACTCTACTTATAGCATACAGCGTGTTCGAACGTGAAAGTGTAAGGAAATTCTCAATAAACCAAACATGGTACAGGACAGCACTCGACACTTACTGACTGTCCACTAGACCAGACAGTTTCTGAAAGCTTCATCAGCTTTTGTATCAGGTACATCCGGAAATAATTGCATTCTTTTCTCTGATCGCTTTTTCATTTTTTCTAATACGATTATTTTATTTTCTATTTCAGACCAACACAGGTAACTTACATGTGAATTTTTTATTACAAATTGCGTCGTTATTACAAATTGCGTGGTGACAGAGCCACGGCACATGTAAAAATACGTCAAAGACGTCTATCTTCATAAAGTACAAGGAAACACGGAGAAAAATACAAATAGAAAACTTGTCACCGTAATAGCTCTCTTTGAAAATCACATATACATTTATGATAGAATCATACATTTGCTTAATCGGTATAAGTGCGTGAATATGTGAATGAGTAAAAGAAAATATACATATTGGTATGAACGAAGTACGGCGAATGATAGAGAGGACAATTGTGTATCGATTTTGGTTTAAAAAATAGTAAATTATTGAACCATGAAAAAAAAAACAAAAAAAACAACCGTCATGAATACATTTATTAAAACTCTTAATCTTATATCCGACATCTATATTTTGTCGATTACATGTTTAAATGTGATATAGGTATGGGGACTTCAAACAGTTTTAATTTCATATTAATTAAAATTTGCTCTGTGCCTTTTCATATAAATTTCATATCTAACGCTTAACGATCCTAATTTTAATCTCGCTTTTCTCTTGCAGGGCAAGAAAACACAGCCTGTTATTGTCATACGTCCTGTCCTTATTATGACGACCTAGATAATGAAACCAATTTTGCCTGTCTCTTCTTTAACGAGGTACTTATGATGTCTGCAGTTAAAGGGTAAAGTTGAAATGTTCCAGTACATCGATGGATGCTTTTCAAGACTGAATATGAAAATAACAAGGCAATAAGTCCTTGTTTTTAAACCTGTTTACAGCAGGTCATTCATTATACGGGGTGGCATGATCGTCGATAATGCTTTTGTTTGTTACCAAGAGAAGAAAAAGATAACGAAGGCCGGTTAATGATAATAGTATATGATAATAATGGTTTCCTGCATATGAACATTTATATCGTTACAGAAAACTGATACAAGAGACTCTATCTGGGAATACTACCAAACAACTAAGACATATAGATGATACTATTTCACTTGTTAATAATTAAATATCACCTATTATTACATTTTTACCAGTGAAATATCGAAAACAATTCATTCTGTAAAAGTGATATTTTCACTTTTAAATATAACTTTTTTTCTGCTTTGACCAGTAAAAATTCTTTTTACAAACAACAATTAAGAAAATACATATGTTAGTTTAATAAATGTCGATTGTTATTTGAAAATACAAACCACACAGTTTGACAAATGCAGTTTCGTGATCACCATGGGCGAATGTTATGATTGTCATCATTGTCTTCTTGTGAGATATTATGTTTCTTGTGTGATATGAAGTTTATTCATAAACCAAAAAATACGAAAAAAACCCAGATTTGATAAAGGCACATTTTACATTTTAAATTTAGTTAAAGGACTTTTCTATTTCCCTGACTTCACTCTTCTTGATTTACAATTTATTTTCAACCCTTACATCATAGTTGATTCCAAGAAGAGCGAAATAGTCGTATGGCACAGTTAAGTATTCGGCCAATGCTGCATGTATTGCTAAAACTTTGCTCTAATCCTCTATTCGCTTACGTTAATTATGCACTATATTCTATAAACTGTTTGATGTTAAGAGCCGATGAGATACGTGAGTTGATTTTGTAGTTCTACTTTGCGTCAGCGTCCGTTATTAATTGTCTTTGCTGTTCCATTATCAACAGTGGTGTTGTTACACAATGATGTGATTAACTTTCCATTTGACATACCATGGTGTGGTTCAAATGACTTTGTTTGTCCTTTGTATAGTTCTTTGCTGCACGATAATGCTGTACAATAATGTATCAGTTGTATTGCTTACCAAAAGATTATATTCAAAGATAACAGGATACGCATACATACCGTGTACTAATTAAAATTAAACTATACCAATAAGTTAATAGGAATCTTGAATGGTGGATAATGTTTTCAAATACATATACACTGTATACGGCGGTACACGTCAGCTTGCATACATCTGTTTTACATGGCGGGAGTTGTCGATGAAGCAGAAGACGTCGGTTAACCTTCGGAACACACTGTCATATCTTATACCCATTGTGGCTTTCCAAGAATCACAATGAAAATATATGTTTTGTTTAGCTCTATTTTTTCTCGTTAGATCGATTTTGAGCTAGAACAGCTGTTTCACTCGAATGCCGGTATTTTGTGTTGTTTTATATTATACCCTAACTATTGTTGCTATAGATATTAAACCTCAACCGATAAAACACGTTTTCGGTGATTATAAAGATAAACATATACGTTTCCGGGTAAAAGATGTCATAAAGATCACCTCATCATTCTCAACATATTTAAGCACATTTCTAGAATGAAGTAAAGAAAATGTAAGTATTAAACAGATCTGAAAATAATGGAGAGTTGTCATCAACCTCATAACTCAATGGTATTTTAAAGGATTGTTAGGAACAGATGAGTAGTACGTTTCAATCTAACGTTGTTAATAGATAAGTACCCTGAAATGAACTTCACACTTGGTCCTAATATGATCTTTGGTGATACCATAAAAACCACAAAGCATGAAACGAAAAAAAAAACGAAAAAAAAGCAACAACAAAAAAAAAAAACCGTACATGCATACTATATTAAGCTTACACTACATGTACATCAACATTTACATACATGTATGAAACTACGTTAATTCTGTTGATTTGTTAAATTATTGATCTCAGTAAGTAACTACGATGTCATTAAAGTATAGCATAGGCGTTCATGGCCAGGAACGTACCGGCACACAATCGATATTCAAAATTTGGAAGAGACATGATTGAAGTATGTTCAATTACTTCTGACTTTGTCAAATGAAACATCTTTAAATTAGATATGATTTAGGGAGAAACGTCAATTACTCCTTCCTCACTGATGTTACTTCCACAGGCGATCATCAAGTGCTTCATATATGTCGTAACTACACTCAGCAGTGATGTTGTTAGGTTGTTTTTTATGGTGTTTGGGAAGGAACGCAATGCATTGCTTCATATACCTTTCTTTGTAACTTATATTGCATTATGAAGATAGAGGCTTCATTTCTTGGTCACGCTATATAACGTTTAGGTGCATAAAGTCATATATGTTATCATGTATGTATCATGGATGTTTGTGTATCACCATTCGTAAATCTTAAAGAAGAAATTTTAGTGTCTTTAATTTGATACGTTAACTTGTTTATGGGGTTTGGGAATGAACACAATGCTTTACCTGTCATTCCAGATATGTTCTTTAGGTTTTTTATGTAGATGTTTTGATATGTTTCAGATGAAATATATATCCATTGTTCTATTCCTATATGCGACAGGGGCAAATATTGATCAATCGATTTCCAGAAGGACAACGAAATCAGAAAATCTGGTACTAAATAGCACATTCCTCTCTGCATAATAACGAAGCATTGGTATTTTTTTTTTATATCAATACCCTTTAAATGTTAAATTTGAGAAAACAAGTGAAATTATAACCAAATAATAATTCACATTATTATGTTTATTCAGATATTGATAAACTGTCCATGTACACTGTATTTTTGATTCCTATACCGGATTCAATCGATTTGTAATTATTATTAATGTACTGTGTTTTGAAGAGAACTTTGATACAGGTTTTTGCCTGATGTTCGACTTTTTATGTTTAAACAATAAGATACATGTACATGTATGTTGAAATGAAATAACTACATTGTCAGACCACAGAGTAGTGCACAAATGTCAATGAATCTGCTATCAGTCACTTTGAGACCAATGGCCATCAATCTCGAATAAGACATATTATATTTACTAATGTTTAACTGTAAATGGTAAATTTGAAAATAGGTTGGATAATGTTTATTTACCATTGCAAATATTGCTATAAATTCGTTTCCTAGTTTGCCTGATGCGTATAAAAATTATTTTCCTCTATTAAGACTCCGATGATTTGAGAAGATCATTACAGTTTTGAAATCGTCCAGATAAAGTTACATTCAATCAAAATTACACCCCACGGTTGTCATTATCTCCTTTTAATTGCAAGTTTACAGATGATAATTCAACACTCAAAATCGTCCAAAATTATGCTTTACACACAAAAAACTACAACAAACTATGCGTATCAGGAACATTCGACTGATGTCTGCAACACAAATGCCCTTGCTGCTCAAAAGACAAACCGTGATATATACGTCTATTTTCTTACATCTGAAAATATGATAGGATATTTTCTTTGATGTCTAGATGGCGTTTTCTTGTTTAAATCATGACTTATACCGAATTTGTTGTTAACGAGTCCTCTGTAGGCGTTTGCTTGTCTCGGCTCCTTGTCTTTGCAACAGCTTAAGTAGTATGAAGTCTGTGTCAATGTTTAATGGGACAATTTGATTATATCATCACTCTAAACGACCTGAATAAGGTATATTGACATCCAAACCGGTCACATTATCCTGATAACACTCAAACGAGTCCTTAACGCAAGCTCATTTAAAGCTGAATGCCAAGCAGAGAGCGGAAAGTACCAATTTTATATGTCTGACGTTGTCCTGGGATATAGCCAATATATTTCCTCGCTTGGACAGACACTTGATGCTGAGGCAAAGGATAAGAGTGTACGTCACAGCAATCAATCTGAACATACAATAGTTATTGAAGCGAAGTTATATAATGCCATATGTCTAATGGTGTCTAAACTTGCATTCCAATATCTGTGTGTATAGGTTTGTTATGTGGGTTTCTGATTTCGAAAGCAAGAGAAAGTAGTTAGAAACGCGCACAAACAATCGATATTGAAATTGATCGCTGATCTTCGATGTGTAATTAACATGCAGTCATACTGTCTGATATGCATATAGAAAAAGTTGTTTCAATAAAATGTGTGTAATAGTACACTTAAAGAAATCAACAGATAATCTAGTTGTTTAACATTGATGACTATTCTGCTGGGTGACACAAATCTTATGGAATTGCGTTTCAGATGACAGACGAAGGACTGGAACAGTAAGAGCACGTGGTTAAAGTATAGTTAAGTGAATTTAAGATCACGTTTTTCATGTATGATAATGTATTTGTGTCATAAGCAAGGTTTACTCGAGGTTGCTGTTTATCAAATGCAACCAATTGGCAGAGGTTATGTAAGTCAACTATTCCATCGTTACAGTCAATGTAAGCATTTAGAAATGCTAAAAAGTGAGAAATAGAAAAAGACTGGACTTGTGCATAGCACTAAAGAGTGTTATAATACAACACAAAGCATTCGTGGAAGTTTACAAGTCCTAGGTAACAACGTTTTATATATCAGACCGAAGGTTTACACAGTGAAGGGGATTAGAGGGTACATGATGGACCTTTGTGGTACAGTGAAATTGTATGTAGAAATGGGGATGCAGAATAACAATGAAAACAATTCATTTAACACTAATATTTAATGTAAAGCAAATGTTTTTCAATGCCATGACTCTTGAAAGTGGATATTTTCTTATAATGATGGAAAGTCTTTTCATGTTATGAACAGTATGCGTTCTGGAAGCAATAGTGCTCTTTAAATCTAGCTTTAATGACTCGAGTTCAGACAATGAAATTGACGAGGAACACAGAAATGTCAAATATACTTTGATGTCTTGTATGTGTGGTGTACGCTTACATAATGTTCCATTGGTCATAGTTGCTGTTTTGTGCAATGTAATTACTTAAGAAATAATCAACGATGATTCGTGTATTGTTGAAGGATATACAACGAGGACGAGGATATTTTGCAATTAAATTAATAACGAAGGCCGCAGGCCTGAGCTATTAATCAAAATTGCAAAATATCTAAGTCCGAGTTGTATATCCTACAACAAAACACGAGTCAAAGTTGATTATTTCTATTCTACCATGTACTGTTTAGTTCTGAGATCTACCTCTTTCTAATAGAAAAACGGCAAAGAAACCCCGGGAAAAACTTATTTCTTGAGTATTGCATTATTTTGTTGATAAAATATACATTTCTTTACAGGCACTACAGTACTACAATCAAGAACATCTCTCATATGGCATTGATTTTTTAAAATTTAAAGGGATGGACAAAAAACCGGCCTTTGTAGGATTCGAACTCGCGTCGTGATAAAAAATGAGCAAAGACTAACCCATTAGCCTACTCGGCTACAGTAACCGTGTTCTTTCTTGGTGAATATTAGATACATAGCGTGTGTTATTGGCACGAGCGTGTATTATTGGAAAATAATACATGGTTTTACACCAATCAAAACTGACGTTGCATAGCAAGCATGGTAGAATGTTGCATATTCAGACCTGGCTTGTGTTGAGGTATACATGTCTCGAATTCATACGGCATGTTCATGTAAGATTTGCTTGGATATGCACGTTTCTTAATGGACGTTTAAAGAATTGAGTTTAATGAAGCATGTAAGAAATATTGATTTAAACGAAACTCACCTACTAATCATTAACAAAAACAACGCATGAATGTCCCAAGGTTATCTACGGCAGGGTGCTCAGTTGAACGTACAATGTATATCTATCAGAGCGTGTTTATTTGCAAGTACTCTCTACAGGTTTTATTGAAATGCATACAGTGTATAATAAACAAAGTCCCACACAATCAGTGTTGATTGTTTTCTGAATTCTACAGGGTACATGCAATTCACATATGGCGTGGTTGAGAGTCGCCACGTAAAATGCCAATCTACTTAAACTTTGTGTATGCTGAAGAAACTGCCTATCCACTTAATATGCGTGTGTGAAGAAATAATTACTAGACAACATATTTCCATTTTTGTAGCCGTATAAATAGTTATGTGTGAGTTTCGTGGCATTTATTGCGACAAGCAGCAAATTAAAGTTACATTCTATACTGGTGTATTGCCGATTCTAGATTTATTTGCCATCTGGTATATTTTCCTGTCATGTCGCATGCAACCTACAGAGTTCGATAGTCTTCTGAACTTGTCATGAAAGAACCAAACAATAGATCATTGAAAGTCAAGCGACCTCCGGACACTGCAAGGACATATAAATCGTGACACTTCAAGGTTACTGAGATCGTAACACCATGAAACACCATGAGAACAGTTGGACATCAAAATTGTAGCACGTAGGGTTACTGGCAACATCTAATTTGTATTTTAACATCCACGTCGCAACAAATAAGACTTTAATGTCTAATGATACATGCTAATGCGGTTTTAATCCACTCCCATAGACTAGATGGTAGACATGATAATGAATATCAGAGCCTAAATATCGTGAGTGCCCTCTTGATCCTCTTACAATAACTGTTCTGGATCAGATTCCTACAAGTGTAAGGCCTCAAATCACTTGACCGGTTGTGGAACAAAAGACCATGCTTCCATATCATGCCTGCCTGTTTATCCCATGATAACTAGGTACTACACCCGAAACAAAGCACCTGCCTAATAAAATGTGAATGTAACCATGTGAGTTAATTGCCCAGACATGCCTCTTTGTGAAGGTCAACGGTGTCCGTTATTTGACGTAATGGCCTTCACTACCGTCGGAACGTTTATTAGGTTGTCCATAATATCCGTCGGCTTAATAACGATCACCTGATCTCTTCGATAGAGAAAATTGGTCATGTTTGTGCCATTTTACAAGTACGGCTCGTTTTGAGATGACCCTTATGTCCAGTCTGGACAACCTAATATGTCCAATGAGGTAGTGCACGCCAGATATAATTAATACATTCTTAATGAATCTACATGTATCCCATATCACACGATATTGTAACCTTTATGATAAGTTGATCTTGTTGGTACTTTAAGCGATTGAAAGTAAAGAAAAAATATGTGTAAAAGATTTTCACTTTATTAAGCACAACTTAAGCTTTATGTTGTGTCAAACAAGGTAAGCATACCATATGAAGAGTAGCATATCGAAAAGAGACCAGCGTTGGTTTGTTTCCGGAACTTTGAGACGCGGTAGTAAATCGGGTTAACTTGTAATCATCCTGAAGCAGGTTTCGATTCCTTCCATCTGATTCCTATCCCCTGATTCCTACAAACGTTCTTTAATGATTGATACTAATTTGGACATCAGCCAAAAATATAATTCCCAAGAATTGGTATTTAATGGCAAGCTAGATGTTACGTGTATCTTGTTTGATCGTTTGCCCACAGGTCCATGCATGTTTGTTTCCAGTGATTTCGCAGTATTATTTCAGTTTGTACTTTGAGCGTTTGTTGGGGACTTTGACTGAAGCCATTATGATGCTGTTTATGTAGTGAGATTTGTTTCTTATCATCTAGGAAATCTTAATCGATGTTGTTGGTAAAAAGATCTGTTCTAAATGATACTGGTCTGTAGTGAGTAGGGCTGCATTTATCGTTTTGCTTTTGTAAATGTGGTTAATGTGGTCATGATTAAGTCAGGTGGTAATTATCCTGTTTTAAGAGAAAGGTGAGAGTTTTCTAAAGATGGTTGCTGTGGTGTATCCGAGTTCTTCTATAGAATACAAGTTAACAGGTGCTGTTCCTTTGCTTGATTGATACTTTGAGAATTCATTGAAACAGCAAATGGGTGGGGCAAACATCCCGTTATGTTTATTGTTGATTGCCCTCTTGATGCTGGTTTGTATCCAACTGATGGTCCGACATTCCTTATCAGTAAAAAATGATAATGGTAGAAATTGTTTTGTGTAAGGGGAAACATATTTCATGGCCCCGGTTCCATCAACGTCCCTGATCTTGAGGAATCTCCTTAACTTAAAATCTGCCATATGAAAACATTATTGGATTTTAGAAAAAAAATCTTACGAACTTTTCTTAAAATCAGTGATGCTTTCATATGGAAATGTTACATTAAAGAATTTCTTAACTAGGGATATTGATGAAACCGAGGACATTCAATAGCTATCCTAAGTTGATTATGAACTCCATTGGATCATCATCCATTGGCGATAATTATGTAGCCGGCAAATTATCGAATCTCATAAAATGCCATTATTAATTAACTTTAATGTGAACATATTCCTTAAATAGCAATTAATTCATAATAATCTATATCATTGTATCATCAAAGAGGTAATCCAATTATTTTGAACGTGTGTGTTGGTCTCTGAGTTTCGCTTTCTCCATGTAACACGCACTCTCTTCCTTTCTGTTTTATTTTGTTTTGCATGTTGAGTGACACTGATTTGTATCTTTATACTGCTTTATTTAACACCATCACGTTGGGTAATAGTGACAAGAAACTGCCACCGTCAATCACTTTTGTTAGCTTTTTTTAAAACACGTGTATCGCCGACCACCCTTTATTGTTCCAGCTACATGCGTGCTGTTTTTGTATGATACGGATGTTTGATTAAATCAGACCCCAACACCTCTATCGCCCACTCATTATGAATCACACATCAAACACGTTCTCTCTAAAAGGTGTCGTATACCGTTGTTTGTTTCGTTATTGTAATTCCAGAATTAATGATCTTTGGTATGATTGTGGCTCCCGACCTTGTCCCTTGGAGTTGGATCCCTATTGGCTTTACTCTTCTGATGTTAGGTCAAAATAACGTACCATCAATTAACATAACACAGACGTAGGCATACATGGTGCTTTTATAACTTCAATTACTAAACAATGAATGCAAACCAATGAAAATGTTTCTGGAAAAGTGAAATGGATACACGCTCATATAGTGTTTCGGACGTGATTTATTTTAGTTTCATAAAGCAATAATTGTGAACGCCAGTAATTTTTTTATATTCATTTGAAATCAATGTAGTTTTATTTTATTAATAATATAATTAGTTTTGCGCTAAGCATTTTCTATTTCAATGTGTAATGTTGCGAGAAATGCATTTGCATATTACACAAACGCAAATCGTTATGATTGATTCGCTTATATATATGGAAATTATCTTCACACTAAGTATAGCATGTAAACGATATGGCAGTTTCTGTTTTACGACTTTATAAGAAAGCTCTATGGTTAGTGAATTCTGCATTGTGATAGGCAACACTGTCAAAAGTCCTGCTGTTCACATTGTATGCAATGGTATCTTGTTCACTTTGATACAGGCTGATATTTGGCTTTGTAGTCCACTGAATAGTAAACAGAAAGGGCCGTGTCAATTTGTGCGTGGCACCACTGGTCGCGTAGACATGTTGACGCCATTTTGATACTGAGTTTGCTTTGTGTAAAATCATGACGGTCTATTTTTCTCACTATTACAGTTGTTTTTGTATAAATATTTTGAATATATATTATCATATTTAAGTGTTTTGTATAATCATATGTTTTAAAACGATCATGACCACATAGTTATTTCATAATAGTTTAAACAAACGTATATTGAAGTTACCCACCTTCTTGGATGTAAGCTACGGTTTTTGATCATATCTTTCGTGTCATTTAGTATGTACGTAGGCAAATAGTATTTATGTAATAATTGATTCTAGCATTTTGTCATATGAGAAACGTGGATACTTTATACAGCTGCTGCTTGATCTGTTTATTTGAGAGTTTTAACTAAACGCGATCTCAGATATAAAAAAGTAGAAGTCGACTGTTGCCTGGTGGTGCTGATAAAAGGTTCTATGAGAGGCTGACTAGGAAGTACTTTTGCAAGCATGTCAATCAAGTTGTTTGCTATCCTGCTGCTCTAAGGTGAAAATCGAAGCAACATGGGAATTTCCGGTGACAGGAACACGTGGTGTTTTAACAGCGGTAATGTTAGAAAGGTTTCCAAGTTACTTTGGATTGCCACCGATCTGTTTTGTAATAAAGCCTCTCATGGATTGGGATTGTAACACATGTCACATGGAAATTCTGTTGACTAATCAAACATTTATGTGATCATGAATGCAGTGGAACAGACGACAAACTCGAATAAAATTAATAAGACAAAATAACATTTAACTCTGCAAACTGTGACATAGCTATTGATGTTTAACATAAATACGGTTTAAAATAAAGACTAATGTCGGTGGAATTCCATTGAACAAAATAGAAAGCATCTAAATGTGTAAGTTTAACATAAATCAGTCTGAAATGATAATAAGTTCTTCATCCATGATTTTATGGCATTTGGATCATGACACGATATGCTACAACGCAACAGCTACATCCGATGTTTAAATGTATCGTAAAATGGCGCAATGCCATACAGCGCATGCGTCGACATGATGCCGACGCAATACTATGTGGGCATATTCTGCTTCATCTTCAGAAGAGAGTGATCCGGCAATGGCAGTTCGTTTTCCAGATGTTGCACACACATTTTGAATCCGAACAGCATCTGGCGAATCGGAATTTGGAGTTTTGGATGCATTTCATTCCAACCGGCATACAAACATTGTAGCCATGCCGTCTGAAAAGAGACAAAGATACAACGTTAAATGCATTCTTCAGATAGAGTCAATCCTTAATTTCGAATTTAAAGTTGGTAGAACTAAATGATAACTTTATTTCCCAGATAGTGCTTACATAGTGCATTTAAAATACACCTAAGAATGATTAGCGACATAAAAATAGAACAAAAATGCTTAATGCCGAAGTTACAAACTCAGGTGATTAATTATTCAGTAGACCGCTTAAACATTGGTTGCAAAAGGAATAAAAGGGATATACGCATTTACAAACAAATGATTATCTAGTTGTCATTAAATGCAAACATCAAATATTGAATTTCGGCAAGACAGTCTTAATTTATTGCCCTCTCTCACTTATGACCCCATAGCTCAATAATAATAACATGTATGCTATCTAGCATTGAGCATGAAAACAACCGATTTATTGCACGAAGGAACTGACACAATTGAAGCAAATTGAAAATTTGTTATTGTAAAAATCCTTCAATTGTGACATTTTTGTACTGTACTATCATTTAATTTTGTTGTGTTTATATTCCGCTGTTGTCCCAGTCGAAACTATTTTTCCTGTATCATATTTTGCGCTTCATCAGAATTGAGCAATATGCAGGTAAACATGTCGGAACATTTGTGTGTAGATATACAGGCATATTTAATATATTTACAGATGTCATAATTCACTGTACCAATATCAATTTGGTTTTTATGTTCTAGCCAAATTTAGTAATGGCGAATTACGGGGAAAATGGAGAAGCAATATTATAATGTTACGAGCGTGGTTAACCATACTAAGCCAATGAAATTCTCCAATAACGATTTTATTGGATGGTAATCAGTGTACATATAATGAAACTATTTCACATAATAATTGTTGTCACTTTAAAACCTGATTCATTGCATGCTGATAGTACTTATATATTGTGCAATTAGTAAAACATGACAGCAGACAGCACTGTGAAATCTCCTATTACACTTTTGATTCATGTCAAGAATCATCTTTGAGACAGGTTGTCTACATCTATCATCGACGCCGCCCTGCTTCTCGATATAATTAAACCGTAACCATAGCAATCATTTATCTTAATCAGTTTCACATATAGACTCGTTACTTTTGTGGCGACAGCTAGGGATACAAACTACCTTGTTCTAAATATGGCATCACATACAAAGCCATTTGTGGATGTTTTAGTCAATTATAAATCATGTACTGTAGTGCATGATTTTAATGGGAAAAACTAACAACACACGTTTCGAGAGATGCACGTTAATGAAGGATTAAGGAAGGTTTGTGGTCGACATCCTGACATCATATAGAATCATTCCATGTGTAATAGGAAATCAGACAGGTTCGAGGCTTGTTGATATGCCTATTGGCTCCTCTGTTGCCGCCGTAATTCTCATTATTGTGAATGTGACTTTTAAAACATGCATTTGACCTTAATGTGCATGGCGGGTACAGTCGTCATCGTTGAAGCTGAAGACGCTTACTTTATCCGAACACCTGGGTCAGTATCGATGAAACCCTTCTAGTACTCAAAACTACAATCTGTGCTAAGGTGGAACTAGTTTTCATGATGAATCCGAAATGATTTGTCTTTCGAAACAATTATGGAAAACATTTCAAGTGAGATATCATGCTTTCGAAATTCATTATAATGATTTTTAAATTGCTTTTTCATGATTTAGGCGAGTTTATAAAGAAACTCGGTTTGAGTACGTATTTCACGTTTGATCATGAGAATGGTTTCATTAATACGGGCCTAGGTCTTATTCTCATTGTGCATCAAAATTGTATCTTTGGAAAAATGTATTTTTTTCATATTATGTCCTCGTTGTTTTTCGATTTCTAGTTAGTATTTCAGTTTTGTTTTGATATTATATTCTCTCTTTCCTCTTATTGTGCTAGGTTATATCTTTGAATTAGCGTAAGAGAGGATGTTTATCTCTTGTCTTATTTACTAAACATCTCTTTTTGTAATGCACCTCCGAAGACTGTCTCACTGGGCGCTTGTCCCTTTGCGGAAGGTTCTGTTTTCGGACCATGGCATACCGAAGTAATTGAAGAGGTATTTGATGCCCCCTAATTAACTTCTTGCAATGAATGCGGATGTAAAAGGAAACATATATGTAAGTGGTCCGTTCAAATAACATTATACTGCCAAGGCGCTTTCGACATCGCTTTTCAACGAGATGGCAAATGCGATGGAATTGCTCCTAATCTGGCCTAATTAAAGTAGGCACCGTAATTATGTGGCCTGAATGTGTTAAAGGGACATCAACAAAGTGTGTCTTACCCTACCATTTTTTTGCGTTGATAGCATTGGGGTTTGACCTATCACCCTTAAACAATGTTTTATTCTCTTGATTGCATTATAGTTCTACCAGTAAGGGATGGTGTAGCGAAACTTAATTATATCAAAATTAATTTTCTTGTGGTTGTGTTATCAAAGTGTCGTTGATAGAATTGTCGTCGTACATCACCTATCTTGTTATACTTAATTTAATCTTTGTTTGTTTTTGTTTAACGTCCTATTAACTGACAGGGTCATTTTAGGACGTGGCAGGTTTGTGTGGTGGAGGAAAGCCGGAGTACCCGGAGAAAAAACCGCCGGCCTACGGTCAGTACCTGGCAACTGCCCCACGTAGGTTTCGAACTCGCAATCCAAAGGTGAAGGGCTAGTGATAAAGTTCGAGGCTTGTTGATATGCCTATTGGCTCCTCTGTTGCCGCCGTAATTCTCATTATTGTGAATGTGACTTTTAAAACATGCATTTTACCTTAATTTGCATGGCGGGTACAGTCGTCATCATTGAAGCTGAAGACGCTTACTTTATCGGAACACCTGGGTCAGTATCGATGAAACCCTTCTAGTACTCAAAACTACAATCTGTGCTAAGGTGGAACTAGTTTTCATGATGAATCCGAAATGATTTGTCTTTCGAAACAATTATGGAAAACATTTCAAGTGAGATATCATGCTTTCGAAATTCATTATCATGATTTTTAAATTGCTTTTTCATGATTTAGGCGAGTTTATAAAGAAACTCGGTTTGAGTACGTATTTCACGTTTGATCATGAGAATGGTTTCATTAATACGGGCCTAGGTCTTATTCTCATTGTGCATTAAAATTGTATCTTTGGAAAAATTGAATTTTTTTATATTATGTCCTCGTTGTTTTTCGATTTCTAGTTAGTATTTCAGTTTTGTTTTGATATTATATTCTCTCTTCCCTCTTATTGTGCTAGGTTATATCTTTGAATTAGCGTAAGAGAGGATGTTTATCTCTTGTCTTATTTACTAAACATCTCTTTTTGTAATGCACCTCCGAAGACTGTCTCACTGGGCGCTTGTCCCTTTGCGGAAGGTTCTGTTTTCGGACCATGGCATACCGAAGTAATTGAAGAGGTATTTGATGCCCCCTAATTAACTTCTTGCAATGAATGCGGATGTAAAAGGAAACATATATGTAAGTGGTCCGTTCAAATAACATTATACTGCCAAGGCGCTTTCGACATCGCTTTTCAACGAGATGGCAAATGCGATGGAATTGCTCCTAATCTGGCCTAATTAAAGTAGGCACCGTAATTATGTGGCCTGAATGTGTTAAAGGGACATCAACAAAGTGTGTCTTACCCTACCATTTTTTTGCGTTGATAGCATTGGGGTTTGACCTATCACCCTTAAACAATGTTTTATTCTCTTGATTGCATTATAGTTCTACCAGTAAGGGATGGTGTAGCGAAACTTAATTATATCAAAATTAATTTTCTTGTGGTTGTGTTATCAAAGTGTCGTTGATAGAATTGTCGTCGTACATCACCTATCTTGTTATACTTAATTTAATCTTTGTTTGTTTTTGTTTAACGTCCTATTAACTGACAGGGTCATTTTAGGACGTGGCAGGTTTGTGTGGTGGAGGAAAGCCGGAGTACCCGGAGAAAAAACCGCCGGCCTACGGTCAGTACCTGGCAACTGCCCCACGTAGGTTTCGAACTCGCAATCCAAAGGTGAAGGGCTAGTGATAAAGTGTCAGGACACCTTAACCACTCGGCCACCGCGGCCCCCTTAATTTAATCACCAAGGTACCCAATTACAGTACAAAACAATGAAATACTTTATTTGATTGATTCCAGGTATGCGACCAAATAAACAAGACTAATTTAATACTCAGTGAAACGCCTTCGTATTATGGATTGTAGTTGATATAGCTTCCTAATGAAGGACTTCCTTCAGATATTTGTCAAACATAGCCAGTAATTGGGAAGAAAACAAGCAAATCATGCTCATTTAAAAATGATACATGAAACATATAATCATTATAAAGGTAGTAAAAGTGTGATTTCGAACGGAGTGAACTCGTTATGGGTTCAGCAGTTCCGGACTATTGCTGACATTCATTTATTAAAGTACAGTTTCCACTTCAATTAGATTTTGACGCGTAATCTCGTTCATCCTTTGATTACGTATCCTCCGGGACCAATCCAAGTTGACATAGTACATTGACATTGTTCTCGCTCCCGACTCTTTCTAAATGAAAGTGTTTTCATCTACAAAATATTCCTGAAGCCTATTGCTTCTATCGATTTGTCACCCTGTAAATAACACTATTGTTAAACATTTCAACAATGCCACACACGAATTCGTTTCGAAGCTTTACTCGGTATTCATCCCTACCTTTATTCCTGTTGACCCGGATCTCGAAGCTTTACTCGTTAACCATCCCTTTCTTTGTTCCTATTGACCCGGATCTCGAAGCTTTACTCGTTATTCGTCCCACCTTTGTTCCTGTTGACTCGGATCTCGAAGCTTTACTCGTTAACCGTCCCTACCTTTATTCCTGTTGACCCGGATCTCGAAGCTTTACTCGTTATCCGTCTCTACCTTTATTCCTGTTGACCAGGATCCTCGAAGCTTTACTCGTTAACCGTCCCTACCTTTATTCCTGTTGACCCGGATCTCGAAGCTTTACTCGTTAACCGTCCCTACCTTTATTCCTGTTGACCCGGATCTCGAAGCTTTACTCGTTATCCGTCCCTACCTTTGTTCCTGTTGACCCGGATCTCGAAGCTTTACTCGTTAACCGTCCCTACCTTATTCCTGTTGACCCGGATCTCGAAGCTTTACTCGTTATCCGTCCCTACCTTTGTTCCTGTTGACCCGGATCTCGAAGCTTTACTCGTTATTCGTCCCTACCTTTGTTACTGTTGACTCGGATCTCGAAGCTTTACTCGTTAACCGTCCCTACCTTTATTCCTGTTGACCCGGATCTCGAAGCTTTACTCGTTATTCGTCCCTACCTTTATTCCTGTTGACCCGGATCTCGAAGCTTTACTCGTCAACCATCCCTACCTTTATTCCTGTTGACCCGGATCTCGAAGCTTTACTCGTTAACCGTCCCTACCTTTATTCCTGTTGACCCGGATCTCGAAGCTTTACTAGTTAACCGTCCCTACCTTTATTCCTGTTGACCCGGACAAGTATCGAAGCTATATTGTTTGACCGTCCCTACCTTTATTTCTCATGACCATATTCCAAATACAATGTAAATGGTATTGTAAAATATATCTATATCGCCTCCTTGCGCCTCTCACCTAATTTTTATTTGAAATAGTTTATTATAAGGTTGTTTAATATGAATTATTATAATGGAATATATTAGTTGTCTTTCATTGTCAGCTTATTTCACACATAAGGAAAACGGATATCTTTACCTTATACTATCTATACTAATTTACACCGGAACTGAGTACCATTGTCAGGAAAATTGACTTAAATCCGTATGTAGAACATAAATAAAGCCGATTTAACGATATTCATTATAGCGGATGCAATATCCTACAGCTGCTCCTCGTGCTGTTCTCAAAACGGTCGGAGACTGACTCTCATATTGTCTGAAGTGAGACTTCATCACAATAACCGCTGATGTATGACATTATAGATTGCAAATAAAGCCTCCAAGCGAAATCACTCTAACAAAGATCAAGAGGTACTTGGTAACGAATTATTTAGAAACCGTTTCAATATGTCTGAAAAAACAATTAACTTGATTTCGATTTGAGTATACATATGTACGTTAACGTCCTGATGGAAGCTATACCGACTCTCTATCAGACAATGGATAAATGACGCTCCAGGATTAGGCTATGTTTCTGGAAATTTGTTTTAAACAAACAAATCCTTTTAAATGCTATGACAGCAAAAACAAATATCTATCCAGCAGCATATAAACTACATAATTTAAAACGTCCAAAGATTGTTACGGATAAAGTCAAACTATTCTAATAATTTGTTTAGAAAATACAGCACGTACTGTAGCAATGCTGATAGTCCATCCAATCGATAAACTGGAGATCAAACACTCCAGAACCCATAGTCAACCGATAATGATTTACTTATCTGTTTATAATAAATGAATGGCATATTTTGCTACTTTTACATAAGCCAAGGAAGTTTATTATATGACTCCAGTATTTACTCAACGCTGATTGGTTTAAAAAACCCACACAGTTCAACATAAGACGCGATATTCACCTGCAATAACGAAAGTCTGCACGAGAGGTTGATATTGAAATAAAAAAAAACCGCTGTGAGCCTCGCAGGTTAATAACTGAATCCAAAACACCTGCTGTGGAACATTGACCAAGCAGACGCCAGTAAAAATTTACTCTGTAGAGTGTAAACACGACAGACGACAGAGACGCCTCACCTAATGTTATCGTAAACAAGACACGATATGGAAGTATTACTAAGGAGGAAGTTGCTTAATTATTAAATGAAAATGATGCAAAGAACATAAGAAGGACTAAAGAAACATCGGTATCTGAAAATACCGGTCAATTGCTCCACTTGTTTCAAACGCGCAACGATTTGAAGGGCTAATGGTCGGATGTCGGAACACCTTAATGTCGACCCCTTTCACCGTCTTTCTTTGACATTAAAATGCATTAAAACAAGTAAAATATCATATAATAAACAGTTATCAATTTTTTTTTCAGGTGAATACGAGGATTTATCAAATTTCGAAAGAGATATTTCCCTCGGCCTGCGGCCTCAGGATAATATCACTTTCTCAGTTTGATAAATCCTCGTATTCACCTGAAAAAAGGTCGATAATTGTATGATATTAGGTACTCAATGATAGCTGTGAACATATACAGTTTATCTATTGCTGCAGTTCCGAAATGGTTTTTAAAGATATAAAGGTTATTACGAAAACGCAACTTGAAATAAAAAAAATAGATAAATACAAATTAACGTATAGTAACGAATGTTTTTTCCATCGCTTTTGCTTATAATCAACTTTTACCTGTTTGATAAAGATGACAGAAAAAGTTACACATTGCAGCATTTCGGCGATATTAAAAATATTTCATTAAGCAACAGTTCTACATCACCAGAGAAACGTCGAGCGAGAAAACAAGTCCGATGTGTTAGGAAAAAGGGGACACAGACTTTGATGGATACAACATTGTCGTATCAGAAAATGTGCTCCATCACAGCTATTAACCTGTTATCTACAGTAGCTTGTAACGGTGATGTTTTGGATGTAAAATCGAACTACAATGTAGTCTGGGAATCAGTAGCATGATATGTGACGTCGTGTTCTTATGTCGGTGCGTACACTTGACAACAAAACGGCCTCTTTTAAATGTGTTCCTCAGAGTTTATTGATTTTTCTGACTACTTTATTACAAATTCAATGTATATTAAAGTGGAGCAAAATAACTACTAGATATGTGTCCGTACGCTTCGAATTCTAATGCAGTAAAAATAAAGTAACGTTAGATAGCAAATATATTTAATATAATCACAAGTGATATAACAATGAAATTTATGGATTTTCTCATTGATTATTCAGTGGTTGTTGTGAGAACAATTTTCTCATCGTGAGCTCGTGGATGAGATCGAGGGGCCACCACGTGACACGATGAGAAAATTGTTCTCATGACAACCACTGAAAAAATTGTGTGATTGTTTTTTATCATCTATTTAGTACTCACTATTTATTTTTTTGAACGAAAGTCAATTTAAAATTGTAAACAATAACATTGTCGACTGTTTCAACAACAACAAAACATATGTTAATGTGTCTACACCTTTAAATGTCAAGGCTACATTCTAATGTCGGCGGAGTAGTATGTAGTGTTCAATGATGTAATAAAACAAAGACAGAATATATACAATGCCAACTTACTTTGAATAATCATATCTATGACTGAAATTATGTTTCTGTTTCCAAATGATGCACTTTTAATTGACAAATTTAAGAAATCTGAACGGACTATTTTTTGGGCGCAGTAGTGCAACTCAGTGTGTGTTTTACGGCTCACAGCTGATAATATGGAAATGTCAGCTAGTAACTTACAAAGAGAAAATGGCATTTTTCTATTTCAATTTTATATATCTATACGTCAGATGATTCCATCAACTATAATCTAGTCACTGTCACTGTCAATCACACATATTTGTCTTTTCCTCGGTAGAAACTTCACAGCACGTGCAGTTTCCCACCAGAAGTTTTTCTTAAGTTCTTCTCATGTTGTTCACAGGTCGTTCTCAAATTACGAGTGATGATATAACATTAGGATATAAGATTCTTATATCAACACTAGTGAGCATATAACATTAGGGTATAAGATTCTTATATAATCACTTGTGATCATATAAACAACACTGATATAGAGTTGATATTTTTCAGATACTTAACTAGTAAAAATGTAACTACACGAATGCGTTTAGCTGGTATGCTTGATAACATCCGTCGCCAAGACTGTAGTTATGAATGTACTGAATAGGACAGAATATAAGTTATATATTCTATACATTACACTAGCATCAATTTTTTTTTTAACAAATTGCATATCTAGAATTCGACATTTTTAGATGATGTCATCCTTCTGGCGACTTTATACCGATACCACTCCAGAGAATTGTCCTCGTAAGACACTAGAAGTATGACGTCTCGTACACTTTTGGGAGACATTTATTTAACAGAACATTACAGGACTGGTTATTAGACATGGATAAGTAGTTTTCATTTTTTACACCTTGCTGAAAATACGCGTGCTTTGAAAAAAAAGCTTACAAAGTAATTGCATCAGCTGCTAACCAGAGAGGGAAACATGCTGCTAGCATTAGAGGTGAACATGCTGCTAACATGCGTGGGGAATTGCTGTTAGCATTAGAGGGGAACATGCTGCTAGCATTAGAGGGAAACATGCTGCTAGCATTAGAGGGAAACATGCTGCTAGCATTAGAGGGAAACATGCTGCTAGCATTAGAGGTAAACATGCTGCTAACATGAGAGGGGAAATGCTGTTAGTATTAGAGGGGAACATGCTGCTAGCATTAGAGGGAAACATGCTGCTAACATGAGAGGGGAACATGCTGCTAACATTAGAGGGGAACATGCTACTAACATTAGAGGGGAACATGCTATTAACATTAGAGGTGAACATGCTGCTAGCATTAGAGGGGAACATGCTGCTAATATGAGAGGGGAACATGTTGCTAACATGAAAAGGGAATATCAATTAATAGTAGGGAACCTACTGTTAAAGTGACATGTGAATATTTGAAAAGAAGACACGTAAATAAGATTCTTATAATGGAGACATATGCTCAAATACCAAACTATATGACCTATCTCTTTTCTAAACCAATTCTTATTAGTTTTGTGGAAAGGATGGTATATACTGTTCAAATCGACAAAGTCAATAGCATCCGGTAACGTCAAAATACATGTAATCTAGAAACATACCAAGTTTGTTCGTCACTTAGCGTTTAGTGCATTTATTTGAACACATTGATATTTTAGATATAATACTTTACTGATACAACACTGATGATTCCACAAAGCATGGATTTCTTCTTGAACCTTGACAACAGATTGTGCTAGGATAACATTTTACGAAATAAATCAACAATTTTTTTTGACAATAGAGTACGCCACACACAATGGTTTTCTTAGAACCCCCCCCCCCCCCCCCCCCCCCCCCCTAATCAAAAGTGAAAGCTACATTAATGCAAATGGAAACAAAGGAGTGGAAGTGCGCCTTGAGACTTAAGTGTGTTTTTGTAAAGTGAGGTATTGTGGAAGTGCGCCTTAAAGGCCAAAGTGATCATTTGTAAAGTGAGGTACTATGGAAGTGCGCCATGGGAACTTATTCATCATTTTGTAAAATAATGTTATCTTGAATTCTAAAGTGATCAGTTTGTAAAGTGAGGTATTCTGCAAGGCGCCTTAAGACCAATGTGGTCATTTTGTAAAGTGAGGTACTCTGGAAGTGCGCCATGGGAACTTATTCATCATTTTGTAAAATAATGTAATCTGTCAATGCGCCTTGAGTCCAAAGTGATCATTTTGTAAAGTGAGGAACTCTGGAAGGGCGCTTTGAGAACTTGATAATTTTGTAAAGTGAGGTTCTCTTGAAGTGCGCCTGAGGTATTGTCTTACAAAAATGTAATAACAGTTTTATCTGCGACAAATTTGTTCATTCGAATCGAAACAGTACGCATTCATTTTTCCAATCTAACTTGCCAATGTGTTTCCAATATTTTACCATTGTTTCTGGGAGGACAACATACCAAAGCAATTACCAACTGTCCACCCATTAAGACTGGATCAAGGAAAATGACGTGATATTCTTAATACCACTAATCATAGGCTTTACAACATTTAAGAATAATCTAAGCCTATATAATTTTATACATGAGAATGTTAACATTCTCGTTGTCGTGGAATGGTAATTATCATGAACATAGAAATCCAAACCGCTGTTTAATACTGTCTGCTCTTTCAGCTTAGTGTTCAAATGTCTTCCCCAAAAGCCAATGATTCCCCTTCAATTTCTGACACACAAACTATGATTTGGACCTACAGATTGTAGCCTGTGATAAAATATACAAATCTACAGCCGATCCCTAACTCAATTACATAGAGGTCGAGTAAACAAGCATCTCCCTCATCGATATCTTATTAGGAGTAATTTACTCAGGAATATATATAAGGTAGACACACGCAACATGTGGGAGACAAGATGGAGCAATTATAAGGTATTGTCAAGCCTACGTAGTCAGTCGTATCTTATATATTAAATTTCTGTCGGTTGTATGTAGTACTTTTAGCCGCTGTCGGTCTCATGCCCTACGTTAAGTCGCTGTCGGTCTCATGCCCTACGTTAAGTCGCTGTCAGTAAGGCTCTTGTCATTCTTGTTGTCACTTTGTCTAATATTTCACTATTATTTGCGGTCATGCGTTTGTATTCTTTACAGTTGCTGTCAAGCGGATGTCTTTCTGTGACTTGCAGTCCTATGTCCTACTTTTAGTTGCTGTTAGCCTAATGTCCTAGATTAGGACGCTGCCAGAATATTATCCTATTTTAATTGCTTTCAGTCTAATGTCCTAGTTTAGGACGCTGCCAGATTAATGTCCTACTTTAGACTTATGTCTAATACCCTGTCTTTTGTATATTCTAATATTTTTAGCTATTCGTATATTATAGTATTTGTCGTTGGCATGGTCATTTCCGTATGTTTTTTGTCCTATTTTTAGTCACTGTCAAACATATGTCCTATTAAGTCATACAAGGTCGTACAGCCTGCATATTTCCTTATAAATGTAAATGCAAACTTTATCTATATTACAACAATGGGAAAAGAAGTTATAATGACTTATCTTAATCACCTTTGTTGGCCCGGATTGAAGCGCGCGAGACTCCGAGAGGTCTTACTGTGAAAGGAGACCGGAGTATCCGGGGAAAGCCGACGTGGTTGGACAGGTGTCACCTTACCTTCTCTAGTCCGTTCGGGGAATTGAACCCCGCTGACGTCATATGACACTTTCCCCTGGTTTATTATGATTGCTCAAGATGTTTAGGACAACAGCAATTTATAATGGTGTAGGCTATTGCACTTTTGCTATGACTTTCGATTTTTAATACAAGACATCCAAACATACTCCACTCCAGTAATCATCTACCTAAAATAATGTATTGATTACCTAAGGTTTTCCAACTAATTTTATATGGTTTTTGAATCCCCTAAATTAGTGCAGAATTGTATAACATAAAACGCATTACACGCATTTAAGTATCACCTATTTATACGATTGGCGACGAAGTACATATTATAATCAACGCATATGATCAATTAAAACCAATTATAAGTATCCCATATCACATTATATCACATTTCCATACTACTAACGTGATGGGAGCGATGTAAAATGCACTGAATCAACAGCCATACTGATAAAAATGTATAGCCTGAGTAAACCACTTTAGGGAATTATTTAACGGTAAATACTGATAAACAAACAGTGATATACGAGCTGATAGAGTTCGTATTATATCTGATGAGGAACGTACATATAACATTAAATATATGGTGTAATGAGCAGCTAGCCTTGATATTCTTATATCGGTTCGTCAGTGTAATTCTCTCTAACCTCTGTACTTTCAATGTCTCTTCTTCTTTTATTACAAGAAATTAAAAAAAAAACATTGTTTGGTGATCTCATCCTTACTTTGCGAATTGTGTTGCTTGTGGAAACAATCTGGATAAATTAAAATAACTATTATTTTGCTATTCCCTTGTATAATTCTTGGAATTGCTTGCTATGAAAAAGTTGCTGGATCATGGTATGTTGATAGCAAAAATATATAAGTTTCTCCACAAATTCCACCACCTTGATTTTGCTCTGGGTCTCTTCTAAAATATCATGTAAATGCCAAGATGAATCTAAATCTACTTGCAGTCCGATAGGGCGTTTACCTTCATAATTTACCAACAGAGCATTGGATATAATTCTACTTATTTTTGGCGCAAATATGGAAATAACATGTAATTCAGAAATAAGTAAAATAAACATTTGTTTTGTCTCGGATACGGAAACATAGATGAGAAGAAATTCTGCCGTTTTGTAACTGATAGAAAACAAATATTTATAGTATTATAACATGATTGAGTTGTTTACTCAAGCGTTTAATCCCTAAAGACGGATGCCACGCTGGTACAAACTAATGTCTGAATTCCATACAGGTCACATCGAGTTTACCGAATGATTGACAATGTCATTGAGGCGATAGAATAAACATTCAATTGTTTTCTCTACTACACAAGTAATATAGTTGATATTTTGAAGGTTACACAACAACCTCTATCTTCCTTTCTTACAATATTGTTTTATCTAAATTCATTGAAAACATAGTTTCGCTGTCTTAAAATGGTCAGATATTGACATCAAGGTAAATACTAATCATCATCACACTGATCTGATTAGCGTTATATCTTCAAGCTTTTTATCGGACAATATCAGGACGGTATTGAAGGTAGGAACCAGTTTCTGCTTATTTGATTTAAGGCCACGTATTTAATACCATCAGATGTAATGAAGATCTTCGGACAACTTTATCAGTCATTGACATAACGGACATGAACAGTTGTCATCAATGCTAATGGTTACATTACGGTACGTTGTCCATTTAGCTATTGCGTAGGATTGTTTAAGAAAAAAGCGTCATAAGAATGGCACTTAAGAATGTGATACTTATACCTGAACGTATTCTAGAAGTTATATTCGCGCCGTTATAATATAAAAATGTTACCAAAAGACAATAATGTTGACGCACAATATTATTAACATGACAATAGTACAGAAGGATACACTATAGTGCATATTTCACTTGTGTTTCGTGCATGTTTTGCCACACTCAGGACGTGTATTATCTATATTTGTTAGGTTACTGAATGTGTTTCTTCTTAATTGTAAAGCTATATAGAACAATAACTGTCAGAGAAGGCATGTTTTCCTATCCCACGCTGATATCCGCTATTTCGTTGGATAGGAATCGATTAGCTCACACCTTAGTGTAACGAGGAAGCCTACGCACCCTGATATAGACAATGCCATGACGTCAGGAAAGCTATCGATCAGATGCGAAAAATACAACTTGCCACTGACGGAAGGTAATGGATTTTGATAAAATATCATGATGTCAAACTAATAGGTATTTGCAAAAAAATATCGAAAAAGGCATTAAGGAATTGTTACAGGGGGTTGAGATGTATCTTCGACTCTCTGTTTGTGAGAGGTTGCTTTAATGTCACATTGCATTCCTTAATACCTGAAAATGCCAACAGTTTACAGCAGCATCGCAAAGCCATGATCTACATCTTAAAAAAACACTCCTGTGTTCACATGACCTGAAGGTGACATATTGTAATATCCTGCTCCTTGGCTCTGATATAAAAGTTCTTACCATATACAATATTCCTGGCTCATCCGTTTTTCTTTAAAGTACCAACGAACTTAATCATGTTGTTTCCATCGAACCCTAAGTGGCTCACTCATGATCTGAATGTAATGAGTACGTATCGTGGGACATCTACATATGTAGCTACCTATACTAACTGGTCAATAACGTTCATTCTGAAACATTTATTTCTTTATTTGTTTTCATAATTGCTTAATTTGTTGGAATGTATCCGTATCCAATATGTATAATATCATGTTTCTAATGTAATAGATTTACCCAAGAGTACTCCTATAGCAATGTGTGGGACATTATGTAATGCGATGACTTTGATATACAAGTACGATTGCTGTGTACCCTTACTGCATTGCTAAGTTTTAGTAATGTAACATGAAAGTATAATGTAATTAATTTTCAAAGTGTTACAAGATATTATCTGTGAGGAGGCGATCACCGTTCGGAATACATAGTGTTACATGCCTAGGCGCGTAAAAATAACCCATCGACCTAACTCGTCCCATCCATCCAAAGAGCCGAATTTAGTAATACTAGCTAAAGCGGCTTAAGCGGGGTATGGACAAACCCATTAAACCAACTCGTCCCATCCAAGGCAATTACCGTACCGAATTATACACAGTAACAATATATAACCTAAAGCGGGGTATGGACAAACCCATTAAACCAACTCGTCCCATCCCAGGCAATTACCGTACCGAATTATACACAGTAACAATATATAACCTAAAGCGGGGTATGGACAAACCCATTAACTCGAATACAGTTCATAGGAGAAAATCACCGTTGCGAATGCATACTATATAAAAAAAACTAGCACACAGAATGATCAAACCTACATCCTGGACCCAGGGGACGACTTTATCAAACCTAAGGCTGAAAATGACCCCACCTACACCTTGTGCCCAGGGGACGGTTATATAAAACCTAAGGCAGTAAAACAAGTCAATTTACTTTGAGATAATGAATATTGTTTTGTTGCTGTGATTAAATACAAATGCAAACACAGGATAGCTGTGTTAATTATTTGAAAATGTTTGCTTACACTGGTATGCTTGAGATGTTCATTATACCAACGAATAGCCAAGAGGCTAGATCGGAATAAAACACAACGCCCGCGGGCAACGCAATGATTAAAAACCTTGCTTATATAGTGTTTAGGGCATTATCATTGTTTTTACAGTATAATCTATACCTCAAAAAACTACATCATTTACCTCTTTAACAAATTACGCTTTGTGTGGCAAACAGAAAGTATTTCTATTTCTTTGGAAATATTTCGAGAGTTGTTTTACCGGGTTTCAGTTATTCCGTTATCTTACTCCTTAATGATATTTTGTTACACATATTCCAACTTTTACATCCTAATGTATTGAAATCCGTGTAAGTTGGGTGTTAAATAGTAATCCTTGCAGGGACTGTATGAATAGATGCTTAAAAAAAAAGAAGTAAACGTGTGCTTGAGTTTGATACTATATACGACCAACTTTTATCTCTTATTACCTTTTATCAAAATACAAATATAGTTCTAATCTACGCAATGTACTTGTTAATATACAATATCATTGCGTTTTCATACACTTTCATCTCTGACAGAAACAACAACAGCTATTTTTGTCGACATACATGATCAAGCGCCACAGAGAATACCTACAAAAAACCAAGGATCATTACAAACAAAAACTCATATAAACAGGCAATGAGACACTTTACACGTACAAGGAGTAAACGGGAGGGTAAGTCTTTTCTGCTGCATCGACGAAACTAGCCATAACAATTTAAAAATAAGAACTAGGATGGTCACAACAGAACAATAAGGCATACCAACAGCTGTCGAACATGTCAGACTTTAGAGAACTCAAGGATGTTAAACTTTCCCAAATTAAAAGCTGGTTTAAATGATAAAATCTATAACTGTAACAGTATATACCAGGTACAGCTGATCAACATCTTAGCTGCTTGATGGCATGGTTTTGTTAATAAATAATTATGAATGGTAGACGACTTTAATTTATATTGGACTAGTTTTACTTGTCCAGATTCCTTTCTTGATTTCTACACGTCTAGTCCCTAACATCTCTGACGGGTCCATGAGATATTCAGTATTTGATAGATACGGTGACATAACGACATTCGTATTAAATATACTATTGTTTTGTTTCCTTTATATATCCAATCATTCATGCTACAGCTGTGATACTTATATAATGGTAAAGCTAAAACTGTGGATACCAGCCATATAAAACAACTTACTTATGACTTTGTTGTCCTGATGGATGTGTCTGGCTAAACAACAATTGGAGTTTAAATCGCTGGAGAATTAAACCACTGAGTGTTAAAATGATGCCTGGTGAGCGAGAACGATTTAATTGATTGCGACAAATTTCTTTTCTGGTTGTTAATCATCATTTACAAACAGGAATGTAAGTTTAACCATCGGGGATCGAGAACAGAGAACTACGACACTGCATAAACACATGTCTTTTTATTTATATAAAATGCAAGGTTTGCTTCCGTTAGAAAAATCTAAATGGCCACTATAATATCTACAAAAGCTGCATTGAGGAGCATCGCCATCAATCACATCTAATACATCATTGTCTTATGTGTATAAAATAGCAATTGCCCCCACTGACTTTCACGAGAAGAAGGCTCAATCTCCCATTTGTTATTTTTCGTCAAGAAAATGACACTAACATTGATATGATTTTAACAGTTTATATTTCAATAATTATCACATTGATCAAAAATGAATGGAAATTATATACTGAACCAACTTTTGAAATGCATCTGAGGATAGCCTAAATCGAAAGTACAGAAAGGCGAAATCAAATGCATTTAAGTGTTGACCACAGTAGGACAAAAAATAAGTTAGAAAGAAAAGAATGTTCAGTTTAATTTATTTAGCTTCTTGGATTAAGGAAAGTATCTACATTTAGAATCTGTATACATGAAAACATATAATCCTAAATAAAACATATATTCATGCAAGTTATCTGTACAATTCATATCGAGATTTCAACACGCAGTTCGCAGAAACATCTATTTAATTGATATCTATATCCTATGTTAATGCATACATTTGTAGATATTTAAATTTGATTTAATTGAACTTTTTTTTATAACGTGACAACCTTATCACATTTCCTACGTTCAATATGCCAATCACTTGACGTGTTGTAAGTGTTGTTTCACATCCGAGATTTATGGTTGTACATCCCTATTGTATGATTCAATACTTTAGACTACCTTACCTCATCTAGCAGATATAAGAATTGAAATATCAAAATGACAAAAGTGCTTTGTGAACCGATTGTATGATTCAATATTGTATACTACCTTACCCAATCTATTGAATATAAGATAAAAAATATTAAAATGACAAAAGTGCTTTGTGAACCGATTTATGATTCAATATTGTATACTACCTTACCCAATCTATTGAATATAAGACAAGAAATATCAAAATGACAAAAGTGCTTTGTGAACCGATTTATGATTCAATATTGTATACTACCTTACCCAATCTATTGAATATAAGAAAAGAAATATCTAAATGTCAAAAGTGCTTTGTGAATCGTATTATATTCCCCAGCTGGACATTGGTGTGGTGTATTGCGTTTAACACGAATTTATCTATATCTCATCTATCGGACTAGCCGTTATTACCTCGGACACCTGTAAATCACAATATACTAAACGTTTCTGTCTGCTCGTCAATATCACAGAAATCCTGTAATCTGAACGCTCCCAGATGTTCCACTGGACCATGGGGATTATTACAGACGTCTGAAAGACATACACAACAGTTCACTCAAGATAAAGCTTTAGCTGTTTTGCATATCGCTTAAAAGAGCTGTTTTTGTCTCAGATTTAACCTTCGAAACGAGTTAGCTTGATACCATATTTAAATATCCTGTGAGGAACAATATAAGATTTTGTATTGCCTTTTCATGCCACACTCTTAAATGTACAAAATTCCGTCTATATAAGTGTTACTATCTAAGTAAAGCCATGAAGTTTATGTATAGAAAATGAAATGGGAAAAAAATTGTATTGATTGCAATCACCTACAAACGTTATGAATAGCGTTGTTTTAATATTGCTATAGTGACACCAACTTCAAAATATTTCGACGAAGAATGTTTGTAAGCCTAGGATTCTACGTAGATGTCTAAGATTATCAATACCGGCCCCCAGCCATCTCAAGGGTTTGTCTGCTCTGATGTAGTGAACTCACTAGATCACTTATTGTTGTGATGCTCCATGCTATAGGCGGCTTACAAAAGCTATCTTTCAGGCCGTTTATTCAGTGATAATCAAGTTTTCGTTTCACGACTTGCTTATATTCTAATGTTATACATACTCTTTGTATAAAGAAATCTAAACATTATTGCAGAGTCTTCTAAGATAATGGGAAGACTTATTGTCGGTAGATAACAATAGTAATTACCGCGTAAAAAGCAATACCTTAGCCCATAGCTAACATCTATAGAACAACGATCGATATTCCCCACGGAACTCTGTCTATGAAAATATTTGTTAAAAAGGAACAAAACATCTAGAGGTAGAATGTGTTCGCATTCGAAAAGCTAAGATTTTCGAAATCTGAAAAGTGGAATGCGGAAATAGACATTCCTTGCCAGCGGGAGACATTTGAATCAGAATGTATATTTCCAATAATTAATGAGATCTCAATATGATAGCATACATACATGCATGTACTTTAAGGTGAAAAATAACTGCTTTATAATTCAGAATGTATGATCACAAAGACCGAACGAATTAGTAATAATCATATAACTTCGGGAAATGTAGTACATTTCCAGTCGGAAATGCTTCCGGTCTTCTTTCCTCACTGTTAGAGTGAACATTAAACAATGGATCATACATGTAGCTGATTCATATTAATATAATATCTGAAGGTCATAAAAGCTCCATCGGGCGTCTACAGAAAACTGTTGTTCTAAAGGTATTTGTTTTAATTCACCATTCATAAATAAAAGCACACCCTCCCTTGGAATTATCATATGCAGTATTATGTCTTTATATGAATGTCTAAAGCGCATGTGTTAAGATGTTCAAAAGATCAGCAAAATACCCTACGTGGTATCCTTGAATTTGAAAACAGAACTGCAATAAAATATTCTCTAAAATCCTAATCAGTTTTAAAAATGTATCAACGGGAAAAAACATTCGAATATTTCAATGAATATCATTTGATGTGTTTCACTATTGAATATTAAACGAAAACGTTGAAGAATGCCAGTTAAACGTGACACATCCCGATCTGTTTAGTCAGGTGTAATTACATAGTCTAAACTATATTACGAAAACAGAAATGCGTTAAACACACTAAACACGTCATATACCTTTGAGAAAATACGTTATTGATATGATTTGCATTTCATAAAGTATTTCTATTATAGTCGGGGCATGCAGCAGACCAAACTGAAATATGACAACAGGAAATATACAAAAAACAATATCCGCCATGTTGATTTGAATGTCACGTGCTCTCGGTGGTTGATTTGTCCTACTATTGGCTCTCGCGAGACAAAAGAATCACCGCTTTCACGAGACACTCTTCGGGGTTTCCAAAACTAAAGAGTTATAGACACTGCGATACACAAACGTTACAACTATTGAGTGTAGCCATTTCATGATATAGTGCGAATTTTGAAGAAATAACAGAGGTGGGAACTAAATATACTTAAGTACGAAACAATCATGCTTTGAAAATAACATTACATATATTATCAAAGGAGAAAACGTGATTAACATACACCAAGAGTAAGTATGTCTGGACTATATACACAATGTAACGCTTCGCATAACTATCTATAAATAGATATGAAATGTATACAAACAGTGTAATCTTAAACAAATCTAACTTCAGCTTAATAGCAATATATAAAGAAGATATAAATGAAACATAAGCACCAAAACCGTAACGTTAAGACTACACCAACAAAAGATAGATATCAATGGATACCCTTCAAAATACAAGGACAAGATAATAAAGAAAGTAAGAAATCGTTCTTTATTGACGAAACCTATTATGGAAATCTATCTATTGACGATCCTCTCTATCGAAATATATGTATTGACGACTTCCTCTATGGGAATCCATGTATTGACGACTACCTTTATGGAAAAAACATGTATTGACGACTTCCTCTATGGGAATCCATCTATTGACGACTCCTTTCATGATTATCCATTTATTGACGACTTCCTCTACGGAAATCCATGTAGTGACGATTCCCTCCGTGATCATCAATGTATTGACGACTCCCCATTCAATGGAAATATATCTTAAGACGACCCTCTATGGAAATATATATATTGACGACTCCGTCTATGATAATCCATGTATCGACGACTCCGTCTATGATAATCCATGTATTGACGACTTCCTGTAAGGAAATATATTTATTGACGATTTCTCTGAAAAGCAATCTACTCCCTGAATAATCCATGTATTGAAGACTTCCTCTATGATAATCCATCTGTTGACGACTCTCTATGGAAATTCATCTTTTGACGATTCCCTCTATTGAAATTCATTTATAGACGACTCTCTCTATAGAAATCCATGTATTACTTCTCCCTTTATAACAATTCATCTATTGACGACACTCTTTATTGACATCTATCTATTGACGACTGCTTCTATGGAGTTCCATGTATTGCCGACTCCCTCCCTTGAAATTGATATATTGGCGACTTTTCCACTCAATGCCAATCTATATAAAGACGACTCCCTCTACGGAAATCCATTTATTGACGACTCCCTCTATAGAAATCCATGTATTGACGATTCGGTCTAGGGAAATCCATGCATTGTGACATCCTCAGAATAGGAACGGCCGTGTGGCACCTGAACCACCATGTATATTTACTAGAATCGAGGACGCCAAATGTCATATCTCACGAGGAAATGGGACAGTAGATGTACCTGACTAATAATTATTTCCTGTAATGTAATTCTATTTTATTTTAAATCGTATCTCTCATGAATACACATCAATTTAAAGTACCACAGAAATGCCAAATTCTGCAAAAAAATATGGATCGATGCTGAGCCCTTTTTTTCATTTAGAATCTCAATGCAATATTTTATTTATTTCTTATAAATGGTGCGAGGCAAATCGACAAACTCCACCCTATAATATGGCACCGGCAAATCTGAGCCGCGTTTCCTATCACTTCTGTATTAAAAGTTGCAAACACAATACATGGGTAAAATAAACTCACTAACTAAATATGTATTTTTCAATGATGCTAAAACTAACACCTAAATGCAGGACATTAAGCTATTCTTATATCATGAAAAATAGCGGTTAAGTACACTTCAAAGATATAATATCCATCAAAAGAAAAAATTACTCCTAGTAAAATCTGGCCTCCCATCTTTAATTTTACCTGTGATAATGATCAAAATTATTGTCTCTGTTAAAATTAAAAATGAGTTGCACGGAAATAGATATATTTACATTTTCTTTATCAACTTATAGTTATCAAGGTTCTTATGTGGATTGCATAACCATTCGTGACCAATAATATCAGAAACATAAATCGATAATCTTATCCTTGGACAGTTTCAATATGGATCCGAGCATTTATTGAATGTGCCCTTTGATAACACTCTCAAAACGATTTTATACTCACTGGAATTTCTTTTGCAAATGCGGGATTGTTGTGGAACTACCCACATACAGCTGGGGAATGAATTTAAGTTCAATGTAATTTGTTCTATTTCTAACTTAATATTCTTTAAAAGTCACACATCAGACTAACATGTGGGTATCTAAAATGGCAGAGTTGATTACTTAAACGCGTGTATATAGAAAGTGTTGTCATGGTTATAGTAAGAATGAACAGACTACGGGATAACATCATTTGTAAGGAATCACATATTGGTTCCGGTCAATAGTTCTGCTTTGATTTGAGGGACAGCAACCAATGAACCTCAATATATCCTTCCAGACCAATAAAACCTTATGCTCTGCCTAGCATTGTCAGATGCTTTCTAACACCCCCTCAAAAGCCCTGTACCTTCGAGTATACGTCTTAATGTAACAGACAACAGTGCTCAGTAACAGTTGTCTGATAATGTCTGGTGATACACTCACATATTGTGAAGGTGGTTTAGCGTCCTCATACGGCCAGGGTCATATCAACAATGGCCACTCGGAAGAGAGCATAAAAAATGACTGGAAAGAAAGAGTTCGCCGAAAAAAAAATAAAAATGCAAAGACCAAGCTGTCAGTATAGGATCAGTATGTCAATTTTCGGTATATTCAAAGTGGTTTGTGTATCATACATAAAAGAAATCGCAAATTCTTCAGGAGCGTCATATTTGTCAAGTATTTGTAACAAGTCATTTTTTAACTAGAATAATGTTTCAAATTAAATTGGGATGTAGTGTGTCTAGAACTTCATAATATAATATAAAAGTCTGTTTCTCCAATCAATGTCTCCTAAATAAAAGACGTTATAGGTCATAAAGGTTATTCGATGTCAAAAAAAAAAAAAAAAATAAATGTTAATGACCAAGTCAAATATATTTAATCAAGACGACGCCAATAAGACATACTTACCTGATTGCACTGATAAATGTTTATGAGTTTGATAAGTGATATGTCGGCTATATGTCGGTTACTAAATTTGTTTAATCATATAGGAATAAAAAAAAAAGCTGACAATGATGTGCGTATCAAGTTTACAGCGTACCAGTCAAGATTGAAGAGTACAAGCTCATGTGATAATGTCGGACAACAATCCTGTAGATATAGGATGACTGGATATAGCGTCGTTCTCAGATTATAATCAAAGGAATTTCTGTCAGATTTTATAAAAGTGCTGTATTTCTTATCTATTTGTTGACCAGACATTCATCGTTTTAACGTTGTAAATATATCACTCCAATCGACCTCTTTTTAAGATTAAAACCAGATCAATATGGATGTTCTCGGAGAAAAAAAATATACAATTAAATAAATATTGATTAAAAATGATTCAAGTGGATGATTATTTTTTTGATTTCCAATTCTTTAGAAAAAAGATATATAATTTTATCAGAATGTAAAAAACACATTAAATATATCAACACGATACCAGAGTTGGCGGTAATTTGATATTTTAAAAGCTAAAAATTGGATATGAAATCATTTTAATCATAATACTGAGTATCATCTTATTTGAAAATTTTGTTTCAAAACTGTGACAACAAAAATCTGAAAATTCGTTAGCTGAGCGTTATCACGACCATGCTCCTTTTCTTAACCCGGAAGTAAAGTTTAATAACAACGCATACACACAATGATATGAGAGCAAACATAACGTTACGTATCTACATGTGTTTATTACAAAGCGAATATAACATTTTGAGGTGATTTTACCTCATTTGAAATTGATATGACATATATGTTTTTCAATAAAGTGTACGAAATATCACGGTGCCGTCATTAACTTTGTCGCAATTGTGTGGTTCATTCCTGTTTATCGTATACTTTACGAGGAGAACAGTGAACTATGTGAGTTCTATAATAGACACAGAGGTAAAAAGGCCCTTTAAATATGATTTTTTTTGAAAACTCCATTTGGATAATATGTGATCCCTATGAATTTAGGGATATGTAAGTGTTACGGATAATGGGTATACAATTGCATCATAGAACTTTCGTTCTTCTTGTGCTTATCACCAATTATCAACAATGGAAAATGGGGAAATGAGGACGGGAAGCAAATACAATGTACATGTATATATAAGGTAGAATTTGTGCCTATCGCGAGTCTAAACCGACAACTGGCATTTAGCGTCAGGTAAATCAAAAACACTTCCGCAGGACTATTTGCAAAGGGCCTGTTTCTAAAATGGCCCCTTCTCTGATTCAAATTTCCTGTTGGTGGTGCATTGCCCATGCCGTTGTGGTCACAAATCTATAAAGTATAAAGATTTAGGTCACTTGGTTTGTTTTTTATGGCTCCTCAAAGTTGTACCTTTCAGAAGCTGTCTAAGTGTTGATAAAATGTGCATGTTATGTAAAATATTAATGAAAATATAATCAAATGATGGTCACCGTAAAGATTACATTCATGGCATGATTGTGACAAAAAATCATGTTTCCATCGCGCCATTTGGCTGTTTTTTTTGGAAGAAACAATCTCAAAAATGCCATTTTCGATGATAACATTTTAGACACAAAAACTATGTTTTTTAGAGAATATACCCTTTTATGGGCGTTGGATGCGAACCAATTTTTATCCTATTAAACAGTACGTAATATGCTATTGATGAGAGGAAAAATCATCAACATGTAAGTGGTGGAACATTTTCAAATCTTGGGTTGAATTAGCCTATGGCTGAATTGCCGATTTTCGACTTTCTTTAGATAATTAACAAAAACACGAGAGTATTTGCTCGGTATGTTGAGAATATGTACACAGATATGAAAAAAAGTGAGAGAAACACTTTTTCATAAAAAAAAAAAAATCCAAGATGGCTACTTCACAAGTCCCCGTTGTTGAAGACATTGGCTGACAAATAGACAGAACAACACACAAAACGTGTTCCTTATGATTTTGGTTGGTTTTCGCATTTACGGGAGTGTTCATAGCTACGGGCGATTGTATAATACCTATATTTATAAGTTTGGTTAGTCACATGGTAACGGGGATCTTTCATATCGAGTCCGAAACATACTTTCGACATATGCACTCCGTTGCCGCATGGAAAACTATTTCAAGTTTTGTCGGAATTTCTTCACCTGTGGTTGCAATTGTCGAGGGTTTTCCAGCGCCCTGTAATACCCAAGGTAGTACAAGATACTGGAGATGTGCGCACACATTCCCATCGATCTCTCTCCAACTGGGCACTGGCAGTAGTAGTCCTTTATTGGGGCCTCATCATCGGGTGAAACGGTGAACCGTATCCAAACGTTATATTTCGTTTGGCTTTTGTGTCGAGAATGTATTTGACATCGGAGAAGGTCTGGGGAGTGCTGGTAAAGCCACACCTCATAGTCTCCGTCATCACTTAAATGTTCGGCGATGTAACCAGGAGCCAGAGATATCTGATACGTTCCACACGTAATGGTTCTCAAGTAATTGAGATCGAGACGGGGAAACAGTACGGCAGGAGCATCCATCTTGACAAACTCGGACCTTGCCCATCTAGATAGATCCGGATCTGTCTTGACTCATTCGGTGTTGTCAAACTGTCCTTCATACGTTCAGCCATTAGCCTATCTTTGGCATCTCTCTCTGGAGATCTCTGGTAGATCGGTCCTCTAATACCATTCAGACAGGCTGTGACGGTTCGAAGCAAAGCCTCGATGACATTGATAAAGCTGTTAGACACCAATTGCGTTCGGAAGAACGTCCAGTGTTTCAGACGACCATGATAGGATTCCACAATCCACCTCGATTTGGTGATAGTTCTGTCAAGATTTGCTTGGACGTCAGAATGTTGACTTTGACCGGGTTTCAGGTATGATGGCATGCTAGCATTGAGGCCAGAGGCTTCGAGAACTGGTAGGACATCTCTAAAACCTCGGTCAACGACAACATTGTCATCTGGTTGTAGCCAAGTAACTAGCTTGTCCATGACTTTTTTTGTAATTGTAGCATCATTTTCGCTGCCAGTGAATGGTCCTAATGTGTCCAGAATGTAGCCATCTGGTAAGGCGATGCTCATGAATTTGAGATAGTTTCTCTTCATCTGGCCACAGTAGGACATTCTCTGGAGCTTGTGGATTGGAGCTTTTCTGGATATAAATATAGGTTCCATCTAAAATGGCAGTGGCTTTATCTCCAAAAAATGCTTCTGAAATGACAGTATTGTGCCCGAGCAACTGTTCTCTTGTCAAGTGATCCGGACCTAGAAATTGTGGGACTATCGATGTGTCTAATGTCTGTACTATGGAGTGGAAAGTGTTGGACACACTTGACTTGGAAATTCCAAAAAGAGAAGAACACTGACTCCAGGAAATGTCGGTTTTCAGTTTTACCCAGAACAGTAATAGAGCATCGTGTGTAGTCTTGGTATATATACCAGATGAAAGATATGGGGAACAGTGCGAGTGGATTTCGAGGAACTGATCTTTGGACCAACCTGTCCAGGCCATGCATGCCGAGTCATCATGAGAAAAGAAAAGCTTATTGCAAACGCAGACTAGTTCTGTGAAAGGACGTGCGACACTTCTAGGAGGTCATTAATGATTTCGGACGATTTTGATGGTAACTGAGATTCCAAGGAACCTCTACCATCAAGGACAACCTCTGTAGACGGATCTAAGTCGTTACCAATAAGGTGAATGGAGCAGACGCGGGATGAGGTGGGACACTACAGTTTGTGTGAATAGATCAGGTGATGTCTTGCACGTTTTGGTAAGACTGATGATTTTGTTCCATTTATTGCAAAGGTAACAAGACAGAGACAACATTTTTTGTGTGAAGATGATCCATTCAAAAGATCATGAAGGGTCAGCAACGGCAGGATATGGGACGGGGAGTCGTCTTCTTCCTCTATTTCCTGGCTATGCTCGGGTTCAGGTTCAGGCTGATTTTTGTTCCGAAGATACTTCATGTAGCACTTCTGGCAAATAAGTGCTTGTTCCTTTGCTGACATCAATCCTTGTTGCACCAGCGTTTCTAGGAGCCATTTATATTGTGGACTATTTACATTGCGTGCACTTCTGTTCTTATTGCCACTACGTTTCTTGAAGTATAGTTGACAGCCTTCTCCAACACATTTACCCTCCATCTTGAAACAATAACGATTGGTTTATGAAGCGGCGTCGATAAAGTAACAAAATAGCAAGCCACCGATGATTGCTGTAAACAGCTAATACTTAGTAGTTTGGTACAATTATGCGAAAATGTGTGATAAATAACGAACAACTAATTACACAAAATAACAAGACAATATAATAAATCACATTCAATACCTCCAAGAAGCGCAGAATTGATTGATTACTTAGAACAACATAAAGTATTTCATATGGATAATCTATCTATTCGATGTGGCGTGGTCGGCAGGCACAAAGAAAGTGAGACAAGTCAGGGTCCCAACCCTGACAGAGCCACAACGCTTTGGAGATGGGACAATAAAACAAGGAAAGTGAGACAAGAATAGCTAGCGTCGAGTCAATGATTCCGTAAACGTATAGACAAAGACAAGAAGATACGGATAAATGTACAAGGCCACACGATCAGAAAATTCAAAAGAGGACAACTTGAGATAGAACAGTATTCATGTATCAGGGTGTCCTCAGTGTAAATCTTTATATCGATACTGTTTATTTAGTCGTTAGATATCATAAAACTGTCATGAAAATATCCGCTCTGATATTCAATATAAAATGTTGTATATAATAAGCTATATAATAAGGTTTAGACAAGGTTGTTACTCATTTCCCCTTTTCTTTCAATTTACAACCACATTCAGGCGGCGATATGATAACGTTCCACCACATGGAATTAGCTGATTTTTGGTACACATATGAAACAAGTAAAGCTCTATCCGATTTTGTGATGAAAATCTAAAACTATATAACGGGAGAAAATTGCAATTTTATGGCATTTTCCCTCATAATTGTGTCTCTGCAAGTGCATTTTCATCCGAGAAAATTTTTGTTTTATGTTTTATGAATAAACACGATGTTTTGGAAATATTTATCAAAAGAAAAAACATTTTCACTGACATTATGAAATCTGGGTGTCGGAAAAGTGTAAAATTGTTCTTCGGAAAAGAAAAAAAAACTGTAGTTGAGCTAGATAAGAAATTATACGGGGGCAGGCTCCTATGGAGAATTAACATTACTGGAAACAGGCCCTTTGAAAAAGGTTACGTTTGGGCACTTATTTCTCTATTGTTGAAGCTTGACATTAAAGTTTTGTCTCCGCACACAAATCTCGCCATGAATTCCTTTCCATTAAAACAAATGTCAGTCAAAATATTTATTTTGGTTAACCAAATGGGACCACATGGGGACACTTAACGAATATAAATGAAATTCTACGGACAAAGTAAAGTGACTTCGTGTGGCTTCATAACTGCGAAACGATTCACATAATGCTATCATTGGAACAATAATTAAAGAAAAAGTAGCACAAAAACAGTGATGAATCCTTATGACATATTGATTACATGGAACAACAGTTTGATGTTAGCATTTAATTCTAGTTCTTTGTTTGAAATGTCAAGGAGTGAAATACATCACAAGACTATGTGACGCATAACTTCCAAATTCCTTGTTTATGATGTCGACATCTTCTCAGAAATATGTCGACATCTTTAAGTCGCAAGTCGACAACTCGATGGCAGAAATATGCCACTATACATTGTCTTATTAAGTTTTCAAGTTTTGAAGATACCAAATTTTTATTTTTAAGAATGTCGCTACTTCATAAAAGAAACACGGGTATCTAATAATCTAGCATGCGCTGTGGTGTGCTTTAACTATGTCTCAACGTCTTAAACAGGTACATATATCAGTATACGATACTGGAATGGAATTAAGATAAAGTAATTTCATTTTGCATATACTCATATGTTATGTAATACTATGTTCAATCCACACTTCAGTAAAAATGTGCCAAACATGCTTATTTTCAGATCGTTTTAGTCATTGAATTTTCTATTTTGTAATTGTTTAAGGAACACCTACATTATAAGTTGTTAACGCTTAGCTACTGTCGGGAAATCATTGAGTATTTTTCGGCCTGACTATGGTATTTTGCATTCCACACAGTTCATTGATATCTTCATAAAATTATATCAATTTGTACACACGAATTCAAGTGCATTTGGAAGAGTACAATTACAATAATCGGTATCGGATCAAGACAGATATTAAAAAGACTGATTTATTAGCTAATTAGTCCCTTCAGTGAGATTGAAAATATTACTGGTGACTGAATGAAATTAAATTATGTTTTGTACTTAATTAGAAGCAGCCTGATTGTGATTTGATGACATGCTTTCTTTGTTTCATGATTGTCTTTGGAAGCTTTATTTTTATTTCTATTCTTGTATTAGTTTTAATGACTGAGTTATTGACAACATTGTTGTGTTTTTAGAATGAGATGAGTATTGTTTTGGTTAATATCCTCTTGAATTGGCTTGCCGTGGCTTGTCTTGTCTTTACAATGCCGTAGTATTTTAGAAGAAGCGTTATTTTTATGCAACGTAATATTTAAATGAATGATTTACAAAGACTGAAACAATGAAAACGTGAGATATAATGCCATTTAGATGAGCGGAATTTTTATTTGAGTGATGACACTCATATTTACTTAACGTTGGCAATCGTTCGCACTCAAGGGTTGAATAGTATGTGTCTCCAGTGTATATTGGTGATTGACTTACCTCTCAGGGACAGTATATATTACAATCCCCTGTTAATTATATTGACTTGTGTGACCATGACATCTACTCATCAAGTAAAGTATATACTTTCCGTTAATATAATCTTCACTCAGATAATATAACGAATGCCTTATATGTGATGAATACACTCTTATCCACCACTTTGCTACCGACGTAAGGCGCATTACTTTTATTGAGTTTCGGTTTGCGAGGAGCTCAAGCAACATACGATCAAAAATTGATGTGCAGATTGATCATCGATGGAATTGCGATAAAACACTACAAATACTTTTATGCAATCTCGCGACAACAAACAAAATACCTGATTAATTCAAAGTTATATAAAAAGCGTTGTTAAAACGAAAGCCATTATTTTAGCGTTTTATTACATTACATTGACAATAGATATAAACCAAGAAAATAAAATATAAGTAGAAGCAAGTCTGCTTTGTACATGTTAGGATAATACTGTATTTTTTGTTTTAATCATTTACCCAAATTTTACCTTATTCTGATTTGATAAGAATTTGTCATGTGCAAGACGGTATATACATAATTACCGTATTTATGGACTCAACTTCGTCACATTAATGAATAATCGAAACATAATTTATGGACCCTTGAGTACAACTTACGTTATGTTTTCAAAATTTTGTAGTTGTTTTTACTCAGAAAATAAACCTTTTTAATTATAAGAAGTTTGTGATTGTTCAATTTTAAGACCCTTTATTTATAGAATGCAGATTATCAAATTATTGTTAAATATGTACAATTGTAATATACAGATTAAGGATCACTATATAAATCTGCTTGAAAATTATTTACCTCAGACTTATTCACTCTTTTTCTATCCTGTTGATATAACACCACGTCGACCTCATTAAAAGTCAATAATTGTTAAGCATATAGTATCCCGTTGTTTCTTTTTAATATCACCCAGTATCCTATCTTATTTCATGATATTACATATACTGAGATATGGTCACATGCCGGTCGATATAAACAATGTACCATGGACCCCTTTTTCTAAAGTAAGAACAGTCAGAGTATGTAAACTACATGTTTCTAAATTTACAGGACCACATGGACTTCATGTTTTTAAATCTAGAGCAATTGCTCATATTGATCTCGGAGTACAACGCACTCTGTATTTCAAAATTAAATACACTGATGCTTCGAAAGTGGCGGAATAAGATGATTTATTGCATTTTTGCCAGTAAAATACAGAAATTTATCAGACTAAATAAACTTAGATTTTTACTGCTGCGATGAGCAGTGAAAATATAAGTTTTTCGTTTTTTACCAATCAGAGCGAACCTTTGAATTCACCTCATTGAAACTTGCCGCTTTTTCCAATCGAAGCGAAGAATTGGCTATTTTGTTGCAATTTTGAAATATTCAGACATTCAAAATAAATACAGTATCTATGCATGCAAGGCAAATATCAAATAACTGGTAAATATGTCAAACGTAATTTGGACATTGCGGACCTCTGATTCCGACTTATATGGTGTTATATTTACCTGGTAGAAAGAAAATGACCGAGTTTCGCCCTTTTCTAGTATCGCGCATTTTAGCTCATAAAATAAAACTGGGCCTGGGCAAACATAAGTATATAGAAGGGTCTATGATTCCATAATTAAGTCAATAGGTTAAATTTTGGATACCAGATGAGTTACCAGGACAAATATGTTATCATTTACATGTATCTTATGGCTATCGCTGCTTTAGTATGGACGTTTTGACCTGATGTGATGGCGATTATAATTATTTAACCACATATGAGCAAATATAACCGACTTTTCAGTGATCATGATTTTGATATATTATATCATAAAAGTCTGTTTTTTTCACAAATTCTGCTTGACTGAAATAAGGTCACAAGACTCCCCGATAAAAACAATGTCGACTTCTCGTGCTAAAAAGTCAATCACAAACGCTAAATGACTTTGGGTTTGCAAAAATGGTTAACAGGGTAGGAATTACTTCCCTTAGCATTGTCCGACAATGTCTAAGGTATTTGCATAATTAGCAATGTCGCTGAAGCTTTTGGAACGATTATAACATTTATAAATAAAGGCATTAGTTGTACATCTAATGAATGGTGATACTGCTAGGAGTGTGTGGCGCTTGAAAGGTATATTAGCAAATCCTTATAATCTCTAATGTTTTTTGGACAACCGTTTTATAATAAAACTAGTATAGCCATTTTATTTTGGTCGATAAACTGGTTTAAAGACCCCAGGAAAATATCAATTTCCGCCTTATTTCTCGGTCGATACTTTTTCTCAGGTTAATAAAACCATGTAAGGACCTTATGAAGGGGCTGTAATTGTATATAGTTTATAATGTTATGACAAACCGCGTTTAAGACCCATGGTGTTTCAGAAAACTCTCACTTGTCTTTATTTGACATTATAGTTGTTTTGCTTTTAACTTAAAATGATTGACACATCTCATGTTAAAACTGTATATTTGTTTTGTGTGTTAACAGCATTCGGTTAATTTAGGATATCACTTTGGAGACTCAAAAACATACTGCACAATACAATATTACAGTTATAATTGAAACTAATAGATTTCAGCAGATATATGATAATAAAAGGTGATTGTGTCAATAAATGAATACTGTTAACCAAAACAATTTTGCGAGCAACATGATTAATAGTGTTGCGGTGTTCGCTTGTCATGGTTATCGCGCGTATCTCAACGGTATACATTTTCAAATGTTTTTCAGAAACATGAAAATGAAACCTCGTGGTGGTAAAGGAGATTTAAGTAACTTACCTTTTAACAGCACTTAGTGTTTCTAAAGCGGAGTCTTCGTCGTAGTAGGCTGCAGGGTCATTGTCTGCAACAAAAGACAATAAATCATCACTCAACTCGACATGACCGTAGTTAGATGTACTAAACGACCCGGGTCTGATATTGACGTTAAAAGACGTTACAAAATTGAACGCTTCACATTAACGATTCCGTCAGTCGCTTGAAGTCTATAATAGGATTTGTGTTCCCCTAATATCTCACAATAATACAGTGGTTAACCAAGTGGAATGGTTTGGAAATATTTTTTTTTCATTTTGTAATTGCAAACTTCCTTAACACCCAAAATAAATAAAGCACTGTTTAACTAAGCGTTAGATCCCTTTTCTCTTTAACTTCTATTGATTTTAATACTGTCGTCATTTGTCGTGCGAGGAGAATGCTTTAAGACACCGCGTCTATGATAATTGAATTAGCTGTGACACGATCGTGCTGTGTCACCGATATGTGTAGATTTTTATTTTTCCTCTGGCAGATCTAAGGTGTTATAGACACCTCTGCCAACTTGTATACAATACCGAATGTCGCCAGAGAAGCAATCTTGTGAACTGACAATTTCACCATCTTATTTCCATTGACGTAATCGATTCAAACCATTTTTGGGCAATTCAATTAATTTCGTTTTAAAATTTCAGGAATAGTGGGAGCGTTTATTTTACTCATAGAAAAAATAACCAGAGACTGCGGCACACGGTAGCGTAATAAATAGTTTTATAGAAGGATTTTACCTTGTTAAAAAAAAAGAAAAAAAAAGTACTAAAATGGTTAATCTCGGATGCTTTTGCTTAACGATATACACACATATATATATATATATCGAGAAAAAAGTTCGTGTCCATGTAGAGAAACTTTCTAGCACTTTCACAGCTCTTGCTGCTCTTCAGGAAAGTTTATTTTTGAAAGGACAACTTGATAACGTCACAAAAAACGTGACTTCACATTTTATATTCGTTCAAACAAGATTATAAATATATACGATACCTGTAAGCTGATCTCACCAGATAGAAGCATAGAACTATAATACCAACGTGTAAAGACCGTTGTTTTAAAATCAAAATAGATGAAACAATGACATAAACAACATGAAGACAAAAGAAAACAAGTGATGTTTTAGCTTAGATTTTTGCTAGCTATCCCTCCATATTCATAAAATAATCCTACCAAGCAACAAAGTCAGACGTACATGTGAATGAACTACCTGTAGATGATACAAGTGATATAAATCATACAGCAAAGTAATCTAAAATAAATAAATAAATAAATAAAGATGAAGATATATATTCCATTTCACACAGACCCAACTTGAATGGATCTAAAAAGCCACCAACGTCCAGAATTTAAACAATTATCTTTTTGGTTGTCATTCTTTTTTTAGAATATAACAATGCATTTTGTCCTTTATTCACTCTTAGGCAGAAATAGATAACGTTTTTCACTATGTCAACAACAAAGCTAAACATTCGCATAAATTGAAATATATCTTTTTTATAAAGGTTAGAAAAAAGAAAGAAAAAAAGACATTCTCTTTGAGTGTTAAGGAGAAAAATACTTAACGTTTGATGTGTTGACGGAAAATGTTAATAGTTTTTGAGATGTGTAAATGGATTCTTCAAAAATGAACTGAAGTTTGTCCTTCATGATGAATTGTTGACGAGAAGAGGTCGATTTATTATGGGAGCAAGGACGATGTGTATTTCGGTACACTTCCCCAAACAAAACTTAAACTAATTGATGGCGACAAAGTGGTTGACTCTTGAAAAACCGTGACGATAGAAATACCATCAACAGAGACAATGGCTATGCCAAATCTCCCACACATTCTCCCCCAGAGTGCCTTTGTCTGAATTCATTCTCTTGCACGTGTTGCTTTGGACGCCTTATGTAGAGGATGGTCCTGAGAGAGACTTTCATTAATGTATTGATTTCCTAGATTTGTTGGAGAGTTTGGAAATAAGGTAGGATTCTACAATTCAATGTAGATTATGCCAGCCGTTTGTGAGCATCGAGGCCCCAGAATTAATGGAGATCGTGGAGTGAAATTTGATTGTCATACATTGGATGATGACAATAATCCAGCTGCAAGGGAAATTCACTCTATATAGATTTCATTTGTGAATTCTATTATTTGGAGGGTATGAAGTTGTTCCGTGTAACTATGTTATGCTGAAACGTTTTATGTCCCCTATTTTTGTTGATTAAGTTCGGTTTCAATAAGCCAGAGGCCGTGATATCCGACCCAATCCGACACTAACAGCAGCATGGTTGTCATCGTGATGAAAGACACATTTCTTTTCCATCATGCAAAGTACTCCTATACAATAGACAAATTGAAATCATGATAGGGATATTTCAGGACAATATTCCTACAGAATGGTCGTCTGTTTTCAATAATGAGAAGGCACACAGGGTTGATGAAACAAGTAAATAAATGAATATGTCTTATTCAAAAGCGAATCTGAATAACAACTGTTGTGATTGTGATGCGGCATGCATTTCATGAAATGCAAATAGCCTACTTGCATTTATGCTGAGAACGGATAAGAGGCAGCAACAGCTACAAATCAAGCCTTGGTGTGATCGAACGTACAGTACATGTATATTAAAAGGGAGTAGATAGAACTGCACCATACAGCTGTTTCGTAGTCCATTGACTCGACAGTAATTGGAGACACCATATGAAAATCCGTAAAGAAAGTTAGAAAAATCAGCTAGAGCTCAACATTCTTTAAATCTTAGTGCTTAATTTGACACCGAAACAATTGGCTTCCTCTAAACGACGGGTTATTACAACTCACGTCAACTCTATAGATTGTTAGTCAGCATATCAGAAGTACAATCGACGGTTTTGAACATGCTGAGAAATGATGAAACAAATTATTTTTCTTGTCAGCCGATTATATGTTTAAGTCCCCAAAGAAAGATTTGACATTAGACAGCTAATGCCCTCTTGATTAAACTCTTGTCTTGGACCAACATTAAAAACAAAAAAACATGTGAACGATATTGGTAGGACATGTTTCCTTAGTAAGGTGGAAATCGTCTACAGCATTGAAGGGTATAGACACGTCTTTAATTTGCGAAGTATTAATGTAATGCCGAAAAAAGTCCCCCAACAATTAACTGAAAATATTTTTGAGCTCTATGATAATTAGTGTAATTGATATAATTTATTATATATATATATATATAGTATATAAGAAAATGAAATCTGTCCTTGCGAAGGTGAATGTATAAAAAAAAACAAACAAAAAAACAGACTTTGCCGCAAGGCCTTTCTGCCCTCTCAGGCTTCTTCAGGCGAACTTTTGTTTATTTGTATGTTGCTTAGATATGTATGACGTCATCAATTGTGATGACGTTAACAATAGCGTGATGTAATAAACAAGGTCGGAACAGATGGAATACTGTACATTCAATAAATTTATTCTGCATTTAAGTCTGGTTTTAGCATTTACTATATATATAATAAAATAAAAAGCCAAACACAGCAGATCTGTGTTTGGCTTTTTATTTTATTATTATTTACCGTCACATGGACATTTCAACTATATTCTATATATATATATATAGAGAGAGAGAGACATGGCATTGTTTTAAACATACGAAAGTATTTTTTTCTGTTTTGATTGCAAACTAATCACATTTTATTTCAAAAGCCGTACATATTCTGGATATTTCAAATATGATTAACGAAACAATATTTTATTTAGAATGTTGGCAATGTAATAAACATTGTGACATCACTAGTGTTATATGCTCGCTCACGAAACTGCGGCCCTTAAATTTTGGTAACTAATGGGTATATAAAAGCCTCCAAGGATCAGAACCGATAGGACTGCAGACCACGTTTTCTCAAGAGTCATAAACGGATCACTGTTGACAATATTTGTCTGGAATCTCTCTGAATCGGAATTGTTTGATATACATATACCTGCATACTAAACACTGAATTATAAATTATCTCTCCCAGCTGTCGTATAATTGTCAAAGAATATATCGCACAGCCTAGATCAGTATTAAGTATCAGGATTATATGTTTTTCCCTAAACGTTGAAACGTTGATTGTTCAAGATACCAAGGTATGAACAAGAAGATAGATATAACTAAAAAAAACATGATAAATTGAGATAAATGGAACAAATGCTGCGATTCATAAAATAATCTCTAATATGAAATACTCTCTGTAATGTTTTACAAAGACATGATGACCAGAAAATATACACAAAAAAATCAATATGAACATCCATTGGTTTGTTGTTTGTGTTACGACGAGCACGAGGTCGACACGAGACATTCTAAATGTACCAATTTAAATATTTTTAATGAAATGAGTTAATCATAGTTCATTTACCTCATATTAGACGTGATTTTAGTTGTTTTATTTCCATTTCCTTTAGGTCACAAGTGCTATAAAAGGGAGTCAGTTATATACATGTATAAAGCATTCAATATATCTGCTTCTTTATCAATAGAATCCATGCATACATATATCTAACTTTGTGTTAATAGTGATTTTTGAAAATAGCTTGAATGTTTTCCTATGTATTAAAGCTTCATTATGGACCTTATAAAGGAACAGTAGAAGTATGTGTCTGGTCTCGAACCTAATTGATTGCTATTTGTAGCAATGTTAAAGACCAACCACGATCTTTATCGTTTATATCAGAAAAAGTGGAGCAAAAAAAAATGACACTCTTTCATTATCTAGAAAAGGGAACATGAAATCTTAATGCTGTACTTTGTTATTTGAATGTTTGGGTCCTGACGAAGCAATGGGTTACCTCGAAAGCTCAAGCGAACGCCTTTGTCTGCGTTATCGGTATTAGCGGTTCAGTTATATATACATGTATATATATAAGAATACATTACCTAATAATCATTGACAAAAGTTTTTGAATCATTTCAGAGCATTTGTTTCAAGAATTTTCGTTAAAATAATGTGTTATGTACATACCGTAGGTTTTCATTGTTTACTATTTTTGTTTTGGATTAATGTGGTTGTCTGTCTTTTCTTTCTTCAAAATTACAAGCTTTATTATACTTTTACACTTTTGGGTGTTTATTAGATTTCCACATGTTTGTAATACGTTTTCTCTCTCAGGGAAGACATTACATTACGCTTCCAAATGATTAGCTACTCTGTCATGTTTTGTATTTTAATGTCAGAACAAACAATGTTTGTCGCTAGGAGATGTAGCTTTGAAATTCAAATAGATGATTATACAAAAATGAAATTATTACCTTCAGCAAAATTACGTTTAATTCCAACCTATTTCCCCTTCTACCTGTAACATTTTAACTTGTTTTCATTACTGGCATTGGTATTCTATAAATGTTAATTTTCGACCAAGCATGCTTGGTTTCACATTGTTTAGCTTCTTTTCACAGCAATTAAATGGTCATTTAGGAAGGCCTATCTTATGTGCGGTATTCACGTGTGTGGTAAAAGTGTGTGTGTTTGGGTTGCGTAAGTAATGTACATTTCAATTAGTCAAAACATTACAGTATATGATACGTGCTGATTTTATTTTGTCCTTATGACAATGAACATCAGATTATTGATAGTAATTAACGGTGATTATTTTTTTAGTGGTTAAACTAGACAATATGAAAACATTTAGGGTAATTCAATCAGGAGAAGCAAGCGGGGATTTTAAGGTATTCAGTGTCATGCGAAATCCAAATCTATCTTTCCCAAAAAAGGAGTAGCACACATCATATAGCAAATATGCTAACTTCATTATGCTTCTTGGTATAAAGTATAAAACATATCATGAAAAAGTTCCTGCGATAAATGACATTTATTTAGAGCAAAACATATATCATTATAATCAAATTGTCATCAAATATCTGCATTTCCTTAATTATACCATGTCATATTGGCTGTGTGAAATCGCTACTGAATCAGTAATCTAGGCCGTAATTAACGGTTTTCCAATTAATTTGAATGAACGCGATAGTTCATTTTCAGACTTAATCACGTCCAATAATTGAAACTGTTTAAATTAGTGTTATTTTCGATTCCAGATTTGTGTTATCATTTTAAACAAACAGAAACGTCTTTTACCGTAATTAGCATTGCGCAATGTCGTCTCGCTTTTTAGATGGTGACATGCAAGAGAAATACCGAGACTGGTATATATATTTCACTTCAACTTTTGGGAACACTTCAATAAATCATTATACAAAAATGTTAAATTTGACTTTAAATTAGGCATTTCCCTCTTTGAACTTCTATTCATAAATCTTACACTTGACTGATAAGTCGGTCGTTTCAAATGAATACCAAAACCTGCCATGGAAATGGATCGATCTATGAAATTCTTTACGAAGTCTTCTATATATCCAACGAGCATTCATCGAATTGCAGATTATTTCAAACACGCTCGTTAGAATGTATAAGTTAATTATACAAACACCTCACTAAACATGAAATTAAAAAAATATAATTGTATATGCGATATTGTTTCATCTTTAACTTCAGTGATATATTGATAACTGTCAATGATATAGTTGCTTGTTTATCGAATGCAGCTAAAGGTATTTATCACTCTCAGTTAATTGGCCTCATTATTCCTGAAGCGATTGCTACTAGTGGATATGAGTTTCCTGAACTCTGCCGTTTTCGGTGATACTACGATATTTGTGTATTGGACTACAACCGACAGATTGGTCCTTCCCCGTGTTTTATAGACGCGTCCTTTCATTAATGAGAGGGAAACACCGAATTAGCCTGACGTTGTAAATGTAGTAAATTGAACGGGGCCACCGTGGATCCCTCCTGAGACTTGGTTTGTATTTCATAGGAAAGTAGAAACGAGACAGTTAAATGTGTACACCACACAAAATAAAAGAAAACGACCACTTCAGAGAGGTGTTAGGGGATCGTAAATACGTAGTGACCAGATAAGATCAAAACCATTCTAGTTGTTTTTACCGTCGCGCCGTTTTTGGTCTAATAAACCTATAAATCCCTTGATGATCTAGAATAAGATAGCAGAATATTATTGTACAGACATTGCTTAACACTACAGTAGTGCCTACATTTACGTACGGACATCATTTCTTTCATGCGAAAAAAAAGTTGATTTGACATGTTGCATGTACATAGTTTGAATGTACGTTGCAAGTACGATTTTGGCCGATATATTCGTAATATTATTGATAAATGTATATTAAATGTAGATTAAAATGATATTTGGTCGGCTGTCTAGCGATCCATATCTCAAGACATATGTTAGAATTATAATTAAACTAATGCGAACGTATTTCCATTTGTAATTGCAATATGCTCGTATTTTATTAATGCCTCGTATTTTGCAATTCATCAAAATAATTGTAATTAAGAGCGTTTTGTTTACGAAAATAAAAATGAACGTAACCGAATGACTTATTTACAAATTTTACCTCTAAGTAATATATATATCAATAAAATCTCTAACGAAGTTTGGATTTTCTCTTTAATCGCATTACGCATTTGTTGCTAACATTACAAAATACGTAGCGTTTAAACAAGCGTTACTGCCAAAGTTTACGATATTAGGAAACATATATATGCGTATTGGGTAGAGGAATAAAATAATAAAAAGACTGTACAAATCCCTTCTTTAGACTCGACGAAACTCGACGAACAGTAAAATAATAAATACGTGTGCATATATGGTTGATCTGATCTATGTTTAAGACTATAGCTGAAACGTTATGTGCTTGATTGTATCAGTATCATATTTATCATTACTAAAACTAAATCCAGTCTGGGCATACCTATAGTAATTATTATTGTGGCGCTTATGTTCATCTTAAACAATGTCTAGTGCAAAGGTACAAGCAAATGCAATCTTTGGACAAAATCTGTTTCTTTACAGCCGGTGTGGGTTATACTTTGCTAAAGTATTCAATCTTTTGGAGCCCATGTATATCCTGTCGAGATATTACAACTGTGGCGACATTTTGAAAACCGATCTGGATAACACTTTCCCTTATTATACAATTCCAGTGGCGTCAATATGTATCCTGACTGGGTAAATACATCGCCATATAGCGTTTAACTTTGTGTAGCGCAGATAGAAGCAGCAAGGTGTGATTTTAAGCAATACAGCATAGCCAGCTTTAATTAACACAAAAAGCATTGGAAAACGGATTTGATAAAATAGTGCATTAATGTCAAAGCGAACACAGCTAATTTTTAAACAAGAAACGGCACCTCCAGAACTTTGGACAAGGACTGATGCCATAACAAAATTAAATAAAATTCACTCATTTTTCATCTTTACTTTAAATCATGTGATTGCTGAGAGGTTGTACTAGTGCTACAGCTACGAAAGTCATTTATTAGGAGGTCATTACGATATTCCACAAAACCCATTCACATTTGAAGATTGATTTACAAATTAATTCTGAGTTTAGAAGGGTCATTCATCCACAAATACGGAATTCGCACTGCTTAATCAATTTCGGGGTAACAGACTTTGATTCATAGGCTGCCCTTGACGTTCTGTTCTCCGCAAGGAAATTTTGCTACGTAAGTCAGTTACAACAGATACGATTCTCCTTTATTGTATTCCTATCGCATGATGGTGTTAGACATCAATCAAGACAAGTTTTCCTATTCAAACTGATCAAGCAAACATCAGCTAACACATTACCGAAAACTCGAGACACAAGTTCGCGATAGCAGAGCGTCAGATGGTTAAACACCCATAACATGATCTGCGCCGGTCCCCAGGAACGTGACTAGCATACTAAATTCACAACTACGGTCTGGGAAGAGGATTGCACATTCTATCATATCAACACAGCAGACTTGAATACGATTCCTGAATTCTAAGAACGTCACATCACTGTTTCATTAGATAAGGTTATTTCAGTCACAAACTGACAATAAACGGATTTCAGTTATCAAGAAGGCACAAAATTAATTAAATTTCAGCATTTTACATTAATTTGTATAAAAGCGTATATTCCGGTAATATTTTACAGGAAACTTTGCCCAAAATGAAGATTTCTGTTACAGAATGCTAGATACACTTTTCATTGTGGATTCAATTTAATGATAATCAGCGGTTCTCTGTAAGGTTGCTTTGTTTGAATATAAACCTCGATACCGGTGTGGTAAACAGTTTTGTTGATGCATGAGTTTGTTTTCATCGATAAACATGGTCTTAAAACTCATTATTTATATAATAATAGTTGTCGTCTGGAATACAATGTATGCCCACTAGTTGAAACTAGTTTATCATGTCATCTCGCATACCAACAATTTATCTATTTATTTGTATTGCGACAATAAGAGTATTTAGAGCGAAACAACACTAGATCGTCTGTCACAAAAAGAAACATCAATGACTGTCATTATTTCGGAAGATAGTTAACCCCGCTCACAGAATTTATACATTATACATACGGCTTCCTCATGGCGCATGTGCTATATGAGAACACAGCTACAATGAATTTAGTTAGAGGAAGAACATGATGCCGACAGAGTTTTGCAATATGAAAAATATAAAAAAGCGGAAATTATCAGAATATGTGCTGTTAGGCTCATTACACTGAAATATCTACACTGATTATCGACATATCAGGTATAAAATACGTATCATTAACGCTGGTAGACTGTTGTTATAGAAATTATACAATGGCCATGGACTCTCATATGACATTTAAATATATGTCTGTCCTTCAGATTTCCGCTGTCTTCCTACGCGAGTGGTCCTTTCTACTTATATACTTAAGAGGCTGTCGATTCTTATAAATCTGTATAATAATATATAGCTCTTTGCATCTAACAATGAGACGATCAGGTTATGAATATGTATAAGAATGGAAATACATACGCTAATATGAATAAGTCACTACTGTGTATTGACCTTAGAACTTCGAGTGAATGCATTGATCCCTGTTATTGACATACATTGTTATGTAGATATACGGGTACCCTTTGTGTAGCTTCCATTGTAGTTCATCATCGTTTCATGCATGCTAAGCAAGATGAATACCAACTAATGAAAAGTTGGGTTTAGCTCTGTCAATATAGGATAGAATTCCTTGGTTAATTGGCATTGATTATAATGTATCGATATTTGCATTGTTTTCTTTATAGGGTGGATCAATGTTGTCCTCGAACAACACACACTTTCTATGAGGAGACTTAACAATGCGGTATGTCTGTATCTATACATTTTATAAAATTGATATACATCACGTGACCATATTTGAATACATGTATTCTTTCATCAAAATCATGACTTGTCGCCCTTTAAGGCAAATCATATTTTTTTCATATTCATAAAAAATGCATGTGAAGCAGAGATATGGACTTTTTTTTTTATCACATCGTTTGTTTATTACTTCATATTGGGGAGTGATTAACGCGACTCTTGCCGTAACATGTCTTACACATGTCTAAGACTTGATAAAGTAAATATGCCTACGATACCATATATTTGATCAATCGAATTCAACGTAAGTCAAACAAGGCTTTCTTTGTAGATCTTTAGACATGAAAGCGATGATATTGAACTATATAGAGATAACACTTAATTGACACAATGTATATACCTTCTCAGAATAGTAAGTAATTGTGTGATTTGAAAGCAATGTACTAAACCAATTCATCTTTAAACATTTTATCGTACAGGACTAATGTCAAAAACGTTATTCCCGGTCGTGCTCGGCCACCAATAGGCAGCATACAAAACAGCTCATATATAATTTAAGTGTACGGGATGGTATTGAATTTTAAATTGAAATTGAAGCTCTAGGCCAGCTATTGCAATCATGTTGGTCCCGAACTCATTACGACAAATTAAGAATCGATTGACTTGTACTGCAATTAATATCCTCCATTTATATTTGTAGTGTTCGTGTACAGATCGCAATAGAGTTCCAACATTTGCCTGATGGCAAAATGTCAGTCAGGTATCAACGATAATCTACGCACCGAAATAGGTCTGACATGAGAATTAAATTGCCACATGTATCAGCTGAGAGTTGATAGCTGGAATACGGGACCATTATAAATCTGTTTTATTGAATTGTCCCGGCACTCTTAAGCAAATAAGAACATTATCACAAGAACCACTGAAAATAATGAGAAAGGATCAGCGATTGTTTACACTTTCCTGAATCTGCTCAATCACGAGAGACAGGAAACAGTACTGGGTATTCTGCAGAAACAATTATTGATATTAAAAGGTGGAACGCATGCTTGCTTCTTTTATAATTCAATAAATATACTGTGCGTAAAGCTTCATAGCGCGTTATTCTAATGGCAACATGTCATTTCATATGTATTATTAACTACGGAGGGGTCAGGCCATATCTTGGAAGTTATAAGAAGTTTAAATTGATATATCCACGATTGAGAGTATGTACATTGAAAACTCAAACTCATTATCAAGTGATACTGACAAATTGTTCTTCAGTATATCAATTTTTCAAAATACCTACAATTAAGAAGAATGCGGGTCTGTCTCATTTTTATTGAATTAATAAATTTCATCTGAATCTATCCAAAGTTTTATTGTTGTTTAAAGAAGGTGTCTTTATTCCAACTGTTTACTACCATTCTTAATACGGTTACGTCAGGGCTGCCATCATGTTGTAATACTGTTAACTTCTGCAGTAGAACTAAAGGAATGCTATTTTTAAAGAATAATTTTTTTTATTAATCACCCGTTCCGAAAAAAAACATTTCTTCTTCCAAACAAAAGATTTTACAATACACTTCCCCATTCCACTGATGGTGAGAGAGGTTTTTTTTTTCTAAGAAAGGCGAACGGCGTTATAAGAGGATATAGTTGAACTTTTTTACTTTCATACGAGACGGATTATATTTAAGAACTTATCAGAATCGGCAACATAGCCCTCTCAAAGTCCTTCAATTTCACCTGTAGATTGACGATTATCTACTAATATCTACATCTGTCCCTCCTTCAACTTCGTAGACTCTGACTGTGAATAGATTAATGTATACACGGTGAAAAAATGCCCAGCGGATTAATAAGCGCGGGAATCGGTATCTTAATCATGACGTCATATTTGTGACGTTACTTGAACGTCAACTTGACGGTGCCATTTTGAAAGGACTGATCACAGCAGTTTTAGCGGTTTCTCCTGTTACCCAATGATCTCTGCACAAAAAGCTGATTTCAAGTGAGTATTTTGTCAAAACCTAAACTTAATATTTCGGAAATGGTGCATATTTAACTTCTACACGAGGTAAGCTAACAACAAATGGCTGAATTGTATAGCCCTAGAGAACACTTGACCACGTTACTACTAAATCTGTGTCAAACCACGCTGTGCTTGACAACCATAGTTAATCTGTGACGAAAATTGTTTATTGAGAATATACCAATTTATTAAAAACGTAAAGGTATTAACTTACTATATTTAAACGATTTGTTTGATGTAAATATAAGGATTGCACCTCATTTTTGACTGCGTATACGGTAGTTTGTTCGCAGTTGGCAACGAACATATCCAATGGAGCGCTTAATGTTCGTTGCCAACTGCGGACAAACTACCGTATACGCAGTCAAAATGAGGTACAATCCTTAAATAACAAAAACTGCGTTGACTACGTCTATCGGATATATATTTAGTGAAACGTGAAATCAGGGACACTACATGCTCTTCAAGTTCAGGCGCTTACCTCGACCTCGAAGTAACAAAGAGGGACCGCAGTATGTTATGAAGTGATGATTTTAATTTCAAAATTTCATAGTTTTCCGTTTTAAGATAGTCAAAGCTCTGTTTTCCCTAGTGACATTTCCCATTCGATTCAATATTCAAGGGCTTGGTCCCGTGAATACTATTTTTGTGATAAATGTCGAGTACTGACAGAAAATAATTGTCAAAACCACCTTTTGAGAAATGTAGGTTGATACTGACAACGGGAACGATCTACCGTATCATCTGGAAATATTCCATTTTTTTGTTAACTAGAGTCAGATGTATTCGATGCCTGTACATTTATCTTATTTCTCATTTAGAGAATCTGGCTCAGCTGGCCTCATTTGGCCTATATGTACATAACGGTCGATGTAGAAGACGCCCCCCTTTCCGGAACATACTGTCTCAGTCTCATTGCTGTTTTGTAAGAGTCTCCATGCTTATCTAAATCTCTGTTTATATAAATTTGCTTGCCTTGTTTGATCAATTCTGTTGTTTTTAATAATATTACCATTTTGTACATGATAGGACTTGTTAAAGCTTGCTAATATATGACAGGATATATTGTTGCTTTATAACAACGTAATAATTCTACCTGCGGCCCCATTGCATGAATACAGGAGGCGGCTAAACAGCGTTCTTCTTTATTTTTTCTTACTTGATACATTTGGCCTTTAGTTCAGCATTCGCAACTGGGTAAGGGTTTAGGTATTGTTCTGTGGACGAGACATATCAAAGTCTATAAAAATGATATTTCATATTCTTGCGTAAAGCTCATAATTTTCGGAATTAGGCTGTTTGCTAGTCCGTTGTCAGTATAATGTGACCAGATTGAATGTCCTGCAATATGCTTTAGTGAGGTATCACTATACAGTCGGCATCGAATTCGCGTTATCACAAGGAAACAAACACGAATACATACCAAACATATCCCAAATACAGAACCCGCATGCATCTAGTACACAGTGAAGACTGTCCTCATGTGACCATAGCTGTTGATAGGACGTTGAACAATATCAATCAGTTTGATGACAATCTGAATAATGGCATAAGGACTTTTATATTGAACGTACTATGAATGCTTAGTCAACCAAGAGCTGTCAATTGTCTAGTCAGACTTCGAAAATGCACCAGATCAGCGTATAGATCCATGAATATAAGAAAGCATAATATGTTCTAAAAACAAAAAAAAGTCTAACAATATGTCATTACATGAAACATGAAATAGACAGCTTATATTCCGGAAATGACCAGAGGAGTTAAGAATTTCCGAGGATTATGTCGATTTTTTTTCAGATTTAGATATTAAAAGGAAGGCGTTAGCTTCAAACTTTGACAATCATCCGGAATCGGAAAGATTATCTTCTTAGACGTGCGTAGCTAATCGGAGGGACATACCTGTCAAAGGACTTTCTTTAGCCAACGCAAATCCCAATATCACGCAGGCCACTCCCAACAGTATATTGGACAATGTAAGTCAGAAACAAATTGGACAATATGCACCACGTACGGCATTGTTAATGCAGCTTTGCCAATTTGTCTAACATCAAAGCAAAAGAGTGCCAAAATGGTCAGGGGCCACAAACTGAAATGTACATTTGCAATTGTATGCAAAGTTTCATCCATAGCGCTGTCTTCCTAAATCATTAGCAAGCGGACCCAATTACTGATGCAATATGAACATTTAGTGACTGTGTTGTTGTATGGTGATGTTTACATACTGATATGAAATCTGTTCCGTTAAATCATGATCTCACGAATACGGAGCGAGGTTTTTGAAGATGACACCAAGATATTTTAAGGACATGCTGCAAGGCACACTCACGAATAATGATTGAAAAAAAACCATGAAATTAACTGCATGCTGTTAAAAAAAACTCACTTTGCTCTTGAATAGGGTTTGAAATCGAATAAAATAATTAAAAAAATAAATTCAATCAAATAGAAGAAATTCTTTATTTCCAGTGAGATGTTAAGAACGCCATTTTGATTGATAATGCATTTGTAAATATAACTTAATTAATTAAGAGTGGTTTGGAATTCGGTCAGCCTTCCTAATGATACAACATTAATGGTTCTATATAAATCAATACTGGGATTAATTGCTAGAATGTGTAACACACTCCAACACTGATTAATACGATAGAGATCAGCTAGGTTGGCCATCATTGATAAATCCTCCGTTTAGTGGAAGCCATTTTCTTCCTAATCACTCATCCGTGATGTATGAGATGTCTTTTGGACGGAGTCACAATATCGGCAATGGCACCTGCATACGTAATCCACATCTACTGAATATTTGTAAAGTAAAGCAAGTCTGGCAGCAATACATTATGTATTTAGTGAAATAGATTATCTAAATAATAGCTTACTGAAAGCAATGACGATGGATAAATAGCCATAACAATTGTATATCATAGACATTCAAATTAACGTAGGAATTCTTTATATCAACTGTTGATGTATAAGGCTTAAAGGAAATTTTAACGAGGTTTCAATTGATTTCAAATGGGTTTCTTTCTATTGCTTGTATCTACCAACTCATTGTTAGGTTCGGGAACAATGGATTGGACGCTATTTTAGACATCATTTCATCTCTTTAATAGCAGTCAGTTGATACACTGAGAGTAGTATAGATATATCTACTTTCATTTCAACGGAAAAGAGTTGCAGTTAGCCTTGGTAATAGAGTTCTACAAATAAATGTATGTTATTGAAAGAATTTTAATATGTGATAAAACATCTTTTTTTTCCATTTAAACAAGGTATTATATCGTAAAGACAGCTGGTCTATATCGTGTGGTCCTAGTTAGAGGATGTTATATCGTGTAGACAGTTGGTCTATACCGTGTGGTCCTAGTTAGTGGATGTTATATCGTGTAGACAGTTGGTCTATACCGTGTGGTCCTAGTTAGTGGATGTTATATCGTGTAGATAGTTGGTCTATACCGTGTGGTCCTAGTTAGTGGATGTTATATCGTGTAGACAGTTGGTCTATACCGTGTGGTCCTAGTTAGTGGATGTTATATCGTGAAGACAGTTGGTCTATATCGTGTGGTCCTAGTTAGTGGATGTTATATCGTGTAGACAGTTGGTCTATATCGTGTGGTCCTAGTTAGTGGATGTTATATCGTGAAGACAGTTGGTCTATATCATGTGGTCCTAGTTAGTGGATGTTATATCGTGAAGACAGTTGGTCTATATCGTGTGGTCCTAGTTAGTGGATGTTATATCGTGAAGACAGTTGGTCTATATCGTGAGGTCCTAGTTAGTGGATGTTATATCGTGAAGACAGCTAGTCTATATCGTGTGGTCCTAGTTAGTGGATGTTATATCGTGAAGACAGTTGGTGTATATCGTGTCTATATCGATATATACAATAGTAATTAGTGAAAAAACACAATTTTGAAATGATATATGTGCGTCTGCATGGAAAGTCATAAACACAGCGTAAAACGCGTGAAAGCATCAGAATAGTACTGCTGTCTATCTCACATTCCATAATCTGTGATTTGTTTTTGTCAACCAAAGCTGGAATTTAAACAACATCATATGAACATTTCAATGCTAATTGAGACCCATATTGTTACGCAAAGCCCGATACAGACACAACTTAGTTTTGTTTCGATAGCGAAGGTTGTATAAGGATGATATTTGGAATACCTCAAATCAAATTTAAATCGACTGATTTAATTGTAAACAATCAAAAACATGCTGAGACATCCAAAAGCAATCAAAAATATGTTAGACGCCCATGAACTTCGATGTAAAATTATAGTATCCAAAACTACTATGGCGCGACACGGGATAAATGGAACTACACTACAGAGCCAACAGCGGCGTTACATAAGTTCCAGTAGGGACTAAACTCTTATATATAAGCAACACTTAATATAATGGGAACTCATTTCACGCTTAAATGCAAGTGTATAGAACTTGGTTTCCGCTTCCAATGTTTTTTCAAGTATGTGAAATATGCATATGTTGGTATTTATAATAGTTTTTCGATGACTTACAAATGTGTTCATGTGCTCTGTCACCTGCCTTAGATTCCATTGCTTGGTAAAGATAGCATACCACTATAATCTAGCGTTCCTTTGATCGAAACAAAATAAACGTAACCTTTTAACAGTCAAAGCGAAATATCAGCAACATGTTTTGAATTTTTTTTCATATGAATTGGTTGGTTATTCCATCGTATATTCATATCTATTTGCACACTTGTTATAGGGATTGTTTAATCCTGTATACTCATTTGGTCATTAAAGATTTTGTCTGATTTCGATGTTGTATTCACTTCCAATTATGTCATTTATGAAATTAGATATATACAACTGTAGCTGCAAACAGATTTCTTCAATATAACTTTTTAAAATCAATCTGAAGAACAGCAATTATAGATAGGTATATTTTCAGTATTTTTAAGTCAACTGAAATACGAATTTGTTTTAACAATAAGTGTTGCTTCTGGATAACATTTTAAGATATAGAAAGAAATGATATACGAGCATGTAGGACCTACTAGAGATTCTTTTCACTGATTCCAGGGTTGGTCATATCTATGAAAGACATCTTAAAAAAGGTTTTAACGCGCGAAGTTTCATCAGCAAATAGTACTTTTATTTTCCACCATTAAATCAATAAATTGGAATGTATTGTGTGTCAGAAAAATAAATATAACATAGAATATACATTATATCAATGCTGTTAATTTCATGAAAAATTAACTTGACCAGGAAAAATTATATTAAATGACATATGATATACATTGCGTTATCCAAGCTTACCTTCTATCCAATATGCGAAGCTTACTGTGAATAGCATGCAAGCAAATATGGTTATAAACAATGTATTCATCTTGACTTCACAGGGACACTGAAAATACAGCACTGTTGAAATATAATTCCGTCTCTTGTTTTTACTGTTTATCTTTTAGAATAACCGTGTTACTTCCGGTGTCCAAGTGTAGTCCCAATTGCTCAGAATGGTCCGCTTTCCAGAACGAGTGTGAGAGATTGTGACGCGCAGCTATATATTGTCTTGTGGTGTAGTGCACGTGATCGCTCCCGCCACCGTTTATGAGATCGTGATCAATAATATCGCCTTTCTGATTCCTCTTCACCAACCGACTCTCAAAATTGGCGGGAACCCGTCACCGGGGCACAGATTTATATACGAATAAATATTCACATAGAATGGTGATGGCTTGATAGGGCCATGTATTACACAATGGCAGACAATGCCGAGACACGGTCTACTCTTTGATGGTTCGTTCTTCAATTCACCCGGAAATATACAACACTTATCAATGACTACCATTTGTTACATTCATACAAATGGAATTAGTGGAGAATGCCGATATGATTTCAGTGCATCATGAAATCTACAAAAATGAAGAAAATGTGATTATTTTGTAAAAGCAATTTCAGGAATAGCTGATATTGTGTGAATTGCTGTAAGGGGGAATAGCACAATCGGTCACACTGACAGTCAGTGTTAGGAATAAAAGTCCATTATTGATGTTTTGTTGAAAAGCTGAACTTATATTGACGAGAAATCCCAGCTGGTATAAACACATTTTTTTATTATTGCTGGACCATTCTCCTAGTCCGACGGGAAATCGGTTAATGTAACAATGATATATCTTCCATTTTCCCCTTGCGACTTTATAATTTGAGATTATGGTCAGGCATTCCAAACATTTTTCAACCACAAGACAATCATCATATTGGTCAAGGTCGTGTCATCATGTTCTAATGTTTGACGTAAATGATGATTGCAGAAGAAATAATGCAACCAATAATACAATGTGACCACTCAATGTGTCATCAATTTAAACGGGGTCTAATGTAAATCAGGACAAAAAGAATCATTAACATACATACAGGTAAGGTAACCAGTAACATACAAATAGGTAAGGTAACCAGTAACATACAAATAGGTAAGGTAACCAGTAACATATATATAGGGTAGATAACCAGTAACATTCATATAAGTAAGATAACCAGTAACCTACATATAGGGTAGATAACCAGTAACATACATATAGGGTAGATAACCAGTAACCTACATATATGATAGATAACTAGTAACCTACATATAAGGTAGATAACCAGTAACCTACATATAGGGTAGATAACCAGTAACCTACATATAGGGTAGATAACCAGTAACCTACATTAGGGTAGATAACCAGTAACCTACATATAGGGTAGATAACCAGTAACCTACATATAGGGTAGATAACCAGTAACCTACATAGAGGGTAGATAACCAGTTACCTATGTACATATAGGGTCGATAACCAGTAACCTACATATAGGGTAGATAACCAGTAACATATATATAGGGTAGATAACCAGTAACCTACATATAGGGTAGATAACCAGTAACCTACATATAGGGTAGATAACAAGTAACCTACATATAGGGTCGATAACCAGTTACCTACATATAGGGTAGATAACCAGTAGCCTACATATAGGGTAGATAACCAGTAACATACATATAGGGTAGATAACCAGTAACATACATATAGGGTAGATAACCAGTAGCCTACATATAGGGTAGATAACCAGTAACATACATACATGTAAGATAACCAGTAACCTACATATAGGGTAGATAACCAGTAACATACATATAGGGTAGATAACCAGTAACCTACATATAGGGTAGATAACCAGTAACATACATATAGGGTAGATAACCAGCAACCTACATATAGGGTAGATAACCAGTAACCTACATATAGGGTAGATAACCAGTAACCTACATATAGGGTAGATAACCAGTAACATACATACATGTAAGATAACCAGTAAAATACATGTAGGTAAGATAAATAGTGACAAACAAATAGCTAAGATAACCAATTACACTTTATAGGTTAGATAACCAGTAACATACATATAGGGTAGATAACCAGTAACCTACATATAGAGTAGATAACCAGTAACCTACATATAGGGTAGACAACCAATAACATACATATAGGGTAGACAACCAATAACATACATATAGGGTAGATAACCAGTAACCTACATATAGGGTAGATAACCAGTAACCTACATTAGGGTAGATAACCAGTAACATACATATAGGGTAGATAACCAGTAACCTACATTAGGGTAGATAACCAGTAACCTACATATAGGGTAGATAACCAGTAGCCTACATATAGGGTAGATAACCAGTAACCTACATATAGGGTAGATAACCCCTAACCTACATATAGGGTAGATAACCCCTAACCTACATATAGGGTAGATAACCAGTAACCTACATTAGGGTAGATAACCAGTAACATACATATAGGGTAGATAACCAGTAACCTACATTAGGGTAGATAACCAGTAACCTACATATAGGGTAGATAACCAGTAGCCTACATATAGGGTAGATAACCAGTAACCTACATATAGGGTAGATAACCCCTAACCTACATATAGGGTAGATAACCAGTAGCCTACATATAGGATAGATAACCAGTAACCTACATATAGGGTAGATAACCCCTAACCTATATATAGGGTAGATAACCAGTAACCTACATATAGGGTAGACAACTAATAACATACATATAGGGTAGACAACCAATAACATACATATAGGGTAGATAACCAGTAACCTACATAAAGGGTAGATAACCAGTAACCTACATATAGGGTAGATAACCAGTAACCTACATTAGGGTAGATAACCAGTAACCTACATATAGGGTAGATAACAAGTAACCTACATATAGGGTAGATAACCAGTAACCTACATATAGAGTAGATAACCAGTAACCTACATATAGGGTAGATAAACAGTAACATACATATAGGGTAGATAACCAGTAACCTACCTATAGGGTAGATAACAAGTAACCTACATATAGGGTAGATAACAAGTAACCTACATATAGGGTAGATAACCAGTAACCGACAGATAGGATAGATAACCAGTAACCTACATATAGGGTAGATAACCAGTTACCTATGTACATATAGGGTCGATAACCAGTAACCTACATATAGGGTAGATAACCAGTAACATATATATAGGGTAGATAACCAGTAACATACATATAGGGTAGATAACCAGTAACCTACATATAGGGTAGATAACCAGTAACATACATATAGGGTCGATAACCAGTTACCTTCATATAGGGTAGATAACCAGTAACATACATATAGGGTAGATAACCAGTAACATACATATAGGGTAGATAACCAGTAGCCTACATATAGGGTAGATAACCAGTAACCTACATATTTGATAGATAACCAGTAACATACATACATGTAAGATAACCAGTAAAATACATGTAGGTAAGATAAATAGTGACAAACAAATAGCTAAGATAACCAATTACACTTTATAGGTTAGATAACCAGTAACATACATATAGGGTAGATAACCAGTAACCTACATATAGAGTAGATAACCAGTAACCTACATATAGGGTAGACAACCAATAACATACATATAGGGTAGACAACCAATAACATACATATAGGGTAGATAACCAGTAACCTACATAAAGGGTAGATAACCAGTAACCTACATATAGGGTAGATAACCAGTAACCTACATTAGGGTAGATAACCAGTAACCTACATATAGGGTAGATAACAAGTAACCTACATATAGGGTAGATAACCAGTAACCTACAGATAGGGTAGATAACCAGTAACCTACATATAGGGTAGATAACCAGTAACATACATACATGTAAGATAACCAGTAAAATACATGTAGGGTAGGTAACTAGTAACATATATATAGGGTCGATAACCAGTTACCTACATATAGGGTCGATAACCAGTAACCTACATATAGGGTAGATAACCAGTAACATACATATATGATAGATAACTAGTAACCTACATATAGGGTATATAACCAGTAACCTACATATAGGGTAGATAACCAGTAACCTACATATAGGGTAGATAATCCGTAACCTGCATATAGGGTAGACAACCAGTAACCTACATATGGGGTCGAAAACCAGTAATCTACATATAGGGTAGATAACCAGTAACCTACATATAGGGTAGATAACCAGTAACCTACATATAGGGTAGATAACCAGTAACCTACATATATGGTAGATAACTAGTAACATACATATAGGGTAGATAACCAGTAACATTCATATAGGGTAGATAACCAGTAACCTATATATAGGGTAGATAACCAGTAACATACAGATAGGGTAGATAACCAGTAACCTACATATAGGGTAGATAACCATTAAATACATATAGGGTAGATAACCGGTAACCTACATATAGGGTAGATAACCAGTAACCTACATATAGGGTAGATAACCAGTAACCTACATATAGGGTAGATAATCCGTAACCTGCATATAGGGTAGACAACCAGTAACCTACATATGGGGTCGAAAACCAGTAATCTACATATAGGGTAGATAACCAGTAACCTACATATAGGGTAGATAACCAGTAACCTACATATAGGGTAGATAACTAGTAACATACATATAGGGTAGATAACCAGTAACATACATATAGGGTAGATAACCAGTAACCTATATATAGGGTAGATAACCAGTAACCTACAGATAGGGTAGATAACAGTAACCTACATATAGGGTAGATAACCATTAAATACATATAGGGTAGATAACCAGTAACCTACATATAGGGTAGATAACCAGTAACCTACATATAGGGTAGATAACCAGTAACCTACATATAGGGTAGATAATCCGTAACCTGCATATAGGGTAGACAACCAGTAACCTACATATGGGGTCGAAAACCAGTAATCTACATATAGGGTAGATAACCAGTAACCTACATATAGGGTAGATAACTAGTAACATACATATAGGGTAGATAACCAGTAACATACATATAGGGTAGATAACCAGTAACCTACATATAGGGTAGATAACCAGTAACATACATATAGGGTAGATAACCAGTAACCTACATATAGGGTAGATAACCAGTAACCTACATATAGGGTAGATAACCAGTAACCTAAATATAGGGTAGACAACCAATAACATACATATAGGGTAGATAACCAGTAGTCCACATATAGGGTAGATAACCAGTAACCTACATATAGGGTAGACAACCAATAACATACATATAGGTAGATAACCAGTTACCTACATAAAGGGTAGATAACCATTAAATACATATAGGGTAGATAACCAGTAACCTACATATAGGGTAGATAACCATTAAATACATATAGGGTAGATAACCAGTAACATACATATAGGGTAGATAACCAGTAACCTACATATAGGGTAGATAACCATTAAATACATATAGGGTAGATAACCAGTAACCCACATATAGGGTAGATAACCAGTAACCTACAGATAGGGTATATAACCAGTAACCTACAGATAGGGTAGATAACCAGTAACCTACATATAGGGTATATAACCAGTAACCTACATATAGGGTAGATAACCAGTAACCTACATATAGGGTAGATAACCAGTAACCTACATATAGGGTAGATAACCAGTAACCTACATATAGGGTATATAACCAGTAACCTACATATAGGGTAGATAACCAGTAACCTACATATAGGGTAGATAACCAATAACATACATATAGGGTAGATAACCAGTAACCTACATATAGGGTAGATAACCATTAAATACATATAGGGTAGATAACCAGTAACCCACATATAGGGTAGATAACCAGAATCTACAGATAGGGTATATAACCAGTAACCTACAGATAGGGTAGATAACCAGTAACCTACATATAGGGTATATAACCAGTAACCTACAGATAGGGTAGATAACCAGTAACCTACATATAGGGTAGATAACCATTAAATACATATAGGGTAGATAACCAGTAACCCACATATAGGGTAGATAACCAGTAACATACATACATGTAAGATAACCAGTAAAATACATGTAGGTAAGATAAATAGTGACAAACAAATAGCTAGGATAACCAATTACATTTTATAGGTTAGATAACCAGTAACATGCATATACATGTAGGTAAGATAGCAAGTAACACACATATAGGTTATCTTAGTTGGTTAGTAACATACATATAAGTAAGATAACCAGTAACATACATATAAGTAAGATAACCAGTAACATACATATAAGTAAGATAACCAGTTACATTCATATAAGTAAGATAACCAATAACATACATATAAGTAAGATAACCAGTAACATACATATAAGTAAGATAACCAATAACATACATATAAGTAAGATAACCAATAACATACATATAAGTAAGATAACCAGTAACATACATATAAGTAAGATAACCAATAACATACATATAAGTAAGATAACCAGTAATATTCATATAAGTAAGATAACCAGTTACATTCATATAAGTAAGCTACATACCTTATCGTTGATGGCCTACTGTTTGAGTTCAAAACAAACAAAGTCAATTAGCTTCATAAACCATAGGATATAAATGCAAATTACATTTCTTTTCGGACGGTTTCAATCTGCGTCTACTAATTGATAATGCTTAAATATGCAGCCTGCTAACTCTTAACTTTAAATTATGTGGTTTATAAATTTGATATAATTATATATGCGGTCTATCATTTGATAATGTTTAAATCTGCGGTCTACTGATTTATAATGTTTTAATCTGCAGTCTACTGATTTTTAATGTTTTAATCTGCGGTCTTCCAATTGATAGATTTTAAATTTACGATCCAACAATTGATACTATTTAAACATGCGGTCTACCAATTCAGTAATATATTTCAATATGTTATATTATTTCTGTCTGCATTGCCATTTAAGAACAATGAATCTTTCTGTAGGTCATGAGAGCAGTATAGAAAGGAGTCGTGCCGCCAGTAATTCTTAAATGTCACTTAAATCATATTTCAAATAATTGAAGCGTTCATAGGCATTAGGAAAATCGGAAAAAGTCGAAACTTGGGATTGGTAACGGCAAGAAAGGTGAACGTTGTGTTAAGACATAGCGGATGTGTGACGGATATAGCATGTCACTTTGGACGTGAAATATCTCACATTATAGGACATTGTAATTTACTAATAGTTTTCTAATGAAATTTGGTAATCCTTGTGAGTTTTTACAGTTTTGTAAAAAATTCGCACGTCAGAAAATAATACTTAAACGCGGAATGATTTGTTACTGTCTGTGGTAATGACATAACTATAATGAATCATTAATGAGTATAAAACCAAAGGAGACATTATCGATTCTATAGTTGCAGTTGTTAATTACTCCGCTTGGCAAGATAATTTGATATATTTGATGTATTTGACATCAGCTTATTTGTTCCAACTAAATCAAGTTTTGTTGTGGTTTTGAATGTTGAATTAATGAATAGAATAATATAGATGACATTTCTGCTGTGTTACTGGCTTGAAACTAAACGTTTGAGAACTGAACATTTTTCATATTAGCAAGCATTGTTATCAATCTGTTTCATATAGTAGGCTATCAAATTATTCATTCATTCATATATATATATATATATATATATATTGTGTAAGATTATTATAACTACGACAGAGTATGGCCTGTAATCAGATACCCAATCTCGTAACTTATTGAGTGGAGGAGAGGAGGTGTCTTCTTGCAATTCCCTATCATCTCTTTGGAACTATTTGAACTTTCGTTGGGCTCTTCCGTACCCTGACTTTAGGCCCTACACATCACTGAGTCCTAGAAGGACGAAACAGTTGTATGATTTTTCGAGCATCTCTGACGAGCTTAGGAGGACGAAACAGGTGTTTGCTGTCCTTAACATCACTGACGAGTCCTAGAAGGACGGAACAGTTGTATGATTTTCCAGGCATCTCTGACAAGCCTAGGAGGACGAAAAAGGTGTTTGCTGTCCTTAACATCACTGACGAGTCCTAGAAGGACGAAACAGGTACTTGCTGTCCTTAATATCACTGACGAGTCCTAGAATGACGAAATACCTGTAAAATGCAGTGTAATTCATTTTGGCTCTAATGTATTTATCTCTCTGTTTGTTTTGAAGTAAGCTTATAACTGCATTGTCATGTGTACAGTCCTTCTTAACACAGTCGTTAGGCACTGGTCAGACAAAAACACGTACAAGGAAATTGGATTGTATAAGATATAGATTATTTATTGCAGTATGTGTAAATAAATCAGGTCGACACTGAAAACAAACGTACTTTAAGCTATTCCATTAAATATCAATAAAAAAATAAGCCCGAGCCGGGAATGGCAGGTAAATAATTAGTATTTTTCAAATGGAGAAAACATACAGAAAAATCGTACAAATTGATAGATTAGTATCGATAACTACAATGATTTCGTGAGTGAATTTGATACCGTACGAGAGATCAATAACCAGCGTTATACGCGCCGCGGAAATGTATCTCAGACTGCAGATAACACACGCAAATCATGTACCGCTACATGAGTGTATAACATCTATTTATACGCATTTTACGATATCTGTATGAAAGAAGAGTTTATTTTACATTTTGTATCTTTTATGGGTGGAAATGAGTTATGTTCGTGCTCGCATTTAGGAGTTTGGCGGCGTTAGTGGTGGAAAGCAACGCAATCTTTTGAATGATTATTTACTCTTGATAATACGTGTCCGCAGTTTCGAACCCGGTTACGCATTCCACAGCTTTCGGTTTTACTTCCGTACAAAGGTAGAGCATTTTATTCGATACTGATCATAACCATTTCAATAGTATTATTTATGTTAATATTTACTTATAGAATTGTCATCTAAACCTGTAATACTTCCTTGCTCAAAATCAATTATGAATCTTTCCAATCATGAAAAGGTCTATTCTCATTGATATGCATAAGAATGTCTGCGTCTTCGAAAGCTTTTAAATGAATATATCGTTATGATTGGTAAAAAAAGAGGAACCTTTATACTTACTCAAGCAACTTATAAACAAAAACATAGAAATGCATTTAAGACCCTTAAAACGTACAGGGATGATAGAACAAAGTGTTCCGGAAAAGTAATCATTTTTCATTAATTGCATCCACCATAAAAATCTAAGTAACATCCGCATTAATTCACACTATCAAGATGCGAACTATGGTACGACAGCAGTACCAATGGATATATCAACAAATATATGTGACTTCATATCGCACAAAGATATCGATTAATTTCAAATTAGATCATGAAGTCGACCATTTAAATGTCTCATGCTTTATATCAACATACAAATCAAATACCTCGAAAGCTTGTTACATTTTCTGTCATTAGTCGCCATCTGTTAAATCATATATCTATCTTTGTGTTTAAAAATCACTGCGCATGCAACTGTGATATTCAATATTGGAGACAGGTTTTCACGCATAGGGAATAAAGTACAGAAGGGTACATTACGCGAGCTGTCATAATGAAGTATTCCTGTTTTATCGCCATGACCAATATCTATCCTTGATACATAAAGCAGCATGGCACATTGGCGTTTTGTGACAAAGACATATCCTGTTCGCATCTGCTGATGGCAAATGTGCCATGCTCCACGTGAGACAAAAAGGACGGTTGAATCCTCATATAAACAAAAGTAAAGAGGTTGTCTCCGGCAGCCTATAATAGTTATGTATGCTCCAGCTCTCAGCTGATAAAATATTATTTAATAATAGAGACTTGCATTAACCCCACATTTACATCGTCGCAATTGCCATTAATAGACTACATAATAAATTTAGAACCCCTTACTTCTCAGCAGTTTGGTAAGAGCCTCTATTTATTAATGCCTGTCTGCGTAAGGACATCTCCAATATCCTGGACAAGGTACTTGAAACTTATCATCTATCACATTTAAAGGCTTCTCATTGGCCATCACCGGGTCAACTGTAATTTACCATGATTTACTATGATGAATACTCTTTGGCTTTGACCTTTCGGTAATTTATCATAAGGATATTCTATAACAGAAACGACAAATGGCGGTATCACGGTTAGCTTGGAAATGTTTAAAATCATATCAATGCTGACAATCAACTGAGATTGGTGCCATGTTTTGTGTATATCGAAGAGTCGTTTAGGCAGGATATAGGCCGTACACATCCTCTTATTATCTTAAAGATATCATTGGTATTTTGTCTTTAATAACATAACCGATTAGGTCAATCGTATTTACTGTCCTGTGATTGAATTAAAGTGCATTTCAAACTCCTCCACAAAAGCCAAGTCACGTGATCTTTATTCACAATATGAGCAAGGTCATGTAAACAGTTTAAAGTAGAACTAAATAGATTTTTTTGGGACAATTAAATATATATAGTCGGCTGGCAAAAATGTTTGTATCACAGGCTTTCAAAATATATAGGCGCTGAAGGCTGTCGGACAGATTAATGGTAATTACGTCATTGAGAGATATTGAGGCTGAAGGTTGTCGGACAGATTTAAGGTTGTTACGTCATTGAGAGATATTGAGGCTGAAGGCTGTCGGACAGGTTTATGGTCATTACGTCATTGAGAGATATAGAGGCTGAAGGCTGTCGGACAGGTTTATGATCATTGAGAGATATAGAGAGATATAGAGGCTGAAGGCTGTCGGACAGATTTATGGTTGTTACGTCATTGAGAGATATTGAGGCTGAAGGCTGTCGGACAGGCTAATGGTCATTGAGAGATATAGAGATATTAAGGCTGAAGGCTGTCGGACAGGTTTATGATCATTACGTCATTGAGAGATATAGAGGCTGAAGGCTGTCGGACAGGTTTATGGTCATTACGTCATTGAGAGATATTGAGGCTGAAGGCTGTCGGACAGGTTTATGGTTGTTACGTCATTGAGAGATATTGAGGCTGAAGGCTGTCGGACAGGTTTATGGTTGTTACGTCATTGAGAGATATAGAGGCTGAAGGCTGTCGGACAGGTTTATGGTTATTACGTCATTGAGAGATATTGAGGCTGAAGGCTGTCGGACAGGTTTATGGTTATTACGTCATTGAGAGATATTGAGGCTGAAGGTTCTCGGACAGGTTTATGGTTGTTACGTCATTGAGAGATATTGAGGCTGAAGGCTGTCGGACAGGTTTATGGTTGTTACGTCATTGAGAGATATTGAGGCTGAAGGCTGTCGGACAGGTTTAATGGTCATTACGTCATTGAGAGATATTGAGGCTGAAGGCTGTCGGACAGGTTAATGGTCATTACGTCATTGAGAGATATTGAGGCTGAAGGCTGTCGGACAGGTTTATGGTCATTACGTCATTGAGAGATATTGAGGCTGAAGGCTGTCGGACAGGTTTATGGTCATTACGTCATTGAGAGATATAGAGGCTGAAGGCTGTCGGACAGGTTTATGGTCATTACGTCATTGAGAGATATAGAGGCTGAAGGCTGTCGGACAGGTTTATGGTCATTACGTCATTGAGAGATATAGAGGCTGAAGGCTGTCGGACAGGTTTATGGTCATTACGTCATTGAGAGATATAGAGGCTGAAGGCTGTCTGACAGATTTATGGTCATTACGTCATTGAGAGATATAGAGGCTGAAGGCTGTCGGACAGGTTAATGGTTATTACGTCATTGAGAGATATTGAGGCTGAAGGCTGTCCTACATGTTTATGGTCATAACGTCGAGTGATTGAAAAAAACACATGTTTTTGTTTTTGTTGTCGTAACTTTGTTCGTATTTTGAAATGTTTCCTACATATAAATGACTTGTCAGAAAAAAATGTCATTGATTTTATATTGTTTACAGTCTGATTAACAACAAACGGGTAGCTTAATATACGAAACAGATATTATCTTATATTACCTTGTGTATCCCCTTGTATCGGTATTTTATTGCACCCTAACTATCATTTGCGATTTTGACTTACCTTGTATTTGACCTGTGTTGGTTTGTCAGGTATCGTCCAGGAACTGATCACCTGGTGTTATTCACTTTTGTTTTGTTTTTAAGTGTCCATACAAATGCATATCTTTTTATTACATTTTTACCAGTGAAATATCGAAAACTTCTAATTTTAAAAAGTTACTTTCATCACTCGTGAAAAATATCAATTTCTCTGATAAATATCAATTCATTTATTTGACTAATCAAAAACACTCCTTACAAACGACGATTTGGACAATTAAAAGCTGATCAAGTATTTTTTCTATGAAAATGTAATAAACAGAACATCAAATAGTATCTTCAGTAATACCAGATATATTTAACTCGTGTATTATTTTTTAATATAATCCATTCGTGCTGGGCCCTCGTGAAAAAAATATCAAACTATTAGCCCCATTTTATGTCTTTTTTGTATGTTTTCCCTCGTGTAATGAATGATTAAGATGATATATGGTTTGGTTGTTAGGTCAACATTTTTTCAAATGTTGGAATCCACTTCTGAAATGTTTAGATGGCTTTTGTGACCTTCTAGGTGATATTGTTGTAGCTTGTTTCATCTGTGTCATTGCCTGCTGACAATGTACACATAAATACTGTTTTTACTACTAGACCTCATACCATTCGAATCATATTGTACAAATGGGAAATCAGTCTCATAGTATTACAACAGTTACTGCCTGTGTTAAAATGCCTAAAGCATTTAAGGACAGCTATTTATAGTGTAACGAAACCTTAACCCATCTGTCATTGGCATGTTTCTTACTAACCTGTAAGAAGCACAGTAGGTTGATGGTGTCAATTTTCCCAATATTGCTCTATATTTTTTAATCCTTATTTTTCTTCTAATAAACAGAAAACGTAAACAGTAAAATATCAAACAAAAACAATGTTTGACTATTTACAAACTTGTGACTCCTGTGTACCTGTATTTGATTAATGACTGGTATACTGAAAGGTACAATAATGAATCGATCACATCGTAATGAAACGCCTACGTCACTTTCTGTGAAATATTTCAGATGATGTTATTTCTTCCCTTGAGCTCCTATGTATACATGGGATTGGCATGTATGTAAAGGGGCACGATGGAGGCGGGTTTTGTGCATTCGTGATATGTTGATTAATAACAGAAGTTCCGACATTGGTCGACAGGTCATCCGTTTTAATTGTCGTACGATGTGTTTGGAGGTGATTTCCTTTAAATCAAAAACAAAAATCTCGGATTTTGAAATCAATCATTGCTACATGTGCAATATGTACTTTAGCGTTGTTGTTTTCGGTTGAAAGGATTGTTGATGAATAACATTTGAATTTTCATAACAAATGCCATAGGGTTTCATACAAGATTTTTCGATAAAAATGCTTTCATGTTTGGCTAATGATTTGTTTTGTAAAAATGTGTAATAAAAACCAAGTGAACAAATCTGTTTATGGGATCATTTCATTCAACTTATACAGAGACTACCATGAAGGTATTCGTGACCGACAATTTCAATTGTTTGAAGCGGGTATCTGCAATAAAGTAGAACAATCTTACCTGGTGAAACACCTGGTCATTTTCTTATTTCCTCTTTATTCATTATAAATCATATACGTCTGAAACCCGTGCAGTAGTGTGGGAAGAATGGGCCTGCTTATGTCACGACCTGTTGCACGAGACGATTCATTGCGGGGGCCCTGCAGAAGGATGTGTTTTTTCCGTATTTTCTGACCAGCCGAGCCCTTCTGCATTAGGGTTAGGGTTAATGCATTTCCATTTAGACAAAGCGCGTATACACACGTAGGTGTATGCAAAGTTATTTCTTAAAATACCTTTATGTCTCCGTAGAATATCCGTTGAGGTATTGTGGTATACCGTCTGTATCCGTTCGACTCTCCATCAATAAATCATTAAAAGTTTTGGCGATGGTTCTTCAGTGCCCTTCAGTTCAGTGAGATGATTTGGTTAAGACACATCTCCTATCTCTACAAATGCTTTCTTTTTTATTTTGCTTACTTCCCTTTTGGATTTGAAAGCCACCAGTAAACAGTCCTAGAGGGTAAAACAATTGTGTGATGCTGTTTAATATTCATTAATTGGCAATTGTTATATCTATTATTGAGTATATATGTAAATGGGTTAACTTCTCATAATTGTATGTACAATATTCATACAAAGCCCTTTTACCCTAGACACGCAAACGTGTGGTATATATCGTGTTGTATTTGGAGAGTCTATCTGCTGTACGAACAATGTATGTCAGCGAAAAATTTGTTTTGCAAACGCCTCACCTTGTTTGGCAATTTAAAGGCGATGGTTAGTAAAAATTAGTGAGGCTTAGGTAATGGTAGTAGGGTCTTGACAAGATGTCAACACTAGCTTTAGTTATAGCCTATCATCAATAAATTATTCTAGATAAAGCGAATAACAGTATAGCCGTATGGAAATAAAGACTAAGACGTTGTCAGTCGGAAGATATTTGGAGATATTAGCTTCAGCGGGTCCTGTGATTCAATTGTTAGAAAGAATGATGGCAATAAAACCAAATATTTATTAATCGTAATATAATGCCTTATGGTGACAACTTGCGTTACCTCAAGGTGTCCATGGAGCATCGGACATTATTACATGGAGACCAAAATAAATCCGGTAAATGTCGTATGTCGTGAACCAGGTGTTAAATTAAAGGGGCATAATTGCGTTCGGAAATATCAGTCAACAGCAATTCGGCGGTTACGTTTTGATGTTAATGTCAAATTGTATTAATTAGATGAATATACCGAAATATAACTGTATGTGGGATGAAGATTACATAGGCAGCTTATTAATAATACAGGATTTTACATACAAGCTAGGAAATGATGTTTAATCAGGCATTAGCAATAATGAGTTCTCTCATGTCATTTAGTCTATACCTGGCCTGCCAGATTAATTAAGATAAGAAGAAATACACCACAGTGCCCACTGCAATAGGCAAAATTAGAAATCAAAGAAGGAACAAAAAGAAAAAAGAGACAATTATCCGGATAAGCAGTTAGGAGGAAATCAGATATGCCGGACATAATTCTTGTACCACGAACTCTTCGGGAAATGTTACAGACGTCTCAGTAACTAGTGATGAAGTCTTACATTACAACAACATGGGCGTGGTATTAAAGGTATCGATACTCTTATAGATGTTTAGAAAAACACATCCATAAATATGGCTGATGTAATTAAAACTAATTGTTTTGTGTCTTAAAATACATTGTTCCATTATTAAAAAATGATAAAGTTCCATTTGTAAACTGTTACATATTTACAAGGACATCGAAATAGCATATCTAATGGTATTTCAACAAGCATATAAATCATTACTTTGGTGCATTTTACCAGAAGTAACGTGACCAGTTGTTAGTACGTATCATGGTTAACCATGGGCCGTGTTGTTGATCATGTTTGTTGAGCTATTGGTAAATATCGACCAAAAAAGTGCATATTTTGGGAGAACATTATTAGCTAAAGTGGATCACATATATTGCACAAAAAAGCCATGTCGTTATTCTCCTGATTAACTGTCTGACCGGATTTAACTCTGTTAAAAGCATAAACTTTGAGTCTGTTTTGAACTTGAAATGTCAAAAGCAGACATGAAATGTATCATACAATTATGTCATTGAGGGAGGTACCGTATAGCCGGTTATTTCCGTAGGTAAAAAAAAATCGAGATTTTTACTAGAAACAAAAGAATTAAATACTAAATGTATTCCCCTCCTACGAATCATACTATGTGAAAAACAGGGACTAGCCCCATGTTGTACCTGGAGTAGATATTTCCGTAGTTATATGACAACAGAAAAGACATGTGAGAACAAGTCTACAGCAGGTATATCAAGTATCACCCTGGGACTGCAATGTGCTTCGTAAGCGCAATTAAGTTTCCTTAAGGATTCGCAGCATTCTTATATTCACTACAGATAAAGAATGTCGTAGGTAGATTACAGATATATACTCTCGCTTTATAAAAATATTTCTATTCAACACCGCAAATCATTGACATTGCAGATATAATTTCCGGTTTCGAGTGTTTCAACATTTCGCTATCAGACATTAATTTAAGTGTGCTGGAATACATTGCCAAATTTGTTGGGGGTATCCTCCTATCTGCTGTGAGAAAGTAACATATACTGTTCGTCGGTATTTCGGTTTTGTAATCTACTGATTTTTGACACCATTGATTACACTTTTTTCTGACAGTTCTCTGAGCTATAATCAGAAATTTGTTACTGGGATATGTGATCGCAAATATCGATAAACTGGTATGTATAGTTCCAATAATAGCTACGTAAGCACATGTTTAACTGAGTATGAACCTATGAATAAAGTCATCGTTCATCATAGAAATACTTTGATCAGAATGACTTAGTGAACTGCATTTTGTATGTGGCTAGTTAAATGTGTTTTGTGTGAATAATACGATAGTTCCCCAGTAAAATAGTATTAAAATTATAGGTTTGTTCCACGCTTAAGGTCAATAAGTCTAAGTTAGTAAAATAGAAAATTTAAGGGAACAACATATAAAATCAGGTTAACACAAGGCCACAACAGCAAAAATCCAACGATAATGTAACAAACACTGTCTTAAAGAAGAAACACGTTAAACTCAATTTATGAATAATGACATATGTACATGGCAATACTGCGGGTAAACAACTATTTCATTAAATTATGGAACCCTCATCCATTGAAGGAACATATTAACAATTCATAATGAAGAGGGTAGCATACAAGAAATGCTGACAATTCTGAAAACTCTGATAATTCATTTGTACAAAATAGATTAGATGGCAAAACTATTGTCATGAAAAATATTAGATAAGGCATGGATGTTGAAGATAAAAATGTATTGCAGTGATATAGAAATCATCCACTGCAGATGGAACTAGATAGCTGCATCTGCACCATGAACAGAATATGAAATTTTATGGCACTCGTATACGTGTTGAGGGTGATCAAAGTAATGATAACTCTAGACGGTATCCTGTTTTGTTGAAATACTGCATGACATATTGCTATGGCATTCGAATATAATTTGTCGCAAGGATTTTATAGAAACTAATCTTGTCATGCCAAAAAACATCCGCATTGGTAGCCATCTTGGAAACGTTCCCGATAAAGGAAGGAAAAGTTCTTGATTATAGTGACTGTACATGGTAATACGTTAATTATATATTCTTCTGTTTTCATGTTTTACCTTCCTTGTGTCCTGATTAACCTTCGTTTTTTTTTTACTTTGTGCACCTTTTTTTTATGAATCCCCTTTGGGTTTCCTAACTTTCCCTTTATTCTCTTCCTTTATGGTACATCTTACATCAATTTTATTCTGGCTTTGTGACTTTGTGTGCCTGTCGATAAGTCATCTAATAATGTGATCCTCTATTACATTGAGAGCTTACAAAAAGAACTGGTCTTGCTCCAGATTAGGTCAACCCTAGCTACGCATTGTCCAGTTGTTCTGAAGACAAAATACCGCAAAGTCAGTCTTCAGTATCAGAATCTTTAAGGATCAATGATCTTGAGAAGGATCTCATTTGAGATTGTGACTTAACCGAATTTGACTTAAACTTGTATGGCGGCTGGCACTTATTCTTCCGGAGCATCTGGTCTTATTCTCCCGATACTTTTCAGGAATCTGCTCTCGTTTAATCAATTTTGAGTTTTACAATTATGGTTTCGTTACCACGCCGGTATTCCTAGTTGGTTTTCGACAATTAGTCCCTCTTCTTGCCTTTGTCTTTACTTACGGCTTATCATGTATATGTACTATCATGTTCTCGTTGGTGACGACACTTGTTTTTGTATCCACTTATTAGCATCATAACGGATGCTGCATTTGGTCTTGATGTCAATATTACACGAATAGAAAATTCTTGTTCCATTCAACATGATATGAGTAATGCATTGTTGGAATATTCTATCATTGGATTCGTGATTCGATATCATAGGTCAGGTATTCCAGACACACATAAGACGTCATATGTATACCAAACATTCGCAATTCATTGGGGTATCACATAAAGTCATCATCCAGAAATATATATGGACGGAATATACGCTGTTACCGGATTTGAATCGTTCATTCGATACACATCTACATAATACCAAATGAGATGGAGTCAAGATAGAATAAATAACGTCACGATTTGTCTTATATTTGACAGGGGACCGCCTTGAATTCTGGAAAAGATTGAGCTGTCTCGGTATATTTTGCTATAAAATGTAACAGACAAATTAACTCGTGCTACGCACTCATGAAAAATATCGAAATATTAGCTACACTCGTGAAATAAATTTGGTATTACTGAAAACACTGTTAGATATCCTATATTTCTTAATGTAATGATTTGTTTTCAAAGTTATATTTTAACTTCGTATCCCTTGTTTTGTGTTCCGATATACAGTTTTACTCGTGTGATGATGGCTAAGTTATAGTTATGTATAGTTATGGGTGCTTCATGTTTTGTGGAAAAAAGACTGCTTAAGAAGGTTTTCAACAGTTCAAGCTAAGCAAACTATGGTGTAAATAGATGCCACCTGCTGTCCCACGTTCTATCATAAATGCTTGTGACTTGTCAAACATTAATACTAAGTAATGCCGCCTCCACGGACGTCAAACACTAATTAGATAACGGACTTATGGCATGGTATCATTCACTTCAACGTAATTAAACAGAATTATCTCCGGCTTGCTTACAACTTGATATGGGAAAAGAAAAAAGATTGTCATTTGTTTACCATCTTTGACCATAAATGTTTCCTTTCCCTAACCACTTTGACGTATGGGGTATGGTACTAAAAGTACAACGAACATCCCGTGTTTATTCTTATTCCTTGTGTATACACCGCTTTCCTTAGCTTGACATGCAGTACACACGGTTTGAGACTTGACGGAATCATCTCTACTTAATCCGATTTCCTTAAATTACCTGTCCACCATCTGCTGGTACATCCTACCAACAGGCTATGTGTTACCAAGTAACACGAGTATCTGGAACAGATTTCCCCTGTGAATTCATTTAGATTCAGCACACTGCCATAGATTGAACAGGGCCATTGCAAAAACATTCTCTAGCAAACATCCTTCTTAAGTTAATGTCAATTTTGGTTGATGTTTTCAGCAATCCCTTGTGTCAGAATAATTATCGGCTGTCGCGGATTGAAATAATTTAAATAAAAACAAAATAATAAATCTGATTTGATATGGAAACTTCAGTATTAGAATCACACTGAAATTGGTAATTTAGCATTAGTTGAATGTTTCTTTCTATCTTGAATCACAGATGGGTAACATGTACGAACATTACATCTTACGAGGAAAAGTCTTGGTGTCTAGATTGCGTTTCTGGTGTGTAGGGCCAAGGCTTTCCGAATTCTGTTCATATATTGTCAGATAAATCTAGACAAGGGTTTAACTTCGTGCTGACGAGCACAATCAATAAAAATCATGATTGGCCGTATAAGACATGTTAATTACAGGACAGGTGCCATTTGAAGGAGTAAAGCAGTGAATTTTATACATTGATGTAAAAATTGCATGTTAAAATATCATTTATCCTGTCTTATGTTTTCATAGAGTGTGTGTCGGAACTAAAGATACTTAAGCCAAAGTTAACATCAAACAATGAGTTAGTGTTGAGGATGTAAGATTAGAACAACTACAGTGTACATTATATTTATAGTTAGTGTGTATAAAGTAACGTCACTACAGATATATTTTACATTATACCAATAAGTAATACAGTAGGCATTCGATAGGGATTGGATATATATCTTTCATTGTCATTGCGGCTATGAATAGAAGCTATCTACATATACATTGGAGATAAATCGGAATACAAGCGATTAAGAATAAAAACATCAAGTACAGAGTCATCATTTTAATAACTTTAAATAGCTATAAATAATGTACCATGCCATCGTGTCCTTCCGGCGTTTTCAGTCTTTTTTTTGTATTCAAAATAAAAAGACATCAAATAACACCAAATAAAATAATTCGTGTTCAATTAGATTTTTTTTCTGTGAGAAAACACAATTTACGGAAAAGAAACGGGGGCTATTTTTCTGGCGTATTAATTTTTAAGTGGTATATTATGTGTGGAAAATCAGCGCGTGAAACAATGTCTTCATGCTGTATTCATACTGTTTATGTGATCAAATGATGGTTGTTATTACTTGGTATGTTCATATAAAGAATCAACACTCAGAATGTAAATATATGCCTATAACCCGTAACAGAATGCAGTGTAATGCTTTAACGAAAAATCAATACATCCCAAAATTGTATAAAATATCTCCGGGAACGTTTACAATGTTGAATTACACGCTTTCTCCTAGAACAAAGACTTTGAGAGCTCGTGACGTGTATATTGCGCTGAATCAGAACCCGACACCATGCATGCTATTATTGGTAAACCAACTGTTTGTAGGAGTACGATCGTGTGTCCCACTATATACATGTATTTTGTGTTAGGTTGGAGACAACGCCTACATTTTTCAGACGCTAGACCTACTGAAACGATACTGCACATTCCGACAATCTAGAGCGCATCTACATAGAAGACAATGAGGGATTATGAGAGCTTATACTTGTGTTAACGACGCTTAGTTTTCATTCATGGTTACTCAATTGTGTCCAATAAAGAGATACAATTTAGTAATTCAACAGGAATAAATGAAACCATGATATTTTCCTGAACCTCTCGTTCAAACAAGAATCACGTTTTACTCTCGTATTCATACCCATTTATTTTCATTGTCCTATAACCCAAAACGGAACTAACTAGGATGTTATAGCGACACTTCAGCGTAAATGTATATCTTGATTGATACATTAGGAAAGTATTCTTTGGACACTTTAACTGATTAATATAGTAAGGTTAGAAATTGTATACAAGTGTGTAAAGTATATATACTCAAAGAAAAAAGAAAATACAAAGATATTATAGAAAAAAAAATAAATGGTGTGACCCAAGCGTTCCCCTCTCAAAATGTTCTTGGCCCATCAATAACGTGTATGCCCCCCATGTGCTGCAGTGGTTGCACTGATCATTTCGTCGTTTAATTAAGCAGGGTATTGGCCATATACATTGGTTGCATTCATCATCCAGCGCCAACGTCAACTGATGAGCGACGTTGATTGGAGTGTTCGGCCTATGTCTTATCCTTCTCTTCAACTCGTCCCATAGATATCATTATCCGGAGTGTTCTGGGTCAACCTGAAATTTGACAAGGGTACTTTACGTCCATTGATGATTCTTTTACATCCATTACGCCATTATCATTATTATATGAAATCTTTTTATTTCCCGTACGCTGGGCAATTTCTAAATGTATAGACATGGGTAGTTTCAGTATGTATAGACATGAGTAGTTTCAGTATGTATAGGCATGAAAAAGTTTAGTTTTTAAAGAAATGGGTAATTTAAGTATGTATAGACATGAGTAATTTCAGTATGTATAGACACGAGTAATTTCAGTATGTATAGACATGAGTTATTTCAGTATGTATAGACATGAGTTATTTCAGTATGTATAGACATGAATAATTTCAGCATGTATAGACATGAGTAGTTTCAGTGTATATAGACATGAGTAGTTTCAGTATATATAGATATGAGTAATTTCAGTATGTATATACATGAATAGTTTCAGTATTTATAGACATGAGTAATTTCAGTATGTATAGACACGAGTAATTTCAGTGTTCATTGATATGAGTAATTTCAGTGTATATCGACATGAGTAATTTCAGTATATATAGAAATGAGAAGTTTCAGTATGTATAGACATGAAAAAGTTTAGTTTATAAAGAAATGAGTAATTTCAGTATGTATAGACATGAAAAAGTTTAGTTTATAAAGAAATGAGTAATTTCAGTATGTATAGACATGAGTAGTTTCAGTATGTATAGACACGAGTAATATCAGTATGTATAGACATGATCGAGTAATTTCAGTATGTATAGACATGAGTAATTTCAGTATATATAGACATTAGTAATTTCAGTATGTATAGACACGAGTAGTTTCAGTGTATATAGACATTAGTAATTTCAGTATGTATAGACATGAGTAGTTTCAGTGTATATAGACATGAGTAATTTCAGTATATATAGATATGAGTAGTTTCAGTATATATAGATATGAGTAATTTCAGTATATATAGAAATGAGTAATTTCAGTTTGTATAGACATGTGTAATTTCAGTATGTATAGACATGAGTAGTTTCAGTATTTATAGACATGAGTAATTTCAGTGTATATCGACATGAGTAATTTCAGTATATATAGAAATGAGTAGTTTCAGTATGTATAGACATGAAAAAGTTTAGTTTATAAAGAAATGAGTAATTTCAGTATGTATAGACATGAGTAGTTTCAGTATGTATAGACACGAGTAATATCAGTATGTATAGACATGATCGAGTAATTTCAGTATGTATAGACATGAGTAATTTCAGTATATATAGACATTAGTAATTTCAGTATGTATAGACATGAGTAGTTTCAGTGTATATAGACATTAGTAATTTCAGTATGTATAGACATGAGTAGTTTCAGTGTATATAGACATGAGTAATTTCAGTATATATAGATATGAGTAGTTTCAGTATGTACACATATGTATAGACATGAGTAATTTCAGTATATATAGAAATGAGTAATTTCAGTATGTGTAGACATGAGTAATTTCAGTATATATAGAAATGAGTAATTTCAGTATGTATAGACATGAGTAGTTTCAGTATGTACATATGTATAGACATGAGTAGTTTCAGTATGTACATATGTATAGACATGAGTAGTTTCAGTGTATATAGACATGAGTAATTTCAGTGTATATAGATATGAGTAATTTCAGTGTATTTAGAAAAGAGTTATTTCAGTATTAGAGGTATATATAACAAAAAGGAATTTGAATTGCTTGTTTGAGTTATCCTCGTTCATGGTGGATAATTTCTATAATCGCCGTGTCGCCATATGAGTGAGTCCAAAACCCGTCATGAATTATAGTAACTGGAAACAAAAGCATGTAAAACTGTCAACGAGAAGTTTCATATAAGAGAGTATTGATGTGTGAACAAAGACTTTATTCCAAATCTTTATAACGAAAATGTATTAAGGGAATAGGACAGAGATTTTAAGTGAGCGATGTACTGCTTCATAGACAAGGTCTTCTACATGTAATTATAATCAGGACAAAATAATCCAATAAACAACCCATATTCTTAAAGCTTACTGGGTTTTTTTCTGCATTGATCATTTATATGTTTATCAGATTGATACTGCACTTTTACATCCAGTTTACTTAAATCAGTTCAAGGAATGACATGATTTTATATTTTCGAATATAACAAGCTCTTCCTTAAAATATTTCTTATAGATCGCCTTAAAAGAAGAACAAGTATTTCATTAGTTTCTATACACGTAATATTTGTTAATTTTGTTCAATGTCACTTGTTTACATTCCCTTCTTCTTGTTTATCTATCGTCAGATTTTGACAAATCCTTAAGAATCCAAGGCCTCGGTTTCATCAACGTCCTTAACTTAAGGAAACTTTTCATATTTACTACAAGTAAGCATTATTTGATTTAAGGGGGACATCATAGCTAAAGGACTTTCTGCAATCCTAGTGGAACATTTAAGTTAAGGAGTTTCTTTAAGTTACGGAATATTGATGGAATATTGATGGAATATTGTATTGTAGTCTAGGGCTGATTGTAAACGTGTAAAGCACTAAGAGAGATAACTCCTAGCTTTTTATCAATTTTACGTTTCCCGACTATTGCATTCCTCAGTTCGATCAATTTGGATTTTACTATCGGCATTTTCGTTAATGTATTATTAATGTTTTATGTATTCCTATTGTCGAGCAGCTATTTGTTTTAATAATTGGTTTTAAATGCGGTAAATGATATGAGCAAACCGTTCCCGGTACTAATTTATATTAATATATCGACGCTCACTTGAACACCGAATGACATTAACACAAGTCATTTATAAATAATATCGGCAAGCACTTTTATCGAATGGAATCTTATATACATGTATGGCAGGTAAAATTGCTTTTTCATCATTTTAATGAAGATATCAGTAGCAGATAAGTTATTTGATATGAATAAGTTTCCATCGAATTAAAATCGACAAATCTGCATCAAAAATGAACTTTTATTAAATATCAATTATGTCAAACCTATTTCACAACACATATGGTAGTGTACCTCATTTGATTTTTCCCGCTGTATTAGGTAATTAATAAGGTCGAACCTATTCACCACATAGAGTAGTGTAATTCGAGTTTCATCACTTTGAGAAGGTATAACGAAATGTTCAAACGTCTCTACTGTTACGGATTATTTTAGATGGTGCATCAGAATGAAAACAGTTCCTTAGAAAACGTAATCACAACGCAAACAAATAGGGCATACATTGACAAGGATTTTATTCTGCTAACTGTATCACAAATAATGCACCAATAAACCAAATTTGAAATATATCGGGCAATATGTAACCTTTGTCCAATCAGATGACTCACGATGCTTCCGAGGTGACAGATTGACCGCTTTGCGGGTATACCTTAAATTTTATCAAAGTGGTGTTTATTACCATAATAAGCTATGGCAGTTAATGGTCCCCAGAACGTCTCACTTCGTAGTATACTTTTTAAGAACATTTGGTGTTTCGAGTCCTTTCCCAACGGCGACGGTAGTGTAGGTGTGTTTAGGGTAAGCGGCTATTTGGAAAAATATTTTGTGTGGAATTCCACGTCCCCTTTTACGCGTCCGTTATTATGCTTCTTTCAGTTATTATTTTCATTGGGATCCACCAGTATGGTCTGATCAAACAAAACATGGGTGAGGAGTTAATAATAAAATCTTAGAAAATACAACACATTGTCAACAAGTTATTAAAGATTTACAAAATTGCACCGCAACTAGCATATGTGGAAAACAATAAAACAACTTTTTAAAGGGAAGTTTAATTAAAAAGATATTGCAATGTGGACTTTATTTATCGAAAGACTCGGTCATATGTTACTTTCTCCGTAAAATTTATTGAATGGTTTGAACCTTTTCACCTTTCAGAAGGGCTGTTATACATAGAGGGAAATAACAATATTCTCAATAATTGTATTTACTTTTTATAGATTAGTATATTTGTAAATATGTACACAGAAATGCGAAACGTTTTATTCAAATATATCACATTAGCATATGAATAGTTTTGTCAACATTTCTAAATATGTAATAAGAATAGGTTTTAAATTTTGAATAAGAAGATTAGATCGATAATACTCCCACAGGTAGACTTAAAAGAACAAAACCCAGTTTTATTGTTTGCACTTCGGACGTTCGAATAATAAAATATCAATACATACACAAAAATAGCACCACACAAGAATAATTAAACGCGACGATATATACGAAGGGCCCAGATAATTATAAGTTCAGGTGAAAATCTGGGTGGTGTAGTTCGACGCTCCCTACCCTTGTCGGTTTGTGTTTGTGAAACGGGTCAATATGTGCTGTCGTGATTGTGTTCGTTCTTGGGCAAGACACTTTACCCTTCTTGTTCTGGATACCATGCGACGGTGCTGAGTGACGTAGTCACCATATACTACAAGGAGGCCCCGCCTCAAAATGACTCGTGGTTGTTCACGGGCAATAAGCCAAGTAAACAAGCAAACTACAAGTAGTACGGAATACGAAGAAGCCTTTTTTGTATGTCATTTAATTTGCTGATATTTTCAATACAAACCAAGACCTCCCCTGCTATTTTCTTTTGTGCCTGTATTATATTATATATCAGTACACTACATTATGATAATAACTCCATGCAAACTCATGTTGAAACCTACAAATATATTAAACGATAATCACAACAGATCTGTGCATTACATAGGTAACCATATTGGGTGCTGTGTTATAATATAATGTTGTCGAAAGAAATGTCCAAATTGTGTCTAATGCTTTCATTTTCGGTGTTGATTTTATGCGGAGCATCGTCGTCGTTGCCACACAAATCTCTATTAAATGAATGGCAATGCTCATACAAATTAATTCCGTCCGCAAGTAATGGGAAAATACATATAAGACTTAGAATGAGGATTCCAACTGAACCTAAGTATATCGATGAAGGTCTTGGATCGTTTGCACATACAAGGCTACGTTTGTAAGAGGTAGTGTTCTTAACGTGGACTTCAGTATTTTTCTTAAGTACATCCAATCTGTCATTTAGTTCTTCGGGTGTTGTAATCACCGGCGTGTATGTATTTGGACAAGCTGTGAAGTAGAAACGAATACGTCCTAAATATAACACTGACAGCGGACAAAAATGTAAAGAAGGAAAACTGACAAACTGCATAACAGAGACAACATTGACATATCGGAAACCAAACAATACACATTTCGGAAACAAAAACTATACAAGGGAAACAAGAACTTTCTTTAATATAAACCGAAATGACACTACAACAAGGATATCTCAATTAATAACACGGCCTACCAGAGAAATTGGTCATGTGTCCAAATATACATCAAAAGGCTGTGAAAGCAGTAACATTACTATCAAGTAATGGAATTTGATATAACAAACTTTGATATCTACTGTTTTCCTGTGTCCTCAACTTCAGTGATGGGTTCAGTTTAAAGTTTGATAATGATGTTATCATGTAAGGATGATGATCTCATGTGTTGTAATCTGTTCTTATGTGATTACAATTGCTGCTGTTACCCATGGTGTAATGGTTGGCTGATGTGATTGATCAATTGATTGGACGACGACGACGGCGACGACGACGATGATGATGATGATTGTGATTATGATTTTGTGTGAATGGGCATCTCGTTTCAATATTAAATGTACCAATGACATTGGAAAAATAAATAACAAAAAAATTCTGTGATATGGTATCTCACCTGAGCATACTGGTTGAGTGCCAACCCACACTCCTGCCGAGCAAGTGTGTATCTGATCGCCTGACGACATTGTGTAGCCGCTATCACAAGAGTACAGAACTTTGTTCCCGTGCGAGGTTCCATCATATAGAGATTTTGTGTTTGCTACAGTTGGCGGAGAACCACATACTGTTCTTGTTACTAGCGCCGAAGTCGTCATCACTGGAGCTGCGAAAGACAAACAAAAGGAGGAAAAGTGTTTTATCAAATCAAAAGTAGACCTGGAAATATTAAAACTGATAATCGATGACACGATATGTACAAAATAAATGATTGCATGATATTTTGAGCATTTCTCTATAGATTCGCCGTTATTTATCACTATATCGAAATGGTCTGTTTTTCAGTAATCCTTTGTGTGCGAGGGCACACATTCCTATGACTAAACGTTACTTTCCAGACAAAACAGTTTTCCTTCAACAATGAATTTCACAAATAATAATAGATCATAGTTCAAACAATTAGGCGCCAATGTATTTATCATACCGGGATTTGAAGTTGTTGCAGGCGGATTGGTAGTAGTGATTAACAGAGCGTTAGTGGTTGAAGGCAGAATTGAAGTCGACGGAGCCGTACTTGTAGTCGTAATAAGCGGAATGGTAGTGGTTGTTGGCGGCATTGTAGTAGTTGTAGATAGAGTACCAGTGGAAGTCGTAGGAGGAATGGTAGTAGTTGTAGGCGGTATTGTAGTAGTGGTAGGCGGAGTACCAGTGGAAGTCGTAGGAGGAATGGTAGAAGTTGTAGGCGGTATTGTAGTAGTGGTAGGCGGAGTACCAGTGGAAGTCGTAGGAGGAAGTATAGTGATTGTAGGCGACATTGTCGAAGCAGGCTCAGTTGGAGTGGTTGTAGACTGAGTGGACGTGGTTGTTTGCGGAATTGTAGGAATAGTTGGCTGAGTTGAAGTGATTGATAGTGGAATGGTAGTGATTGAAGAAGTTGGAACATCTGGAAGCATTTCATATTTGTGTAAACAAATAAAAATGAAAGCGAAATGCCGTCTATAATTTCGATGAATGTTGTCATGTGTAAAAAAACACTTTTTATTACAATGTCAAATATCTTTAAAAGAAATGCATAGACCACTAGGTAACACAACCATTTTCACCTGATTTACAGTCCTTGCCGGTCCAGTTAAAATCACACGTGCATGTTACGTTGACGGGATCCATAGTGGCGATACAGCTTCCATGTCCACATGCACCTGTCACTGCAAATTCAATGGCCACCAAGATTTTGAATCTGTTCATCGATATTTAGTAGGTAAACGTCTTAATTCGACACACCAAATGTGCTCATTTTTAGTAGTGAAGATTTGTGTTTTGCTGGTACTTGCTCAATGTGAATAATGTATAAAACTTTCACTAGATCCATATAACAAATGTGGAATCCCTGAGTTCCCGGTATTGACTCAATCAATATAGAAGATATAGTTTATCATTTTTTTCACCAATTCATGCTTGGTTCAAGATACATGATTATATAAGTCTTTGAAAAGCCCTCTGTATATATTCATACAGCATGAATAGCGACATTGTAATTAAAAGACATTAAATCTCATTTTGTTTAAAAAACAAATGGCAAGATATTCAGTGTAACTCATATAGGAGAACATAATATAAAAGCGATATTATATAACTTATCTGATATATTTCATTTCAACATTTAAAAGAAATAAGAGGCACGTTTTGACAACTTACCGGCGCCACTGGCAGTCATAATTCTTATTGTGACTTGAGCTGTATCTGACATCTGGTTCATATATCCATTAGCCCATATACTGTTATGATACACCATTTTTCCCCCGGAGGAGTCGGATGGCCTCCACAGCAATATCTGTGTTTCTGTGTACACGTACACAACTCCCCCGAACGGAATAAAACTTCCGTCTGTTAAACTATTTCCGGTCCCGTAAAATCGGAATCCAGGATTGTTCCCATCCGATACTGTGATCTGCAAGTAATAATACAGGTACATATTTCAAATTGCATTTTATATTATCATTTTATACAAAAAGAAATACCAAAGAGGAATTTGAGAGATTGACTACTTCCGGTTCAATATCAAATATCAAAATCGAGCAAGAAACCATTTAATTGCCAACGTATACATTTCGTTGTATTTTGATTTTATTTTCTTAAAGAAACTAATGATAGAACAATATACCATTTGCATAATGCAAAACTATTTAATCCTTCTAGAAAACTCATCAGTGATACTTAATTTGGATCAAAATGGCTATGGAAACATAATAATTAAAGCAGGGGAGGTGCAGGAACCCCGTAATTAACATAATAACCATTGTACCTCTGTTGACACGAGTATGTCGTCGGTATCGAAGGTTGTTGAAAATGGAATTTCATAATTGCTTGTCATGCCGATACCCATCGTTAAAGTGTCCTTAAAGATAATTTCCGATGGGGGGAATGTCCAACATATAATTCTTATTTGGCCTGAAGCAAACCTCCAGTCTTCATTCAAACCCCATCCATCCCTTGCACTGAAAACAAATCCTAAAAAACAACGACATTATAACATTGATTCATAGCATCACTTCATCGTCCCATAACAACATATCAACTGTAACATGTAATTTCTTTGATTTGCCATATCCTGCTAGTACTGATGTTACGCCAAAAATCATAGTAGTTTCATCTGTATTAAGAAAATCCTGACTGATTGTTAATCTACACAGCAATATCACAACTATAATTAAAATAGCACTTTGTTCCATGATAAGCTCACCAGCACTTGAAGCCCAGAGTCGTATCCTAGTGGTGTCGTACCCAAACAAAACGCCCCCTGAGTTTAAGGTCGATACCGGGTCAGATATACCGGCACTTCCTAAACAAATAAGGATTTTTCATATCAAAATCAATGGACATGCTATACAGTATGTACATAAGATAGTACGTTTCTCAGTATTATATGTCACCGAAAATTCCATTTTATAACATATTAATTACAGTGACATTTATATATACAGCTGGCTATTCTCTTAACAATTTTAATAAATTGACATCTTACTCACTTGTGCCACAATTTCAAAGGAGATTGATGTTTGTTTTTTGTTTTGTTTCAATGCAAATAAACAAAAAAAGTAGAACAATTTGCCAAGGATCTTATGCGAAGATTATATCATGATGAACAAATGCAGCAATGAAAAGTAATATCTATTTTCTTATAACAAATCGACTGTACACATTAGAACGACAAAACATGTGCCAAAAATCCCTTAAAGAGGCGTAAAGTGGATTGAATTATCGAGATCTTAACAAGATTTCTTCTCAAAAACATGGTTCACCGTGACAAAAAACAAAACATTTCCAACTTATCCATTACACCACTCCTAGACCTCTATGACTGTATTAACCGAACACGATATAGAGATCATCTACCCTTAACCGATTAAATTAAATGGTGCGCTATACTGTAAAAAAGTCCTAATTTAAATGTTAACAGTATTACACGAAGTATCGTAAATTCTAGACATGTGCTGATTGTGAACCCCGAATAGACGACAATGAAATAAGTACCTTTCTAAGACAGCCCCCTGCAAATAAAACAAATTTAATTCCAAAAAGTGAATAACAGAGTAAGATTTTTTAAAAAAGGACAAAAAATTACCTTGAGCGTCTGACCAGTAATCTGTGGAATCCAGGGCTATCTGTACTGTGACAAGGTCTGGATATACTCCCAGGTTGTGTGGTATCTCGTGGTAAGCCGATGAGCCTGCGTCAAACATCAAATTAATTTGCTGGCCGCTAACCACGATCTTTACTTACAAACAGGGTTTCGAGAAATGCGGATTAATTGTAAAGTTTTATGATGGACATCATGATCGCAATTTGGAATATTCTGTTTGTGTTACGATATAAAGACATAAATGCTCTGTGCTTGTAGCTATACATAGCTAGTGATTTTGTTGTAATTCACACCCTACTTCTGATTTCAAGAATGGGACTTAACCCGAACGTGATCTAGATTTGTATGCCGATGCCGTAGAATAAGCAGAAGCCGCTTACCTTTCTTGATCGCCTGATCTCATCCGCCTATGTAGGTCTCTATGCAAAACCATGTTTTTTTCTTTACATTTTGTTTCATAGATTTTGAGTTGTTTTGGTATTATTCTACTTTTTAGTAAAATTGTTGTTATGTATATATCTGTTATAATTTATAATATACAATTCGCAACGGAATGACACTTAATATAGATGCAAAAATAGATAACGACATGTAAAATTCCAACACGCTACAATGTATACTACGTACTACTAATAGCTGTCCACTGATGGTAAAATGTTGGCGGACCAATGTCACACAGTGTCCACGCTCGCACCTTTACCTCACCGGAAGTGTATGATCCACCAATGAGTGTAGATCCAGTTCTACCAGAGCCACCTGGAGACAAAGAAATTAATAGATATTATGAGGCATGGTTCTTATTGTGTTCCATTAGCAGTAGTAAACTGTCGTCACTACAATGTTACCGGATAGGGAATGATTTCGTCTTCATGAGGATAATCATAAAGAAACTAGAAAAATTCGATAAAAAATTACAAAACGAAATTATCACTACTGCCGCCCCCCCCCCCCCCCCTTTCCCTCAAAAAAAAAGGAAGAAGAAAAAAGAGGCTGTTAAATGTTCATTTTCATTGGTTATATCTATATATGAGCTTACATATAGAAAACTGTATAGCTGTCTATTTTGCGAAGCTATTATCAAACTTACCGGTAAATCCCACTAGACCAGTCGTTGCAGCTAACATCGAGCCTTTACCGTCTGGAGCATACACTCGTATGTCTTCAGTGTTGTAGATATATACCACACCACCATAGTCAGTGGCGGAATCGTCATCACGATGTGCCGAGCCGGATCCCGTAAATATGTAATAATCACCATTGTCTATAACCCTTATTTGAACATCTACCTTCACCGGGTATTCGCCAAGGTCATGTGGGATGATAAGTTGACTTCCTGCTTCTGCCTGGGCGGTCAACGTCAACCATCCGCTTTTGAAGGACGGTTCATTCAAGCCATTTACTAAGAAAACTATGTTGACAAAGATAGGTCCAATATGACTAATAGGGAATGGGTATATAACAAAAAAACGATAAATATTGAACGAGATATGAAAAAGGATGACATGAACAAACAGTATAGCCATCAAACTACAATTGTTAAAGCAATGCACTATGATTTCGACTAGACTGTTATGTCATCCAACAGACATTCATGTTGTCATATCAACAGTCAGACGACTGCAAAATATTCAGGAAAAAAACATATATAAGAGACTAGCTTGACGAACGAGTATCAAAACATTTTTTTTTTTTTGAAAAGCCCAACGTCTGTCAATGTTCTTAACTTGTACTAGAACACTTTCTGCTTATATTGAGAGATATATGAGGATAATTTTCGCGATCAAAGGGGAGGTAGGTCGTCCTGCATTTATTTATTTTACATGTATTTTATTTATTGCAGTTTCAGCCGATATCCAGTGAATACCATATAAAGAAAACAATTAGAATGTCTATTTTCAGTTCTGTCACAGAAAAGAAATGAATCCTACCAGTCAGGATTCAGTATTCCATACATTTAATGTGAGGCGATCATTTTTGTATTTTGGTAGAAATTTTACGGTTATAACCAAAATAAGTTTCTTAGCAACGAAAAAAAGGTTTAATTTCCGGATCACGATGCCTACTACGCCATCGTCCGAAAATAAATGTCAACAAAACGTCCTTTTCAGTGTCCCGTTGTTGTAGCAAGTATACCTCAAATACAGACGAGACTTAATAAAACAATGCATCATTATTAGATTTTATATCGAGAGTAATGTTATGTTGTATTATATTCTATACCAGGTCATTCCTGACTTTACAAGGCCTTTAATTAATTTCTTTGCATACTTTTGACAATGAAAATATCATATTAAAGTGAAGAATACTTACCATTCAATAATACGAAAGCATTAAAGTTCGGCACAGGTCTGGTACACATTTCAACAGAACAGTTTCGTTAGAATAACGAGAAACTGTCACACCTGCTATATCATTAAACTATCCAGACCGGCATGACTTGAAATAATGGAATCGATATTGAAAATATCAATAAATTAGGATGTATTGATTACTTAAACCTTTGATTCGATTCCGACTGAATCAAACAAGTCTTTGAGGATATTACAAATATTCCAAACCACCGAATACGAAAAATTGTAACAGCCAGAAGAGATGTATTAGGCGGAAATACAAACAAAGACTCGTTTTAAAACTGTTGTGTACGAATTAGAATAACTCTGCACGGCTTGCCAATTTCCCTACTTTCCACAGCTAGACTTCGAGAAATGGTACTAAGGGAGGTAGTCCAGGAAGATTTAGACCCAGCAAAAACGTATGGAAAGAGGATTGGGTCGTGGAATTCCACCCAGACAAATGGCACTGTACTCCACATATCACTAAAACGCACACAGATCAAATATCATTATAAACTTCAAAGCGCACATATTAAAATCAGTCAACTCTATAAAATACCAAGAACTCGAACTACAAAATAACCTCAAATAGGTCCAACACATCAACAATACAACGTCAAACACGCAGAACAAGACAACAACTCACAATTTTCTATAAAATCATATCATCATGTTTTAGAACACACCCAAGGATAATGCATATCATACATGTTAACCCGACATCGTATTTTGCAAAGAAAAAGCACAAATATCCAATTTAGTCGAATTATTAGATTCATTTTTAAATGCCAACTTGATTGTCACAGACAGTAAATACCGATTGTATTTTTACCAGCAAAAACGTTTTGTGAAACCCACATAAACAACTCTAGCCACCACGTAACCGTTAACTCAAATATCCTCATCCCTCCAGACCACAGGACAAGACAGGGACAAAACATTTACTATATAACTACAATGTACAAACAAAGAACGACTCAGACAAATACTTTTTTCCCCATATATACCAACACAACAAACTAGTCTACCTCTAGTATACCTCGTTAAGTCCATTTTTTCTTTTATCTCGCGCTTCAAAACTAAATTATGAGATATGTCTATTTTTTCTTATTCTAAGATGGAAAGAAGATAAAAATCGATTTAAGCAATTATCGATATATTATTTGTTACGATATATGAAGTCGTGTGCGATAATTCTGAACGAAATAAAATAATCTTTGCAGCACTTTAAATAATGCAAACATTAAATCGTGTCTTGGTCCACCCGGCCTTAATGGTAAAAGCTGGCACATACTTTCAAATAAGTTTAAAAGTGTAACGTCAGGTGTAATATACGAAGGACGGGTAAATCATACAAAAGTGAGCATGGCGTCCGTCTAGGTCGTACTTTGATTTCTTGTTTTTTTCTAATCTTGGTCAGTAATGTCATCTATGATCCTGACTCGTCTAGGTTTGCCATTTACTCGACAATCAACAAATACTCGCGGTATAGCAGAACGAAACTCTCCTTCACATTAATATCACTGTATTCATACTCCACAACGTCCTTATCCATTGACAGGCATTCTTGTTGATTAGCCTAGATTTCCTTAAATAAAACCTGGAATGAGAAGGACTTATACAACTGTCCTACCGGTAAGATATACTGTGGTGTGTAGACTATGTCAGAAACAGTCTGACAATATATACTTTACATTTGCTTATCCAGTGTACATTGCTATACAAAGGCACGACAAATTGTTTGACGTTTTAGTTTATTACTTTGACATATCAAATTATGTTAACTTTGATCCCATGCCAGACGAAAGACAGTTTCAAATTGTATTTATATGGAATCAATTGATGTTGAATATTGTCGATATGATACACATAACGCACTCAGAGATGCAAACTTAACTATAATTATGCATTCATGTACATTCTGAATTTGATTTAAGTATAAGATAAGACATGATATATGTACAATAGCTACAACAAAGAGGAAATAAAGAAAGTCTGTCATTCAAAATAAATTGAGAGTTGGAAACAGTAGAATTAAAATGAATTGAACTTCATCATACAGATGTCCAGGGACTCGTTAATGATGCTAAGGGCTAACAGTGTTAATTACACAGGAGGCGACGGAGGTAGCTCAAAACAGGGAAAAACTTATGCAAAATGGGGGATAAGGCAATTTTTTTCAATACATTTCATATCATAATTTTGAATATTAGATTTAAAACAACCTTATTTATATGTGTATGGTACGAGTCGCGTCTTAAACAACATGTCAGGTTACAGAAAACCCTTGTTAGATAAATATCGGAGAGCCAAATATAATTGAACTGCAACATTCAGCTATAACGGTATTGTATTGCAACTCAAAACAGAGCGAAAGAAAGGTAAACATCTGGATTGGAGGTAAAATAACCAACTTCTTCCTTAACCTGGGTATTATCGCCCCACAAAAAAGATATTTTATATACGTTCGTATACATGTGTAGCAGGGATGGATTTACTCCTGTCAGTGTCGCACTCACGTGTGTATACCAGTCTGCTGCAATGTTTTTCGGGATAGCCGTATAATTTGCTTTTGGCCCCGGATATGACGCGAAAGGTGGCGTTACTGGTCCAGATGAAGTATGTGATTGGTCAATGTTGCGGTAAATGCAAAATGCAGATATACAGTTAAAAACGAAACAAAGTTAAGATTGAATGCAAGATGAATAAGTGGATGTATGTATTCAAATGACACATTAATAAAATATATTCCTGATTCAAATGCAGTCTTATTATCATCAAAAATGATTCAAACTGATATGATTTTGTTATCCGTGCTGAAACTGCGCATTTATTAGTTAGTTCGTTGACTTATTTCACTAGTAGTTTTACATTATAACCGCCAGCATTAAAACAATGCCGTTTATCTTTTTTTAAAGATATTTCTTGTTTTGTTGTGGTTTACGCCTTTTGGCGGCGGTTGGTGACAATAGGGAATTTCCCTATAAGTTGTATTTAGTATTGGCGCGTGAGATTTCCCGGAAAAACACGGGGAACTCTTAGGAACTATTGTTTGACGAGGGTCAATTGGTGGTACTAGGGTCAAGGGGGAGTTTTGTGCATATACAATTGGTAACTGAGTGTCAGGGCTGCCCCCCGTGGCGCAACGTATCTTTCGGTAAGTCCAAAATATTATATTTCGGCCTGGTTCATCTACATTCTGTATTCGGTTGATCTTTCAGCGGCATCTGTTGACTTCCGGCCAAAGTTTAGCCCGGGAACTGACTAAGGGTCAACAAATACCGGCATGCATTTATTTTCTAAATTCCCGTCGTCTATATATCTTATAATAGTCCGTCGTCTATATCTTAAAAGGGTCACATAGGTCTTAGGTCGATAGGTCTTATAGCATGTGCATGTCCGTCGTCTATATTTTTTTAGCTTATAATGTGTTAGCATATGAACGAGTGTGGAGACAGTGGTCAATGTAGGCCTTGTCTTGTTGTGTATATATTGTGTTATGTCTAATAAACTTATCTAGTTTGTTGGATGTTCCTATCTGACTAGAGTCTTGACAGTTTTATTGACCAACGGAACCCAGACGTGGATATCTGAGTTAAACAAATATCCACTATACGAAAACTGTTACACATGTGTGTAATGGGTGTTGTTATCAATATTCTTTTTCTTTACTACCTGACAAAAGTATCCAAATATCGCTCATAGTGTTAAATAAATGTGGTTTATTCGAAGAAATTAATAAAATCTGAACTATGTGACGTTTGATTCCCTGCCGCAAGGAATCCTGATTGCAAGAGCCCGAGGGCATTGCAGTATCATTAACTAGCCAAATATAGATGATGATCCCGATGTGCTGCATTGCCACTGATGGCAAGTCAATAGGAATCAGTATTTTGTTTTGTTTTACCAACTAGTTTTTGAAGCCCGATACTTATTAAACAGAAAACGCAAAAATGTTACTTTTAACTCCAATATTGAATTTGAATCAGCTTTAACAGTAACATTGAACATACAATTTTATATTTTAACATCAAATTGTCCTTATAGAGTTATCTATGGCCGATTTCATTGCCAGAGCCTTACAGAAAAAATCGAATTGCGCACAATTAATGTTTGCACAGTATATTTTTAAAAGATATGTAAAACAGATGTTATGGTTAAAAACCCCAGGCTTACCGACTGCTCCAGCAAACAAACTACTGCATTGAAACAATGTATTTATTATCAATGAAATCATGTTTTGATATAATCTTGTGTTTTATTGACCAACATTATGATCTTTCACGAAGTGTATCTAGCTCCATGATCAAATCCACATAAATAGCAAAATCAGGATTATTTACTTTTCCAGGCCTAACTCCGGTAAATGCAAAAATAGAATGTAAAGCAAGAAAAGTGAAAATCTTCTTCGTATTTTCTCCGCTTGATTTACACATGCCATATGTTTAACAATCAATGCCGCCATGCTCGAAATATGTTACTTGAAGCGATGGAAAGATGTAGCGAAGTGTTTAGTGGCATATTATGGTAAACACACTGTTGTCATCATGTTAAGAGTTATCAATACTTGTATATATTTCTTTCCAACCTGAAATCAGGGTACAACCTGCGCAGTGTCAAACAGGTTCAGTTGCTTAAGGTCGATTGGCGTCGGAACAAAAGATATCCAAGAAAAATTGGAAATGGAAGGGGAAAAAAGAATGATGGAAATAATACATGTTACTAGAAAAAGAGCAAAAACAAAAACAAAAATATGCCTTCCAACTTCGATCAGGTACACATTACCATAGCGTCATAGGTGTCAATTCAATTATAAGTTATACGCTCAGTTATAAATCTATAATGGAATGAATCTTCTTATTTTAGATGGTATTTTATTAAGTTATATGTGCATCATACATACATGTAGCATACATAGGTATACATCTGTACATGTATCGGTACAGGCCTATCCCGGGCGAGAGCCCAGCCCAGGATTTAGTGTCCAGTCATGGCACCCTGGAAACCGACTGCCTAATATAGTAACATCTAACCTTTTATAGTCCTAAGTCCTAGGTATGAGTATATATGATTTATTGATACATGATAATACGGAAGACGGCTGTCATATAGCCTAAGACAATATTAGATAACCATGTACAACACGTACCATTAATATCAGATCAACTACGTCAACAGGTAAACAGAATTGGTGCCAAAGGGCAAATGTCTTATATAAAAGTACAGAACTAGGAATAAAATCTTATATATATTTTTAACTAAATTTTAAAATAATGTTTTTAAATTTCAAATCATTGTTTTCGGAGCACTAGCATTAGCTATCATTATTGATATTGAAGGTAAAACTAGAGTATGAATGGATGTGGAAATTAACCTTCTCAAAGAAAGTATTTTTTCAAGAGTAACACAATATATCCTTATTTATCTTACTTACCTATTTGGATTGGTTTTGATGTAGTCGAACGATATATTTGCACCTAATTGTGATCAAAACTATTCAAAACTATCAATAACAAAAACCGGTTTTGTTAGCGTTTTTTTCATATATATTCAGTCATGATTAAGGAATGTGGTATATATATTAAGTAAATCGATAACATTACCATGTGCCTGAACAAAACCCACCCTGCCCAGAGAACTGTTTATTTACATATCGGACCTACGACGAATAAAAGTCAATATATGCATAAATCAGATCAATATTGGTTGACGAGAATGATTATTCAGTTTGACTAAACCTATTTCATTAAGCACAATATGAGACCCCTTGAGCTCTTTTCAAAGGTATTGACTCATTTATTTGACCCTATTCAATATAATTTTTGTTATCATTATAAACTACTTCCTCATATGGTAAAGTGATTGAGTCTCTATTGCATTGCTGAGATGACGAGTGACCTGGTATATTGTTACGCTATCTTCTATAGATAAGTCATTACTTCCATGTAAATATAGCTTATAGCTGAAAGGGTTGGCTGAAGGATGGAAATTACCGACGGATGAGCTTATCTAACGGTTTAAATGATACAAATTATAATATCAACAGTTACACAGTAACATTACGCCATTTTTTGTTATGGTGTACATGTATTTGATATAATTATCCTATATGAAATAAATATTTATGACTCTTTGCCAATTGATTTACACATGGCACAATACGACAATACATCAGGCAGATCAATTGTGGTACACCGGTCTCCTTGGTGGAGAGTTTATATTTTGTCGAAAGAAATTTCCAAATCGTGTTTGTGGCTGTTGGTCATTTTCTTCTTTGTTGTTTTCATCTTGAGAATCGCCGTCATCGTCACATGAATCATTATTAGATGAATGACAATGTTCATACAAATTGATTCCGTCCGCAAGGAGAGGGAAAATACCAACAAGGCCCAAAATGACTATTCCAACGGTTGCTACGTATAACGATGAAGGTCTTGGATCGTTTGCACATACAAGACTACGTTTGTAAGAGGTAGTGTTCTTAACGTGGACTTCAGTATTTTTCTTAAGTACATCCAATCTGTCATTTAGTTCTTCGGGTGTTGTAATCACCGGCGTGTAGGTATTTGGACAAGCTGTGAACAAAGAAGTGACTACCTATTATCTACATATATCTTATATATACAAATCTGCTTGTACATATCTACATATACATATCTACATATCGGAACCCCATCGGGAATAAGCTAATAAATAACTTGCATATGGATACACTATGTACTGTGGCTTTGATGTACCTAATTAAGTTGATATTTTAATCTTTATTTCGGGAATATGATATTGAAGATGATACATCGATAGAATACGCTGTTGTATATTTCATGTAAAACAAGATATACATAATTTACGCAAGTGCCATAATCCAAAAGTTTGAACTTCAAATTTATCTTTTGTATTTTATGTAAATGAAATATTAAATGCATCCCAAATAAAGTATATAGTGCAGCTCCTCTTGCTTATTTGTTTGTAACGTTAAATCTCACTAGCAATCATTTATAAAATGATGTTATAACTCCATGTAGGTCTCACCTAGGCATACAGGTGGAGTGCCTACCCATACTCCTGCCGAGCATGTGTGTATTTGATCACCTGATGACATTGTGTAGCCACTATCACAAGAGTACATAACTTTGCTCCCTTGTGAGGTTCCATCATACAGAGAATTTGTGTTTGCTATAGTTGACGGGGAACCGCATACAGAACTAGTTACAGCCGCCAAAGTCGTCATCACTGTAGATAAACAAGGCAAAATGACACCGAACGACTATCAATTAAAAAAAGGACCTGTTAAGGTCACGTAATGTTAGCTAATCGTCGATAAACCAATTACAAAAAATGAACTAAATATATTATTACTCGGATATATAGAAATTCTGTAGTTGTTAGAAAAGATTCCGGAAGGATAAGCGTCCACCGGTCGACTACAAATCCAGTGTAATCTACGCAAATACGCTTGTAACAATCTGAAAATGAAAATCTAGCTACTACTACTGAACCACCAGGTATATCAATGTGCGTAGAACACAACACGTTCCAATGACCTTAATGTTGTAAGGGAATTGTCTTTTTATTTCAGCAGAAGAAACTATTCAAGCTTTTTCCTGCTTACTGATACTTTCGAGAAATGAAGAGTAATTTCTCAAATGTTCATAGTTTATAAAGTATGTACACAATCGTGTTGATTTCTCACCTGTAGTTGTTGCTGATGCAGTAGTGGTGGTTGGATTCGGAATGGTTGTACGCTGAGTTGTAGTTGTTGTACGCTGAGTTGTTGTGGTTGTAGGCGGAATTGTGGTTGTAGGCGGAGTTGTAGTAGTTGTAGGCGGAGTTGTTGTGGTTGTAGGCGGCATTGTAGTAGTTGTAGGCGGAATTGTCGTGGTTGGCACATCTGTTAAGATATGGTAGTCAAATTCGTATGTAAAAAAAAAAGAAAAAAACTGGGAGCCAACTATTATTTTCATTTATAAAGTCAATGTCACTTTATGCTTCGATCTATAACAATAAATAATATCAAAGTGCCGGGAAATGGTACAATGATGTGGTCATTTAGCAAATACGTAGAATCTATCTATATGTTTTAAAATATATTCATATTTACAAAAGTGTATTTCGGATAATTTATGGATTAAGCTTTCCTTAATAAACTCAGAAGAAAACAACATATAAGTGGTGATCTTAATTAAGAGAACGCTTCTGAGTATTCTATATTGGTTATTAAAATACAGAATGACAAGGGCATAATAATATTACTATTCTCACTTGTTTTACAGTCACTGCCGGTCCAGTTAGGCTCACACGTGCATGACACGCTGACAGGGTCCATAGTGGCGATACAGCTACCATGTCCACATGCGCCTGCCACTGGAAATTTAGACAAATCAGGAATCACAATATATTAAGATTACCCACTAAACAAAGCAAACATTTAATTAACATCACCGCAAAAAATATATATTCTGTTATAGATTGATATTGATAGAATAATTAAATTGAGACTGAAGTCAAATCCTTCTAAACGAGGGTGGTACTGGTTTATATAAAGTGTTTTATCAAAATGAAAGTGTATTAATATTTATATCAGTTCTGTTTCTGATAGCTGGCACTGTCACAAGATGAATTATCTTTTATTTGATAAGTTGATTTATCAAACCTTTTGTATTTATGCGGAACTCTAATTAAATCCAAAGGTGCTCTTAAACTTTGTTTACATTCTATCTCAAAGTACATTAAGCCTAACAGGCTTTAATATTCAGTAAGAATATAGACCAGTGAAGCGCGGCCTATCGGTGATTTTAAGTTTTATATCGATTTATATAGTCATAACATGTACATCAAGCTTTAGTAATAGAAGTAAGATAATTTAGAAGAATATTTTTGAATATTTATTTTGTTGACACCTTTTGATTTCTACAACAATATAGAACGCATTCTAGTTCAGTTTGACGGGATTCTGTATACGAATTATGAAATATATTATATAAATATGACAATACCATGGGATGTTAAAGGTTTCATTATTCAATAATTATATGTTTATATTAAATATGTTGACATTATGTTCCGGTATTGGTGGAACAGAATGGAACGAACGCATCACAAATAGAAATAAGACGAGAACAGAAACTTAGAACTTAGATCAGAACGAATTATCATGGAACGAAATGAATGGAATAAAAATGATTTATAAACGGAATGAAAACGAAGCGAAAACAATATACTGTATATGTCAATTAAAAGGCTACTACCGATGTAACTTACCGGCGCCACTGGCAGTCATAATTCTTATTGTGACTTGAGCTGTATCTGACATCTGGTTCATATATCCATTAGCCCATATACTGTTATGGTACACCATTTTACCTCCAGAGGAGTCGGATGGCCTCCACAGTAATATCTGTGTCTCTGTGTACACGTACACAACTCCCCCAAACGGAATAAAACTCCCATCTGTTAAACTGTTTCCGGTCCCGTAAAATCGGAATCCAGGATTGTTTCCATCCGATACTGTGATCTAAAGATATGCATACAAATATTTATCATATTTAAATCAAGGTACAAATACACAATCATACATTTTTCGACAAAATATACTAACAAAATAAAACAAACAATCACATGAAGAACTTTGTTATCACCATTGTAAGAGGAAAAATCTGGTACTCCTGGCTCTGAATAATCAAAATTGAAAGGAGAAATCTATCATCAAACTGTCAATATGTGTATTCCAGTACGGCATCTTCTTTCCTATTCTTACTCTATTTTAATGTGTTACAACATGTTCATGATTATTTCGTTTCGAGACACTCTGTATATTAATAATACCATTCATAATTCTATAGATGTAACAAAGCTAATTAAAGGTTCATACACATGTATGAAAAAGTTGGTTTAAGATCTACAGAATCAAATGTATTTTTTTCGTCATCAAATAACAACGCTTTTTTCTGAATCTCGTCACAGCATCAGCTGCGTGAATTTGAAATATAGCCTTTGCTTATTTATCTTTTATGTTGATTTTCTACTCACGTCTCACGAAATGTTATCATCAGATTTTCCAAATAGAAATATACCAACAACCAAAAGTGTCTGTAAATATCGAAACCCAAGACACCACTGTATAGCCAACACCCTTTGAAACGTGATAAGAAAGTCAACGGTATTGTTCCTTGTAGTGGTAAATGTGCTAAATGAATTGACTAATCAATTAATTGAGGAATACTGTTTGACCAGGACACAAACCCAAAATAAGTTTTGCTGCAGGACCACAATTTTAAAGGATATTGTAACTTCACGATTGGTAATTGTTACTACTAAGGTTAATAAAATAGAGATCTGCTTTTAATTCTTTCAATACATCCCAATATACCTAAAAACTTTGTACAACTATATATAGTAACTATTGTACCTCTGTTGACACAAGTATGTCGTCAGTTTCAAAGTTTGCCGAAAAAGGAATTTCATAACTGCTTGTCAGGGCAATACCCATCGTTAAGGTGTGCTCAAATAGAATCTCCGAAGGCGAAAATGTCCAACATATAATTCTGATTTGGCCCGAAGAATACCTCCAATCGTCATTCTCTCCCCATCCGTCATATGCACTGAAAACAAATCCTGAAAAGCCACATTATAACATTTATAACACCGCTACATATGTAACCCTGGTAAATACTAGCCGCAATTTCCCGCTTGGCTAGAGAGATCTTCTCTTCAGCTCGATCGGTTGAGCGTAAGACTAGTAAGCCAGAGGTCCCGGGTTCGATCCCCAGCGGAGGCAGTGATTTAAATTTAATTAATCATGCGCTCTGTTACGCTCATAAGGTCATAACAATTGTATAATTTATTTCCAAACATCGTTCAATATAAAATGTATCTATCTATAAAATGATATTCAAAGCTCCATATTTAGTAAAATCAATAAAACCTACATTTCCTATACAAAATCAATAAAACCTACATTTCCTATACAAACATTTATGCATTTAAGGTTTAACTTAATTATTTTATGTTATTAATTCATACCACATAATACAAATGAAGTCTTAATAAACCACGAAATTCAATATGAAAAATTAACCAGGTCACTCTAAACAACTACCCTAAAAATGTAAAACATCGACATTTGTTTTTTTATTAGATCAAAACATAACGAAATGATATGAATTATAATAATGTATTGATATGGACTAATTGTTATTATCAAATTAATTATTTATATATCAAATATTAAGGACGAATGCCGTTACAAGTTTATGTTACAGACATAACGACATATAGACACTATAACGATCACGATATACTATTGATGATTGTAGTATATATGTTTACAACACTTAGCTTACCATCAGATGAAGCCCAGAGTCGTATCCTAGTGGTGTCGTACCCAAACAATACGCCTCCTGAGTTTAAAATCGATACCGGGTCAGATATTCCGGCACTTCCTACAAGGAAATGTTCCAAATATTTCAAATGGAATTACAAAGGTTATGTTAAACTATCGACTAGACATAATATAAGGTCGCTTTTGAAATTGGAATTGTTCATAATATAATGACACAATAAGCGTTTTAATTCTATTTAAAACATAAGTTTGAAAAATCGAGAATTGGTGCAATTTGCAATTACATATTCATACCATTATATTTGTGAGAAAAAAAAGTAATTTATACTCAGTTAATTCTAAAATGCCAAAAACCTAGACAATTGATCAATGACTTTCTTTTATGTTTCTTTTTTAATTCATTTTCAATAATTTGGCATGTATATTCAAAAACATAGATATGTTAGCTAGGGAGCAGTGCAAGCCCTCCTTGAAGATAACAGTTTCAGTTTGATCAGGATGGACAGAAATTCGCTGTTATACTCATATCATCTGTTAGCTCATCACACTTTACATTGTCAATGTTTTTACCTACATAACAACATACCATTAGCGCTTCAGTTTCTTTAAAAAAGATTGATGTTTCAATTCCTTTACAAAGTTGTTTTATCATGACATTGTATGATAATGGAAACAGTAGAATCCTGACGGAAAACGCTGACTAGGTAGGAGACATAATTTTTAGTCTTCATACAAAAATAAACATGCATCCAACCGGTATTCTGATGAAAATAGGAGTAAAGGAAATCCATGCACAGCTAGATGCATTAGGTAGTTTACGAGTAGACATACCTTATCAAAGAACATAATATTATGGTTCTACTAATTATGAAATAAATACACACGTAATATTAAATAAGAAACAATGCAGCGGTATTATTTTATTAGTGTATCATAAATACTGATCCGGTTATAGGTATAACGTTACACGACTGATTACCCTGAGCGTCTGACCAGTAATCCGTAGAATCTAAGGCTATCTGTACGGTAACAAGGTCTGGATATACTCCCAGGTTGTGTGGTATCTCGTGGTAAGCCGATGAGCCTGCGCCAAATATCAAATTAGTTTATAGTGATATTTAGGATCACATCATCCTTTATTAATGTATATTGATTATGAATGCCTGCAGCAGGGTTTATTGATTTGTTCTGTTTACATAAACATACTTCAGGTTTACTATGTAGATATGATATTGACTGTTGTTGTCTATGTAATGCTAAACCAGATATCAAGAAACGAGATAATGATACTACATTATAAATCCGTTGATATTTTATAAAGTGTATTTCACGTATATTTTTAGGAAATTGATTCGCTAGATGGCTTAACAATAATTGAAATGTGTGCAATGAAAAACCATACAACATTGTTACTCCAAATACAGGAACTTATGTATATCTGTGAACGACTTTTGTCCAAAATTGTATAATTAAACAATAAGAATCATGGTACAATGATGGTAATGTTCAAACTATCGACACTGGTTTTAGATAAATGATCGAGTCACTTTCAGTGTATTTTAGTGGATGTAATATATCTGATGTTATATTGATATCTAATTTTCCTACAAAGTAACACTTGCTTTACTTAACGCGATCAAATACTGTAATGTAACGTTCCGACACGCTCCAATATAAACTACGTACTACTGATAGCTGTCCATTGATGGTAAAATGTTGGCGGACCAATGTCACACAGTTTCCACGCTCGCACCTTTACCTCACCGGAAGTGTAGGATCCACCAATGAGTGTTGATCCAGTTCTTCCAGTACCACCTGCAATAAAGACGATTGTTCAATATTGGTAATTATCTTGTGTTTTTCCTGTTTGTACAATCATGTGTTTAACAGATACACTGTAAGGTATTTTGTATATACATGTAGGGGCCGCAGTGGTCGAATGGTTAAGGTGTCCCGACACTTTCACACTAGCCCTCCACCTCTGGGTTGCGAGTTCGAATCCTACGTGGGGCAGTTGCCAGGTACTGACCGTAGGCCGGAGGTTTTTCTCTGGGTACTCCGGCTTTCCTCCACCTCCAAAACCTGGCAGGAGCTTAAATGACCCTGACCGTTAATAGGACGTTAAACAAAAACAAACCAAACCAAACAAAGTATATACATGTACTAATATAATCTAACATGGGTCTGTTCCGTCGACAGGATATCTCAACCCGATTGTAAGAGTTTGGTTAGCCATACTCTTACCTGAGGGTTGAGATAGTCATGTTCGCGGAACAGACCCATGTTTGAATATTTTTTTCACATACTTGTGCTATCTTACCATACTCACGTGCTGAGAAAAGTTCCCGGAGCGACCACTCACTTCAATGTCAACCTCCCCTACCCTCTTATAACAACCAGAAAAATGTTCCTAAACAGGTCACATGTGACCCCCTATTTACAGATCTAAAATATTAACACCTTTCTTGCCTATTTACAAATTATATACTTCCAAAAGCACTATCATAATATTTAATCTAACTTCACCCATTGCCTTTCCCTCCGCCAAGAACGATTTTCCTCCCCATCTGAATCAACACTGTCTTCTTTATCATTTTGAATTCGCACTTCCCGATTCTTCCTGGCATTTCCTGCATTCTGTCTGATTACATTGGTAAGGAGATCGGACCAACGAGTCTGAAGTACTTCTGAAAGATGCACTCAGTCCACCAAGTTGGTATACTGATTTCGCAGTCTACTCCTTAAAACTTTGTTGGTAAACTTATGAAGGAATGGTGTCACTTTCCCGTCCATAGCATTCATCTCCGTAATTTAACAGTTCACTCCGCATATAAAATAAAACAATTTGTCATATCCCTCTCCTCTCCTTATTCCATTCCTCTGCTTCCCTAATATATACATCACCAACTCCTCCAAAATCCTTAAGATGTACTTTATACATCTATTCTACAAAATCCCACCGCTGCCATCAAATGTTATCCCACTATACTGCACCTTGCCCTATGTGTGTACTCACGTGCTGAGAGAAGTTCCCGGAGCGTCCACTCGCTTTGCTAGCTCAGGAACGACTGACGATCATAGCTACCTTTTCTCGTTCCCTTTCCTTCCGGTTCTCTCCTCGGAACTCGTCTAGACTTTACATATACAATGGCTTAAATGGCTAACCCAATTACACGTACCTAACACTTGCAAGCAAATGTAAGGTTTTATGGAAGTTTTCATCGCGCCATATGCAATGCTCCTTGGAATGTGCGTCAAAATCAATGACGTCATCATTTCAGACATTGTTACCTAACGTTGAATGAGTGAAATTATGTTATTGTGAGCAGCATCATATAGCGCGTGCAAGCTGTCTTTATCCACCCTTTTGTGAGATCGATTTATCTTTTCCCTAGCAACCGCGGAATAACCATGTGAAGTATGTTAGAAATAGCTATGCTTTACTACTACCACTGGTACTAGATTACAATACCTGTCTATTTTGACAAGTATTTGACATTGCGACTTACCGGTAAATGCAACGAGACCAGTAGTTGCAGCATAAATTGAGCCTTCACCGTCTGGAGCATACACTCGAATGTCTGCAGTGTTGTAGATATATACCACACCACCATAGTCAGTGGCGGAATCGTCATCACGATGTGCCGAGCCGGATCCCGTAAATATGTAATAATCACCATTGTCTATAACCCTTATTTGAACATCTACCTTCACCGGGTATTCGCCAAGGTCATGTGGGATGATAAGTTGACTTCCCTGCTGCTGCCTGGGCGGTCAACGTCAACCATCCGCTTTCGAAGGACGGTGCATTCAAGCCATTTATCATGAAAACTGGGGATGTCAATAGGCCTAATATAAGTTAAGGATGAGTCTTCGATAAAGATACTACACCTCCGACAGCGTACACAATGCTTGCCACAATAATTCATAAATGACACCCGATTTAACACCAACAAATGCAAGAAATAGTGGCAGCATTTGAAAAAAAAAAATTGCTTATCATTATTACGGAGATGTAACACCTTCGAGACATTATATTTTATTCTCGATACACCTATCAAGAGCTTTCATACTAATCTGAAATAACAATCCATTCGCTTGCTTTGAAAACTTTCTTGTTTAAAAGCGACAATCAGAACTCATCTACCATTGCCTATTATGCTGTAAAGATCTAACAACGCATAAATAAATAAATAGATAAATAGTTAAATAAAATTAAAGAAAAGAATCTATTAACAGACAACAACATATATTCTATGATATGTTTGAAAAACTGTGTACGTGGGAATATTTGCCTTGATACCAAATGACGTGTATAAGCATTTTGTATATTCTTAATTATTGATCTGTTTACGCGTTTCTAAATATTTGGCAACGAAGTTCCTTTGATGCTATCAATCTAATACAACTGAAGACATATTTGATATAGATACTTATGTTACAAACATTAGTTTGTATTTCAAAAAATCGAATTGTTAGAAAGAGTATATGTTTGTTTAAACTGTGGAACAACATTTGGACACAAGCACTTCTGAATAATCGGTCAATGTACATCTATCAGTAAATTTGAACAAGATATTAATAGGAAATCAACAATCTAGGAATCAATAGGCCAAATTCCACGGACTGTAGGATATAAATTATTCCTGAACGAAAAGTTACTGAACTTTCTAATATTTTGTCAAAATTCTGACACATTTCACGTAAATTCTTGAATGACGTTATCAATTGCATATCTATATTGCAGGTGCGATTTAATGGAAATATAAACAACATATATAACAACATTCTGTATATAACAAAGAAATCTGATCTTCAGGTAAGATTCTTAGATGTCTCAGCAGAGAAACAGCCCTTCATCCCTTAAAGTTTTACAACCAAGAAACACAACCATTACACCATAGGGCGGGTTAATGAGAGGGAGCAAAATGTAAAACCTAGGGTTTATTACATCAAATATGTTTCTATGATTGACTTGATAATATTTCTATTAGTAAACACGTAATTATTAGTTGATCAGCCGTAAATCATTTATCTACTTAGGATTTGTATATCAAAATTGAAAACATGAAATATATGCGATATATGTGTAGATATAAAATGTACAGTAAAAACAGATTTTGATTTATATTCATTTAGAATTAGAATTATATTTATAATATATAAATGTATTTGCGAGATATGTAAGATAAATGGCACGTAATATCAAAGACACAAAGGCTTGCACGGATGTAATGAAAGTTTGATTATAACATTGATAACGATACCTCTGGACAAAACATATACACAGATTATAACATAACATTTGTTTACGATTAGAAGAAAGAAATGAAATTGGACGTTTGATTAGATAAAAGATGTATAAAAAATTTCAAAATCGAAGATTTTTTCTGATCATGATCGATGTCAAGAGTTATCATTAGATAAGAAGCAATTAAAAAAAATGTTATTTAACGCAGAGTGTTAGTCTTTGTGATTTTAAAAATATGAATCTAGTGTTCCAAGATAGAAAAATGAAATGAAGAAATGAAACTAATGCTTACAGTCAGGATTAGGCAATGGATATCTTTTAAACAAAGTTATGAAGTTTAACCAAGACTGTGTGGGGTGTTAGCAACGAAATGAAAAAAAGAAGAAGGAATTCTGACATGAATAACTGAACCATGACGTCAACTACGCCATCATAAAAATGTCCACAAAACATCATATTTGGCACTGAATGAATAAATATATATATAAAAAAGCTATCAACAGAAAATTATTCTTATTGTAACAACGTTAATCCGTAGACATTTTTATTGAATTGTATCCTAAAATATGTCCTACTCCAGGTCAATGCTGACTATAAACATTCTTAATTAAGAGTTTTTTTTATACGTTTTGTAATATAAAGTTATATCTCGTTAAAAAAATATATTTACCTTTTAATAATACGAAGACTTTAAACGTCAGCTCAGGTATGGTAGACATTCTAATAGATCAGAACACTACCTTCCCTTTATTGTAGTCAGTTCCTCTGTTTAGTGTGTCAGTAAAACATCTGTCATATTTCACAAACAATCCAAGCCGATATGAATTACTTTGGCGAACCAATCGAATAGTATTGACACCATCAACAAAACAAGATATATTGATTACTGAAAAGTGAGTACTTCTGGGTTACGATAATATCAAACAAGTGATTAAGGACTAACGTTGTATTGCATGTAAGGATTGGCCTACATAATGCATTTAAATTGACCAGCCGATGTCAATCCAAAAGCCAAATGAACTCTGAACACTACTACATTCGCAATAAGCATTTATAGAGCAATTTAATATCTTATTATCTGTAGTTTATCCTTTTAACTTTATTTCAAAACGTGAAGGTACATGTATTTTTTATGGCATATTGCTTTTGAAGTTGGCCTGATATTTATTGACAAATTGTCACCAACACTGTGTAAAATAGTTGCGGTTAGTCGCTTGAAATGCACACCAAAAAGTCACTGTGGTTGCGAGGCAATAAAATTAACAAACAAAAACGTTATGAACCAACTTTAAATATAACTTCATACATGGAACTCATCCGTTCATAATATAAGAAATGAACAATTTGTTCGAATACTAAGATGAAATGGTGGGGAGTATATAAATTAGACTGGTGCCGCATAGCTGACTAAATGCAAGGCCTTGCCATCAAATGACGTATGTATAACATCTGTATCAATATGCTATCATGTATCAGTTAAAATACTTCCCCATTTACTTTTGCAATTTATAGGTATTATATAATATATATACAAACATTCGTGACATATCAATAACAATGTACGCTCTGTATGAAGCATGTTTCTTTGATTTAACAGTGTTTCAGTGATATGATCTCTACAAGAAGAACAAGATAGCACGGAAAATCCCATCAAGCTAATGTTCCATTGTATGCTATTCATCCTATTTCGACACTCAAAGCCCAGATGGCATGCACATTTCTCTTTTGTTCAGAGTGCACCCGAATGAGAATAGTCAGACAAATTCGACTGTGAAAGAGCAACTGCAGTTTTAATTTCTCGCGTTGCAGTGTTGAAGTATACTTATGTAATCGATTTCTATTGATATTATAAATGCTGCGTGAATATCCAAAACAACCATATATTCCGTTAGTGCCGCGTTTGGCTTCACATATTGACGCACTAGTGTCAACGAGCGCACACTATGGGAAAGAAATGGTAATCCAGTATATGCAGCACAACAATCGTCCTAATAAGAAAACGGTGGTTCCCAGACCACATCACAATCTAAATGAAAACATCTTATAATAATCTGAAAATACCTCCGTGTCACTATATTTCCAGGCACGCGAAATATATTTTTTAGATAAAAAAAAAACAATGTCAATTGTATTATGTCTAAATAAAAGTGAGCGTAGTTTGGGCAGGGAAAATCCCGCATGCAAACCAAATTGTAATTCTTACTCCAACTTGTAACAAGAGCATAGATATCATCAAATCGATTTATATGTAGACCCTTGATGTCAACCATAAAAAGCTACCTTGAACTTAATCACGGTTGCATCTATTGAAACACCGGTGTTAGTTTTCCCATCAGAAGTGGACACTATAGTCTATATTCATGTATATGCAGTTTTGAGGTTTTTCAGTGTCCTGTAGTTTTTTTAAGGAAGACACAGAAACCCTTTTTTAGTTCAGAATACTTTAATGTTCAGCTTACAGATATAACATGAAGCATATCATCAGAATGATAAGAAATAGGCAAGCAATATTTTCGAAAAAGGATCTGTTGATTCTGAACGTAATTAATATCAAAATATAATACAACGACGATGATGAAATTACAATAGTATTTTTTAAATAGCATATGGAAGTAGAAGCAAATGTCAGTCTACTGGTAGTGAATAAAGCTGTTGACATTAACGAGGAATTATTCATATTCTTCTATGCTGATATCAAAATCAAAACACGCTGATAGACACGAGTGACAACACCTATGATATATATATCGACTTTCGAGGTAGTCTTTTCAGATATCTTGTAATCAAATCCAGATTATATAGGATTTCTTGGCCAGCAAAAAATAAATATTCGGAACGAAAAAGTTCATGGTAAAGAAAAAGAAAATAAGAAGAAAGAACGAAATGTTTAAATGTCAGAATGTAGAGGAACAAGAGAACACATTCAAATGAAGACAGCCATTTTGTTGCTTTAATTTATGACTCAATGTCATTATCGTTATGACGTTTTAATCAATTACTGACTGTCAGCCAATAAAAACGCGATTCAGCGTCCATTATAAAAACATAAGACATAAACATTTCCGTTAAGAGTTACGTGTAATACCTTATATAAATAACGCTCGAGGGAGTTAAGCTCATGTCAGTAATATTAAGAACTTATCAGTCAACAAGATTGTGATTCAAGCAAAGCACTCGATATTTATATGAGGGTTTTAAAACTTTGTTAACACATGCATCATATACAAACTCTAGACAAATTAACATCTTTTTGCTTATTTCCTTTGTCACTTTCAATGACAAGGCATCTTCAAATTTCTTTTAAAATGGATAAACTACACTTGAGGAAACCTTAAACCTTGTCATTTGCTATTTATCTTGCTATGATATTTATTGTTCGTTTTCATCCTTACTCGACGTTTGTTGCTTCGATTGTGTACAATATTAAGTATGTCAATAAAAATTGGAAGGAGGACAAACAAACATAAGATGAAGATGCCTCCGGATCCTATGTACACAGCAGACAACCTCGGATCGTAGGCACATCCCAGTGTCTTTTTATACATGGTTGTTGTCTTGTAGTGTATCTTGTGGATGTGATATGTACTTTGCTGATTCTTCTCGGACGATGAAGGTATCGATGACGTCAAATATGATGATGTGCACACTAAAAAATTATTGATAGGTTAAACAGCAAGACAGATTCAAAATTGAAAAGATCGAGAATGTTTTTTAAATTGTAATCTAAGCTTAAAGTTAATTATAGTTAAGTAAATGACAAAGTTGCTTTAGCTGTCGTGTCATTTCATTATACCAGAGTACACCACGCACATTTAAAACGACCTTTGTTTCTGAAAGAAAACCATATTTGTTGGAATGTAAAATAACATAAAAAACCTGTTAGTTGTATAAGGAGAATATCCTATTTTATTTGACAGAATCATAAACATTTTAACTATAGAACAATACGTCAAAAAATTCAGGAATATCAGCAACAAAATAATCCGCATATATTGCTGATTAGCAAATGGGTAAAATCACTTCCTTCCAGGTAGCATTTTTTCGATAGATCAAGTCTCCGCGGTTGCCCAAATGATTGGTAGCACAAGGAATGTACATGTATTGTAGCTGAAATTTCGAAATCGATTATTTTCTCTATTTTGATTTTGTTGTGATATCTATGTTTCTAAATTTTTATTCATAAAGATTCAACTTTAGCCTAAACTATAACATTCGCCTTTAATATAGCTACCTCAATACAGTACTGGTGCGTGATATAAGCCACAGGCGCTTGCATAGAAAATGAGAATTAAAAACAAAATTATATCAGTGGTATGTGTACAGTGTAATATGGAAGGACGGAAACTCCGCCACGAGTAGTATAGAGTATGCGCCGTGTCAGTTTGAATAAATGTGGTTTTAGTCAATTGAAGTGAGATGGGGTGCCGTTTCGCTCGTGGCGGAGTTGCCAACCTAGTACTTTACAGAGTACACATACATGTACCACTGTCATATAAAAAAAAAAAATGAAAATCACATTTTCTATGCAAGCGCCTATGATATAAGCTAGCACACCCTTTATCTATTATCACTCCACATATTAAGATAGAGATTGTGATAACGATGGTAGCCTTACCTGAGCAGACAGGTACCTTTCCCTGCCATGAGCCATATTGACAAACATGCTCAATGTCCCCCGATACCATTGAGTACCCAGCTATACAGGAGTACAGAGCTACACACCCATTCGATGTACCATTGTGTAACGTCATTGCATTTGCAACAGGTGTAGGGTCACTACAATCCAACGGCACCAGGGTAGACGTTCTATTGGAAGCGTCGCTTGTGTATGTTTGTTGAACTTTTGTTGAGGTTGCATAGGCTGCTCGTGAAGAGGAAGTAAGAGACATTTTCGTACTTGCCGTTGCCATGGTTTTTGTATTGGCCTCCAAGTATGTCGTGGTCATTGTTGCAGTATTTGTTGTATTTTCTGTATGGTATAACATATCATACATGTTCAATAGGTACATTTTAACTTACTGTAAATATTTTAACAATATAACCTGTATCATATTTGACATTGCGTTGTTGGAACGTTAATACTACCATGTGACACTCTATGACATTGTTCTGTTGTTGGACCGTTCATACTACCGAATGAATTTATGTTGAACTGAAACAACATGACCATCGTGTGTTCCTGTATGACCGTGTTGTGTCGTTAAACCCTTAATACTACTATTCGACCTTTTAAAGCTAACAGTATGGTCCGTTATTTCACTTTAAATGTGTGTGTTTGTTTTTTTAATCATTGAACATGCTGAGTCAGTCTTACAAAGAGATCAATACCACCATTTTGTCTTTACCTTTGTATAATCATAGTCTTTTAATTCATAATATACATGTACCAGGGACAGATATAACTGCTGCAATAACGGCATTAGGGTGAAGAATATTGAACTGATAGTTTTTAAAATAGTTAAAGACCTGAGTAATATATTAGCGCAAAGAGACCTACCAAACTGACAGTATAGCCCTTTGTGAGTGGTCGGGCAGGAACACTGGACGTGGTTGCTATTTACAGGGCGCATACAGGTCCCTGTTACGCATGGTCCATGGTCTTAGCAGTAGAAAAGAAGTTTTATTTATGCATGTATGTTATATTTATACTTTGATGTTTGAAAATGGAAAATATACCATGATCGCTAAGCTGCCGAAAATTCTGACAAAACCACGCACGCACGCACGCACGTACGCACGCACGCAGATGCTTGTACATTATATATGACTTTTTTATGAACATTACTTGTTAATTTTATGTTACATGCGTGATGTAAGTACGAGGGCTGATTGATATGATGCGAGTCTCATATTGAAGGATTTGAATTTTGCTGGACATATTGTAATAAGGCGGATGCTCAATCAATTAAAGTCATAATCGTGAATGGCAGCAATGGCAATGACTTGTAAACAGGAGCAGATGGAATAACACACCTTTAGTGAGCTTTCCGCTTAGCTTAAGTTTAATATTGAAACTGCCTCAAAAGTGAAGCATAGTATATGTCATTGATTGTTTATCCCTATGGAGATAATCTATCATCAGAATACCATCTGCATCCCAGAAAACCGAGGCCCAGCTGAAGGAACAGTCTGCCTTCTTTGGCGGGGAGAGCCAGGGTGCTTCCATTTCTTCGATTGTTGTTTGGCCTCTGAGGTTTCATCCATAGTGAGAAATTTCTGAAGAAAGTTGGCAGGATCTTCCTAAAAAAGGTTAAGATTCACGCGATGATGTGCGCCTGGTGTGCTTCTGATCAAATGTCAAAAGTCTATGTACCCATCGGGCCGAAAGCTTTCTCATCGCAAGATCCTCGGTCAGAATGGAATGTACTCTTTTCTGTGAAATGCCAACTCTGCTGGTTATATATCTTTCAGTGAATTGTTTGCCAGTCATAACAATATCATGAACTTTATTGACCATTTCTGGGGTTGCAACATTAAAAGGCCTTCCAGGACGGGGGTCATCATCAAGGCTCTGTCGGCCGCGCTTAAGTTCCGCCACCCATCGTCTCACTGTAGCATATAAAATGGCATCTTTCCCTAGTGTTGCTACCATATCATTATGGATATCCTTAGGTGTTAAACCTTTTTATGCAAATATTGGATCACTGCTCTTTCGTCGATATAAACTAACCAAATGAGACCAGACCTTGTATACACGGCCCTATATAACCAGAGAAAAGACGGACTTAAATAGAACATCCTTGAGTTCCTCCTTCAGTACGAGCCTCAATAAATATCATCATCCCTCGTACCTACACAAGTTATTCGTGATATAATTAGCAGTCGATTGATCTAGAAATAATTAATTAAACAATCTTAAGTGTTCTAAAGTAACGTAACTAATGCTATGTTCGTTTTCATTCTCTAGACAATACTAAATGCTAAATGTTAATTTGCCCAGTCTACTTCAATCTTGAAAGGATGTTTTCATACACTATCAGACACTACAAACATTCAAATAGTCTTTAAATTCCTACTCAAATGATATCTAATCTACATGTATCTGATCTAACACATCAATAAAAATATACTGATAAATATCTCCCTACTGATTAATAACTTTAGAGTTTTTCATGATTTTTTTCTTAACGTTCTATTGTGTCACTTATGTCACACGATAGTTGGAATAAAACAAGCTTGTATTAAGAAAAATATTGAACACCGTGCTCTCACCTGCACCGGAAGTGTTATAAATACGAATGAGGACTTCGCCAGTAGTAGAAGCTTGTTGATTAATACCGCCTCCCCAAATTCCGCCAATAAAGACTATTTTACCGTCGAACAGGTCTGATGGACGCCACAACAGAACAGTCTCATTGCTGTAGACATAAATAATTCCACCGTATTGGCCTCTCGTCCCGTCTGTTTGGCTGTTTCCTGCTGCGGCAAACCGGAAACCGTCGTTGATTCCATCATCTACGGTAACCTGCAAAATCACCATTAATCAAAGGCATTTCTTATAGTCTTAAAATATATCTAGCTACTTTATTGTCAGTATTCGTCTGTAACCGTTATATTAAGTGAATTTCCTCTGGTGATATTTCGCCCAGGTTACATTTGTTTATTTCTTCACATATAAGCATGTTGTATTGCTTCTATTCTTGCTAGTTCGATGCCTTACTACAAAAAGCCAGAAAGACATATTGAACCAATATCTATTTAAGTATTGCACTGTCACTAGATGCTAGTATACAGTTGATATGAATACAACGTATGTGACAGACATATATCAGCGCTCAGTTCTAAATAAAAGTCGTCTTAATGAAGGTGATAACAATACAAAGGATATTTCGTTTGAAACGTGTCTAACCGGTCAGATCAGTGTCGCTAACTCAGTACATGAACACGATGTTTAACTTCAGCGGGGCTCAGTTTCGAGTTTTGGAGTAAGGTTTGACATCACAACACTAAAATCCAGTATACATAGACATCCGTAACATAATTCGGAAACGAGTCCCTGTGGGTGTGACGACGTTGACAAATTATGTTATTTCATGTCTAGTATAGCGTTTATAATGATTTTATGACAACTATTTTTCTGACTTTTTAGCGTTATAATCTTTTATAGATGATTTATGTCACTTAATGCTCAGAAATTTTGAAAGCTTAAAATAGACCACGACAAATTAGGTACATACTTATACCACAATTTTATAACGGACACTGATAATGTAATATAATTAATATTTCTTTGTTTTCATGGTAAATACTCAAATGTGATTGGTCGAAAAATTCTTTTCATTCTTCTATGAAAGAAATTCCGAGAATGGCGCGAAAAATGTGACGTCACAATACCACAATTGACGCTGCGTATTGATTTGAGAAAAAGAATCCCATTTAAAACCAGTAAAATTGTACATAAAACATGTTTTAGATTAGAAAATCAATTTCAAAAATGACCTATAAGCGTTGATGTCAATTATTTTTTAGTTTCATCGGGGTATGAAACTACGCTACGCGGATTCATACAGTTTGCAAACAAAATTTGTTTCATACCCTGATGAAACTATCAAAAAATTACATCAATGCTTAAATATTCAGCACCTCTATAGCAAACAATAACAAAGTAACTATAAACAATAGCTTCATAGCTATAACAGTGATAAGGTACAGTGTACAAATAAACAACAACAATATATAAAATATTGAAATAACTTTTTTTGCTATGTATATACCATGGATATATAACGAAAAAGAAAATCAATATCCTCACCATAAACTACAACTACAAGACAATCAGAATTTAATCAGGAATATCAACAATTGAATCCGATAATGAATCGAAAAGAGGAAGCAAGAAAATACACCGCCAATATAATTTGGAATTAGAATGATAAACTTGTATTGGTTCGTTTTTCAACATGAATTATATTTCTGTTCCTCAAACATTTTAGTATTTGATCAGATCTATTACATTGCAGTATACGGTTAGATAAACATCTTACGTCTACAGTCACAAGGAAGTCCCGTATGTTATACTGCTCTAGCAGGTCCACCTCATACGTGTTGTTCTGATATTGGGTCATGGTCAATGTTTTCTTAAACACCATCGTTGCAAATGGGAATATCCACGCCAATATTCGAACGCGACCACTCCCCGAATAAGAATGTGTGTTGCTTCCCCAGCCGTCATAGTAGTTACAGATGGCCGCTGTAGCATACGAAATATTTATGTGAATTTGTGTTTATAAATTGAGACCAAAATATACAATGGATTTCAATGTATTTAAATGGGGAAGCTATTTGTAATATTGACTTATTCTATTTTTTCCATGTTAGTAGTGGTATACATGTACAAAATGTACTACTGCTTGTTTAATCTTGAAGATTCATACATAATGAAATTTGCAGAGAATTTTTTTAAATCAGGCAAAACATCAGCATGAGTGAGCTGATTAGATACTTTTGTATGTCTGCGACACTTGATATACAGAGAGAATACATGATTAGTGAGCATTTTTGTCTTTCTGTCCTAGCCATAAATGCAGCTTATATGAGAAGACCCTGACAATGAATTATAATTATCCTGCAGAAGCAATAAAAAATAAGCCTTTTTAGTTGAAATAGTACCAACAATTGTCCAATTATGTTAGCCTTTAAACGTTGTTGGAAGTAGGATAGTCGAATTGACGAACGAAGATTATAAAATGCATGTACAGCTGTTCTCGTTCACTACGAAATGCAGCAAAAATATATGTTTTGAATGTATTCCGACAATGCGGATGCCAATTGCAGGATAAATAAATGAATTAACCGATAACTGTGTACATACAATTTTTTCCCGTATCCTCTGATGTACTTCTGCTTGGCGACCAAAGGCGGATAACGTCATCGTCGTACCCAAATATGACCCCTCCAATGCTCACGTACTGATCTAATCCGGTTCCGTAATATACCGTGCCTAATTTAAACAAACAACCAGTAGTTCACTGTATAGCTATGGAATCGTTTCTATTCCTTCTAATGACATGCTCTAGGCCAAAAAAACGGATGTGTTCAAATAAATACATCAATTTTCTCGACTTCGTAGGCCTAGAGATATGGAGAGGAGATTCCTAACTTGTTTAGAAACGGTTTGTTATGAATCAGTGATATTGTGATTATTTTATGGACAAAAATACAAAGGCATTTGTAATTCAACTCTACACTGCAGTAAATAAAATAGATTCGTTGAGTAAGGAAAACTTTATCAATTCCTTGTTTATATTTCCTATCATATGACGTTTTGGCCAACAGTTATAGATATTGTACAATTATATGATTAGTTAAATCTTTTGCCACAGTATTACGAAGGCTGATTAAGTGTAAATATCATAATGGTGTATAATAAGTATAAATCAGGTCAATATCACATCTCTCAAATGATACATTTTCTCCGCTAAACAACTTCATTTATATTGCGTTCTATAATGACTTAGACTCTGTTCCGTTTAAACCTATCAAGCCAATCTCCAAATGTATATATATTAAGTAACAAAAAACAAAATATCATTTGATTATGTAGTTCAATTTGTAACAGTAAACTAGGTTGTGATATTCTATAATACCTTGTGCATCCGAGTACATTGGCAGTTCTGTGCCTCCGCAGAGTGTCTGAACTGTTAGTAGGTCTGGATAGGTTCCGAGGTTGTGAGCTACCTCTTTATAGTATAAGTTATCTAAAGGGTTAGACAACAATTCGTGTATAGTTATCGAGATCAAACAACAGGAAGTAGATGCATACATTTAAAGTCTGAGATGAGATGTTGCAATGATAAAGACGAGTTTTCATAATGTTTAAATCCACTCCATTATAATGATGTACGACATGAACGTGCAAAGCAGAATAGAGAATACACGCATGATAACGAAAATCATCATTCTAACTCAAAATTGATAAAAGGAGGACAAAGACTTATCATGCTGATGTGGGTGCTATACTTCACTTGGATTTAGCTACCTGGTAGAAGGAATATGCCATTTTATTTCAATACTTTATTGATCTATTTTGATTATAATGTTTGCTAAATGGACCAGGAATCCCAGACATACAATGCATTTGTAAATTATACAATTATTTTATCACAATACTTACCATCAAGGTCTACCCACTCATACTGGAAAATAGGATCTCCGAAATCACACATGAGCCAGACTCTGATTCTGACGTCCACAGTACTGTACTGTCCTAAAATCCGCGTGGACCCGGTATATCCAGCCTTTCCTGGAATAATGTTAAAGATATTGTATACTCACATAATGTGTATTAATGATATGGGCAAATCTCTCTCTCTCTCTCTAAATTTCAGAACATGTGTCTGGTCCCTCAAAAGTTAAACTTTGTGTATGGGGGATTTAAACAAAGACAAGTTTTGTCAATGAGATCATATTGACGACAATGTAACTTTCGTAAAGTCTTCATCAACCTGGAAATCTTTGGTTGTATATTTCTGATAATGTTTCATATGTTTATACGTGTACGTATTCCATAGATATGTGAAAGTATATATCTAACAATCAATATAACAATTACACATGCAATTATCAAACCTAAACTATTTGCAAATGAGTGAGAAAGTAATGAATAAATGGTTCAACAGCATACAGATATATGTTTTAACATATAGCTCTATCTGAATGATCGTGCAGCCGAGTTTCAAAAAAGTCGGGCCAAGGTACTCTTTTTGATATCTGTCGATTGAAGTCAACTACTCGATATTGATCCTATGTGATCTAATATTTTTGTCCACTGTTGAGGACACGAAATAGAAACTAGAGCTAAATTGTTTATATGAACAACTCTGACTGACGTTCGTGTCAGGGTAATAGGTAGCATATGTCTGGTACATTTATATACAGAATGTATCCTTACCAAATTTATATTGAAACTGATGTAGTTGTGTTATACAATCCACATAGAGTTTTACAGCCGGGGGTGGTTTATTGTGTTATATAGTGATACAGAATTATTACAGTAAAAATTTACTATCTCGAACTCTGATAAATCGAAGACTGCTTATCTCGAAGTGAAAATCCACTACTTTATAAGATATAATTCGAATTCGCGGGATAAGTTTTTATGACCTCCACGGCTTTGAGATAAAACGGATTGATTGCATATCGTATGTCTGTTCTATACTTGCAAAGCTTTTTTGATAACACGTAAACTAAGCAAACCATCCCATTTTCCATAACAATGTAGCCATATCAGATAATTACCTGCATAAAGGTAAACCAATATAATGATTAGGCTATACAGATATACATATTCTCCAAGATATACTTCCAATCCTGAGTCGATACAACAAAACTATGAAGAAAGAAGACACCAGTCATGTGATGCATAAACAAAAACATTTTCTGTACCTGGCATTAATCATGCTTTGTTTAAAGTAGATCAAGGGTAGCATGCAGACAACATTCTTCTAAATTTCACAGATCACAATTGTCTGGTGGATCACACAAGACAGCCTTGGAACTATTCAGTAATGTTGGATATGACTTTCCCAGACGATGCAGATCGAAAACACACAGATAGACAATCTCGATTGCAATACGCAAATTAAAACTGATACTTCAAACATCACATTGAAATGAGTGAAAATAATCTCAATTCCAAGTCTGGATAGCATTAGATAGACTAATAAAAGGTATATGATAAGCTCTTGATCTGAATAAGAAGAATTTGGGAAAATATGAAAAATATAAGATAAAATAAATGTAAATAATGTAGATCTAACACCACCATTGTCATTACGATAACCTGTCGGGAACGGAGAATTATAAAGTTGCTATGCCATGTATGCAGCAGCTCATGATCCAAAATACATGATAGCAGGAACTAAAGCATTACATTGATCAACCCATACTTGACGTTTGATGACGTTGTTTTCAACAGTCATTAATGCGAAATTGATGACGTTGGATTTAGGGATGATACTATTAGAAATGGAAAATTAATAATTAAAAAAATGGAATAATCACGCGTATCAGCTGAGTTTAAGCTGTCCCTGCTGGTAACGTTATAACCAAAATATCTCTGTATGTTGTTTTTTTTTTTCAAAATCCACATTTTATTTATTCAGTTTCTTGAGTATATCATAACACAGTAGGACTACATCCCTTATGTAATAGTACGATTAATGGAGGTAAAAAGTTTAGTGAAAGTCTTAATTGAGCATCTGTTAGAGCCTGCAATAAAACGTTGTTAATAACGCATCCTCCTCATTAGTCGATATTTCGAAAGGATTGGTAAGCTAAATAATATCTTATTCAAATGGTACACACTACATCACAATACAATCATATCTATCAGAAAAAGTGTAGCTATGGTTACCTTGCTTATCAAGGAAGCCTAGTTCCTTTTAAAAGCAAGAAATGTAATCGTGTTTTCAGATGAGGATCGAACCATTAGATTTATCTGCAGGCACAACAACAGAAGTGCCATGTAAATCGTTAATTTGTGGTTTGCCAGACTGGAAATGCTCTCCACGCGGTACTTTTGTATTCAAAATGTGATTGAATGTTAACTTTAGCAGACTAATTGTGAAGAATATTTTGATGTTATAACTCCATTCCACTTTTGGCATACCGGTATTCGACGAGTTGCTGGAGCACTGTGGATTTTTGTACGGACAGACTTGAAAAGTGTTATTTGCGCAATATCATCAATGATGTTAACGTCTCCATGCTGAATTTTGTAATGTACTATTAATCTTACTGGTCCAATCCGTGTTACACACAGGTAAATAAGAAATTAATATAAATCAAAAATTATAAATATAAATTAATATACTGTATGCTTAGAAAACAAAACATTAGCAAAACATAGATACTCTGAATAAAGCCCTTTAGGAATAGAACCAGTTACACTTTAGCATCATCACATGTGTAACTATGACGTTCCCACTAACTCATTATGACCGACCAGCAATGAAAACGGGCTTTCACGTCACCTACTTAACCAGTAAATAGCAGGAACTGCAGATGATGATGATGATGAGGAGGAGGAGGAGGAGGAGGAAGAGGAGGTTCTTACCGGTGAAAGCAGCAGTTCCCTTTGTTGTGTAAGCGGCCCCTGGGTACCCGCCGTTAAAGCTAGGCAGTAGTATCCTAGCGAACTCCTCGTTGTAAGTGTACAGGACGCCACCATAAAAAATATCGGTATCGTCATCACGATGGGCAGACCCAAAGCCAGTGAAAATGTAATCAATGTCATTTTCTGTAACCTTGACCTGCACATCTACTTTAACCGGAAGTTCATTAAAATTGTAAAAGAAGACAGTTTCAGACCCGAAGGCACCAGTTTGTGCGGTCAAATTTCTCCATTCACTAGTGTAGGTTGGTGAGTTGATGCCAGATATGTCTGCAATATTAGAAATGTTCTTGACGATTATATACGATGAACATAATCTCCTTTCGTGAATGAAAGATTGAAAATCAACTTAATCAACACCATCAACTTAATCAATGTCTTAACTTTATCAACATCATCAACTTAATACATATCATGGACTTAAAAAAAAACTCACAAAGGTACATGTATACAGATTCGTTATCATTATAGCCTCCATACAAAGTTATCTTTTAATGAGTGCACAGTAAAACTAGTTATGAATTCACTACGCCCGAACATTGCATCAACAGTTCAACCGTACCGTCTATAATTTGTAAAGCAGAAATATAGAGGTATCAGTTACATCTAAAAAAAAACATTTTTATAAAAAAAAACGTGAGTAAGCCAAATTTATTTACCATCAGATTTGATAAATATCCTTTCTATCAATTTAACCACTAAATCATTATTTTACCACACTAGATGCGCGTTATTGATATATATCAATCGTCCTCAAAAACTAAACATTTCAAATCAAATTATATTCAATAAATTACTAAATAAAAAATCCAAAAACAAAAAATATTAAATTATAAATTAAAAAAGAAGTGCATAGTTCGCCGAGAAGATACACGTATCAAGATAGAACTATCTGATGACTTTCCAAGTGATAATATATTTTCTATAGTATATCTGTAAAATATTATCAGTACCGTATTAGGCATTCATGTTTGAATTTGTTAAAACAATCACTTACCTTTCAACAAAAGCAGCTTAAAGACAAAATACACAAGGAATGATTTTTTCTTCCCGCACATCATGACTATTTGTATTTAAATTATTTGAAAAATAGGTAAATGTCAGGCAAAACCCAGTTATATCCAAAAAAGTTATAAGTATTGTGATTTCATCATAACAAGACATTGGTATCTCTTCGTGAAGCCTTCTCGCCCGGACTATAGAGCATTACTACATCGACAGCTATAGTCACCTGCAAAGAGTTCAAAACACTGCGGCAAGGCCGTCCAGTCATATTAAAGATAAAACATATTCTGTCCTCATTGGTTACTGGTACAACAACGGTCATAATAAGAGGTTTACATGGAAAGTGAAACATGTTATATGTAACATGAAAAGTATTCTAGCTCGAAATGATTTAAAGAAATCATTAACCAGTAATATATTTTAAAGTCAAATGCTGTAATTTTTGTTTCATGTTCTAACATTTGTAGATTGTGACAAACAGAGAAATGTTTCAAGACAAAAAGTAGGCGTCTTTAACTAAACCTTACTTATTTAGACTACATTAGAAAATCCGTGTTCATGTGTTGTTTAGATAATGCACACGATATGCAGTTTTGTTTGTATTGTGTGCGCGCAAGATAATAAGAGAACTGAGTGTGAAAGTGACATATACATGTATAAGAAATAACGTAAACTTACGTCAGATTGGTGAAATGAAAGCAGAAATAAAAAAAAAAGTAAATAAAATGAAGGATTGAAGTGAAGAATAATTAATGGATTATCACCTTATACTTTTTTCGATAATTTTTTTTTAAAGAATGCATTATTCATCGGGTCAATCCGGATTAGAGGGTTGCACTTAGGCACCGTTTCAAAAAGAAAGAAAAAAAGTGAAGACAGCGAAATAATTATCTTTCCATGTCTTTCTTAAAACACGAAAATCTGTAGTTTTTTCATAAATCCATTCTCTCTATTATTGATGTAATGTCAATGAGGTCGTTTCAATATTTTTATCTAAGGCTGGTTTTATTATGTCACCGCTGTTGCTGGTACACCGTTTCCTTATGACAGTCCTAGGTGTGCATATTTTTGCTAAAGCGGAATTAAGTTTTGTTGGACCAGATAGCTAGAGTATTTGATACCGTAATGAGACACTGTTAGCACAGAGGCAGGCACTTTCATTCAGTACAATAAATGAATAGAACATGTGTTTGAGATTTCCATCCCTTTCAAGTTAGAGGATTAACGATATCAACCACTCTAATTGATTAATCTGGTTGTTTCTATGGCAACGATAATAGGACTAGTTTCATTCTAGTGGTCGTTACCCCGTAAAAAAACAAAAGGGGTTGCTCTTCATTGCTTATGAACATTATGCAAACCTATTTCTGGGTATGGATATCTATTCTTGTCTAAGATAAATGATTTGAATCGCTAACCGGATAAAAGAATGTACCGTATAATCTAAGCGAAAGGTTAATCTAAGATTACGGACTCGTATGGCATTATTATTTTGCCCTCTGATTGACCACTGTTTTATTACATTGATCAGCGTTTCCGGAATTGACCGGGGGTTAAAATATAATCTGCGAAGAATATACAAATGTAACCATAAGATCAATAAAAAAATCATGAGAACATCAGAGAAAGTAAGTGAAACCTTATGCACATATATACCGATAAGGATAAAGAAACGCAACTTCTTCATAAATATCCGTAAAAAATGTAAGGAGATATTGTGCGCCCTTACCTTATGCCCCATTAAACATTCAAAATTCATCAATGCCTAATTAACCAAAATACCGTGATTGTACAAATGCATGCGTTCTTTTTAATTCAAACTAGTGTCACATCGATACGTTTGAAATTTAAAATCGATCCTACAAATATGCCACGGCTACCCCAAATTGATAGAGGACGGGCTCTCGCAATGTTCCTGGACGACAGCACTCAATAACAGGTCGTAATTCACCTCGGAGATCACAAATCGACTATGACTCAGTAGTTATACGTCCCAACACCAAGGGAGGAGTTGACTGACGGAGATCCGGACGACCACGTAGTTAGTATGTTGGTTTACCATTGACACCTTAGCGTCATGTGTCCATACGTTTCCCAATGAGGCATTCATGGATGATTCTCGATTCATGTTTAATCGATCAGATGGCCGTCAACGTGTGTAACGACGTCGAGGGGAGCGTTTTCCAAACGCTTGTGTCTTAGAGCGCGACAGATTTGGGGCTGGAATGGTCTGAAGAGAAATTTTCTCATGGGTTAAGGACGCCTTTAGTGACCATTTACGGGAAATGAACGATTGTACGGTATCGAGATGAAATCCTTCCGTTGTGCCATTCATAAGAAGGCACTATTTGAACCTTTAGCAAGATAACGCTACACTATACGTTGCGAGAATTTGTAGGGAATGTTTTGTAACCTTGAACATAATCCCTATTCAATTGCCTCCATATAGCCCCAATTTATCCGAAATTGAACACTTGTGGAATGAATTAGACAGAGAGTTTGGTATTCAGCCAAACATTCCGATTAACCTCTCCCAATTTGCCAATGCACCTACCGAGGTATGGAATAACATCTCTACGGACAGTCCCGTACTCCATACCCCGCATAATTAGAGACGTTATAACTGTTTGGGGAGGACACACACGATATTAGAGATCTGTTCTGACAACAGCCGTTATTTCAACATTGTGAACATAAGGGAACTTTATTTCATGGCGGCCTAATTAAGTCCTTATTTGTCAAAAATCTCAGAAAATTTGAAGACATATGGTCCAATATTCGGATTTAACAATTGCATTTCACATTTAGATAATGTGTTCACAAACGTTATTTTATTTAACAGTGAAGCTGAAGTTTCTTTATCCTTTCAGTATACATGGATGGTTTCTTTTCAGTATCGAGATCAATTTTCTCCCAGGTTTCAGACATACCGGGCAGCTGGTTATCATTTTTCAATAGATAAGATAACAATATATCATTCGTCGTCAAGCAAATCAAACGGCTGAGGTATCGGACAGACAATTTTGAAATGTACTTTGACTGATTTGTGAACATTTAAGTTATATACCGTAATAACTTTGAAATTAGGCTGTTTTTGAGATATGAAAACCTTTATCTACCGTATGGCATTGTACTGAGGATCACTTGAAACATCACTGTCGTTATATTCTTCCATAATAATTATGTACCGGGGCTGATGTATAAACACAAACAGTCACATTTACTAAGGTAACAGTAATCACATTGTACTGGGGCGTCTTTCTCAGTTTGAAATTGATTTTCAATGTTTTGTAATTATCACCTCGACTGTGATGGTAGTTTGTTTCAGCGTAGCAATGGTCAACACATAGTCACGTGTCTCTGAAATAACTGTAGGATATTCAAGCTGGTTTGGTTTTTCCGTAAAAAGAACACTGCGATTTGGATCTACTTTGATAGATCTGTAGAAATTCAAGGTAACCTTACAAGAAAAAAAAAATAAAACGTTGTTTCCTAAACGTAGGTATCATGTTAACGTGTCCAATTAGAGGGACTGTATTGTAGTTAACGTGGTGCTGGTTTAGAAGTGGACATGTATATTCTTACCAAAAATATTAAAGTACATTATATATATATTATGTATATAGCTGATGCGCCTACCCCTCTAAAATTAGACCACGTATGATTCCTGATATCCCTCCAGGATTCCCCTTCTAAAAATAGAACACGTATGATTCCTGATATCCCTCCAGGATTCCCCTTCTAAAATTAGACCACGTATGATTCCTGATATCCCTCCAGGATTCCCCTTCTAAAATTAGACCACGTTTGATTCCTGATATCCCTCAAGGATATCCCTTCTTAAATTAGACCACATTTGATTCCTGATATCCCTCCATGATTACCCTTCTAAAATTAGACCACGTTTGATTCCTGATATCCCTCCAGGATTCCCCTTCTAAACTTAGGACACTTTTGACTCCTGGTGTCTCTCCATGTGTCTCCTTTTGAAGTTGGACCACTTTTCATTCCACATTGTGGTTCCTGGCATCAATGATCAACATGTCCTTGAATGATGGAAGAGCTGCATGGTGCAAGTTTACAGTCATCATTTATATGAGTTATATTTTGCTTAAGTCGTATTAAAGTATGCTATTTTCGTGTGTATCTTTTGTAAAACCTCATGTATAAACGTTTTGGTTCTGTATCGGTTAGTTTTCAACAACACATAGTATGTACATGTAGATTCCAAGTAATTAATTTTCCCTTTCTAGATAATAACATCCATTTTTTCCCTAACTACAATGTTTACATCTCCCAGTTGATTCGATATTGATTATTCAAGGGTGTGTTACCATTATCAAGGTTTCGTTATCAGATGTATTTAACAATTCAAGGCCTCGAGAGATGCAGGCTGATGAAAACCATCGGGACTTTGCCGACACCATGATCTCATTTAAAAATTAATATTTCCTCATGCGATATCAAGTTATACGCGGTGGCTGCTTCCCGATAAGCCTATATTGATTCCGTTAAATGACACTTAATATAATTACCTAGTTCTCATTTTGAGAATGTCATTAAACCCGCATTCGACATAGATTTGTATGACGGATGTCGTCGATGAAGCAGAGGACGCTTACTCTTCCGGAGTACCTTGCCTATTTCCCGTTGACCTTTTGCAAGGGTTGCAATGCAAATCTATCTTTTGTTCATAGTTTGCCCTCGTTCTCATGATTTTCAGTGGAATTATGGTTTCGTTATTTTGTCGTATTCCTTGTTTTTTTTAACAATAATATTAGATTAAAATATATTTCATAAAGACATTTGTCTGATTTTCAATTCTTCGTATGCCAACTTTGTTATGGGTGTTAATATTGTTTATTCATAAAAAAAAAAAAAAAAAAAAGAAGAAGAAAATGCTGACTTGCTAATGCTAACCCAGTTTGAACAACTGGTCTTAGCAGCTGGCGAAATAAGGCACTCTAAGTAGTCAGTCATCTATTGTCCTTGGATTCAAATTTCTTGGTTTTCAAAAACATTCGATTTCGTGGATTGATACAGAACGATATCCAGTTTCTTAACATTTTACTTTTTTCATATCTATATTGCAAATAATGTGTTTACGCCGTTTTATCACTCCTAATAGCTTATTAATCCGCTAGCAGTACCACTGGCTGTTACGCATTGAAGGATCAGAATATGAAATGGTACAGCCTTTCAGCCTTACTTAAGATTGATTCTGTGTCATCTGATCCACTATTTAATCTTTCATCTGGTTTTTATTATGAAAAATCGATGTGTCGATTCTTCGTTATCTTTGTATGAACCGCCAACTAGTCTACATCTAATTGATAAAAATACTGTAATACCGTGTTTCGTCTAATCATAAAAGCACGAGTATAATCTCTTATTAATCTTCTTTGTTAGTTTATGATGCATTATAGCGAACATTGATCCAATATCTTTGAAAAAAGGACGTATAGATAGGTTTGATGATTGTGAATAAGATGATATTGACATTTTCTATATAAACGAAATGTTGTTGTTGATTCACTGCCACTGTTTATCCACCCATGCCAGAACACAATCTTTAAAAAGGCGCCAACAGAGTCAACCAAGTTAAAAGCCTACAAACCAACTAAACTGACCTACAACCCGAACCTAACTCGTCTACTAACCGAACTAAGCTATCCTAAAAAACAAACAAAACTAGTCTGCAAACCGAACTAAACTGATCTACAAAAAAAAGTAAACTGACCTACAAACAGAAGTAAACTGGCATACAAACCAAAAAAATAGCCAAAAAACCAAACAAAATTGGCCGACAAACATTAGTAAACTGGCCTAAAAACGGAACTAAACTGACCAATAAACATAACTTAACTGGTCAACAAACCGAATTAAACTGGTCAACAAACCGAACTAAACTAGCCTACAAACAGAACCAAGTAAACTGACCTACAAACAGAAGTAAACTGGCCTATTAACAGAAGTTAAATGGGCTAAAAACCAAACTAAATTAGCCTACAAACACCACTTAACTGGCCTACAATTAGAACTAAACTAGCCTACAAAAAGAATGAAACTGGCCTACAAACAGAAGTGAGTAAACTGGCCTACAAAGAGAAGTAAGTAAACTGGTCTACAAACATTAGTAAACTGGCCTAAAAACCGAACTAAACTGACCAAAAGCAGAACTAAACTGGTCAACAAACCGAACTAAACTGGCCAACAAACCAAACTAAACTAGTCTACAAACAGAAGTAAAGTGGGCTAAAACCCAAACTAAACTAGCCTTCAAAGAAAACTAAACTGGCCTACAAACAAAACTAAACTGGCCTACAAACCGAACTAAATTGTCCTACAATTAGAACTAAACTAGCCTACAAACAGAAGTAAACTGGCCTACAACCAGAAGTAAGTAAACTGGCTATCAAACATAAGTTAACTGGCCTACAAATAGAAGTAACTAAACTGGCCTACAAACAAAACTAGACTGGCCAAAAAACCGAACTTAACTCGCCTACAAACAGAAGTAAACTGGGCTAAAAACCAAACTAAACTAGCCTGCAAACAAAACTTAACTGGCCTACAAAAAAAAAGAAAACTAAACTGGCCTACAAACCGAACTAAATTGGCCTACAATTAGAACTAAACTAGCCTACAAGGAGAGTTAAACTGGCCTACAAAAAGAAGTAAACTGGCATACAAACTGAAGTCAACTTTCCTACAAACAGAGTTAAACTGACTTACAAACAGAAGTAAGTAAACCGGCCTACACACCGAACTAAATTGGCCTACAATTAGAACTAAACAAGCCTACAAACAGAAGTAACTAAACTGGCCTTCAAACAGAAGTTAACTGGCCTACGACAAAAATAACTAAACTGGCATACAAACAGAACTGAACTGGCCTACAAACAAAACTAAACTGGCCAACAAACCGAACTTAACTCGCCTACAAACAGAAGTAAACTGGGCTAAAAACCAAACTAAACTAGCCTGCAAACAAAACTAAACTGGCCTACAAAAATGTCCAAACTGGCCTACAAACAAAACTAAATTGGCCTACAATTAGAACTAAACTAGCCTACAAACAGTTAAACTGGCTTACAAACAGAAGTCAGGAAACTGGTCTACAAACCGAACTAAATTGGCCTACAATTAGCACTAAACTAGCCTACAAACAGAACCAAGTAAACTGGCCTACAAAAAGAAGTAAACTGGCCTACAAACAGAAGTAAACTGGGCTAAAAACCAAACTAAACTAGCCTGAAAACTAAACTAAACTGGCCTATAAACCGAACTAAATTGGCCTACAATAAGAACTAAACTAGCCCACAAACAGAAGCAAGTAAACTGGCCTACAAACATTAATAAACTGGCCTAAAACCGAACTAAACTGGCCAACAAACAGAACTAAACTGGTCAACAAACCGAATGAAACTTGCCCACAACCAGAATTAAGTAAACTGGCCTACAAACCGAAGTAAACTGGCCTAAAAACAGAAGTAAGTAAACTGGCCTACAAACAGAGGTTAACAAGTCTACAAATAGAAGTAACTAAACTGGCCTACAAACCGTAGTAAACTGGCCTAAAACTGAACTAAACTGACCAACAAACAGAACTTAACTGGTCAACAAACCGAACTTAACTCGCCTACAAACAATAAGAAACTGGCCTACAAACAGAAATAAACTGGGCTAAAAACCAAACTAAACTAGCATGAAAACAAAACAAAACTGGCCTACAAACCGAACTAAACTGACCAACAACAATAACTAAACTGGGCTAAAAACCAAACTAAACTGGCCTACAAACAAAACTAAACTGACCTCCAAACCGGACTAAACTAGTCTACAAACAGAGGTAAACCGGGCTAAAAACCAAACGAAACTAGCCTTCAAACAAAACTGAACTGGCCTACAAACAAAAGTTAACTGGCCAACAAACCGAACTAAACTAGTCTACAAACAGAAGTAAACTGGCCTATAGACAGAAGTAAACTGGGCTAAAAACTAAACTAAACTATCCTACGAACAAAACAAAACTGGCCTACAAACCGAACTAAATTGGCCTATAATTAGAACTAAACTAGCCTACAAACAGAAGTGAGTAAACTGGCCTACAACCAGAAGTAAGTAGACTAGCCTACAAAGAGAAGTAAACTGGCCTACAAACAGAAGTAAACTGGGCTAAAAACCAAACTAAACTAGCCTGCAAACAAAACTAAACTGGCCTACAAAAAACTAAACTAGTCTACAAACCGAACTAAATTGGCCTACAATTAGAACTAAACTAGGATACAAACAGAGTAAAACTGGCTTACAAGCAGAAGTAAGTAAATTGGCCTACAAACCGAACTAAACTGGGCCTACAAACCGAACTGAACTGGCCAACAAACCGAACTTAACTCGCCTACAAACAGAAGTAAACTGGGCTAAAAACCAAACTAAACTAGCCTGCAAACAAAACTAAACTGGTCTACATAAAAAACTAAACTGGCCTACAAACCGAACTAAATTGGCCTACAAACAGAAGTAAACTGAGCTAAATACCAAACTAAACTAACCTGCAAACAAAACTAAACTGGTCTACATAAAAAACTAAACTGGTCTACAAACCGAACTAAATTGGCCTACAATTAGAACTAAACTAGCCTACAAACAGAGTAAACTGGCTTACAAACAGAAGTAAGTAAACTGGCCTACAAACCGAACTAAATTGGCTTACAATTAGAACTAAACAGCCTACAAACAGAGTTAAACTAGCCTACAAACAGAAGTAAATTGGCGTGTAAACCAAAATAAATTGGCCTAAACACTGAACCAAACTAGCCTACAAACCGAACTAAACTAGTCCACAAACAAAACTTAACTGGCCTTCAAACAGAAGTAATTTGGCCTGCAAATAGAAGTAAACTGGCCTACAAGCGGAAGTTAACTGGCCTACAAACCAAAATAGATTAGCCTAAAACCGAGCAAGACTACCCTACAAACAAAACTAAACTGGTCTACAAACAAGTAAACTGGCCTACAAGCCAAACTTAACTGGCACACTAACCGAACTAAACTAGCATACAAACCGAACTAAACTGGCTTACAGGCCAAACTTAACTGGCACACTAACCGAACTAAACTAGCATACAAACCGAACTAAACTGGCTTACAAGCCAAACTAAACTGGCACAGAAACCGAACTAAACTAGTGTACAAACCGAAGTACATGTACCTGTTTGACCCCACTTTATTCCGAGAGAAAAATAAATCAATATATTTCTAATATCATATAAGACAGCTCCAACCCTCCGTCAGCCGTGATCGATTAGGCTTCAGTCTTGTCTTCTATCACTCTCAGTGTTCACGTATTTAATATGCATCAGATCAGTTAATCTCATAGTGAAGATTGACAAGTTTTAATTATCTTTTTAAAAAGTTTCTCTTTGATATGTAAATTATGTTTAATCAATAACGTAAAGAAGATAGCAAGCTACTAATAGCAATGATTGATTCTAGAAGAAAAAGTTGTGGGTTTGAATTCCTCCTCAAGTATGCATAGAAATGTCTTCGAACATTAGGTGGGCGGGTGGCACAGTGGTAACACACTAGACTTTTACCTCGGTAACCAGGCTTTGATTCAACGATCGGACATACAATGGTATGGGGTTCCCTGCCCGACCACGTGAGTTATCTACAAGTATTCCTGTTTACCTCTCACACGCCTCCATCCAGGCCAACAAGAGTAGTTAATCAAAAGATGTATAACTTGTTTCGCAATTTCTCATTTAATGTCTTCAAGAAATTATAAACGTCTTTAGCAAACATCAGTATTAAAATGATATCTAAGTGTAAAATTAATTAAAAACGTATATACTGGGTATTGTCGAAGGTAATTAATAAGACTTCATTGTATTGACAAATGGATTAGAATTGATCTTCAGTGGTGCTTTTTACTGAATCGTACCTGAGAATTACAATAATCGCAAAAATATATTGAATATTAATATGTCAAGCTATTCAAAACATTGTTAAGTCCCCAATGTAATAAAGGAGACAAACATCGAGCATACCTGGGTAGGGTCGCGCGTGTATTCTATGACACATGTGAATTTTCTCTAAATGATCAATAATAAAATACTTATAACCTTTTAAAAGAATCCGACGTGTTAACGTTCACATGGTTAGGCTTATATGAGTATACAACTGTCTAATGACTGCTATATATGGTTACGATTGCACGTCGTGTCATGCCATTATTGGTACCTACGACGTGTCCAATGTAAATACTTGAAATATGAACTTAGTGATGTCAGACATCTGTGATACAGTACATTCCCTGTTTGTAATTAGAATATAAATAATGAATAGCAATTCCTAAATACTATCTGTTTCAAATCATGTATGTTGTCTCTATACTAGAACAGTTCTACCATATTTATATCTATAGAGACATCTTGTGGTGTCTCTTTACTAGAACAGTTCTACCATATTTATATCTATAGAGACATATTGTGGTGTCTCTTTACTAGAACAGTTCTATCCTACACTATTTATTAGTAGAGACATCTTGTGGTGTCTTTTTACTAGAACATTTCTACCATATTGATAACTATAGAGACCTCTTGTGGTGTATCTTTACTAGAACAGTTCTAGCCTATTTATGAGTATATAGACATTGTGTAGTGTCTCTTTACTAGAACAGTTCTGCCATATTTATGAGTATAGAGACATCTTGTGGTGTCTCTTTACTAGAACATTTCTACCGTAGATGTATCTTTACTAGAACAGTTCTAGCCTATTTATGAGTATAGAGACATCTTGTGGTGTCTCTTTACTAGAACAGTTCTACCATATTTATAACTATAGAGACCTCTTGTGGTGTATCTTTACTAGAACAGTTCTAGCCTATTTATGAGTGTATAGACATTGTGTAGTGTCTCTTTACTAGAACAGTTCTGCCATATTTATGAGTATAGAGACATCTTGTGGTGTCTCTTTACTAGAACAGTTCTACCATATTGATAACTATAGAGACATCTTGTGGTGTATCTTTACTAGAACAGTTCTAGCCTATGTATGAGTGTATAGACATTGTGTAGTGTCTCTTTACTAGAACAGTTCTGCCATATTTAAGAGTACGGAGATACTTTGTAATGTCTTTGTCCTCACTGGCCTATCCGCCACAATAGCATGTCGACATCACAGCCTTCAGTGCCATTGTTATGCCGACGACACGCAAATTTACATGGTTTTCAGATCACAAGACAGCTGGAACACAATAACAGCAAGTCTAGAAGCATGTCTAAATGCCATCAGTACTTAGATGAACTGCAATATGCTCCAGTTAAATCAGAAAAAAAAGACATAACTAATTGTCTTTTTCCTAATATTTTCAGCATACTAAAAGTCTCAAGCTAAATGTTTGTGCCAAAATTATTGAGACAGTCCAAGCTGTGAGGAACCTTGGCTGTACACTCTGATAGCTCCCTGGACTTAATTGGTTAACACTATCGCATGTTGCTGTTATTACCAAATCAGAAACAAACATTGGGTGTGTCCAGCAGTTCATCACCACATATGCAGGCCAGACATGGTTACTTCGCTTTTTACTTCTCGAATAGGCTATGTTAATGTTTTGCTCTTCGGTTACATGTATCTGATGCACTGATTAGCGGCCTGTAGAGGATCCAGAAAACTGCAGCACGCCTGGTTTCCCGTGCTCGAAAGACGGATCACATCACACAAGTGCTTTATTCATTGTATTGGCTACCTGTGCGTTTTAGGTCAAAGTACAAGATTTTGATGTTCACATACAAGGCAGTTCCGGAGTATTTACAGGAACTTGTCCCTCTCTACTAGCCGTCACAATCTCAACGATCCTTTCTATGCGTTCCAAACTCTCGTACTGTGGCTTATGGTAACAGGTGCTTTGGAAAAGTAGCGGTCACTTTGTAGAACAGCTAGCTTACCATCTGTTACCACGAAGTTAAAAACCCTGTCCAAATTCAAGAAGGGGTAAAAACTCACTGGTTTATGTGTGCTTTTTAGAGTCTCGTGTAGAGGTCATTATTATCTAACTGCTCGTGTTAACATGTAGGTTATATAATGTACACTGTGTAACACTTGAAACGAAATGTAGCATTATATTATTTAATGTGAAGCGCATTAGAGTATTTTTTACAAATTACCTAGTGCGTCATGAAGATGTTGTATATTATAGTTATCAATAATAACAAGTACCGTTTCACTGCCTTCTCCATCACAATAACATATTCCGTTCCACTGCCCTCTCAGTCACAATAATATATGATACATCATTTTGAGTAAATTCATTGATAGTCTTTTCACAACTAGATTTGTTTTCTCAAAGAGTATCGAAAAGACAAACAAATAAACACCGTTTTAATTATTTTTATTTAACTTTTGCAAGTCTGGTGTATTACAATGAGCTCACTGAAACTCCAGAGAAGTAGTCATACAATGAGTTAAGATGTAGATCTAAACGACTTTAGTAATGAAGACCACATCCAAACAATACGTATACAATATATCTATAAACTGACAATACCTTCCTGACATTTAAAATCCTGCTGTAGTTTTAAACCGATTCTAAAATGCTCACGTACAAACTATAAATATCCATTACGAGGTTCGTTCATTCAGAGAGTATTGTTGAATTTGTAAATTTTTTTAACCATACCGCAAAAGGATATGTTATTAAGCTCATAAGTTCTTTTTAATATATGTATCTACACAATTAACATCCATAGCGTTTATTCATTGTACAAAACTCTATTCTATGCGTGCACAAACAAAACGTTATCGTGCGAAGTGCATTACATATGTATGGGAGCTTATATAAAGCTGTCATTACTTTACATGCTTATAAACATTGGTCATTGTGTTTATACAAAATAATGTAGTTTACTTCAATACGTCGACACCATTAAACTTGAGAGAAAACTCGTTATCATTCGAAAAATATAACGGCCAACTGTTAACAAGTTATTCAGTAGAAGCCAGCCGAAGTTTAGTTTGCGACTTTATGATATTCTCTCAACAAGTCGGCACCTTTGATTATTTTTTTCGATATGACTCATTGCATCTTCAACAATTTATCTGGCGGCCATTTTCAGCTTCCATACGTATGAGGAAGCAGGTTATACAAAAACATTATTCGTGTGGTGATGATCAACAGCATTATCCATTTAAATTTTAGAAAAATCCATTAGTCTCATGATAAGGAGTTGTATTAGGAAGATGTTCTTAACAAATGTGTTGAGTTTGGAACCCTCAATAATATGGCTAATATTTTAATCTACTCTATGATAATATCTCGTCAGACAAACGGCAAGCTGAACACAGCATACGTGGCAATGAGTTAGTATTACCATCCAAATTACAGAATCACATTAGGTAAACTTATATACAGATTACTCAATATACGATGTTCTCTTTTGTATCAATATTTTAATGGTGTCTGTAAACTCCTAACAAAGAAGTGAAGTATTTTGCCTTTATCAATATTTTTTTTTTTTTCAAATATGGAAATCTTTGATTTCTTAAAATGGTTTTAATGTGAATTTAGGTAAAAATGTCAGAATAAGCATGTACAGTGTATATGTTAACCTAACCAACATAAAACGTCGTGTCTCTAGACTGGTGCCTTTATAAGTACCACTAGAAAAAAAATATATATAAGACAGTAAAAAGCAGTACAAGAGTACAGTAACACTTAAACGATCAAGAATAAACACGTGCAGTATATAATCATACCGCTGACATTGTAAACGAACTACACAAATGACTCATTCATGTTTCCTATAAAACCTGCATGTAATTTATAGATATTTTCAAGTTCAAAATAAACGCTTTATAATATAAACTAATTAAGATTTCTTGTTTCCTAGTTTTGGTCCCTAACATTACTGAACAGGAGTACAAGGACAAAACACATGTCTGTTACAGTATCATTTGTCATTCTTTTTCATAATATTTAATAATGACACCATTTAAGATTCATAAAGAAAATATTTCTTTCCCAATCTTTAAAGATGGGACGCAAGAGACAGACTTTAGGCACTGAACCAAATATATACTTTATACCGTTACTTTACCAACAATTGACGTAAACTATCTTCATACGTATGCAAAAGTAAAACACATATATGAAAACATGATAAAAGGTCCCCAATCCAGATATTGTAATAATGTTATACACAAGGCAACGGTGCTACATCTTCGATAAAGAGCAATCAAGATCAATCAAACTGAAACATGTGCTGTTTTATATTTTATACGATACCAAAAGTTCCACATTTTAGGCTATTTATCCTCGAAAATTTGAGCTTTTAATATCATCCAATAAATTGTAAAAAAAAAAGTTAATAATTGATTCAGAACGAACATTTGCTATCGTGTCCCGGCTCTATATTTTGAAGTCTTATAAACTATCATTATTAGGACGCAATAGCAATTTTGTCCATTATTGATGTTAATTTAAGACATACGTATTTCTATACCGTATGCTATTTTATGGATTTTTGTTAGAAGCAGTGTATACCGGCGAAGTAGCATCTCTAACGATTACAATAAATTACAGTGACATACTTCTATAGCTTTATATTTTATATCTACTGTAGAATTACTACGTTCATATATCCATCTGATGATGTACACCATATAAATGTCGGTATAAAAACATTAATCCACATTTTATGTTGTAAATGTAAGATAAATACATGTACAGTGTACTGTGAACAGTAGTCATGAATGGAAATATATTTTTCTATCAAACTATATGGCACAAAATGGTTTGATTATCATATGTTTGAACATTCTATAATATCTTTACATTACCCACCATCAATAAATTTGCATGAGTGGAGTCCATCATAAATTAATTAAAGACAAATATTTAAAATTTGAAGAAGCAAAAAAACGAAATTCAGGAATTGTTCGAACAGTATCAGTGCAAATATTCATTAATGTCTTGTGTATATAAATACTATCTAACTATAGCCCAAAATACACACAATGCAATTCTTGAAATTAAACTTATGACTATAATAATACAGTAAACTTTTACAATACTGTAAACCTTTATCTGTTTAGAAATAAAAGTATCTGTGTCCAAGTATAATGGGCATATAATGAATTTGATTGGTTTACCTTTCCAAAACTCTCTTAATCAACCACACCTTGAACTTGTCATTGAAATAGATACCAAACATTTTTTCTCACTATATTTATAGAGAGAAGATTAAAAAAACAGAATCTTTATTTTTTGTTAAAATATTTAGTAAAACATTGGTCCATTTTATTAAAATAACAACAACATATGCACCTTTAATAAAGCTGAGTGACTTATCGATATTGCACATCTACATGTTAATTACTACTACAAAAGCAGTGTATATCAAAACAATGCTTTTCACGATAAAGATAAATATATACAAGAGGCCCAGAGGGCCTGTATCGCTCACCTGGTTTCGTGAGATATGAAACAAGAATGATGCTTAAGTATATTTGTCACTGGTATTGCTATGTCAATATATATCATAAGCATTTTATATGGGTACATGTATTGGTTTTATTTTAATACTAACAAGAGATCCCAGAGGGATCTTGGCGCCCACCATTGAATGATCTTCATAGGTTCCATGTCAGATTGATCTTTTCTCTACTTTTCCCTTCTTCTAAGTCTTACTAATCTGTGTAAATTCAGAAACAGCCCTCTATAGCTAGTACTTTTCAAACAAGGGGAAGCTATATATAAAATTTAAGATTTAGCGATAATGGCTGTCTGTCGACCATGTTGTTTTTGGATTGGTCCCAATATGCAAAACTAGGCACTGAGGGGAACCTACATATGAAATTTGAGAAAGATCCCTTGAGTGCTTTCTGAGAAATAGCGATAACAAACTTCAATTGTCAAAATCCAAGATGGCTGCCTGTCGGCCAGGCTGTTTTCCGATTGGTCTCAAAATGCAATATGCATAACAAGGCACCAAGAGGAACCTACATATGAAATTTGAGAAAGATCCCTTCAGTACTTTCTGAGAAATAGCGATAACAAACTTCAATTGTCAAAATCCAAGATGGCTGCATGACGGCCATGTTGTTTTCCGATTGGTCTCAAAATGCAATATGCATATCTAGGCACCAAGGGGAACCTACATATGAAATTTGAGAAAGATCCCTTCAGTACTTTCTGAGAAATAGAGATAACAAACTTCAATTGTCAAAATCCAAGATGGCTGCCTGTCGGCCATGTTGTTTTCCGATTGGTCTCAAAATGCAATATGCATAACTAGGCCCCAAGGGGAACCTACATATGAAATTTGAGAAAGATCCCTTCAGTACTTTCTGAGAAAAAGCGATAACAAACTTCAATTGTCAAAATCCAAGATGGCTGCATGACGGCCATGTTGTTTTCCGATTGGTCTCAAAATGCAATATGCATAACTAGGCACCAAGTGGAACCTACATATGAAATTTGAGAAAGATCCCTTGAGTGCTTTCTGAGAAATAGCGATAACAAACTTCAATTGTCAAAATCCAAGATGGCTGCCTGTCGGCCATGTTGTTTTCCAATTGGTCTCAAAATGCAATATGCATAACTAGGCACCAAGTGGAACCTAAATATGAAATTTGAGAGAGATCCCTTCAGTACTTTCTGAGAAATAGCGATAACAAACTTCAATTGTCAAAATCCAAGATGGCTGCCTGTCGGCCATGTTGTTTTCTGATTGGTTTCAAATCGCAATATGCATAACTAGGCACCAAGGGAAACCTACATATGAAATTTAAGAAAGATCCCTTCAGTACTTTCTCAGAAATAGCGATAACAAACTTCAATTGTCAAAATCCAAGATGGCTGCCTGTCGGCCATGTTGTTATCCGATTGGTCTCAAAACGCAATATGCATAACTAGGCACCAAGGGAAACCTTCATATGAAATTTGAGAAAGATCCCTTCAGTACTTTCTCAGAAATAGCGATAACAAACTTCAATTGTCAAAATCCAAGATGGCTGCATGTCGGCCATGTTGTTTTCCGATTTGTCTCAAAACGCAATATGCATAACTAGACACCAAGGGGAACCTACATATGAAATTTGAGAAAGATCCCTTCAGTACTTTCTGAGAAATAGCGATAACAAGAATTGTTTACGGACGGAGGGACGGACGGACGGACGGAGGGACGGAGGGACGGACGGACGGACGACGGACCACGGACGCAGGGCGATTTGAATAGCCCACCATCTGATGATGGTGGGCTAAAAATGCCAAAAAGTGCATTAATCCATGAAATGAAATTGTCTTTTGGCGTGACCCCATAGGGATGCTACCACACAAATGTGAGTGATATCCATTGCTTAGTTTCAGAGAAGATCTTGTTTAGATTAATTGACCCCTTTTGACCCTGCCCTCTGCCCCCTGGGGGGTCAGCTCCTTCCTTTATACAATTTTGAATTCCTACTCCAATAGGATGCTACCAGTCAAACCATTGCTAAGTTTCAGAGAATACAGTAAGTTGTTTAATAATTTAGCCAAATTGACCCCTTTTGGCCCCACCCCTCAGCCCCCTGGCGGCCCGGGTCAACCCCAACATTTATAAAATTTTGAATCCCAACCCCATAACCATGCTACCATACAAATGTGAGTAATATTCATTGCTTAGTTTCAGAGAAGTTGTTTAAACAAATTGACCAATTTTGGCCCCGCCCCTCAGGGGTCAGCCCCACCATTTGTACAATTTTGAATCCCCACCCCATAGGGATGCTACCAGGTAAATATGAGCAATATCCATTGCTTAGTTTCAGAGCAGAAGTCATTTATATCAATTCTGCAAAACTGACCCCTTTTGGCCCCACCCCTCAGCCCCCAGGGGGTCAGCCCCGTCATTTGTACAATTTCAAATTCCTACCCGAAGGTGATGCTACCAGTAAAATATGAAAGATTTCCATTGTTTGGTTCCAGAGAAGAAGTCAATTATATGAATATAGCCAGATTGAGCACATTTGGCCCCACCCCTCAAGCCCCTGGGGGGTCAGTCCCATCATTTGTACAATTTTGAATCCCCACCCCATAGTGTTGCTACCAGGCAAATAGGAGCGACAGGCATTGCTCGGTTTCAGAGAGGAAGTCGTTTATATCAATATAGCCAAATTGACAACATTCGGCCCCAACCCTCAGGCGCCTGGGGTGTCAGCCACATCATTTGTACAATTTGGAATCCCCACCCCATAGTGATGCTACCAGGCAAATATGAGTGATAGCCATTGCTTGGTTTCAGAGAAGAAGTCGTTTATATCAATAGCGCCAAAATGACCCCTTTTGGCCCCGCCCCTCAGGCCCCTGGGGGGTCAGCCCCATCATTTGTACAATTTTGAATCCCCACCCCATAATGATGCTACCAGGCAAATATGAGCGATAGCCATTGCTTGGTTTCAGAGAAGAAGTCGTTTATATCAATAGCGCCAAAATGACCCCTTTTGGCCCCGCCCAAGAGGCCCCCAGGGGGTCAGCCCCATCATTTGTACAATTTTGAATCCCCTACCCATAGGGATGCTTCTGACCAAATTTGTGCAAATTCCGATCAGCGGTTATGAAGAAGAAGTCAAATAAGTCAATTGTTGAAGGACGGACGGACGACAGACGGACGGACAGACGGACGGACGACGGACGCCACGGTATGGCATAAGCTCACCTTGGTCCTTCGGACCAGGTGAGCTAATAAGTATAACGGGTAATTTTACCCCCAAGGGGAGACGTTACATATCTATTATATCAAACGTTTCCTCCCTCCTAAACGATTCTAAGTTTGTAACCATAGAGGCTTGCAGTCAGTGTTTGTAAACTACTACCAGCATGAGTGGAGACCCCCCTGCCACACATCCATGGGGCTAAATAGGTTTTCTCTTACCCTCCTGGTGATCTTATTGATGCAAGATTTACGTTCCTTCATTGCCTGTTGCCGTCAAATCAGCGTTGTTTCTATGAAACGATGCAATTAGTCTGAATTGTTTGTTTTTGTTTAACGTCCTATTAACAGCTAGGGTAATTTAAGGACGTGCTAGGTTTTGGAGGTGGAGGAAAGCCAGAGTACCCAGAGAAAAACCAACGGCCTACGGTCAGTGCCTGGCAACTGCCCCACGTAGGTTTCGAACTCGCAACCCAGAGGTGGAGGGCTGGTGATAAAGTGTCAGGACACCTAAACCACAAGGCCACAGTGGTCCCTTCCGACTAGAAACGTCTACCTAGTATAACATTGTAGGGAGAGACTAATAGAATGTTCATCTCCTTTGGGGTGAGAGAGGGAAATGTCAGCCTAATGGCGGTTTCTAACTTGACAAGCACAAGGATTGCGGAGTATTTGGAAACTTAATAATACAAGACATTCTTAATGCGATATGATTAAATTATCATCATGACACTGTTGTATTGGTGACGTCATGTTCTGTTATTGTTTTGGTCTGGTTTCCTCATTTTAACTATATGGTGATATTAAGAAGCATCTCACTGGTAAGAGTGACGAACAAATTGTTCAGGTTAAGAGAAAATGAAGTTTCACCTTAGGATGAGTGTGAATACATATGTCCATTGTAGGAATGCAGGAAATCTCACCCAAGGAGGCTTATGGGTACACCTGTCCAAGGTAAGAAAAGGGACGTCTTACCGTAGGAAGAGTGTGGATACACATGTCCAGGGTAAGAAAAATGTAAAACTCGTCCAAAGATGCTTGAGGGTACAACTGTCCAAGGTAAAAAAAAAGTCAGTCTTACCGCAGGAAGAGTGTGGATACATATGTCCAGGGTAAGAAAAATGGAAAACTCATCCTAAGAAGCTTGTGGGTACACCTGTCCAGGGTAAAAAAAAGTCAGTCTGATCCTTGAAAGAGCAATGACAAAAGGATGCCTCAAGCCGGGAAGAAAGTGGATACACCTTTCCAGTGTATGAGAAAAAGAAGTCTTATCCTGGGAAGAGTGCGGATACACCTGTCCAGTGTACCATAAAAAGGAAATCTGATCCTAGGATAGTGTGGATCCATCCGCACCTGTCCAGTGTATCATAAAAAGGAAATCTTATCCTAGGATAGTGTGGATCCATCCGCACCTGTCCAGTGTATCATAAAAAGGAAATCTTATCCTAGGATAGTGTGGATCCATCCGCACCTGTCCAGTGTATCATAAAAAGGAAATCTTATCCTAGGATAGTGTGGATCCATCCGCACCTGTCCAGTGTATCATAAAAAGGAAATCTTATCCTGGGAAGAGTGCGGATACACCTGTCCAGTGTATCATAAAAGAAAATCTGATCCTAGGATAGTGTGGATCCATCCGCACCTGTCCAGTGTATCATAAAAAGGAAATCTTATCCTAGGATAGTGTGGATCCATCCGCACCTGTCCAGTGTATCATAAAAAGGAAATCTTATCCTAGGATAGTGTGGATCCATCCGCACCTGTCCAGTGTATCATAAAAAGGAAATCTTATCCTAGGATAGTGTGGATCCATCCGCACCTGTCCAGTGTATCATAAAAAGGAAATCTTATCCTGGGAAGAGTGCGGATACACCTGTCCAGTGTATCATAAAAGGAAATCTGATCCTAGGATAGTGTGGATCCATCCGCACCTGTCCAGTGTATCATAAAAGGAAATCTTATCCTAGGATAGTGTGGATCCATCCACACCTGTCCAGTGTATCATAAAAAGGAAATCTTACCCTGGGAAGAGTGCGGATACACCTGTCCAGTGTATCATAAAAGGAAATCTGATCCTAGGATAGTGTGGATCCATCCGCACCTGTCCAGTGTATCATAAAAGGAAATCTGATCCTAGGATAGTGTGGATCTATCCGCACCTGTCCAGTGTATCATAAAAGGAAATCTGATCCTAGGATAGTGTGGATCCATCCGCACCTGTCCAGTGTATCATAAAAAGGAAATCTTATCCTAGGATAGTGTGGATCCATCCGCACCTGTCCAGTGTATCATAAAAAGGAAATCTTATCCTGGGAAGAGTGCGGATACACCTGTCCAGTGTATCATAAAAGGAAATCTGATCCTAGGATAGTGTGGATCCATCCGCACCTGTCCAGTGTATCATAAAAAGGAAATCTTATCCTGGGAAGAGTGCGGATACACCTGTCCAGTGTATCATAAAAGGAAATCTGATCCTAGGATAGTGTGGATCTATCCGCACCTGTCCAGTGTATCATAAAAGGAAATCTTATCCTAGGATAGTGTGGATCCATCCCCACCTATCCAGTGTATCATAAAAGGAAATCTTATCCTAGGATAGTGTGGATCCACATGTTCAGGTTATTAAACGAGACCCATGGGCCTAAACGATCATCTGACAAACACTTACAGCAGGAACACAGCCCTTTATCCAGCATCATTACCATAAATTGTCTGTTTGCAGACAGTTATGTTTCAGATCAAATCTGGTTTTATCCATTTTGGATTAACGAAGGATATCTTAAAGCACTTTGGGGCCACGCCCCTTTATTCCCATTGGTCGGACCAGCCTCATTTATATACATTTTCTTCCCAAATGATGTTTCATGATAAATATGGTTGTAATCAAATAAGGCATTAAGGTGGAGTAGCGTTTTAAAGCAATATTTAACCTAAGTTCTCCTTTTGGGGGCCCCGCCATTCTTTCCCCTGGGGTCGGACCTGGCTCGTTTATATAAATTATGATTGTCGTCCCTTATGAATTTTCAAACGAAATTTGGTTGTAATCCATTAAGGCATTAAGTAGGGGTAGCATTTTAATGCAAAATTTCTGCTAAGTTCCCTTTTTGGGGCCTCACTCCTTTGTCCCCAGGGATCACACCAGCCTCATTTATATATATTATGATTGCCATCATCTTATGATGTTTCACACAAAATTTGGTTGTAATCCACTGAACAGTTTTGGAGGAGTAGCGTTTCAAAGAAAACTCACAGCAAAGTTCCCCTTTTCGGGCCCCAGCAATCGGGCTCTATTAGTCACACTAGCCTCATTTATATAAAATATAATTTCCCTCCTGCAATGATGTTTCACATTAAATTTGGTTGTAATGAATTCAAGGGTTAAGATGGAGTAAAGTTTTAAAGCAAAACTTCACCAAAGTTCTCCTTTTGGGGCACCGCCCCTCAGGTCCTAGGGGTCACACCAGCTTCATTTATATAAAATATGATCGCCCTCCCCAAGGATGTTTCACACGAAATTTGTCTGTAATCCAACCAAATATTAAGGAGAAATAGGATTTTAAAGCAAAAATTCACCAAAGCTCCCCTTTTGGGGCCCAGCCCCTCCGGCCCCAGGGATTAGATCAGCCTCATTTATATAAAATATGATTGCCCTCATCCCATGATGTTTCACACCAAATTTGGTAATAATCCACAGTGATGTTAAGGAGGAGTAGGGTTTTGAAAGAAACAGTCTAACAGCGGATGGCGGGCGGAGCATGACGGACGAGGACAGACAGAGCATGATGGCTATAGGTCATCCCGACCCTTTGGGTCAGATGACCTAAAAATGTATGTTACTTTAGGCATAAGACATCATACATTGATCACACAAGGGCAGAACTCCTTCAAATGGCTATCTTGACCTCTATATATTTATCATCAAGATCAGTTAAAACTCTCATTTGGTATGGAAAGTTTGAATCTAGCTGGCTTGAATTCCCAATTGACCATCAGTTAGCATGAAACAAGAAGCCAGTTAGCCTGCATAACTCACCTGGATATTTAATCTGATCAATATCCCTTTACTGTAACAGGAGAAAATTTTGAAATATGTTCCTATATCTTTCCCTTGGGGTCTGCCCCTCAACCTCCCAGCTGACCCTCCATTTATATAACACTGTATCTCCTTTTTCCCAATAATCTTCTAGGCCAAATTTCATCAAAATCCATTGTGCAGTAAACAAAAGAAGATTGAAGCAGTTTTCATCTAAAGGATGTATCTCTCATCTTCCTTTTCAACCCTGATCCTCCAACCCATGAAGAGCCAGTTTATACAAAACTACACTGTAGTTCCCACTCACTCAAGGATGCTCAGACCGAATTTGGACAAAATCCTGTTATTGCTACAAAAGAATGATTATTGGCATCATATAAGAATACACTTCCCCTATACAAATCTCAGTAATAAATACAGTTGATAATAGCAAATTAAACTAGAAATCACTCTCTTCTACATACTGATATTTGCTGACATATTTAATCATGTGGATGAGGGGTTCTTATTACCAGGCATAGGCCTATTGCTGGTTATATACAGCAAAACTAGTGATACATAAGTGTCGGTGTTGTACTAATAAAAATAAATGTGATCATTTAGAACAATGGTATCTCTATTTGACCATATATATTTGTATGTCATGTAAAATATGATATGTCCTCTGAAATGGCTGAGAGTCCATGGTCGATTAAAAGCATGTGTCTTATATGTAACTTGCTGTATTTTGTACAAACTAACACAAATGCTGAAAAAAGAAATTGATCCTACATGTCAGTCATTGCAGGAACAACTCTTACCCTGCATACACTGTGATGTTATCGGAATGTATGAAATATAACAATGTATTTAAATAATATTTAAATGCTACTAATTGACATGGAAATCATCTCTAAGGAATCTGGCCTTCTAGCTGTTGCACATCTCCGTGCCCTGATTAAACACGCATACTGGGTATTGCTAAAGCAATACTTATCCCCTATCGGCCTCCACTAAAGATAGTAAATATGACCTTGACCAAAAACCCGCAAAATCAACTTGTCTGGGATATAACAGTCCTTTATCCTTGTGTGAATCGTGATCAAAAATCCCTTAAGGAATGAAGCTGCTTGAGTACTGAAAACTTTGGTGTTACATACATACATATATATAATATGCGGACGGAAAGGAAACCTAACGTCCCCCTGGTTTCACTGGTTGGGGACTAAAAACCGTGAAAGTTTGTTGAAATCTGTCAAGCAATTTTGAGGGAATTACAGATTAACAAAGTGGACCAACACTGATGATGGGCAATGACAACAGCTAGTGATCGTGGCAGTAATAAATTTACCATACAAGCATGTCTGGTAAGGACAAGACTTAACCGACTGCAAAATTATGAAACAGACACCACTTTCTGTAGTTCATCCTATAGGGTACAATGAGAAGTCATGAGTCTGGGACCTTTAAAGGACAGAACAAATTAAGTGTGTGACTCACTATCACATACTTGTTAACAAGCATGCTAAGTTCCATCCCTCTACTAAGACTAGTTACAAAGTTATGAAACAGACACGAATACTGATGTTTTGGACAGATGCACTGGTGCACAGACAGACATTCACTATTGGGTGTCGGCCACTATGTGGTAGGGCCATAATATCATCAACAGAAAGAAGTGTACACAATATGTACACCCATACTAGAACTCAATGTATAAGATCTGACTGTACTTGTTATCTACCAATAAATCCGTACTTTGTCTTCAATTGCACCTCGACAGATTGGGCATTCATACAGGAGAGATGCACATGAAAAACAGCAGACCAAATGGCCACAAGGTAAAAATACTACACACACATCTTCCTCCATACAGATCTTACACTGGGAACGCAGCTTCAGACTAAAGTGTTCCTTCGTCAGAGAATGTAGTTCTGTAATGAAAGAAATTATTCACAGCAAAGAACAATTATAGGTTAAGGTCCAAGATATAACATGGTATATACAAGTAAAACAAACACCATTATTTCTGCCGTTTTCTAATGTATTGCATGTATATGTTTAACAATGGTATATACATGTATACACATTTTCCCTCATCGCTTATCAACCTGTTTTTTATCTCAAGAGTTTTAAGAAGAAACACAAAATGGAGGGGTTGTTCTGATTGAAATCCCAAAGTTAACATTCAGTAAAGACATATTGTGTACATTTGCTGTATATGATATTTGCCTTGAAGAAAAAAAATTGTAAATATAGTGACCTTCCTGAAGTTGTATTAATTGTTCAATACAGAAATAGAAATCTCAATGAATTATTTTTTGCCAGAATATTAAAATGTATTACTTAAATCTTCCATTGAAGTGTCATGGGGGATGGCAGTCTGAGCACCAGATGCTTGCATAGGATCACTAGGTACCAGAGAAGGGGAGGACACTCCTGCATGTTCTGGTGGAGTAAGATCTGGTCCATGTGGTTCTTGTGGAATAACGACCGGAACATTGTCAAGGTCCATTATTGTTTTGAGCAATGACTGAAGGTCAAACTGGGGTCCTGAAGTTTTGAAATCAAACAAATGTTTTTTAAATAATGCCTTTCAATTAGTTCATGAACAAATGTCAAATAAGTTATCTTAGGTAAGACATTTTTGAATATTACAGATTTGATAATTCAATAAATAAAGAGAATACAGAAAGTAAGACACTGAATTGAACCAGTATTTTATTTCATTAAGGGGATATGACAGGGTCAGGAAATAATAAACCAAGTATCACAAAAGATGACAAGAGTGATCTTTGCGTCACCATTTGTTTTGTTGAAAAAAATTACTGTGCCTTTCTATACTAATTTATATATCTATTTTTTTTTGGAGAAAAATGCAGTTTTTCAAAAAAAGAATTTTTTTTTTCAAAATAAGGATGAAAAAAAACCCATAATTATCTGTAAATGTTTAGTGGTTACTGGGAGAATCTTATTTTCATTCAAAAACCCTACCTTTAAGAAAGAATTTTATTTTTGAGGACTTTTTTATTTCACCAAATTATGGAATTTTGATTTTGATTTTCCAAAAAACTATTTTGACATGAATGAAATCATATCTCCATCTTACAGTGATAGATTATGATAAATATTAGAAAACGGAAAAATGAAAGCACAACCTTACCATGAAAAAAAAATAATCATGCAACATATTGTGGTTTTTCTTTTTATCGCGTAAAAATGACTTATCTCCCCTTTATATTTCACAGACCAACATGCATGGCTCCTGACTTAATTGGCATATGTATCAACACTCCCAGGAAATAATTTTTACGAGCTTAACTCAAACATAGGTCTGACATTCGATTGTAATCTTTTTCTCAGGAGATAGCATTTCATGAGTGTTTCATATCACATAAATTAATTATTTTGGGTAATCAGTGCTTTTTATACTAAAAAAGAATATAAGAAAATCGTGGTACAAATTACAGGGCACTTTAAGTGCATGTGAAAAAATTTTCACAACCTCATCAAAAAAAGAAGCTGCAGTATGTAGGTACATGTATATATATTGATCAGACTGGCTGCATAAAATTATGATTTTAACATTTTTTAATACATTACATTCCAATTCAAGGCATATTGATCAATCCTGTTGTGATTGTGAACATAAGTTTTTGAAGGGAACAAAAAAAAGACTTCGGGAGATCTGTGCCTGACTTCTGTACACATGATTACTTATAAAACCTCCCTGAATGGCTCAAAATGGAAAAGAACAAACCTAGTTTCTCAACAGCCTTCTGTATCTTGTCTGGTTGATAGCCCATCTGTCGTGCACGGTCTAATGGATCGTCCTCTTGAGGTTGTCTTACAGTCAGGTTTTCAGAAGACTGGGACTGTAACCACATAAAGGTGTTAAACAAACGAGAAAACTTTAAAGATTGACTTAAACAAAACAAAGAGTTACCTGTACTAAAGAGACATGCACCTGTATGCTTTACTCTTTATATTCATGATAATATTGCAAGCAACCTTGCAGTGGTAGAAACAGAGGGATATAAAGCTATATAATGAAAATAAAAGACAGATACACCTGTCCAGAACAAAAAATTACTGAAGTCCTGAACTATTCAGGAGACATAAATTTATGTGTGTGACATGTCAAGCTCAGATATGACTGAAAGTTTGGATATACATGTACCCATACGTGGCATTTAAGTTTAAATACAAAGCATTTTACTTACATTGATGATTTCTTGTATGACTTTTTCTCCCTTTAGAATGACCATCCAACTACAGGTTGCAGACCAACGAATATGTTCCAGTACAGGGTCGTCAGTAGGCTCCCAATCCTTCAGTACTGTTCCACACCAATAACACTGCACCTTGTCCCCTACACCTGTACAAATACAGTCAATAAAAGGTGAAATTCAACAACTTTACCTGGTTGTACAGTACATGTATACTGCTGCCATTTATCTATTTTGTGTTTTAAAGTATGTAAATTTGGTAATGGGATGGTGGAAAGCAAGGTGAATATATGCATCTGAAATTTAATCATGAAATGAAATTAAAAAACACATTCATCTTGGAATTGAATTTAATTGAATTTTAAATCTGTTGGAACTATTATTTTCTTAGTATGTAACACAAAATATTAATGTAACTCATCAAGATTTTTATAAATTGTAAGCCATTTTTTTTTTTTTATTATATTCTGCAGATGATTTTTATTATGAAAAAGAATTATATGAAATTTAAATCTATATAATTATTAATTTTCTTGGTATATAACACAAAATATTTATGTAAATCATTGATAATTTCATAGATCTTCACAGCTATGACACACAAAGTCATGTACATAGATGACGTTTCAGACTTACCAATATAAAAAAATCCAGCTTTGGACATCTGCCGAGGTTGCTGCTTTAGTTGAGACGGCCAATCAGTAAATGATGCCAGTCTTACCTCAAAATCACAATATTTAGGATGTTTGAACACAGATTTCACAAATGGACACTGCGGAAACAGTCTACAATGCTCGAGATAGACATCATCCCCCTCGACCCAGTTCCTGATGATGCCCCTGCAGTATGTACACTGGACACTATCATCTCCTCTGCCCATACAGTAGAATCCTTCCCGTATCAGCTCATCTACAGATATGTATGGCTTACTGGATGGCCAATGCTTCGCAAAGGTTGTCCTCCGCTGTTTAGAATCATCTCTCAATCTTACAAGATATGCTCGGTCATCTTCTGGCTCCGTCATACTGGATCCCAATTCACCAATTTATTTCCTGATGCATGTTCTTGGAGGTGGGGGGGGTGACACTGCCTTTCTTTAATTACATTGCAGAACTCTTCAGCAGTTCATGTAATATACTTTCTTAGAAATTTGATCTGATATTTGGGTGCTCAGATAAAGGACAATAAAGATTGTAAAGCCTGAAAGATTGAAAAAAACATACTTCAGCAATACATCAAATAAAAACAATCCAATAAATGGTCCTACAATTATAATACATTTTGTTAATAGATTTTTACAATGCCGCTTGGGCATGATAACTTGTTACTGTGTAAAAAAATCTAACATCTATGGAGTAAATGATAAAGCCAGCATGTGGATAAAAAAATACTCTCAGACAGAGAACAGTGTATACTTGTGATTAAAGAATATATATTTTCTGACTGGGTTTCAATCACAAGTATACACTGTTCTCTGTCTGAGAGTATTTTTTTATCCAGGTGCTGGCTTTATCATTTACTCCATAGTATCTAAGCTTGTGACAGAGAAGAGAATAGTTCACTCTGTCAAACGCCTGAGAGAAGTCCATGATGAGGACATCACTCTGCCTTCTGTCATCTATAGTCTGTGATACATCATTTAGGAAATCTAAATGCTGACTCTCGCCCGATCTTAATTCGTAGAAAATGTATTGTAGTGGGTAAAGGATATGTTATGGTTGTCAGCAGGGTTCACAATGTTGAATAATATAATGATTTGCAGCATACAAAGGTTTATGATATTTGCCTATAATTTTCAGGATTGAACCTAGGACCTTTTTTTATTTTAAATATATGGGTGAGACATATGCTAACTTCCAATCCTTTAGGACTTTACTAGAATTTAATGATTTGCTGAAAATTATTTGTAGGATTGGGCAATCTCAGGAGAAAGGTATTAAGGTGTTATTGGTTTCACACTCACTGGACCTGCATTGCTCCTTTAATTTGCCTGGATTTAGATGACTCAAGTTCTGGGTAATATCTTTTGATGTGATAGTAATGTCAGGCATGACTGGAAATTTCGGAATGAAATTGTGCATTTAAAGCATATGTGCTTTGGAAAAAGGATCATGTACTACTTTCCCTTCTACTTTAAGAGATGACACGTCGTTGTTGTCTGTTCTTTTTTGCTTTATATATAAGATCAAAGTGTTTCCATACAACTGTTTTTCTTCATTATTTTTAGTTGCCCTCTATAGCTACATGTATGTATTGCCAGTATGATTGACGTGGAATGAATATTCATACCCTGCCTACACTGCTCTGTGACGACGACCAACTGTCAGAAATTGTCCGTCCGTCGTCCAGAGCTTCGTTATCGCAGCTATGATTGACGTCGCCTGACTTTCCTCTGGCCCTGACACCATGCATGTCTGGTGTAGGACATGGTGTAGGACATGGTGTAGGACATGGTGCCAGGGCCAGAGGAAACTCTGGCTATGATTGACGTCGATCTTACTTAATAACATATATTGTTTTAGTTTTATGCTTAATTTGTAAATAGATATATTGTGCATTGACCTTATAAATTAAGCATGCGATTGTAATAAGGTAATTTACTCGTCTAGATAATCTATAATGTAAAACATTTTGATTAAAAACATAATCATGTCCACAGTCTAACCTGTGGGGTGCACGAGATTCATCAGTTCATCACCAATATTTACCATATGTTGGGTAAGGCCATTGGCATTTTTTGAATAAATGACATTTAGCAAGTTCTTCATGGGCGAAAATATATATCCATATCTTCAACTGACAGACTGGCTTTCTAGTGGGTACAAATCATCGCTGGAGACATCGGGGAATTCCCCGCGTTTGTTTATTTATCTAAAAATAAAAACAGCTTAGAAATGGAATTCCGTATTTTATTACTATTTATGGATTATCAAACTTATGCAATTCGAGAACCGTTTCAAAGGTTATGGAAAATTGTAAACATAAATTGAAAGAAAAAAAGCGCAATTTAGTTATTCAAGCATATTTAAAAAATAACTTGACATTTTCTCTGTTTTTCATGTGTGTAACAGTACCGGTACTGGTATTGCCGTTTAGAATGCTTATGTTATATCCGGGGAATTCCGGATGCTGCTGTTTATCTGGTCCGACCGCCTCAATTAGATCTAATGCGGACTTCACTAGATTGGAAGACGTTTAATCTCAGAAGAGTTTTACTTATAAAGAACTAAGACTACCTATGTGTCTTCATTTTGTTGTATTTATTCTCAATCAGTGTCAATGTGTACCTTAAACACGAGAATTTTCGCAATGTCTGTTCTACTCATGCATGGCTATCTCCGGTAATTTATTCCGAAATCTATCTAGATCGGTACACCCGTGTAAACGAAAGCAACCGTCATTTTTGTCCAAATAATGTTTCCAGTGATGAGACAATGGTGTTAATGAGGCCCGTGTACAGCATGTAGAACATGTCGGATACCAGCAATCTTGATCCTGCTTCCCTTAGTTCAAGGAAGGATGAAATTGCACGCAGGGAGCTGCAGCAGAGGAGACACTACTTTTTACAGAAGGAGCTTCAGAACATGGCCAGAGAGCTCCCTGGGTTCGTAAACCATAGATCAATTAATGGAATTGTAATTAATCCATGATAATAGGCTAATATGGGCGTGTACATGTAGCTAAACTTATTTGATTATTCTGTATAAATCGCACCAATGCAAGTAATCGTGACAGTTATGATCAACACTTTAAACACGTCGTCTACACACATGAATTATCTTCTTTTTTTTTCTACAAAATTGTACACCAACTCGTAGCCATAAACCCAACACACATACTCACTCCTACAGACCCTCGAACGAGACATGCACACCCTCAAGCATACAAACACTAAGCTGCTATAAAGGGCACCTACAAATATTCGTTCTTCCCTCACACAATAACACACTGGAATCCACTTGAGCTTCCAATACTGGCAACAGCAGCAGTACAGTGCTCAACACTAGACGACTTCAAGGCACACATAACCTATATACCGCTCTTGAAGTCTAAATCACACAATAAACCACACCACTGTTTTTTATCCTTTTTACATTTTATCTATACCCTGCACACAAAAAATCACTTGTCAATTACCCCATTAACAGGCCTCTGCGCCAGAACCCCCAAGGGTATTATCGTCTTTAAGATGGCACCCCCGTAAAAAGAAAAAGGTGTGTGTTTTTACAGATGTTTTTCGCAGGTCGAAGAGACCACTATAATTTAGTCTAGTGGTTTGCAATTCCAGTGGTTATGATAGATATTACATGTACTATTTGTTAGCCACCTATGAACCACCATATTATATATATTATTGCCATGAATCTCTCCATTGTGTTTTCAGTAAGTATCAGCAGCGGATGCCATACAATGTACTGTCTGGTCTAGCCAATGTTCTTCTTGATGACACCATGTTTGAGATTGTCCGAAGCCTTCAGGAAGTGCAGCAGCTGGAAGAGAGACACCTGTCTAGTCAGCGCATCAAACTCGTCAATGACCATAAAGGTGTGCAGCCATATATTAAGTCACACCCTGAATAATATTCACTCATTTTTCAAGCCCAGGCTAGTGAGAATTTCCCATTTTTTATATATATTCTGTTTATTTTATAAATAACAGTGAAAAAATCGAAATAAGTCATTATGAAAATATTACTGTGGCTGTATTTTTACTGACATTACAGCACAAAGACATGACCTTCAGAAGAAACACAAGGAGATGTTACAGTCTTGTCAGACCAAACCACACAACCTCCCTATAGTGGAAAGTACCATTGAAAGGGAGAAAATTGTGAGTATACATAAAGTGGAATTTGCAAATAGGCAAATAGTTACACATGTAGACAGATGCACAGCGGCTAATACTTATGTATCTGACCCAAATAGGACTAGAACAACATTTAGTACCTGTATTTCATTATCCTTTGTCCATAAACTTTTATTTAAAAGACTACTCTTTTAGCACAGCCCTCTCCATATCTGACAAGACAAGCTATAGCTACACAGGTGAACAAGTTTTGACAGATGACCACAGTAATCTGCAGGTGCAATAGTCGCACCCAATTACTCAGAACACTTCTGCTATTAGAATCATGATCATGACTGTCAAATTACGAATTTAATAACATAAAATGCTTGTATATCAAACACTGGAGTTTGGTAAGCAGACAGTCATCAAATAGTGTACTCTAAAGTTGATAAATTCTCTAAATGTTTACAATATTATAACATGATGACTGTTATGTGCTTGCTGTATGTTTCAGACACTAGAGCGGCGCTGTGAAGAAGAAGTGAAGAAGCGGGACATGAAGATCATCCTGGATCTGGATCAGAAGGTCATGGATCAACAAGTGATGCTGGAGCGGGCTGGTGTTCCTGGATTCTTCGTCACCAACAAAAAACAAGACATTCAGCTTCAGATGTATCTCCTTGAGTTCATACAGAGACTTAGTCATATGGATATTCCCTCCTGACCTTTGCTTCTGAGACTTTTTTATTTAGAGGTCATTACTCAAGTCTTCTTCATAGAGACTTTGTCATTTAGAGATCAGTCTTATTTTCTGTATTTGTAGACTACCTGATCTTTTGCATACAGATTCAGCCATATGGAGATCACCCTGGTCTTTTTCATAGAAACTCAGTCATTTAGAGATGAATCTGATCTTGTTCATAGAGACTCTACCATTAGAAAAATCTCTGATCTTTTTTAAAATGAGACACAGTCATTAGGAGATCACCCATATTAGGAGGGACAGTAGCCATTTTCATATCTACCAGGTCTAATTCTTCATCATTAAAAGAACATTATGATCTTTGTTGTAATCATTTATATATTTTTTTTATAATAATCCTTTTTATTAGATGCTCTCCCATTTTGAGATCTCTTTCGTTATTATTCAGAGACTTGATCAAATGGATTTACAAAAAGAATGGTGGAACCCAAGTTGTTCCATCATATATATCATTGTTTGTCAATGTTATTGTTAACATTAAAATGCCATTCTGTTGATAGGCTCAATGATACCATATAATGCACTGTTCAGAATATCAAGTAAAATTATGTCTTTGATTCCTGTGCACACTTAACAACTTGGATTGTATATTCAATTGATTATTATAATGAAGAATGAGATAGTTTGAGAGATAGATATGTAGGTGTGATATATATGTACAGAGTTTATACATGTACTTTCTATATGATTATGAATGAACACTTTTGTGATAAATAAATATGCTCACTTATTGAAAAGTATCGAATATTTGATATAAGTTGTTTGACAAATTAAAATTGTATATTAGAATGGAATCAAATAAAATTTCTCATTATCGGAAGTATCATTGTGGACCTGGTGATTCCTCTGCTTCTAGTTAGGTAGACTACAGTGTCATGGACAGTCTTAAATTAAGTCAATACAATTAATCGATCATTAGATAAGACGGCATCTATTGTGTCAATACTGTTGAATTTATTGTCCTATATCACATTTACATTCAATTTGTTATAAAATGCAAGTTGATGAAATATGCACCTACATGTATGGTACATCAAGTACATATTTAACAAAATGGATCTCTAGAAAATGAGAAACTTGAAGGATGTACAAGAAAATATAATAGGTTAGACAAGATATTTAATTACTTAGTGTTGATTCTTTACACTCAATTGACTTTTGAACTTAAGGTCATAAAGTCACAACAGTTTACTGACAGAGCAATGCATTTTATCTGGGATGATAAAGGTATATACAGTAACTTTCATTGTTACCTCACAAACAGCTAGTTTTTGGAGGGGATATTGGATTTAGCCCATACGCAACGAAGTTAGGGGGGTAAGGCCGGTATACTGGAATCAGGTTGTCTGTCTGTTGTCCGTCCGTCTGTTTGTAGACACATCTTGTCCGGACAACTCCTCCTTAACCGATGGGCCGATTCAAATGAAACTTCACACAAATATTAATGATCATGTGTAAATGTGCATGCCACTTTCTTTTCCTCAAAATTATGGTTGCTATGGCAACTGGTCACTATAAACAGGTTTTTTTTTATCAGAACCATAACTTAAAGTTTGTCCAGAAAACTCCTCCTAAACACAAGGACCGATTCCAATGAAACTTCACATCAATCTAGAGGACCATGTGTAGATGTGCATGCCACTTTCTTTTTCTCAAAATTATAGTTGCTATGGCAACCGGTCACTGAATTCTCTTTATTGTGAACAACACATATTTCAGACATTCTGAATTTGAGAAATATCGGCATGCACGGGTTATCTTAGTTAGCCTCTAATTAACAGTTCCAATTCACCATTGACTCGTGCAGATTGCGGGGGTATTAGTCGGCCATCCTGGTGACAGTTCTAGTTTCTCAGGGAAATTTCATGAAATTTGTTACACAATGTACAGGAGTTTAATATAGCAAGATCGCAAATGAGATTCCATCTTCAGAACATGCGCTTCTTTATTTGCACAATTCTTGCCCTTAGTTTATTTCACACACTTCAAACTATCCACGCTCTAGATCTCACAAGGTCACATTTCAAGGGAATTTCACGAAAATTGTTACCTGACATTTCTAAGACAACATCTGTGATAAGTTCCAGTTTCAGAACCCGCACTCCTATCATTACACAGATATTGATCTAAGGAGGTAGTTTATTTCACTCAATTTAACTTTGTCAGAGCTCTCACGAGTTCATTTCTCAAGGGTATTTCATGAAACTTAACATTTCATTTCATTATGGCAATATTTGATGTTAGTTTCATTTCCAGAGACTTCACTCCTTTCTTAACAGAATAATTACCTTTAGTTTATTTCAAACTTGATGTATGATTTTATTATGACAATCGCTTGAATGAGTGAGTTTCAAAACTGACGCTCTGTTATGTAAAGAGTTATTGCCCTTAGTTTATTTCACTCGTATCTATCTTTGTTAGTGCTCTCACAATTGTAATTCCAAATTCACGAAACTTTTTATTATAACAATATCTCGAATGAATTTAATTTCAGAGCCGGCACTCCATTGTTTACAGTGTTACTGTCCTAGTTTATTTCACTCAAATATATAATTTTCTCAGCACTCTCAAAAAAGTTGCTTTTCATGAAATTTTGTTGAGAAATCATTTAAATTAACATATTTAACCCTACTCCTATACGTATATGAGGTCTTATTCCACCTGATTACATTGGTGGATATTGCGACAAATATGCAAGTCGGAAATAACCCTGAATCACCGAATCACTGGATGACATCGATATAAGTCTTATTGGACTTCTTTGATGTATCTTGGCGTTTTCCCATAAAACCCACCTGTGCAAGTCAAAGCACAGCTTACCGAAAATTTATAGTTTTAACTTTGAAACATTTTCATATCTAAAAATACTGTTGAATTTTTGCACATACACTTTGATGTACAAAATCTATTTATTTCATCGCCCAATTCTCACAAATGGTCAATACTGGATATTTAAAATGCTTTTAAAATGTGAAAATATCTGCATTATTTGTAACGTGGCAAACGCCTTAATGCGAGTTTTATTTGTTTAGAAATTTGTCAAACACGCAAAGATGATAGTGTTTAGTATTTATAGTAGATACCATTGACGTTGATATTCTACCAATGCTCAGTAAGAAATGCCACTTCGCTACGAAAACAGATTTCACTCTCAATTTACTTCCGCAGAATTTGTATTTTTGATTATTTGGATATTTAGATATTGTTCTGCGTCCATGTGGGCTGAGAAAGTAAACTGAAACAAATAAAAAATATTGATTACCTTGTTAATGAAAACATTTTGAACTAAAATTTACATTGGACAAAATGACAAATGTACTCATATAGTATCGTCACCACTTTTAATGATACTGTCCTCGTGAGTGATAAAGAGAAAAGAATAACTATTAACTCATAAATTACATTTATTTTAGTCATGGCCTGTGGAAACATCATTCTCACGGGTATACATAGTAAAGACAAAGAATACTGAACAATAAATGACCTTTAGCATACTGTGTCCTATTTGACGTGGCTGGATGTCTACATTATATTTGGACTGTCAATATAAAGTAGTTTGTATGTTTTTTGTTCCTTTACATAAAGACAAGCTCTTCCTTTTCTTTTTCTTGTGTAATTTTCAAACGACCTTGATCAATTTTAATTGATTAAAACATATCTTATTACGTAAATGAAGCAAACGGATTGGGCACAAATTTTAGACTACTTCGCATTACAAAGGTCACCATCATAAACAAATTACATATAATCTGACCACAATGCCTATCAATTTTCATATAATCAAAACAATAACTCAACATATACAAGGTGATAGGTGTAAATTTTAAATCACATTAACTTAACCTTTATAAAATTGTTGTGTTTGTTTCTTTTTACATGCTTCCTAAGGGCAGTATTTGAGAGTAGAGTAAGTCTTAGTCTGTATAAAAACTCGTCGGCTAATTAACAAATATTGCATAACTTAAGATAATCTGTTCTAGATATCAAGATATCAAATAAGCTATATACTCCTAAAATATATTACCTTTTTTTAATTTGTTAAGTTTCATATCACAAAATCAAACCGATCGCCTGATAATTTGTGTTTTACATACATATGCTGAATTTCCCTTATTTATAGCAGCGGAGTAGTGTCAATATCAAGTCCTGTGTCCGGTATCTTCGCATGAAAGAAAATCCTCGTATTTCAATCCATGTAGACCACAGTAATTACGATTGGAATAAACCACTTCATATTGACCCTCTCTCTAATACTATATGAAGGTTACATCAATAAGTATTACAACATTTAATGTATTTCTGTCATTATTCATCTCTAATAATTATCTTCTATTTTCACAGTCTGACACGACTTCCCAGCCGTTTTGAGTGGTAAGATCTACATTTGTAAATCAAAGATTATCTCCCTTGTTCACGTTTTGACATGGCTTCTCTGCCGTGTGGAGTGGTGAAGTCGATTTCTGGTCCAATGGATACAATTCTTGTTGGGTTGATAGATTCATGACTTGTCTATAAAATAACAATAAGAGAGATATAAGTCGTTAGTTTCTACACGAATCATCATACTGTATCCTGTATTTCTGAAGGATGATTTCAGGGTCTAATAAAATAAATAAAAATACCAAAACGTTAAATGAAATACGACCCTGGACATATAAGTCCCAATCCAGTGGAGGGTTTACAGTTGTAATCAGTAACTACAAGTTCGTTTTTATGGATACGCTAAACATTCAAGGTCGACCGCGGACTCACCATGTAGTGCTTTGTGATGTGTTCAAAGTTCACGGTGTCGGCCACCCCTGGGATCTGGTATAACTCCCTCAGGTATCCCCACATGTTAGGGTAGTCAACAATCCGCTTCTTGTTACACTGGACAAAATGTAAATAAAATTGTTTATGTTTTGGGGGGAAAATCTAATTTGAAATTACTAAAGATAAATATTCTTTCAAGTAGATCTCATTCACTGCATGTTATAGTTTAACTATAAGATAATATAAGATAAGATAAGATAAATTTGTGGAACAAATACATGGATGTTAAATTCCTTTCCCGGCACATGCTAACATTGCAGACATCACTAACATACTCCGAACACTAATAATCAATACAGAATAATCATTCATTTATTTTGAACTACCTTGAAATGTCCTACGTAGACCAGATCAAACCGTATAAGTGTTGTGAATAGACGGATATCCGCTTCCGTCAGCTCCTTCCCGGCTAGGTAGCGGGTTTTAGACAGGATGTCTTCCACCTGAAGCAACAAAAAGGTGTTTTCGAAACAATTACTAATTGCAACAACACAAACTGGTGATTTTGAATGCATTTGACAATTCTGACCTTATCAAGCATCCAATGTAATTATCTCAAGGATAGTTAATGGTGATACATTGTACCTTGCGGTATAACCTTTACTAATATACAATGTAGGCAAAAAATAAGAATTGTCCAATGGTAGTTGTTTACGAAAATGATGACAGCGAAATGGTGTTACAGACAATGCGTTGCCAATAGGATACTTTAACAACTAGGATCCACTGATATTGTGTCCAGGACAATAAATAAGCTTGAATTAGGGATTTCTATGTACAGTACCTTGTCCAGACCCTGGAATAACTCTCGCACTGCTACATCATATGCTTCTTGAGTTCTTGCAAAACCGCTTCTGTACACACCATTGTTAACCATCCTGTAACGTATCGTGTTTTTCAGTAACACAAAAAGCAAATGATACCGACATAATAACAATACTGTAATTCTAATAACTTTCATGAGTCACTAACGATGCAATATTGAAACCTTAACGTACGTAGTCAGTTTGAATTCAGGCATAAACATCACACACTCTATTCTAACTTGAAGTTATGTATTTGGTAACAAGGGTCAAAATTAATATTCGCTTGCTTTACTGATTTCAATGAATTGACTCTGACTTTTATATAAGCTTGCCAAGTACAACTCCGAAATTTAGTACATGGATTTGTATCAAAAGCTTGTGTGAGACAATGTAAGGGCTGATGCAAATGGTAAAGCTTTTGGCTACCTATTCTACATTGACTTATTCCCCTTTGAACAAGTACGTACAATAGGCCAACTCCCAAACGATAGTTATATAATAACTCGAAGTCTGCAATTGTCTTATGAGGATTATAAGTAATAATACAGTTATAATTTTCGCATAGGAATGGCGTTTTAAGTTGGTATACATTTGTAAACTATGCATCAGGAATTCAATGTGATATTAAAAATCAATACAAGATAAAGTCAGTAATACGTATAACTAATTACCTATTGAAGACGACCAAGGAAGAGAAGCGCGCATCTTAATCTACCTGATTTAATATGACAAGGCTTTTGCTGGTTTAGATTGTGTGAAAATGATCTCGAAATAGGTAAAGGTAAATGAGAAAACATTACAAGATTCCCAAAACTATGCATAAACTGTAAATTATACGATGATAATTTGCATTATTTCGTTTTCATTCTTCCACTAAGCAATTGCTTAGATCCAAGTTATATCAGATTGCTGAAATCCTCAACTCAACTATAACTTAAACGATAACAAATCTTACATGCATCATGTTGCTATCCGATACGAAGATCATATTCCAGACATATTCATTAGACAGGTTTGCATCAAGTTTGAATTAGTATTATGGATATATCAATGTGGCGATCAACAAGAAGTAATTTACCCGACATTTATCTGGTTGACATCGATCCCTGATCATACATACGGATAAATCCATTCGTTGACTCCATCTATGTCCTTCTGGAGGGTTTTAGGATAAAAGTCTAACTTCTTCTGTTCTTCGTTGGCACAGTAAGCATTGAATTCTGAGTTTAACATCTGGATAATCTCGCTCGACTCGTTGTTTACAATGGTTTTCTTTTGTTTATCCCACAGGACGGGAACGGTGATACGACCTTCGTAATCTAAAACGGGACATATGGCTGTCATAGATTTGTAATATCAACATGAGCGATGAAGACGTAGCGATTCGACACAGCTCTAGAACAGGACACGAATAGTAGGAAGAAAGTGGCATGATTTATACAACTAGGCTGAAGGTCTCGAACACTGAAATACTATGAAACCTCAGATTTAGGCAGCTGTATACTTTTTCTTAAAATGCCTCAAACACATCTTTTTGACGTATAAATGTCTTATGTGTTTCATTTACATCATGTATATGTAAAAACATCACGAATTATTATATTTGCCTGAAATGATTAAATTAAATTGGTATATTGAGACTCACTGACCTGGGTTAGCTATCCGGTAAACCTCCCGCAAACGTGAGCAACAATTCACAGTGTCCAAATTACAATTAGGTTTCTAGATATATAAAACGGAATGAATACTCATGTAAAATACATTTTACAGACGGATTCTACAACTTTTTTCAACGGTATCATTATAACTAATAGACGCATTGAGTATTACAAACAATGGTTGACAATCAACACAATTTTGTCACTTCTAAGAATCTATCAATTTGAATGTAAATTGCATTGACGGAATGTATGCTTATCGGACATAAGAAATGAATAGACAAAGAAAGCATTTCATTTCATTTCCAGAGTACAACTATTATAACGATGGATATATATAAACATAACTATATCCATACCTTGTCCGTGAAAGACCACCCTTGTCCGTCCATGAACCAATCTACAACGTCACAGGAGATGGTCTGTTCCAACCCCTTGAGTTTCCTAACGATCAGGGTACGGTGAGCCCATGGACAAGCTAGGCTGACATACAGGTGATACCGCCCGGACTCTGCCTTATACCCAGACGATCCATCCGCTGTATAGGCGAGAAGCAAATCAAGAGGCAATGTGAGAGAAGATATTATCATTAATGCCTATTTATAAGCCTATAGTTTTGTTTCTTTCTTTTTCAGTTTTCTTCTTCTTTCTATTAAATACTTCAAAAGGTCTTGATTGAGGATGTCTCTGCGTTAAGTCAAATGGTGTCTGAAAGTAAAGCGCGCGTGTTTTCTTTATCCTTTTCAAATTGATTCCTTGCTGACATATTGCGACTCTGTAACATTTCCTATAATAAGTGTGCCACTTGGCAGAAAACTAGTTTTGCGAGCCATGGATATTGTTAACTAGCCACATACACAATTAGTATCCAGAGATTATGCTTGGAATGTCCATCAATTGTTTGTAATGTGATAACAGCTAGATCGACAAAAATATCGTTTCCTTCCTTATATTCAATATACATTGTTACAATACATACCCTTATCATTCGGGTGATTTCCCTGTTATAACACTACTGTATTACCTTATTATTCCCGACTGGATATATTACATGTACCTACTGTAGTTCAGCGTGTGTAAATCCTCACTATTTATGATGACATTCTCATTCAGATGTCACTTACCAGTTATCCTACAAAAAAGAATATCCTGACATTAAAACCTTTTTATTATTTCAAAAGTACAAATTTAGGTATACCGTTATGTTCACAGAAATGGCATGATAAGTACATGTATAACACAGGTATACCAAATAAACACATGCAATGTGCATACCTACATGTGTAACAATATATTTCAAACTGAAAGTACGCATTTGTAATTCTACGAAAAGGAGTGCAAAATATTTCCAGAAGATTGAAAAAAGGAATGAGTGTACACATCTTTTAATCGAGACACTCGCAATGGAAAAAGTCAATAGATATAATAGTAATGACAACGACCGATATAAAGCATTCAGTTGAAAAGCTAGAACGCACGTTTGTTTATTTCATTCATCAAGCAGACAACCTTGTCTGTAAAGCGATAGATATCTGCTTCTACCATGGAATGTGTATAAAGCAGTCAGTTGAAAAGCTAGAACGCACGTTTGTTTATTGCATATATCCAGTTGAAAAATTAGAACGTATGCATGATTACCTTTTTAGCATGGCCTAATCAACGTTTCAGTGATCTCGTTTGTAAAACTATTACAAGGAACATACTATGTAACCAGAGATGTTTTCTTTTTCCCTTTTAAAGGGTATTTGAATCCTCAGGCGATCACATTTGTTTTCATCGTGAAATTATTTTTGTGATTAAAAGATAATAAATATTAATTATTCGCACTTGTTTTCACATATGTATTACGATGTTATCGGATTGAGGATTATCGGTGAGTTTTAGATTTGATTTTAAGCTTAATTTACGTTATGATGTAGGAATAATGCATATTATTTTGTAGAATGGTATATATTAAATCATGATAGCATACATTTTGGATATGGAGTTTAACTGAATTCGGCTTATATCGAGCTTGAGACTGAGTAAGCATTTCCATACCTAAAACTCATACTTGTGATAGGATTACATTTGTGATAAACACGATGTCTATATTTTGATTATGTTTTTGTTGAAGGACGTAAGTTGCAATTTAACGATAGAACTACTTTAGAGAGTCAACAAGGATATCCCGACTATGTGTAATGTAAGCGTAAGTGCAAAGTAAACCGGAAATTCACGATGAGATCAGTGTCAGTGTTTCTATAACAGTGTACGTGACCCTATGACCAATAATCGGTACACGATATCTAGACCGATATATGATTCTACCGAGGAATGCGTATACTGCGATCATCCAGTTGAAAAGCTAGAACGCACATTTGTTTACTGTATTCGACAAGCGGACAGTCTGCTCTATAAAGCAGTGTATTTATCCAGGTGAAAAAATAGAACGGATGTATGACTACGTAGCATGGCTTAATCAACCGTTTTAATTATCACGTTTGTATAACCAAAACCTGCGTCCTTTTTTGTAACAACTGGTAGGGACATAACCATGGATATTCTGATCATTCGATTGTCTCTTTAAGAGCGCATAGTCATTTGAAGATTTGATTCCACAATTATTGTTACAAAACCGGTAATAAATAAACAAATAAATGCATTAAATTTCATAGCCGCTGTCACATACGTATTACGATATATTGGATTATGGATTATTGTCGAGTTTTATATTTGATTTCAAACTTATATTAAGTTATGTTGATAAAGGAGTTTTTTTTAGATCATAATACATTATGAGAAACATTTCTTTATAGATATGGAGTTGTTAACTCTAAGCTTCAAAGTGAATGCTGTAATCTCAGATCATCCTCCTGTTATAAATGCCTGTTTACTATAACTCCCTATAGGTGATCAGTGTAAACAAATAACTGCTGAAACACTGTGATAGTAATGGATTGAGCGAACATTTCAATACCTATAGCTTCTACTTGTGATAGGATTTCATTGTTGTTTGGCGTGTGCCTATATTTTGATTATTATTTGTTGAGTAATGTAAGCTGGCATTGGATTACTGCTCTCAGAAAGACAGCAAAGAAATCTTTATCACGTGTTATGATCAGAAGTAAAACGAGTTCAAGATAAACCGGAAATAAAACAGATAATAAACAGGAGTAATTCTATAGTGGAGTGAGTTTCCCTTGGACCAATCTTCGGTAGGCAATATCTAGATCGATATCTGGTTCCGCAGAGTAGCGCGCAATCTCTTATCAGTTGAAAAACTAGAACGTTTGTTCAGTTTACAAACAGGAATGCATGTTTTATTGTACAAGTAATGATAATACATAATCGTTTTTTAGTATCTCATTGATATCACCACTGTCCCTTACCACCCAGGCCTAGTTATATGTTATTATCATACTGTTTTTATCGATAAGTTTGTCATATTTTAAACTTGATCGATGTATCATAAGTACGCTGTGTCTGTATACATATGTATTGTTAAGGATTTCAACTTATACACACATACATGTTTTCATAAACATTGTCGAGTTTGTCATATCTGTGAAAAGCTAACATCGCGCATACCTGACACCAATCTAGACGTTACCTATACAGTTCAATTTCTACACAAGTTAGATTCAATGACACCAAATGTCCATGAATTTGACCAGATTAACTGACCGCTTCGCTACTGCACATGATGTAAAAAACATTTTGCAGGAATGATTTTGTGTCAGAAATATCACACATTCTTCCCGATCCTGTAAATCGCCCGAATGGACCGAAAACTGTGAATTCGTGTCAAATTCCTGTCTTAGAGGTGGTCGAAACGTAACGCGCTCCATAAGGAACTGCTCTATCGATCATAAAGAAATATTAGTAAACATCCACGTTCTTAAAACTATGATATTCTCCCAAATAAAATGAATAGAATATAACATAGGTCTGTTTCTCACACATGATTATCTCAGCCCGAGTGTTAGTGTTTTGCCAGTCAGTACGAGACGTGCCGAGTGCAGGCCAGCCAAACTCTTACACGAGGGTTGAGATAGCCTTGTTCGCGGAACAGACCCATGTTAACTGTTTTTCTCAGAGACCTGCAAGCAAATGTAAGTTTTTAAAAAAGTTTTTTCATAGCGAAATATAAAATGCTCCTCTCTATTCACATGATCAAAATATCATATATTGGGTTTTGCGGACGTTTTAAATGATTTAAGTCATTTTTTAAATGCGCAGATCGATATTGATCTGGTCAAATACATGGACAAATGAAACTGATAGGTTTCAATTAGCCCAATTCAACTAGACGTCGGGATATGATGTGTCGAGAGCAACTTAAATTCGTCACTCCATGAAATCAACCAAAGAAAGATATGATTCTAATATGATCTTATAGTCAAATCATAATATGCGTTGTATTGTTGTCTGGGTAAATCTTAATAAGATAGATGTTGACATGAATAAATTCATTTTTATACTAAAAATAAAGGATGCTTACCAATCGCGGAAGGAAGACTTTACCCTAATGAACTCTCCTTTCATTGAAGTGGGTATTTCAAACCCGGCCTTGGGATCAGGAACCGCCATTTCCAAGAGCTGATGAACATATGTATTTTGTTGGCTGTATCTCGTCCTTCCGATGCACGTCCACGTGTGTAGCGAGTTTTGATTAACACAAGGAGGTTGATATCACGTGGCCACAGTAAACTACGATCGATATACCCGACAGTTTGATACACATGTGAAAGGTACATATGTAATCGACATGCACCACTGAGTTCCTAAGCTATATATTGGTTAGGTGTGCATTTTTCTGATCGGATTTTTCATGACCTCGTACAAATACATTATCTTGTAGACTCTCTCATCATTAGAAGACCGTCAATTTTAACAAAAATGTCAGGTTTTGTCATGTCATACGGCCATGTCAAAAATATCTTAAGACACGTGTAACAACACTAAGTAAATAACATCGTGATAATGTCACACGATGTTTTGGTGATGGAAATCATACCGTTCGAGTAGAAAATGGTCTTTTAGGGAAATTGATTTGAAAGTTATTTTCTAATAATTATTAGTTATTATTACACATAATCATTCGGTTGTGTCGTTGCAATATTGACTTTATTAAACTTGTTTAATTAACTACTCGCTTACGACTCGTGAGATAGGAAATCATTGAACTTGCTTAAGGAAAGACACTTGTATAAGATCCTCTATATATAATATGGCGGCTGCTGATCAAACTAAAATCTAATTTATTGTTAACATTAACCAATTCATTAATAAAACCAGTTATGTGTGTATACCAAACATATATCTGTAAATGTGTTTAAGAGTAGAGTGTTATAGGAAGCCATCGTGTACAATATCAGTCTGTCAAACTGTCATTTTTTCCGAATGTCTTTTCCAGATGTATGTTTTCCGTAAATATTTTTAAGAATGTTATAGGAAGTCACTCTTTATCATGCCAGTCTGTCAAACTGTCACTCGGTCTGAAGTCTTTACCAGATCAGTCTCTCATGAGTTGTCTCCTATTGGATCTTGTCGTGTATCCAAATACATTTAATCTAGCAACATTGAAAGAATTCCCAAACTGTTTTCTCTGCTTTTTGAAATCTAACATCTCCCTAATACTGTATACCATTATTATCAATTCAATCAATAAAGACAATTAGGATATCTTAACTATTTTGTCTCACACCAAGTGAAATACCTTATCGTCGATTATGATTAGAATATAATATTAGAAGAAAAGCAAATTTATTGTTAGTTTTTCAGGGGATAGTGTTCAGTCATATAAGGTATGAAAAAATGTTATCCTTTTGAAACACATTATTTTCTGTGCTGTTCTTGACCCGGTAACACAAACGCAGGTCCACAATTGTCCTCACAGTTATCCGTGACAGTCGAATTCATGTGAATTAAATTTTTTATTTGTATGCGATATATACCTGTTTCCATTTCCGAACAAGACAGAGTGATTATTGTTTTTATTAAGTACATGTACATCAAAAGAAATACAACTTATTGCGTTTCTTATTTTCATTATCACAATGATAAGGATGAGCATATTTCCTTACACTTATACGTTAGTATCACAAATGAGAAACCCTTATTATGTAAAATTACAAAATGGATATGAAATTCTATATGACTACAGGTATATTATGCACTGCAAAAATGCTTCCTAAGTTCAAGAGAGAAGTATTTTGATTGATAAGTAATGAAGCTGTTACAATAACTACTATATTCGAATGAATCTCTATTAGATTAACGGCAAGAGATGAAAAAGTTTTCATAAGATTTATGTTTTGTCTTACTCCAATGCTTTCAAGTAACGATAAACTAATAATTCTGTTTCGTTGACCGTTTCGTTGGCATTTTAACATGTGAACAAAAGATGATAGCTGTTGTAAGTTGTTAACATGGTCCAGCCGCAGTCACCGTCAGACATCGGTGATCTGCATTCATATAGATCCGATCGATCCTACTGGGGAAGTTGGACAAAGAGTCTCGTGTTCATTATCTAAATAGTTCCGTTGAGTATTTTCGGTAAACATGACCAATCCGACCTGCCGTTATATGTGCCCTTGGTTTTTTTTGGTAATGTTGCAGATACAAAACAATGCCGACACATGGCCACGGCCATATGAATTTGGATTGTCAATTCTCCAATGAAGTAGAGTCTTTTTGAATTCAAAACATTTTGAATGATCGATATAAATAGAAATTTTCACGTCAAATCGACAATTTTTAAGCTGGCCCTCCAACACAGGTCAAACGCGTCAATAGAAGAAAGGATTCTGTGGGGGCCAACGATGCTCTGGAATGGTGAAATAAATAGAGTTGGAAACCAATGTATACCTTCCGTTTTAAGTTTCTTAACATGACCTCTCTAGCTGCCATATGGAGTGTTAATTATGTTGAAAGACGATTTTTTTTTTAAATCACAGAGACGAAAATCTTTAGCCAATTGGCTGATTTCAGCCTTTTTGGCTCGCAAAAAATGGTTAATTCCACTAAAGAAATGAATTTCTGCCTTTCTTAAGATTTTCCATTTTCATCTCTGAATCTGCAAACAAATGAACAACTCATGTTTTCTGCATGGCCTCCCTGCCATGTGGAGTAGTGAAGTCGATATCTGGTCCAATGGATACAATCCTTGTCGGGTTGATCATAGCGTGGCTTGCCTGTGAAAATAACAAAAGAAGATGTATCACATTCCATTACCTTGGACAGGGCGGTCCACACTTGTAATGGGTTGAAGTCAACTGCAACACTTTAATGTCATCAGTTCAATCACGCCACATCGGCAATGATTTGTATTGATGAGGTCATATCGACATTACATAACACAGTTCTAGCTAAGGGAAACAATATTTCACTCTTTTTGGTATGGGTTGATTTCAACCTTCGATTAAACCTCATGTTTGTCACTTTTAGAGCCTTCTCCCCAAGATTGAGATCCTGTGTTATCTTCGGAAATGAGGGATTCTATGTATTTGAAGCTTTTACTATATACAAGCATTTATCAAATAAATAATGATGATTATTTTGTCGATATCATTATCTTGACAACGATTACAGCTAGCAGGGATATGTTACTGTTGCTATAATTTATATTTTGTAACAGACTCACCATGTAGTGTTTAGTGACGTGTTCAAGGTTCACGGTATCAGCCACCCCTGGGATCTGGCACAATTCCCTCAGGTATCCCCACATGTTAGGGTAGTCAATGATCCGCTTGTTACACTGGGCGAAATGTATAGAAAAGAAACATATGAAATAAGTTATCTGGGCACCATTGACATTCAAGATTTAAGCATCTTTTTTTTTAATTAGAGAAAAAAAAATTACATTACAACACATTGACATAAATTTACATGTTAACACTTTGATTCCAAACTTACAAACATTTCTTTTAACAGTTATCCGTTTATTTGTTGCAGAGTTTAAACGTTCCGAATTTTGATTATCAAGACTGATTATTCAGTATATAATCTTCAAAATACCTTAAAATGTCCTACGTAAACCAAATCAAACCGTATCAGCGTTGTGAATAGACGGATATCTGCTTCGGTTAGATTACTCCCTGTTAGATAGCGGGTTTTGGACAGAATATGTTGTACCTGTAAAAAAAACAAAGGCACTCAAGCAAAATGATCAAACCCACAATATCAATTAATCCAAATTTTAGCGACGGAGCTGTCGGCAGCCAAAAGATGAAGATGATCAACCTGACTGTGTATCAAACAAGACAAGAAATAGGATGTATATACGTAGACATGATCGTTTTGTATACGAAAGGTGAGAAACATTGTTGCTATGTTCAGAACAAAGAATATGGATTGAGTAAGTCCTGTGTACCTTGTCAAGACCCTCGAATACTTCACGTACAGCTGCATCATAGGCTTCTTGACTTGTTGCAAAACCGCTTCTGTACACACCATTGTTGATCATTCTAAAAAATAGTTTGTATATCAATGTCTGGTGCTTTAGCATCAAAACATGTAATGAGTTGGCCCTATAATAAGTGAATAGAAATGAAAGTTCTGAAATAGTAAGTGATAGTTTAGGATAGTTTGTATCAGTTGTCATATGGCGTTCGCAACATATCATATAATATCATATAATAGAAGGAAGGCAAGACACCAGATTTTTCTTCCAAATAAATACAGCATGATTAACATGTTAAATTCTCCTCTTTATTTCATATCTACAGGCTATAATCGTATGTAAGCCCCCAACTTAGGATGGATTAATGACCTGGAGTGTAGATATTATAATTTCAAATTCTTGTAAATATCACTACAACCAGACCGCAAATTGTCAATTACCTCCCTTACATTGTGTTCAAAAGCTAAAAACCATTTTTGATACATCAACCAACCTAGGCTCAGAAAGGGATGGTAAATGTATGGAAGTACATCAGATAAGACTTGTTTTGCTAGTCTTTAGAATATTTTGCAATGTCATAGGGGCTGGAGATGTAAATAAAAGCAGCGTTCAATTTAGTTTGAATTTAGAAGAGACTTTACTGGGATATAGTGAAGTTTCAAATATCGAATCTGTTCGATGTCTGTCACGTGGTTATGATTAGTCTGTCTCACACTAGAAATTGTGAAAAAACCTATAAGCGATGCTTCATTAATTATTGACCGATATCACTAAAACTCTGAAATATATGTCTTCAGCTGGTGATTAATGTTAATGATAATAAAAATGATAAATAACTCTTAACGTAAAAGTAATTCAAATTTTGTGCCATGCTCAGTAGTCCAACTAAATATAAACAGAAAAAAGTAATGGATTAATGACTCTACTAGGAGAGGTCTTACATATTGTACCTACGGATAACTCCATCGATGTCCTTCCGAAGGGTTTCGGGATAAAAATCTAACATCCGCTGTTCCGCGGTAGAACAGCAACCATTGAATTCTGAGTTAAACATCCAGATAATCTCGCTCGACTCGTTGTTTACAATAGTTTTCTGTTGTTTATCCCACAGGACGGGGACGGTGATACGGCCATCATAATCTAAAACATGGCATGCACTGGTGGTAACATCAAAGGTTAAAAAAATCGGCTAGGGTGAAGGCATATTGATGTTACTGACAAAGTTTCCAAACACAACATGGATTGGAATGGTACTGATACTGTTTTAACAGGAGGAATAAAGTGATAGGTTGACTGAATCTAAAAAAAATCAGAACTAGGAAGCGATGTAACTTTAAACATACTTTCAAACACAACTTTACTGCATCCTTTTTCTTATAAGTGCCATTTAGATGTTGTAAAATGCATTGTAAAATGCATTGCTAACGTGAAGTACATGAATTGAGAGAAACTAACATCTTAATAGGCCAACAATGATGAAATTCAATCGCCATAACGAGAATTTGACTGACCTGGGTTAGCTATTTGGTAAACCTCCCGCAATCGTGAACAACCGTTGACAGTGTCAAAAGTACAATCAGCTTTCTGTGTAAACATAAAACAAGATCTACATTCATTTTCTTTATGACGGAATTTCGGAATGGCACGTTAACGAGTTTTCTATAGACTCAATGAATGGTGAAGGGGAGGGGGGGGGGGGGGGGGGGGGGGGGGCAAAACAACATTTGAACATAACATATATATAAACGGATATCAGAAGAGAATAGACATACAAAACATTTTGTTTTATTTTTCTACATATTATACCTGTTGCAAGTTTATAACCATGAATACATACTTTGTCTGTGAAAGACCATCCTTGTCCATCCAGGAACCAATCTACAACGTCATAAGAGATGGCCTGTTCCAATCCCTTGAGTTTCCTAACGGCCAGGGCACGGTGAGCCCAGGGACAGGCTAGGCTGGCATACAGATGATACCGCCCGGACTCCGACTTATACGCAGACGATCCATCCGCTGTACGTGCGAGACCAATGAATAGCGTGAAATAAGCAAAAATGCATATTGAGAGAAGAATTCGTCGTTATTGACAGTCATTCATTATTGGCAGTCATTAAAAAAAATTCTTGCTTTTTCAACATGAAATTTTGCACTTACTCACTTTTAGGCTACATCTTACATATTCCATCTGTTCGATTATGTCAATGCATTAAACAAAGAATAAGAAGAATGTCAAACATGGAGAAAAAATATAATCAACCTTATACATGTAGCATGAATCATATGCAATTCTGCTTCAAAACACTTATATGCATTTATATAATGTTAAATCTATTGAGAAGCATTTGAAATATCATCACCAAATTGCTTGATCTGATTGCTATCTAAAAAATGGCGAACTAGTAACATTTCTTGTGCTGTCGTGGGATATTAATTACAGGTTAATTCGATTAACAAGAACAAGTCTTCCCAACCTTCCTAAGAAGAGTGTTATTCAATACTTTCACAACATGTTGTTACAGTACAGGTAAACTTATCATTAAGTAATTTGATTGTGATGACACCCTATAATTCTCCAACGTTATACTTTAAAACTTCTTACTTCACTCCAGCATGTGAAAATCCTACGGCTCATGACGTCATCATGTAGCCATTCAAGTTTCACTTACCCGTTATCCTACAACAAAGTAAAATCCTAATGAAAGCAAATATAGGTTTAAAGCTATATATTTAATCATTATATGAATAATCTTCATAACACAGGACTTTAGAAGATAAATACATTTATACATGAAAACCTAATTATGTATGTCATCATTTTAAACCGAAAGTGCGTCCATGAATAGGTAATACCAGAAATTGTACATCATAATAAGGAGAGATAATTCGGCCATAGTTAAAAATAAATACAATTTGTTGATACTTTGTTCTACTATAAACTACATGAAGAAATATAACAGGAAATTATATGTCCATGGGTGGTACAGGTAAATACTCCGCGAAAGGTCTTGTCCTAAATGGCTTGCTAAGTAACTATTTCCTTTCTTAGAGAACAACAGTAACTGGTAGAGAGTAATTATCTAAGTATTCATCTCATAATCAATTGTTTTCACAAAACCACTTTTCACAAGTCGCTCATATTATTTTTATTGTGTGTTTTTTTCTGTTATTTATCGAAATACGTATGATTGTCTAGACCGATGAATTTTACTCGTCCCCTTCGTCCCTTTAAGTTATATTAATTACAAGGGGACTTGTCACGAATCCCAAACCCATAATATATCATACATATATACATGGACCATGGGTTAGGATTTCGTGAAAGGTCCATATGATTTCAAAATTGTACTTTATGACATCCTCTGATTAACCATGATTTCATCGTCTAACAGTAACATTGGTGATGTGATTATAACGACCGGAACTACCACCCCAGACCTGCCATGTAGTAGCTAATGATACAGTACACATTTTACATATCGATAAATCTACCGTAATTTCCTGCGTATTGCCCGCGGGCTATACGATTTATTTTACACCAGAAGATGTCTAGCGCAGGCCTTATGCTGATGTAGCCTATCTGTGGATTTTTTTTACTAAATCAAAAAAAAAAAAAAAAAAAAAAAGGTGGGCTATACGTTGTTAACTTTTTCCATTTGTATTGAAACAGCAGATAAAGTAACTGATTTCAATGCGTTATATTCATGCATATGTAGGCTAGATCTAAGCTAGTTGTAAACAAAGTAAAGTGTGATAAGTTTAAATATAGATATATTTACAAAATAAACACAATATTTCCATCATATGTCTATGATTTCTATCATTCAACACATCATCGGTAAATCACAAAGTCACCATCCGTCAAAGTATGATGGCTCAGAATCACTTTTAAATAAATCCAGATTGACCTGGTCTAGTCGAGCAATCTAGGTAAGTGGTAAGTCTTCGTCGCTGTCGACGTATAACCTGCGGGCAATCTGCTAGTGCGCGCTATCTGGAATTTATTTTACAAAAGCATAAAAATGCCTTAATCCACTTCCCGGGGCTATACCCCGGAGCGGGCAAAAAGCAGACAATTACGGTACTGTAATAAGTTGCTTTCCAAAAACGGCCGATATAACCAGGATGCATGCAATTTTAACCTATGGCCTGTTTATCAAATGTCCATACAGACATTTTCATATTGATATTAACATTTCGTTTCAGATACAACATATAAGTACATTTATAGGAATCATAATCTTTATTCAAATATATCACCAAGATTTTTGCTATGATTTTTTTCCGAGAATTCCTTTATGAAATTACCCTGGTGATCGTGCTGTAAAAATGTCTACATCAACAATTTTGAATGAATTCGGACGCCGATTGTTAAAACACATAAAGGATTGCAATGGATAATCCATTTTTAAGCAACAATCATATTTGAATATGATTAGCAAGATCAAATAATTGTATTAAATATCAGTGTTCAATGTAAACAAACTTGTATCATCATTATTGAAAACAATATATTTTACTTCCTGAGGTAAACTGAGCCATTAATTAATGTATCACTAGACTAGATATACGTATGTATTGTGAAAATGAGGATGGGGAGATTACCTTGTTCAAATTTTCAACTAGGTCATCAATGCCAATATTCTACCTCATCTCTGCTGTTAGATTACAAATGTTGATTTCTCCAATCTTATTATTTTTTGGAGTATACCATTAACCTTGTTATGTAATTGATATTCAAAGACAGAATTTGAAGTCCTTGATAAATGACATTTGCAACACGTATTGGTCTCCATTATCATTCTTTGTTATTTCTAACAGCTGCTGTCTCTTGGCTCAGTTTCTTGACAGAGATGACATCAATGACATGTTTTTCACATCATCATAAACAGCCTTAACAAAATGTCAAACTATTATTGAAAGGTAGATGCGTTAACCATTCAAGTCAACATATATCAGCTGAAGAGTAAACGCCGTTATCATATAAATTCTACAACACTATTAATAAAAATGCAGAGGTTACTGATCGACGATGAAATTATAGTTAATCAGTAATTGTTTAAGTACATGTATTATAAATCAAACAGTCGGATGGGAGGAGTAATGTTCAGGGGTCAGGAGTATGTCATCTCACCTGTACTAATGGTCAATGCCACAGTTATAGCTTGACACCTGTTTACAGTATACTGGCTACATTGAGCTGACGACGGCTTAAGATTTACAATCCAATTACTACCATCCTAGATTGATGTTGTAGTGACAAGATAATATCTATTCTGTTATGCTGAAACATCACATGTACTAAATTCCATTCCAAGAACATTTCATAAGGAACATTTGTAGGAACTATATCCTGTGAGAAATACGATGAGGTATTCATACACGGAAATACAAAGAAAAAGGGAACTATCAAATTGTAACATGGCGGAAACAATTATTTTGGGTTGTCTCAAAGGGAACGGGACCAAAATGGATGAGTACAGCTGCTCGCAGCTATTGAAGTTAAAATTCTACCGTCCAAAAACACTGCTGAAAAAGATAGCGACTTGCTGTGAAAGCCGTGAGCCATTCGAAAACAAAATATAATATCCCATTTGCAGTAAACAACCGTGGCTAATGCAGTGATGTCCAGGCGCCCACGCAATAAAGTGTGCATGTAAACACAATGTGTTGTTTTGCAACCTGATATTTTTAAAAACTTATATAATGCATACAAATGTACACGCTATGCCTTTGATTGCAATGATTAATCAGTGAAAATATTATCTTCCATCGAAGGTTTGTGAATATCTAGAAATGAATGTTGTTGTGTTTCACCTGGGATACACCTTTACACTAATTCTATGCTTACCAATCCCGGAAGACTGATTTTGTTCTGACGAATTCCCCTTTGGTTGAGGTAGGGAATTTTAACTCGGCATTGGGATCGTTGTCTGCCATTTGCCTAGCTGTATCCGTCAATGTGAAACGTGTGTAATCACTACACATGTACATGTGCTGTGTATGCATGCGCGTCCGAGTATATAATGTATATAGGCCATGCTTCATTGGTCCCACTAAGAAAATCTGTTTTTGCTTATCTGGTATAACCCTATTTATCCTTTTCGAGTAGTCAGCAGACGGTTTGCATTATGTTGAAGAACTTCTTATTAATCAGTATATCATAAAATGAAAAAATGAGCAAGGGTGGTCTTTTCAGGGCCATTAGGCTTATGCTATAATTGTATGTCAGGTTAAAAAAAACCTCATCCGTCTTTCAATTCGAAGGACCAAGGTTCGCTTTTGCCATGCCGTGGTGTCCGTCCGTTAGGCCGTCTATATATCCGTTTATATACAATTTAAGCGCCGGCTGTTAACTAGTATGTATTGTCAATGTAGATGAAATTTGTTCAAAGAATTCAATTCACAAAAATATATGCTGAAGTAGAACATCAAGGTAAAGGTCGAGGTCTTTTGGCCAAGAGGTCGATGTAAAAGTTTATATCTTCATCGATGGATATTACGTTTGTGAGAAATAAATAAGGAGCCAAACAGAAAATATCAAGGCCACGGGGTCAAATGTCACGGTCATTTTGGTCCAATGGGAAATGTTTTGCCACAATCACTGAAATAACCAGGTGAGCGACACAGGCCATCTGGGTCTTTTGTTCACTTCTAGAAAACTGCATTAATAACTGCTTCCTTCATTAATGTTGGTTGTACATGCTGGCTGCATATCACCATTTTATGAGCCCCAGCTATCCTTTAACATACACCCGTTTATTATGACGAAATCGGTGTGGAGTATGTCCTCAGAATGTCTTTACCAGATAATCTTCCTGTATGAGCGTAGAGGGGTGTGGCATCCTAAGCCACACCCGTCTAAGGTCACTGTGGGGGTATATAGAGAGCGATTTGAATTTCCTGTCGTAGTTGTACAGAGAGAAATATTTATAATATATGTACAATTCGTATCCATGTATATAAATACATTGCGATCCAGGTATTCATATCATCTTATAGACGACATCCACAGTGATCATGTCAGGGAATCGGGCCGACCATCACTGTGCCATTGAAACGTTCATTTTTAAGAACGCCGATGTTGCGCAGCGGTATAAGCTGCGGGTATTTCTGGCTAGGCGATTGGGCGCCGTAGATCGTGAGTTCGAGGTCCGGTCAGGGCACGAGTCAAAAGTAGTCTTCCTTCATTTGTGTAACTGTGTTATATATCCATTTATTAGCACAATGTATCATATACACTATGTGTTGGTAATCCCAAGATATAGATTTGAATTTCCTGTCGTAGTTGTACAGAGGAAAATATTTATAATATATGTACAATTCGTATCCATGTATATAAATACATTGCGATCTAGGTATTCATATCATCTTATAGACGACATCACAATGATCATGTAAGGGTATCGGGCCGACCATCACTGCGCCATTGAAACGTTCTTTTTTAAGAACGCCGATGTGGCACAGCGGTATAAGCTGCGGGTATTTCTGGTTAGGCGATTGGGTGCCGTAGATCGTGAGTTCGAGGCCCGGTCAGGGCACGAGTCAAAAAGTAGTCTTTCTTCGTCATTTGTGTTACTATGTTATATATATAACCGCAGACATTGCTTTTGATACATGTACGTATATAGAATACGTGTGACCCCTTCGATCTGAATCAGTAGATATAGTTAGTGTTCATACAAACATGAATGACAACGTTTATTTGTTTAATTTTTGCAATTGTAACAAATGGTAAACACAACATGAGTATTAGACCTAATGATAAGAAATGGATGACTAATGATATCAGACTACATATAAGGCAAAGGAATAGAGCACACAGGAAAGCAAAAACCACTAATTCAATTATACATTGGGAGAATTATAGAAACAAAAGAAATGAAACCATAAGTAAGATACGGGAAGCAAAGAAAACATATATTGAAAATTTACAAAAATTACTTAATGACAAAACTATACCTCCCAACAAAAGGTGGAAAATTGCACGGAATGTTCTAAATATAAATAACAAATCCACGTCTATCCCCCCACTAGTACACAATAACAATCTTACCCAACATCCATTTGACAAAGCTGAGTGTCTTGATAAATATTTTGTTTCTATATATATACTACCTCACCTGACACTGGACCAGTACCTGAAGTTTCCAACAATCCCCAGCATTCCATAAACAATATCATATTCTACCATGTTTGCTATGTAACGCCAGTTTTGATTGGTTAAAATCATGTATTATTTTCCAATAACCCACGCTCGTGCCAATAATGCACGCTCGTGAGTCACGGCTGTTGCAATTTTAAATATCTAATATTCACCCGTTTCATGAAAGGTTACTGTAGCCGAGTGGGCTAGTGGGTTAGTCTTTCAATATATTTTTATCACGACGCGAGTTCGAATCCTACGGAGGCCCCAACTTTTTTCTTTTTTTTTATCCTTTTTTTTTATTTTCAAAATCAATGCCATATGCTAGATGCTCTTGATCGTAGTACTGTATTGCCTGTATATTTCATCAACAAATAATGCAATACTCAAGAAATAAATTACAAGGTTTTCCCGGGGTTTCTTTGCTGTTTTTCTATTAGAAAGAGGTCGATCTCAGAACTAAACAGTACATGGTAGAATAGAAATAATCAACTTTGACTCGTGTATTGTTGCAGGATATACAACTCGGACTCGGATATTTTGCAATTTTAATTAATAACTCAGGCCTGCGGCCTTCGTTATTAATTTAATTGCAAAATATCCTCGTCCTCGTTGTATATCCTGCAATAATACACGAATCATCGTTAATTATTTCTTAAATAACTGAGCAGGATGTTAAAGATCAGCTATTCCTTTTGAATGGAAACAAACCATCAGGACCCGATGATATGATCCCCAAAATAATCAAAAACCTTCACCCCTCTATACTCCTTCCTCTCACTCTTTTATTTAATAAAACACTTGAAACAGGTTCAATTCCACTTAACTGGAAAATGGCTAATATCAATGCCATATATAAAGGAAAAGACTTAATCAATGAAGTGTCAAATTACAGACCCATCTCGGTTACATCATGTTTTAGTAAAATGTTAGAAAAAATTATATTCAAATACCTATACAATTACCTGACTACTTATAGAATTATTACTAAACATCAATTTGGATTTACACCAAAAGATTCTACTGTTAATCAATTATTGTCTATCTACCATACCATTGTTAACTGTCTGGATCAAAATAAAGAAATCAGATTCATTTTCTGTGACATAAGTAAGGCTTTTGACAGGGTTTGGCATGAAGATCTACTTTATAAATTAGAATCATATGGTATTAAAGGGAATCTCTTAAACTGGTTCAAAACATTTTTATCGGACAGAAAGCAGAGAGTTTTAACTGAAAGTCATGCATCTACATTTGATCCAGTCCTGGCAGGAGTTCCTCAAGGGTCTGCCTCGGACCATTAATGTTTTTAATTTATATTAATGAAATTGTTGATTGTGTCACTAACAAAATTAAGCTATTTGCCGATGACACTTCTCTTTAAGGTATAAGTGATAACAACCCCATGGAATCAGCTCAAAACTTATCTGATGATTTAAATAACATTAAAAACTGGGCAACTAAATGGGATATTAAATTTAATCCTGCTAAAACACAATCAGTAATTTTCTCTAGAAAAAATGATAAAAACCATCCTATTATAAATTTCTATGATGAACCAATTACTGAAATCAAAGCACATACACATCTAGGTCTAACTCTGAATGATGATGCCAAATGGAACCAGCATATATCTAATGTTTATGATAAAGCATTTAAAAGGATTAACATATTAAGACTACTGAAAAATAAAATAGATAGGAAATCTTTAAATACTATTTATACTGCCTATATAAGACCAATTATTGAGTATGCAGATGTTGTTTGGGATAACTGTTCAAAAGCCCAAAAAACTCTATTAAAATCAATCCAACTGGATGCAGGACGATTAATTACAGGCCTACGAAAAGGTACTTCACATGATAAACTGTATAATGAACTAGGATGGGAAACATTAATACAGTAATAGAAGAAATAAACATAAACTTATTTTAATGTACAAGATAATGAATAATGAACCCCCAGATTATTTAAGAGGAAAATTATAGAACCGTATATTCATGATGAAACTCTTGATCGTTATACTCTTCGTACAAACAGATTATTTATTTGACCCCCCCCCCCCCCCCCCCCCCCCCCCCCCCCTTGTGCCGAACAGTGAATTATTTTGAAAGTTATTTTCCATCTATGTTAAACGAAATGAATAGTCTAGCCCCTCAACTCATAAATATCAACTCTACAGCACAGTTCAAAAAATCATTAAACACAAACTTGCATAACAAATCTGATACAACTGATGTCTTTAAATATCTCGGTAGTCGTTGCATAAATATTGTTCTATGTCAACTACGAAATAAGGCAAGTAATCTCAATTATGATCGTTATAAAGATCATCTAATCGAATCCCCAATGTGTGATTGCAACCAGTCTTTTGAAACTGTAACTCATTATTTTACTGAATGCAATAAATATCAGAATCTCCGCCAATCTCTTGAACAACAATTAATACATCAATATCACAATCACATGGTTGTGTCAGCTGCAATGACAACCAGAATAAAGATATATTGGTACATGTATCAAACTTTATAGTACAGTCAAAGAGACTCTAAAATTTATTTATTATTATTATTTCTTTTTTTTTTTAATGAAATTCACATATACTTTGAACTATTTATTCTTCAGTATGAAATAATATCTTAACCCTAAGATGACCACCATGATACAGCAGGCTATGGGCAGCCGTACTAAATCTTAATTACATCAATTCACTTACAATTATGTTATGTATGTTTTATTATATTTATATATCAGATAGAGGCAACTCCTATTAGTAAATTTCTCATAAATATTAATCTATCAGATCAAGTTGGTGTAACCCACCCTAAAAATACGTATCTATTTGGTGAATTTGGGTTTTGATCCCTATCAGTGGATGGCTATTGTGTTACACAAATGGACTTTAAGGCCTGTATCTGTTGGGGGAATAAATTCAATTTGACCAAATAGATGCACTCAGCAATCAAAAAATAACATCCAAAATCATTTTAGAGTTTCACCTCATTTTTGTATAATAAACCTTTGTCTTCACATTGAGGAGTTGCCTTCCCTTTTGTTGCACCATTGTTAATCTTAATTCATGTGTGTATATATGTTTATGTTTGTTTGCCACCTATTATAATAAGGAGAGGACTAATATAGGCAATGCCTGATGTCTAATCCTATTGACAAAATTACATCTTATGTCAATAAAATATGTTGAAATTGAAATTGAACATGAGTATCTATTTCCCCATACATGTACGTTAAGAGCACACACACATGGTGCACTCTGATAATATAAAATGGAAACGGATGCATGTCTATACATTTACATAGTATGCACGTCCAATACAAAATCATCATTTTGTGTTATAAAACTTCAAATAGTTGAAAGAAAAACTAAAATTGACTGAACGCCATTGGAATGAATATTATATTACGGCTTCTGTCAGATCTCATTCAAGCTGAGGGAGCATATGTTCATTTTTATATCATATTAAAGATAATTGTTGAAATCTGTAAATCAATGTTATCTCCTGTTTTAACTTCTTAACATGGCGTCCCTGCCATGTGGAGTGGTGAAGTCAATATCCGGCCCAATGGATACAATTTTTGTCGGGTTGATTACAGTATGACTTGTCTATAAAGAAAATAAATAAAGCAATATATTTAGATATAGGGTGTTTCAGCTGTGTTGAATGAAATGAAATATGAATTGGTTGATAAAAAGGATCTCAACATTACATAATAAACCATAACTATAATATATGTCAATCGATATACGTCCTCATAATATCACTAAATATCGCGATTCCGTACGTACAACGTGTAGTAGTGACATGTATAATTGTTTATTGATAGATATCACCTACACATGTACCAAACAGTACGACGTGTGTTACATTGTGATTATGATCAATACTAACAATGGTTAAGAAAATGCAACTATAAAGTTTATATCATTTTTCTAAAACGCTGTCAAATAATCATTTTTTACCAAAATCATTGTTTTGAGGACGAAGCAGCTGTATGATGCAGGTCGATCTGTTATTTCATGCCTTTTGTAAAATCCTCTTAAACGTAATGAAGGAATTGACCGTAAAGGAAACTTACCAGATAATGTTTAAAACATAACATTGCTACACGTTTTACATATTGTTTGTATACAATATTGATTAGGTTTGCAACAAACTCACCATGTAGTGCTTAGTGATGTGTTCAAAGTTCACGGTGTCAGCCACCCCCGGGATCTGGTACAACTCCCTCAGGTATCCCCACATGTTAGGGTAGTCTACAATCCGCTTCTTGTTACACTGGGCGAAATTATATCATATATTACGAGGTTTCATATCAAATTAAGATTACCATAACAATTTGAAACCGAACATAGTCATATCTTTCGTAACTGTTATCCGTTGAATTAGTGCTTATTTGTTCCGAATACTGATTATCATGATCAAAAGTTCGGTATATAATCTTGAACTTACCTTGAAATGCCCTACGTAGACTAGATCAAACCGCATAAGCGTTGTGAATAGACGGATATCCGCCTCTGTCAGATTACTTCCGGTTAGGTAGCGGGTTTTAGACAAGATATCTTCTACCTAAAGAAACGGAAACAAAAATAACGCTTTAATTGAAACAGAATTCTTAAAGCCGACATACACATCCATTTTACATTTAAACAAGGGAGCTTATATTAGTCAGAAGCAAAAGGATGTAGATACTCATCGTGATAGTGTCGCCCTACATAAGGCTAGGTTAAAAGTATTCTAAAAGAGAGCATTATTACTATACATTTACATATCTCCCTTCTTAAGCTTCATAAACTCTGACTGCGAATAAAATAGTAAATACGCAAAGAAAAAAAAGCTCAGCGTATTAATAAGCGCGGGAATCGGTAATATAATTCATGACATCGTCTTTTTGTGACGTGATGAAACGTCAACTAGACGGCGCCCTATTGTAATGACTGATCAACGTAATTCTAGTGTTTTCTCCTTTTACCTGATGATCTCTGTACAAAAACGACAAGTGAGTTTTTGTTAAAAACTATACTGAATATTACGGAAATGCATAGGTGCATATTTAACTTTCCACGAGAAAGGCTAACAACAAATAACTGAGACATACAGCTCCAAGAACATTCGAACACATCACTACTATATCTGTGTCAATGCGCTCTGTGCATGACAACCATGATTAATCTGAGACGGAAATTGTGGATTGTGAATATATCAATTCATTAAAGACGTGAAAGATATTAAACAAAAATGTTTAGTTCTTTTAATTTTGTTAACTATACTGGTGTATTTACGTAGATTCACTGGAACTATATTAGCTTAACAACCATAGTTACCGACGTCGCAACACATCTCGACTTTCATTTTCTTCGTAGGTATTTCAACGATTTGTTTGCTGTAATCATGAGGATTGTACCCTATTTTGACTGCCTATTCGGTAGTATGTCCGCAGTTGGCAACGGACATATTCTATGGAGCGCTATCGCGCTAATCATAGAAAACGTTCATTGCCTCCTGCGGATAGTCATAATGAGGTACAATCTTTAATTACAGACCAATAAGTACGCATCGAGTAAGCATGTGTACCTTGTCGAGACCTTGGAAAACTTCACGTACAGCTGCATCATAGGCTTCTTGACTTGTTGCGAAACCGCTTCTGTACACACCGTTGTTGATCATCCTAAAACAAGGCTTGTATATCAACGACTGGTGCTTTGACATCAAAACATCTAACGATGTGGCCTTATTATAAGTGAATGTAAGTGAATGTACGTAAATATGTCATGCATGCGAAGAATACTTACGTTTTTATGCTTGATATGTAGACTTACTTATGTTTTGTTTTTTGATGGATATCCGACATATATTATGACGTTCGCAAGAGTGTTCTTTGTGAAGGAATGAATACATGGTACCAGATAAATACAGTGTGTTAAATGATTCTCCCCTTTATTCATTATCTATATATCAGGGGAAAGAAAAACAAATCTTGATCTAACCAGGATTCTTGACGCTAAACAGGTATCCGTTTTAGTTTATTTTTGTATTCTTCTTTACTACTTTTACCAATACGATAATGCATGCAGCTTCCTATATTGTAGTTTGAAAATGATATATAATGTTTGAATATTTCATCTTTCTCTCTGTGGAGCCTTAAAGTTTCAAACGAGGTAACAAATGATTCTTTCTTAAAATATGTGCGATTATCATGCTTGAAGCGTTGTGATATATTAACATTGCGCTAAATTAATCATTGATAGATAGCGTTTGAAAGTATGCATTGTTTTGGAAACAGAAGAAAAAAATACCTTCAGTCGGTAATTAACAATGAAATACTTATTTCTTAACAGTCAATCATTAATTTCACTTTTCAAATACATACGGATAAATCCATTCGTTAATTTCCTCGATGTCCTTCTGGAGGGTCTCAGGGTAAAAGTTCAACTTCTGCTGTTCCTCGTTGGCACAGTAAACATTGAATTCCGAATTGAACATCCGGATTATCTCGCTCGACTCGTTGTTTACAATGGTTTTCTTTTGTTTATCCCAAAGGACGGGAACGGTGATACGGCCATCATAATCTAAAAACAGGACAACATGCCATGCACTTGTAGTAATATCAACATCGACAAAAGTAATGATAAGTCCTCCAAGGTGAGGCCAGGATAATGCTGCTGACATAGCTATAGAACTTGATAACAAAAGATAAGTAAGAGATTGATAAGGTTGATCGTAAATAGGAATTGATAGTTCAACAACACTACGCGGGTACCTATATAAAATGAAACATCAGAAACTGGGCAGCGAGGATACCAATTTAAACTGAAACATCAGAGACTGGACAGTGAGGATACCAATTTAATCTGAAACATCAGAGAATTGGCAGTGAGGATACCAATATAATCTGAAACTTCAGAGACTGGGCAGCAAGGATTCCAATATAAACTGAAACATCAGAGACTGGGTAGCGAGGATAACATATAATTTGTAACATTTGCGACTAGAGGCATTGATGTAACAATTGATCTTTCTGTATTTTCTTTAATAATTCATTAATATTGTGTAAAATACACCAGCAATGTTACAAACCATATACCAGAACAGATTAACGAGACAATATGTCTAAACTATTCAGGGAAAATTGATACTGAGAGTAATTTACCGACCTGGGTTAGCCATACGATAAACATCCCGCAACCGCGAACAGCCGTTGACTGTGTCCAAAGTACAATTGGGTTTCTAGATAAAGAAAACCAGATTAACATCCAGAAAATCAAAATGATTGACAACGAAATATTATCAAATATTGAAAGAAAAAATAACAACCAAGCATCAGCCATTTGGACCTAAATACCGAAAGCCTGCTAAAAGGTATGTTGCTTTCCGCAATGAATGCTAATTAAGTATATGAAATGAATATGATTATGATGATGGCTGGTTTTATGTACATGTTTTGTATGGTGGGAATCCAATGATTGCCTGGATGAACGACCGTTGTCAGTGATGGCCATGGTTATTTCGTGGTTCGACATTTAGATAGTGTGATAGGATTCTTCACTGAACGACACCTAGGATCGCTGATCTAATTTTCAGTGGCTAAGATGATTTGATAATAATTGTAGTTATATATAAATTATATATTTGCTTGTTAACGTGCATCTCTGAGAGGGCTAATATGGCATGTTGCCAAATAATTTTGTGTTAACGTTGTTTGAAATGAATTGATACCCACAAAGTACTGAATCCTTTCTATACCAAGTGTAACCATTATTTTATTGGAATAGAAAATACAAACATACCTTGTCTGTGAAAGACCATCCTTGACCGTCCAGGAACCAGTCTACAACGTCATAAGAGATGGCGTGTTCCAACCCCTTGAGTTTCCTAACGATCAGGGTACGGTGAGCCCAGGGACAGGCTAGGCTGACATACAGATGATACCGCCCGGACTCTGCCTTATACCCAGACGATCCATCCGCTGTATATGTTAGAGTCATTGAATGGCGAGATATCAATATAGGTATATCAGAATAAGACTTTATGGATCATGTATTTTCAGTCCATTTTCTTATTTGTATTCTTTGTTAAATGTTCAATTTTATCTTTCTGATTTTTAATCGTCATCTTATCTCATTATTATCTAATACACGTAGGATGTACTCTACATTACCGTCTTTAAAGTTATAACATCTCCATAAAGTGATGGTAATTCAATACAGACTCGATCACACAAAAAAAAAAGAAAACAAATCTGTCCAGTGTATACTTTAAAACGAATTTGCCTTTTATTGCTTAAAATTCGTGGCAAAGTGTGTTATATATTATTCATGGAACTATATCAATAACACCACTTCATTCTCACCACTATTAGTGTCTGTTCACGTTACTACACAGGAATATTGTGTAACGGGGATTACCTCCCCTGTACGCCTTTCCATTTCGTTTGGCTGATAAGAAATTGAAGCATAGCGACTATTTATTATATTATGAATTAATGAAGTAAAGGAGGTGTAAGCCACGAAACTGTTGAAAATTAACCTTCTGTATAAGCATCCGGGAATCATGTGGCCCATGATGTCATCTAAGGTTATCAAGTATTACTTACCGGTAATCCTACAACAGAGAAAAAATCGTGATGAATACCTTTGTGTTTACCCTGTTTACATTTAGGTATACCATATATGGGTAGTATTCATCACACAGACACACCAAATAGACATGTAGATATGTATTCGGTGCACATGAACAGCTAATGATATATTAAAAAACGACAGTTCATGTACATAATTGTATGTAATATCGAAATGGTAACCAACTTTTTTTTTTTAAATATATCAAATATGGAAAACAATAAGGTCATAGACAGAAAGATCATCTGATTGATAAGATATTTTCATTGTAAGGAATTGAACCTTTAGTTTCTGTAAACATTTTTATGATCTCTTAGTAGTAGCTAGTTTTGTATAGCGGTGTGGCGTACCTAAACATTATTCTGAGTTCATCGAAGAATTAACTCAGTGGTATTGTCAGTTCAGTTGAAAAACTAGAACGCGTGAAAAAATCAGAATGACCGCACCCCCACAGGTCTAAGTATAAAATTTGAACTAACAATACAGTAATAAATAACACTGTGTACCGGTCGATAAATATACGGTACATATATATATTCACGTTTGTAGAGTATGAAAACACATTGTGGTGAAACGCGAAAGCATGTACGTGAACACAAGTGCTCCCTAGCCCAGACAGCCCATTTGTATATGCCGGGAAAATAAAATTAGCGTTTTATCAAAAGATCAATGCTTACCAATCACGGAATACTGATTTAGCCCTAAGGAACTCTCCTGTGGTTGACGGAGGTAATGTAAACTCTTTCTTGGTATCAGGGACAGCCATTCTCCTACCAGTATATAGGTCGTGTGTAGTAAGTACACAAGGACTTAGTTTACTACGGTTGATATATCCGACAGTGTGCTACGTGTGTAGTCGGTACATGTGTATTATTGATTCATGGATCACTGAGTTACTGTTTACATAGTTAAAGCTATTAAAGAGGAAGAATTTTCCGTTACAGATGTCGACTTCTGAGGGCGAAATTAACAATGCCATGTTTAAAAGATACAGGTTGATGAAGACCAAGGGACAGTTTTATGGACAACATCATTATATCATTTGAAAGTATTCTATTACCTTATATGTGGTATGAAAACCTGTCTGTTATTTACTCCCGCTTAATCCGTTTTGAGTTTGATATATGGTTTCCTTATCATGTAAGGATTCGTTTCTGTTGTTGTTGTTGTTGTTGTTGTTGTTGTTGTTTATTTAAAAGAAATGTAGCAATATCATTATTCACATCAACATGCTCAAGGGTTCAAACCTTAGATCTGATAAAGAAATAGCAGATAATTTCAATAATACTAAATAATGGGATATTTAACAAAGCTCAGATGAGGAACAGGAATATCGATGGTTATGATTTAGGGTTTCATGTAATCGTTTAATTACTGTTTTAATACAGGCTTTGTGGCATTTGAATTATAGACAGATTCTGCTGAAATGGAGATTATATGTTTATGTGTTTCTACACGTTTCACATAAAAGTTGCCTTAATAGAATGTTTTCTTTTTCTACCCTATCGAATCGTTTTTATATAGTTTGGTTTGTTTGGTTTGTTTTTTATTTAACGTCCTATTAACATCCCAGGGTCATTTAAGGACGTGCAAGGTTTTTGAGGTGGGGGAAAGCCGGAGTACCCGTAGAAAAACCACCGGCCTACAGTCAGTACCTGGCAACTGCCCCACGTAGGTTTCGAACTCGCAACCCAGAGGTGGATGGCTAGTGTCGGGACACCTTAACCACTCGGCCACCGCGGCCCCGTTTTTATATAGACAGCGTTTCGTTAAAGTTGACCTTTATAAAAGGCAGTTTGTTATATGGAGGTGTCTTTGTTTAGAACATAATGCTCGATGGTACGAATTATGGTATTTTTATAGTGGTGGTAGATATCCCAATATCTCTAAGGATATCTCGAGAATTATTCGAAGTTTATGGATAAATGAAGTTGTTATGACAGTTCATCCGCATAACCGGTTTCATCGTTATGGGTAATGAAAGATGACCACATTACATGTTTTCGTCTGCTGACCTAATTAATTAAGTATATCAATAAAACATTAGACAGCAAATCATCAATCCTTTATTATGTGAATAAAGATAATAATAACAAGTACAAGAAGCCAATGTTTATTATGTCACTCGAATATAATATTTTATTATCATCCTTACATGGCCAATCTTTTCAAGAGTTGTCCCGTTGATCTTTAATTTGTTTTATCATTAGTACCTATACAGTTAGTACATGCCTCTCTTGTCTATATGGTAAACTATCTGTTAACTCTTCTTCGGGTGTGACTGATGTGACTGTAAAAGATATGTAGAAGATGTGGTCGTCTTATAATCCACGGTTTATCATGTATACCGTGTAGTGTCCTACTCTTATTCTGTGTCGACCTGGTCACAGCCTAGTTGTACTTATTGACACGTTTCTGTGTCGACCTGGTAGCAGTCTAGTTGTACTTATGGACACGGATTCTAAGTTGACCTGGTCACATTTTAGTGGTCCTTTAAAAACACGTTTTCTACATTGATTTGGTCACAGTCTAGTTATCTGAGCCATCGTCTGTAATAATAACTTCCACGTAATTAACTTCATTTTGCACCCTTTTCTTTTTTAATTCCTCTGTCACCTCCAAGGTATGAACACTTTAGCATCACCATCGAGTCATAGAATGAAACAGCTGTATGATGTTATTTAATATATACTTTGGTTCTACTGTATCTAATTATCAATTGGCATTGAAGAGTTTTAATATTGTCTGTGCCTTTTAAACTCGGTTTATGTGCATGCAATACATATAATTTACAAGATATGGTGAATATGTGTCACCAAGACAAACAAATCCAGTAGATATTTCTATTTAGTGTACAAATAACCAGATAAAGGCCTCATTCGTTTCATTGTTTAATTACAATAGTAACAAAATATATAAGAAAATATGTATATATCACCTCATACATATTAGCATCTCAAATAGACGAAACACTATGTATATATATATATAAAAACGTTTATGGAAATGAAAGTATAATTAACTACTATGAACTTTCAATATATATATTAGATCTTCCTTAGATCTTGTACAGGTAAAAACCCTTCCCAATCATCGCGTCTAGTGGACTACCGTCATCCTGTTTTATTACACTTCAAACGCTCGTACGAGAAAATCAATCTGATTGGTTAAGTGCTTAGGATTAGTATTACGACTCTGCCATACCGTTTGTGAAAAAAATTAGAGCATATGTGATTGTCATTAGATTCTATAAATGTGTTGATATCAACGTAGATACACCAATGAATCTTCAAATGTACCAGTACTAGTCATCGCGTTGATTGACGAAACATTATATAGACTGAGGTAGCAGCTGTATAATCTTTGTAATTTATTACGAAGTAATTAGATAGTTCATGTATCATGTTTTCAGCAGCTTTTCACATTGCATTCCTGTCGTCTGAAGTGGCGAAGAATTCGAATTTGTAAATCTACGGCTATTTTTACGTCTGTTTTAAGTTTCTGACATGGCTTTCTCTGCCGTGTGGAGTAGTGAAGTCGATATCAGGTCCAATGGATACAATTCTCGTCGGATTGATCATGGCGTGGCTCGTCTATAAAGACAACATATGAGTGTCAATGTCGGGGTAAATGATTTCGATATTTAGTTTCATTTTAACATGCACAGGTATAATTGGGTTAATAGGAACTCGAATAACTTTCTCTAAGAAACATATAACCAATCTTAGTTAAAGTAGTAGCATATGAAGCAGCATTCAGTGGTTCATATGAAGCATGTCATATAATGACATGAAAAACGAGAGACATTAGTGACTTGCGTTACAAGATTTACTTACCTGACAGTACATACTTTTACATGTGTGTCTCCAGTAAATGATTAAGTGATAATTAATTGGGGAGTTACCTGACAGTGCATACTTTTACACGTGTGTCTCCAGTAAATGATTAAGTGATAATTAATTGGGGAGTTACCTGACAGTGCATACTTTTACACGTGGGTCTCCAGTAAATGATTAAGTGATAATTAATTGGAGTGTTACCTGACAGTTCATACTTTTTACATATGATTCTCCAGTAAATGATTAAGTGATAATTAATTGGGGTGTTACCTAACAGTACATACTTTTATATGTAACTCTCCAGTAAATGATCAGTAAAACAGTAATATACTCTAGTTTCCCGTGATACGCTATAACTCTTTTTTAAATACAACCTTACCATGTAATGTTTAGTGATGTGTTCGAAGTTAACGGTGTCGGCCACCCCTGGGATCTGATATAAATCCCTCAAGTATCCCCAAATATTAGGGAAGTCGACAATTCTCATCTTGTTACACTAGACAAAATAGATAGAAAATATTTACATTAAGAAACATTTATTTTGGGCATTATTAAGGATAAAGATAAAATGTATCATAAACATAAGAATAATCAAATACTCATCTCTTATTGGCTGTCCTTCATACAATGAACGAAATGCAGTTTTAAGATGTTCTAACGTTATGGCCTTGGAGGCTAGACATATATATATATGTTTGATTGTTATTCGGTGCATTTGTATTTGATAGATAATACTTATTCAGACAGTTCATTTTTTTCTCTCTCACTTCTACGTGGTAATACTGGTCTGTCTAGGACAATGCATCAGTGATCGCTATGGTTGTATTACACATGCCCATCTATCAATTCAATACAGTCTCGGTTTTGACAACATTTTGTAACCCCTCAGGTGGAATATCCCTACATCCCAACATAGGTAAAAGTCTTATAATCTTGCACTAACTTTAAAATGTCCGACGTAGACCAAATCAAACCGAATAAGAGTTGTAAATAGACGGATATCTGCTTCTGTCAGTTCACTTCCGGTTAGATAGCGGGATTTAGACAAGATTTCGTCTACCTGTGGAAACAAAATCGAAGATCAGTATTCCTAAAGCATTAATATAACCGTCCACAATACGTAATTTTAGACATAACCTATAATTCGTGCAAGGGATAAGAAATATGAAAGGTTATACTTAACAACGAAATAAAGTTAAGCATTATACTTTTTCTCTAAGGATGATTTGTAGCAAGTTTCGACAAAAATCCCGTATTTTCAAGTGAATCGAAGAACTTCCTATATATATATATATATTACACCTAGGCCCCTGCAAAATAAGATGGAGTTTAAAGAAAATTCTACCCTGGGGTGCAGACCAACCGCTTCTACTTAATTTGCTCCTCTTTATACAAGGATGCTTGTGGTTGATATGGATAAAATCGTTTCATTCCTATAGAATAAAAAGTAATTTTCTAAACAGGCATATTTCCTTTATTGTGCCCCACCCTTTAAGTGTCTCTGGGAACAAATAAACATATCTTTTTGCAGGGGTATTGTGAAAAATGTGTCAAATTACCTTTGGGATCACGTCACTGAAGCCCATCGGGCCCAAACTAAATATTTATAGAAAACTGATTCTCTTTTACGTAAGGTGCTTTAGATCAAATTGGGTGAAAATCCAAGAACTCGTTCATGACAAGTAGCAAACTTGAGGAAAAGTTGTCGGACGGACCAATTCGGGCCATGTGAGCTATAGGGAACAACCAACCAATTGAAAAAAAATATATTTTTGAAACAGCCCCTGCGTATAGAAAGTTGAGCCAAGGACAAAATGTCTGGCAGCCACTGATTGGCCAGTATGTTATGAAGCGAGAAAATAGATATGTAGCCTGATAGGTAACTATCAATAAGAAATTTTGATATAAATTTCGTAAGTCCGATTGATTTTTTCCCAAAAAATTCAGGTAATAATAATTAACAGGTAAACATTTAAGATTTTTGAGATTTTTTACTGCGAAATTCACCCATTTTCAAAATGGCTACCCTGGAGAAAATTTGAGCTGAAGGACCCAACTTTTTTTTTGATAAGGTGTTATATCAGACCCTAAACTTTTGTTATAAACCATAATTGTCGTATTAAATTCAAGAATTTGAATGAAATACTCCAAAACGTTAACACTAATGTCTATGGGAAAACAATTGGTTGGTTGGTCCCTTTATAAATACCATGGGAGCACCGACTCTAGTCGGTAAGACGAACCTTAGCAATAGATCGAGAGTCATGTTGGTTGTAAACAAGTAGCTGTGTATACCTTATTGAGACCCTGGAACAACTCCCGCACTGCTACATCATAAGCCTCTTGAGTTGTAGCAAAACCGCTTCTGTATACCCCGTTGTTGATCATCCTGTCATTTAATTAAATATTTATTTTCTATTAGTTGCATTTATTGCATTGAAAAGGTGATAGCTAGTCCTAAACATGCGAATTATAGAAGCAATAGACGTCAAAGTCGCCTTAACTGAAGTTAAAATACACATACGAGTAAATCCATTCGTTTACTCCATCGATGTCTTTCCGGAGGTTTTCAGGATACAAATCCAACTTCCGCTGTTCCTCGGCTGCACTGTAAGCATTGAATTCTGAGTTTAACATCCGGATTACTTCGCTTGACTCGTTGTTTACAATTGTTTTCTTTTCTTTATCCCACACGACGGGAACGGTGACACGGCCGTCGTAATCTTTATAAGAACAAAAACACCGGTGCATGTGTCACATTTAATGATTACATATATGTTATTACTTTACACACAATTACAGGTATAATGAATACTTCTGTACGTTTGACTTGTGGGAGCACTTGCTTGACAAACTTCGATTTAACAGGAATATTGATAATTTGATCGACCAATCAAAATCTCTTCGTCCGGAAAATGGAAACAGCATTCCAAGATGGCTACGCCAATATATCGTCATGTTTTGTATTTGCCATCTCGAAAAAAAAACAACAACAACATTAAACGACGTTTCGGATTGGTCAGATTTTCTTGACCATAGTATTTGGAACCAATCAGATTACTGGAACTGGTTCATGAACAAATCATGATTACGAGATGTTTTATATAAATGCCCCCACGATATCGAGCTATGTAAAGACAGATGACGTGGGTACCGACGATGGGTTAGCGATGACGCTCGTATTTTTCCGCATGAGGAAGGAGAGTGATATGGAGGACAGATATTGAAAACTCGTATACTGTGAAACATAAAAATGCTGCTGTTAAATTGTAAATATAATGCAAAATTACTTTCTAGGATAGCTTTATGTCTCTGTTGTTAAATATACCACTCAAGCCTTAAAAGGGGACATCAATAAGCGAATAGCAATTAATCTTTACTGACCTGGGTTAGCTATATGATATACTTCCCGTAACTGTGAGCAACGGTTGACTGTATCCAAAGTACATGCAGGTTTCTAGAAAAACGACATAAACAATGGTGTAAAAGTTATATCTACAGCTGATGGATATAACGTAATCACAAACTGTCTATTTTAGCAATTGCTATGTAGTTTAAGATTAAGGAACAACCCCCTTACTGCATCTTATACAACAATGATAATTGTTGACGGTAGTGAAATATACATCACTGGAAGTGGTGTCTGAAATCACAGGTACGTAGACACCCCCACTTCCTATTGCTTTTGTCAGGTATTACAATACAGTGATCATGATCTGAGCTTAAAGGATAGTGTGTTTCCACATTTTGTGTGCGATTAAAAATCAACAAATGTAAAAGCAAATAGAAAAATTCTGTATCAGAACAATACTGCTTGTTCTATAGAGGTTACTAGTTGTTTCAATATGTAAAACTATACGCATTGATAATATATTTATATAATTATTAATAAGGTACTGCATCCAGTATGCAAAACATGTCTTCACTTCTGCTGTCAAGAAGAAATACCAAAAAAGTATATATTTAGGTACCTTGTCTGTGAAAGACCATCCTTCTACATCCAGGAACCAATCTACAACGTCATAAGAGATGGCGTGTTCCAACCCCTTGAGTTTCCTAACGACCAGGGCACGGTGAGCCCAGGGACAGGCTAGGCTGACATACAGGTGATACCGCCCGGACTCTGCCTTATACCCAGACGATCCATCCGCTGTACATTTGAAAGAGAAATAAACACATAGACACAGTGAAAGAATAATCCGTCCTTAATTAATCTTTACGATTGCTTTCCATCCCATAACGTATGTGTATTCTGTTAAACACACCTGTTTGTCTTTCTGATAGCCAATGTATGGTAATTCAGCTATTTGATAATGTGCATACACTACATTAAAAATTAAATACAATTTATTAGACACGTATATTAATAATCGATAAATAATTCGTCGTACAATACAATAGGAATCTTACAGTTTTATCTTCTGTGAACATGACAACTTTAATGTACATGGTATTATGTTTGTATAATGTATATAAAATATATATGGTATAAAAGTGAAATGGTCTATTAATGTTTTCCGTTTCATCATAAGATCATGATCATAGTATATCTTTTTACGGTATCATATATATTTTTGCTTTATAAATTAATGCATTGATCATTAATTCACTATTATAATTGCATAAGTACCATGATGGCAATAACCAACATAACAAAATATCCAAAGAATACATTTATTATGTTAATGATATAATCAAACATAATTAGCCACCCTCATTAGTTCTAGCTGAAATGTATAGCAATGTACTATCTATATAATGTAAACTAGCGTAATTCTTTTTACTGGTAGTGATTTGTTACAATTAAAAATAGTCTTGCTTAATATCGATTTTCTTATCTACCTACTTTAAGATGATAGTCGGTAGTCATACGTCACATGATGCCATCATGAAGTCATTTAGATCTCGCTTAGTCGGACTTACCCGTTATCCTACAAAATAGAAATGGATCAAAAAGAAATAAAAAATGATAACAATAATACATCGAGATGTCATATTCGGGGTATACAAATGATATTGTTACAATAAGTACATATAAAGGATGTATAAATTTCAGTTTACTAACAAAGGTGAAAAAACAGCTATATCGTAAAGGGTATATAACGTTTGGCCAGATTTCTGAACAACGAATCTGTTTTCTCTTATCTTATCATTCCATTGACCACAATAAGTTGTGTGGCCACTAATTAAATACAGATGATCGCTATCTAGTACGCTTTACATAAAAAGTCAGTCATATAATTGGAAAAACAAAACAAAATACATTAATTATGATGTTTGATTCAATTGTTTTTTGGACACTTAATGTTACAAATGTTTTGGTGAGCAATCAAAAACAAAATATGAGTAACACAGCATAATCATTATACATATCTGGCTGGTGATATTCATTTGCTATGAGCATACAACTAACATAGTACATATAGTCCGGTTATTGTCTACAAAGGAATTTGGTAAAACCAATATGCTGAGATGAATATATATATAACGCACGTCTACAACAGTGAGTGCACTCATTATTAAGTCTGCCGCTACTCACACATGCAAACACACACACACCGATACTAAACAAATGTGAAGTCGCGCATATGAGAAAATTGAACATAGTTTCCATTCAGTGAGTAAACAGTGTATAAAGCTATGGTCCGGACCGGACTTGTGGTTTGTACGTTGTTTGTAATAGATACTACGATATGAATAGCCAAGGAGATATAGAATGGTGCATGGCATATAGATAATATATCAACGCCAAGCTTGGTATACTATACTTACCAATCACGGAAGGCGGACTTACTGCGGACGTAATCCCCTTTGCTGGACAGGGTTGCTTTACACTCAGTCGTTGTACGGGAAACCACCATATTCCTACGTTTTAAAGCTGATGATACATTTGTTAACTGTGTCAGTGTCCTTTTGGTGCCCGTCCGCGTGTTAAGTAATAATTGTTTACAGAAATATCGCATAGTGCAATATGTGATAGACTTGACAGTGTGGAACATGTGGGATTTATACACACGTACTGTGCATCCATGCATTAAGGTATATATAATTCCAGCTCTGTGTTTTCTATCTCCAATAAAGAAGAGTTATACTTTTTCTCCGCGTGTGTTTAAAACATGATTTTGCCGCACACCACTACTACAGGTCCTGTACTACTTAATATTATAGTATGACACATGCTAAAACAAAAATTAATGTTTAAGATAAACAAGCGCGCGCTCACTGGCAGCACACTTTCCTATTTTAAGATCTGAATCTTAGTACCATGTATTTCTGCTGACTTTTTTCTTTGTTCAAAAGAAAATTAAAAGCGAATTAGAGTAACGTTAGGTCAGCAAGGGTTCCGTCGTTTGGTTATATATATTTCAATACAAAAAATTGTCATATCACTGAATATCCTTTGATTCAACTCTTGTTTCCTTTCACTGCCATATCTACTATTAAATACTCATTTATAAAATTTGATTTGTTTGGTCTTGTCAAAGATCAAATTTGTCCTTGACCTTAGGATTGAAACGGCATTGAACGTTGACCTAGTGGCCTTGATCTTTGTTATGTTGACATCTTGTTTAATTCCGATCAGCTTGGCTTCATGTCATAAAAAATGCTCATCATTGAAAAAGATACAAAATTTGATCTTTGTCCTTGCCCTTGGTCAGTTATAATTCCCACCAACTGCGTAACTGTACAACACAATGTTCATCCATTTGCAGATACTATATTTGACCTTGACTGTGACCACTGATCTAATAACCTTGACCTTTGTTCCGATGAATCGACTTTTAATTTTGACTTTCTTTCATATTGACGTAAAAAAAAGTTCCTTCGCCTTTGCAAAGTTAGTACCTCTTCCCTCTTGGATCCTTCAGGGCAAATATGGACTAAATCCTTTCATTCCCTCAAAAGAACAACTATTTTAAAGATTGTGCTATATTCATATTTTTCTTATTGGGCCCCGCCTTTTCGTCACCTGGAGGTTAGACCAACGGTTTGCTTTACGTTTTCGCTTGAGTATTCTTAAATTCAACATCATCTATATTTTGCATACAAACAAAAGTCTTAGTCTGCTAACCAATATCGCAAGCTCCGAAATTCTGACAGAACGGAAGCTGTTCGTTGAACACAATAGGACAAACATGTTTTTGAAACAAATAATGATGGAGAGGAATGAATTGTGTATCCCTTTTAATACATGATATATAGATGGATAAAGCATGAAACAAAATGAAAAAGATTAAAAATTATATTACTGAACTATGAAAAGGCATTAAAAATTGGTGAATAATTTCACATTCATACATAATAATTATGCAAGTACATGTATACTAATATCTACACAACATATTCCGTTTATAGTATAAAAAATATCATAACAATCAATATGCTATAGAGATTACACTAACAATATGCATAAAAATGCAGCTATTAATAGGTCATAAAATTATGAAATATTGTCAGCGGATTAATTTATTTCATATTGAATATCAGAATTATCATTTGTGTACCAGAGTTCAATTGAATGGATGACCGTGAAAAAAAGTAGGATAACATAACGTGACACACCTCGGGTAAGCCAGATACAGAAATTTTCTAGGCGAATTGTCAAATTACTTAGGTTCAAAATGTCCAAATTCAGAATCATATGGACCAACTTCCTACAATATGGAATATAAAGGCCGCTATTTGTGATATCCGTCTTGGTGCATTCGGAAAAGGAGGAAAAGACTACGATCTTCTAGACATGTGAGAGGGTGTCCGAATAATGACAGCAGGGCTACACGATGTTTTGTCAGCACGGCACATGATCAGCATAGTCAAATAAAACACGCGGTTATACAGTAATTCATTATATATATACAATGATTTATATAACTAATTGATGATTGTGTTAATTGTTAACAAAAGCTCTTGATTGCATACCTACATGCACTTACAAAGATTACATTAAATTGATATTTTCTATTAGCTTAAACGCAGCGTTAGTGAATTGGTATAGAAACTGTCGTCATACATACAGATGTACGTAAATATTTATATTTCCTGTATGTATTCGCTATATAACCTTACTAACAAAAGTGTGTTATATCAAATTTGACGCGTGGGAATACATTTTTCATAGCCGGACCGTGCACACATATGCAATTAATGTGAATGCACAATGACTATTTTCGTTACTATTTTAACTTTTTTCCAACTAAGTATGAATGGATTATGGTAGAATAACTAAAATATAACAATGAAAAAATAAGATAATTGAAATATCTTACAGGAATCGAATGAAAAAAATCTGTATAATTATATTTTGTTTATGTCTGTAGTTGAGAACCTTTCCCGTTAAAATTGAATCAGCTGTTTAACGATTCCATTAATTGCCCTACTGTTGCGTCTATTCGTATCACGCCGATAAAAGAATAGCGATGTAATTTTTCATAACAAAAACACAGGTTAATATGTAAATATAAGGAATATTATATATATATATATATATATATATATATCGTTTACTGGTGTGTAAACTGCATTTTTTCAGATATTTTAAATGACGCACGTCACCAGTTAATGATAGCAAACATGAGTTATTCCTTAAACTAGCACGCTCTTACTATGGACATTACTGAAACAACCGAGACTCGGATCAAGATTGACCCAGATTACTTCTTACTGGTATTTGGGGACATTTGAGGAAACATGCGAGATAACTAATGTGTGAACTCTATAAAAGAATTAAACAATACATTGTTACACACCTTGTTTCGGAAAACGTTTCATCTAACTCTAGACTGTCAGGAAAATAAAGCACAACAATATAATCCAGTAGAGTAAAGAAATCGGCGGACGAAATGACCTTATGTTTTATCATATTATGTATCATCTAGAACATATATATTTCTCTAATAACAATGTTTTTCAAAATAGTGGTTTTCGTTTCGATTTTCATAAACAGTACCATGGCTTATTTTCTGTGGGTTACATAACTTTGGTTAATGAACGTTGATAAAGTAGAAAAAAACGTTACTTTAACTGTATTGATATATCACACTCCGATGTTCTCCAATTGGGTTATCTTTTTATGAGTTATATTTCATGAAGAATGCAATTCGTTGTTTTTTATATACTATATACATTTTTATTTCTAAGACGATTGAAGTATATCATGTGTTTTACTGGGACATCCGTATTTTCTTTAAGTCGAAGCAAACACGAACAAGATTATTAAAACGGAGTTCCGTTGCTTGTTCCGAAGACACGTTCAGATTCAGAATCGATAACTAAAACAAATCTCATTAATTCATCATGCATAATCAATCTAAAATAAAAGTAATATTACTTGGTATGATACACTGCAATTACAATATTACTGTATTACATGCAAGTCTCCAGACGCCTTCATTCTTGAGGTTGTATTATCCGTAAGTGAGTTGACTTAATGTCAATCATTATAGTAAAATCATCTAAATAAATTTAATCATCCGTTGCATTTTCAGGTAAGAGATCACATGAAGAAACTATACAAAAAGGTAACGGCTAAGGATAACTTGATAACAAACTAAGTCAATACAAATGGAACGAGATAAGAGTGCTTCTAATAAGAGAGAAAATGAGACATCCGGAACAAGGAAAGATGATCGAATTACTAAACCTAAATCAGCAGGTAAAATCAACAGTCGCCTTCCCATACTTCAAACATGATACCCGGAATAACTTAAATTGTGTTGTGTGTTGACGTTCCATAATAATCTGGCAATACAATACTGGATATATATAATCCACAACACTGAGATAGTTAAAACATATTGCAGAAAAAATTAAAACCCCTGGAGAGAAAGGGTTTTTCTCAAAAATGCAAGCACATCGTGAAACTGAGCATATTAAAAGAACTACACAGATATAAGTAAAGGTTAAAACGCGGATATTTTCTTTTAAATACAAAATTGATAACACCAGTGTTGTAAAGGATATAGACACTATATGTGTCATCGACGATCGAAGATAAATCCGATGCAAATCTAGGTATTTCCACATATATGCCATGTCCCCAAAAGAAAAAATTGTGATAGTGTAGTTATCAGAAAATATAACACACACCCATGTAAATGAGATCATGATGCACACCATTAAACTTCCGTGTAGTCTCCACCAACATGTATCTCTGGATACTCGGAATCGTGATAGTAAGAACAAATTCCCGATCATCGAATCAACCGGGACATGCAAACACTGTACGTTGGGAAACTACAACTGTTCGTATCTAGAAAAGGAAAACTTCCATAGAAAAACTGAGAGCTCTCCCTGCTGGTTTCGTTTCATCATAGTGCCGTTGATTTAATGCCGTTTAAGGGGATATTAGACAGACATGGTCATTTAACTCTTTGGGGCGTTAGCTGCGCAATGGTAATAAACTCGAGATTTTCCTCCCACAGTAATATCGTCATAAGGTGGTTAAACGTGTTTCGTAATGGTTGAAGATTTAGCCATGATATAAAATATTGATACACAAATAAGCTAATCAAGACGTATAAATAAGCATTGCACCATTTTAAATTTTTTTCGAAATGTTATTGAAACGTCGTTTTGATAAACACATTCCAACTTCGTCATTCATAACTTCACGTGAATTTGACATCAAAGTCATTATCTTTACTTTCAGCGTGACCAACAAGAATATTTAACTACTATATTGAAGTTTCCATTTATTGATGATAACCCTTCAGTTGCCTCACATGAACGTGCCTCCTCTATAATTACACCGAATATATGTGATCAAGGTGAGTTACTCCATCGTCCTAGTGAAACAACAAAATTTCAGGAAAATAGTGATTGTCCACAAGCAGTTCAATATATATTGATTAGATTAGTCTTAATCGATATCAAACAAGTCTTTAAAAGGGCAAGCGAAGTTGGCGTTATTTCATAGAACAATGTTTATCAGGTACTTAGCCAAATTATATCAGATCTATTATTTATTATACAAGATATCTTATTTAAAGTGAATTATACATCATATATTTTATAAGATATGTAATAATTCTTCTAAAACATTATGATCATGGAAAAAATCATGACTGTGCATATCATTGACGATACTGAACTTTTATCATTGTGTACTACCATAGCCACACTTGTATCTACATATACTTCGTGATTTCTTTGTTTTCCATTGCGATATCATGGACATGCCGCACGTACCAATACAGATATGTATGTTGAATACGTATGTGTTAATAATGTTATGACGTGAAAATAATGGGCCAACTAACTAAAATCCTGCCATTTTTAAACGTTCCATGCATCCTAGCGGCAGTTCTTTGGAATGAATGAATGAATGAATGAATGAATGAATGAATGAATCATGTACCAAAATTAAAGAAGAAATAAATATCTGTCTGTCGACTGAGACTTCTCATAAGGACATATCTTAAACGTTTTGTCGTCAATCACTTTCAAGAAATACGTTCCATCTACTAGGCTGATAGAGTTACTTATAACCTTGATTATATATTGGATTATTAACTGACGACACCTGTGCACGTGGTTTCCCCAAATACGGTATGTGCATGTCGCAGTTTTTTTTATAATCGAGGTCCCAATAGTTCCCAATATCACAGTTCAGTCAAGCAGATGTTTGTGTGCAAATAAACAATAGAATAATGCAGCAATTACAATTAGAATATATGGCTGACAGTGCGCTATCATTTGTTGCACACAATTTGCTTGCGATGTCGTAATCCATGATGATATGAAGTGATACTGCTGAATCCTCGGACAGGTTTCTTCTTCGCACTGTGATACTCATTAAATTATAATAGTTATATTAACATATACCCATAAAAATATGCGAGAGAGCATTAAAATGTTCTTGTTTTTCTTTGCAGCAAATGCATCATTATGTCTTTTAGAATATGCTTTTTTTCGTACATTATTTGATTAGATGTTTTGACACACAGTTCCTTTATTCTACCAAATTGGCTGAAGTAAAACTGTTTGTCAAATTTGGATTTCCCCGCCGTGTTTAGCTTTAGATTTGTTTCATATTCTTGATAATTACAAAATACAAAATACTATCATAATATTCAACATGATTAGAACATTAATTTCACTTATCGTCATTACTTTCTCCTATTGTTTTGAGTTTGATATCGGAGTTCAATAGATCATCTGCTTTGTTTAAGCAAAGTTTCTTAAACAAAAAAAATATTTTGAGTTTTGTTTTTCGGACTTCGGCAAATGTGACAGCTTCTAATCGAGCTGTTTTTTGCACACTCCAAACACAAAAGGTGACCACATGGTAGTAAGGTGATACTGACGGTATTCATCAAACATACTTTGCAGGTCAGGCTGTCCTTCATTCTACAATATTCCTCAACTATTGGATCTGAAAAAAAAACGTATGGCATAAACGTTCTGCATATCTCATGTGTAGCATCGCCTGCCATATGTCAACTTTTTAACAATACATATTAGTATATATATATATCAGTAGTGTTAAGTTTTAGTTTGCAATGCCCTTTCGAAGGAGGAAATTAATCATGCAACATTTTACGTTTCTTCCACATGCAGATCTTCAACACAAATTAACCTAATAGTGAATAATGATATTGGGTAATGTCTTGCAGTTAAGAGACATGATCAAGTGGATATAAAAAAATCGCACGAAGAAAATATTTATATTATATTTACACCTAATCCTGTGTGGATCTCAAAATGTTAACGTACGTCCAATTTGTACTATGTATATGCGTGTGATAAGGTGTTATCAATTGATACAATTTTGTGCATTCTGTCTGAACAATCATCTGTGTCATGACCTTACATACCAGGATCTTCAAACTGGATAATTTCCGCCATCAATGTTTCCCCTGTGACTTCGCCTAGATAGATCAATAAATATGGATGTTTTGCAAATTGTGATTAAATATATCTGCCTGATTTTGTTTTAAAAAGATCATTTATGAACTGTATGCCGTCTTAAATGAAATCAAAAAAAGATAAGAGAATTGTCTTGTAAAATAAAGCAGTTACATATACGTCAAGACAAGATTCATCGTGCGAGTTGATACAATATGACTACAACCCTGAATGTAGTTTCCTTGGATATGACTAGAACTAATCGTGTTATATAGATATATATATATTTATAATGAAATAAAAAGCCAAACACAGATCTGTGTTTGGCTTTTTATTTTATTATTATTTACCGTCACATGGACATTTCAACTTTATTCTATATATTTATATATATTTCTCTCGGTACAACTACGACAGGAAATTCAAATCTATATCTTCGGATCACCAACACATAGTGTATATGATACATTGTGCTAATAAATAGATATATAACTTAACAACACAAATGACAAAGGAAGACAACTTTTTGACTAATGCCCTGACCGGGCCTCGAACTCACGATCTACGGCACCCAATCGCCTAGCCAGAAATACCCGCAGCTTATACCACTGCGCCACAAGAACGCCGATGTGGCGCAGCGGTATAAGCTGCGGGTATTTCTGGCTAGGCGATTGGGTGCCGTAGATCGTGAGTTCGAGGCCCGAATCAGGGCACGAGTCAAAAAGTTGTCTCCCTCCGTCATTTGTGTGTATATATATATATATATATTAGATTCTGTACTGAGGATGTGACAATATATCTGTAGAGTGGTGGTTATACTTGAAGAAAACAACAATTTAATGAATGAAAATGGTATCAGTAATTTTTAAGGAATTTACACTATAATGCTCATATTGCTAGCACCTACATATATCCCTGCGAAATAAATCAAAGCATAATTACTGTTTCGATTCTGGAGCTTTTGCAAAGCAGGTTGGATACTTTGATCACTGTAGCCCATACTCCTAACACTGAGAATAGCAGGGGACTCGTGAATATCGTGAGAATCTGCAAGAGACGGATGTAACAATAGATCAATTTAATGTAAACCAAAATGACTTCTTAAGTATTACCCCTTATCACAAAATAATTATTAACTCAGTCAACTTATTTCAACTGAGATTCTCAGAAAAGGGGATATCAAAGTTGAAGTTCAGACAGAATTCCGTACAGGTATGGTAAAAAGGGCATACATGCCATCAACATACGAAGCATAAGAAAACATGTTTGACCAGAGTATTTCAAAGGTTTATACAAAACCTGTTTGGAGGGATATGTATATGATTACATCTACTGGCATTTTCGACTCATATTTTGAGGAGGTTGATACTTTTTTCTTTTCATTTTCAGTTTTGTTACAAAAGTATACCCTTTGCAACATGGAATAATAGTTCTCTAAATTTTAAATCAAAATATTTACTGACAGAGTGATTTAAAGGCATCTCGTTTTATTATCATAGTGATTGAGGGATTCGGAAAAACTTGTCTGATGTCGGGTGCATTATCCACGTAAAATACCTACATGTATGTATAATATGTTAATACAGATTTACAGTTAATATTTGATAAGTTAAATCCTTGTTGTTACCATCTGAATTATCATCGACTTCCGACAGCTGTGATGAGGCCATCGCCCCTGGCGGTTCTGAAGAAATGTTGTCGTAGTCAAGTACAGTATTCCCTTCCTCGGACTGATGTTCTCCATTGTTAGAACATGTGTCTCCCAAAGTTGTGATCCTTTGAGGCGTGTCATAATTTCCACATCGCCTTCTGGTTGGATCAACTAACCCCATGGAAAAATAAAATTAAAATGGCAAGAAATGTAGACAGCATATGTTAACGCCTTCCCATTCAACTTAAACTTACTTAAAATATTTGATGAGTTAGAAGCATACCAGAGATTATGAACCCCGCACATCTTAAGGAAAGGCGTTTGCTATCCACTGCGCTATAAGACCCCTTTCTAAATAGCTCGACATTGATATCTATTGGTCAGACCAAAAGCAGGCGAAGCAGCGTTTCCGAATGTACCGTGATGCCCTAATAGTGTCCGAATGTACCGTAACGCCGTAAATCAAACGTAGAAATACCAAAATCAAATGTGTCAACAATGCTACAGGCAAAGGCTGTAATAATTTTTATATTTACTTTGGACATGTGCAGAGCAGTGACTTGGAACAATCAATGATTCCCTGTCATCGTCAAGTGCTGGAAGTATAAGGTAACAAGACATTAAGAATTCTCAGTAAAAATGTATAATGATATTCAAAATCTTTCCATTATCAAGTTCAGTTTTAAGTCTTAGCAACAAGGTAACAATATGTGTGTGGGGTGGGGATGGGGAGCTATTTTTTATTTAAAATTTTATTTGGTATCGAAAAAACATACCTTCGTGCAGCGCGGTTCCTATTCTGTCTATCAAAGTAGGATTTTACTTCTGCTCTCCTATATTAGCTATCACCCACTCTGCCCAAAAAGGTTATGCCTTCTACTTTTGAAACATTTTATACACTTTTCCAATTTTACCCCAGGTCATATTTTCAATAACTTGATCAATCCTGTTCCTTTATTTCATATTATAACATTGTACACCTGTGTCATCCACTGATGCAACTGTAAGTTTAATTTACCTCCGACAATGTGCTCTATAAAAATTAGGCTTAGATCCTTTTAAAGTAGACGGAATCATGTTTGTTTAAAGCTTTTGATTTTGAGGACCACGAATTATACTAACGCAAGACTTTTCAGTAAACCAATAATCAATTTTCTTCATCAAGCAATGGATTCCTTAAATCTTACCAACGGTTCTTTTCTTAGTTAATACAAAACTGAGTTGCGCATGGACTTCAAAATATAATCTCGTCTTGACGAAGAGTGATAAATATTCACAGCGCTATTTGACTCCGTGCCCCCTAGATAGATACTATCACAACTATCATTTTAACATATAAAGTTATATAGCACCATTTCTCCAAAGAAAGCTTAAGACCAGATTTGGTCCAAATCCATCCATTCGTTCATAACTAGTAATGATTTAAAGGACTTCGCTCTATTTCTCCTCTTGGGCCCACCCCCCGGCTCTAGAGACACCATTTACGTAAAATTTGTCCCCTTTCCAAAATTTGACCAAAATCTATGTAGTACATTACGATTAGTTACGATTCAAAGTTGACGGGCAAACTACGGGAGACGGACAGACGGACCCCTCGTCATGGCATAAGCTCACCGGTCCTTGGGACAAGAAGAGCTAAAAAGTACAAACTGAAGATTTAAATAAGTTCAACAATGCTACAGGCAAAGATTAAATTATTTTGATATTTACATTGGACTTGTTGTGCAGAGCAGGTAATTTGAACAATCGATGGACTCCCGTCATTTTCAAGCACTGAAAGTGTATTAAGAAAACAAAACAAAAATTACATTGGAATCTCTAACCTTAGTTAATTTTTAAAAAGAGGTCTCATTAGGATCTTGGTGCCCACCATCGAATGATCTTTATCGGATATGCATTTTACTGATCTTTTCTCTACTTTTTTATCTGTAGTATTTTTTTGTTAATAATAAAATCGACAAAATTTCCCTTCCCGAACCCCATCCAATCCTACCATCAAATTCAAGTGACCCATGAAGAACTTTCTGAAATTTACAAAAACAAATTTCAAAAGTCATATAACAAATCGTCGACTGTTGGCCACTTTGTTTTCTATCAGTATTAACGTTCAATACGTATAGATCACCCTTATAAAATACCACAGCTTATTTTACATTTTTGTCAATCAGTGATTGTAGTTACAATAACATCCATGTTTTAATTACATTTAAGTACAATATATATTGCATGTCTATATATTTATGATGTATTGCTTGTCTTTTGTGTTTTTGATGCATTATATGTCTTGTGTAAATAATTTTGAAAATGAATATAAAATAAATTAGAAGAAAAAACAAATTCAATATGTAAAACTAAAATCCAAAGGGAAACTTTCCTCTGAGATTTGTGGAACATCCCTAACGAATAGCGATAACAAGGACTGTTCACGGACGTACAACAGACGGATGGACGGACGAAGAGCGATTTGAATAACCTGTTGTCTGATTACGGTTAAAATAACACCAACTATTCCACATTATCAAATTAAGTTCAAATACTTATGACTTTGATAGTTCATTTCGATATGTATATTTGAATTTTGTTTAAAGTCTGGTAAGTAAAGCAAAATAATATGATTTCTCTCAAAAAAAATTAACATGTCCCAATAATTATCTCAAAAGGCGTGTTACAGTACGCAGCCTAAATAACAGGATGGCAGAAGTATGTCACCATGTAGTTTAAACGTTTTGATAAAATGTTGACAGTTTTGTTCTCATAGCATTATCTACCTGACGCTTCTGTCTCTAAAGATGGTAGACCGTCAACTCGGGACTGCTGTTCAAAACATGCTCTTGCCGCATGGTCAAGTATTAGATTTATGACCTCGTTTGCATCGATGTCTGCTGAACCTTGGAAAAAGCAATTATCATCATCTTCTTCAATACAACTGCATACATTTATCGTGTAGATCAATAATTTCCTATTTGATTTTTTGAAGGTGCACTATCCAAGAATCGGGTTTCAACATCAACTGAAACCAATCACTATATTCATCAAACTATTTTTTAGATATAATGTCCATGGTTATCACTCAGACAACATTACACACTTTGTATATATGTATGCATTGATATATGCATTTTAAAGTGTGTATCTTCTAGCGCAATAACAGGTGCACCGGTAGAATATGTGACTTCTGCTTCACTGACGATACTCGCTATACGAATCAAGGTCAAATCCGTACGCTGTTCACTTATAATGACATTATTTCGATTGGATGGTCTCTTTTAAATCAACTTTAAAATATACACACAAATTAGTATATGACACTTGCTTATAAAACTCAACCATGTTTTTACACAATATGGCTGCAGGGGCATCTGTAAATCAGTCTAGCTAGATCTATAACGAATCGCAAAAATTGCTATATATCGAATGTTTGTATTTTATATATATAGTAAATTGCGGCATACGATTTCTATAGGAACCACGGAACCAAATGATTTCCCATAGACGATAGTGTTAACGTTTACCACTGTCTGCTTAAATGGAGTGTTCAACAAAAATTCTACCAATTTGAACTTTTTGTATATTGGGGCCGCTATCTTGAATTGAATTCAGTACCAAAAATTCACCTAAATTCACAACAAAATACACACTTAATTAACTCTCCCTGACAAAAACAGGCTATAAAAAATAGTAGGCCCATTCACCTTATTAAATCTTCTGCCAAACGGGGAAACCCCACAATCTATTTTTGATTTGGTTCTGTGGTCCCTATAAGACACATAGATGTTTTTTGTGTATATTTTACCATGTGTGCGTTGTAATAGATGTATAGCTTTTTGTATCGTTTGTTCGTCCAAACCATTCTTTTTCATTTTAGAAATAACTGAAAAGTGTCCGTCGTCGGTTTTGTCTAGAAATAAAAAAGAAAGAAAATGACATACTATGAAGATCATTAAAAATAACATGATGAAATATTAACACTAGTTGAACAATTGTCGTTTGAAACCACGACAAAATGAATGGACACACAAATACCCCCATTGTGATATGGAATTATTTTCAGTGATCTATCTAAGTTCGGGATGTGATGGGATTGGATCGACAACTATGTCCCCTCTCTCTCATTTTATGGCTGGGATAAAATTTCATCAAAATTATTCAGAAATAAAGTAGCTAGTAATGCGACTGGTTGATGATTTTCTATATATAACAACTATGTCATTGGCTTTGAGCTTTGAATTCTGAAACGCAAGGCTATCAGATGCGCTCAAATATTTTACCACAATCTGTGAAAGAATGAAGTTGCTGAAAACATTGACAAAATATATGTGACCCTTGCATAATAAAGTTTAACAAAATATGCCCCATACAACACATCGCCACCACCTTCCCCATTCCCTAATCCCCTATCCCAAACCGCATCCCCTCACCGTAATTTTATGGCGGATGCATAAAATATAATTCATAGTAGTCATATTTTTTAAATAAACAAATGTATGCCAAGGAAGTTCAACTGTTTGTACCTTTGCAATTACCTCGGATAGGTCGAATTCTTGAATCCTCTCTGGCTGAAGGTTTAGGTGCTGATAGTGCAAGGTTACGTGTGCCAGAACGTTCATGTTTCCTTGTGTGAGTGTTGTTTAGTTTTACGGCTACCTGGCTTTTGCCTTCAGGGGTATATCGTTGTGGAAATTGACGTTGACTGTAAGTGTTTTGATGGTGAGGACGAGGTCCTCCTCGTTCATATGCATCAGAGATTGCACCAGTCTGAAGGCTGTGACTTGTTGGAGGCCTTAATACTTCGAAAGAATGGTGTCTACTTTGGGGTTGATCTGTCCTTGACAGTTGGTTCTGGGTGGCATTGTCCCTATACCTATCAGGCAATTCTCTTAATCCGTTAGTGGATTCACCAGGCTGTGTATGAATACATATATAATATCAATACATGTTGACTCAAGTACCCTGTGTATATATATAATTTTATATTTATATCTGTCGTAACAAAGTACACTGTGACAGACAAACACTGAATTATAGAGAAAATGACTAACAGTATGTAGTACATGTATTTACCTATGTTCTTTAAGCATAATATACAGTTTTAACCTAAATGATAATATAATGTTGCAAAATGGTCGTTTTCAGAAAGAATTGCATGTAAATACGTGTCCTGTCTATCCCTCTTTGTCAGTAAAGAAAAATTAAAGATTTCCAAAAACAACTAAAATCTCCAGTTGGATTAACTTTGATACTTACTGAGAAACTGGGCTCAAAACAAAATCGAACTTCCATAGCCCATATTCTATAAACCTGTCGCATGCTCAAGTATGAAATCTGTATGCAGTCCAACTCGCTTTCATCATGAATTAGCAGTATATAAGAAAAAACTAAACATCAAAAATCATATTTTTCGTGAAACATTATCCGAAATTCACTCAAATCGTTGAAAAAAAACTTGATTCGTGTATCAGAATTATCAACAAAAATATCAATTTGTTTTTTGCGACTTTATCACGGACGGATTGAATTTGAATCCAAATCGAGAGCAAGGGCGTCCAGCACACCTTAGGGGAAAGGGAGGAGATAGACGGAACCAACGAAGCGATTGAAACAGTACTTAAATACAATTCCTGCGAGTAGTATCGCGGTTGGGAAATGTGTTTTCCAACGAAAGAACGAAATAGGAGATACTTTCGTTGGAGCAGTCCGTCTCGACATTACAACAAAATGAAAAACCTTCAGAGTTGCGGTAAGAGGATTGTGGTGAAGAGGAATCGTATGCTTCAAAAAGAGAAAAAAAATACCATCGACTAATGGAACCAGCGCCTCCTTGGACCCGAGAGTGACTCGACCCCTTGGGTTAGCTCTTAGGAGGAAGAACGAATACTTTGCAGCTACACATTGCAGTGAAAGACAACGACTAGATCCACCACGTCTGTATCCGTACGCAAACAAATATTGCGAATACCCAACTGGTCATTGACGAGAACCAGGACAGTTGTTCTTGTTCTGAGAGCGCGTGACCTTTGGCAACTGGCGTACGCCATGGTTGACAAAATCCGAAAACTTGGGTTACGTCAAACAGGGGACATGCGATGGGTATTATATCAAGATAAGAGCAAACTTCATATTTCTAAGGGCTGTTGGCCGACTCTTACTTCGATCTTTATTTAATCTACATATACGATTTCAGAAAGACAAATAAAGAACTTTCTGAGAAATAGTGTTTACAAACTTTAAACTGTCAAAAAACAATGACGTCACACCCACCCACACACACCCACACCCACACCCACACACACACACACACACACACACACTCACTCACACACACACACTTCTACACACGAGCACACGATGATGACCAGGAAGTGATGTCCGGGGGGGGGGGGGGGGGGGGGGGGGGGGGGGGGGGCTATTCGTAGGTTGCTTAGGCAACCATATTGAAGATCTTCATTCTGCTGTATAACAACGGGTTCAAGATAGCAGACGTACATAGCAACTAAACCCCGACGTTCATATGAACTTCTAATCATCATGTATGTTTTTGAGCATCAATCTAAGCGCATAACTTAAAGAAAGAAATGTTGACAAAGACACCGTACGGTGTGACAACTTTTTCACTTCAGGCGAGACAAAAATATTACATTCAAGTGACACCAATCAAAGGTGTTATCGATAGCTGCCAGTGGTCTATGGTAAAATAGGCTTATGTGAGCAACATTCCTTCAAGCAGAGAGCCAAATTAAATAGTAGCAAGCGTCTTTTTCTTCATAAATAATTCTTATCTTAGATAATAATCATTCTTAAGGGTAGTAATGTGAAATTATTACCTGTGGTTGGTTCCACATTTCGATATATTGTTGGCCCCTTCTTCCTTGCAAATAATGACAATCAGGATACCAACGAGCATGTTCGATCCAAGGGTCGTCATCGGACTTCCAGTTACTAAGTGGTCCACCGCAGAAGAAACACCACACGCAATCGCTTTTCCCTAAATTGTATTTAAGTGGTAACGTTGATAAATCACTCACTACTGATGGCAAAAAAACTTATTTATAAATTAAATGTATATAACGCAAATAGAAGTAATCATTAAAAAACTGAACTGCTTTATTATATATACTGATGCTGAATCACCTTCCATGAACCACTAACTATCTTGCATACAAGAGTAATTTTAGTACATATGATTTATGGTGTATATATATAATTATTATCACCTCCCTTGCACCTCCCTAGTGGCACCTTCTGTAGGAGTGTACTGATCGATAATGTCCCGGATATAGAGTGGTTCTCATCCATAATGTATTTGGGTTTTACCTGAGAGTATATACTTATATATTAAAAGTTCCCATGGGTCAGGTATTTGGGTTTTTTCCTGGCTGCATAATTTATTTAAAGCGGCACCTTTACAATTACATCAACAGCATCGTATTTTTCATGCCGCTTAATTCTAACATGTTCGTAATAGAATAATAACCTTTATAAGGGTAGACGTTGCATAGCACTCTGGCCTGCATTTATTTCATCGCAACGGGCAAAAACATATCGTTCTTTTGTTGCAGTTTCGCTTAGTGTATCATAGAAAATTCTACAAAAACTGATCCATTTTTAATAATGTCCAAACGTTGTGCAATCGTATTTAAGTTGCCGTTATAGATAGAAACAGTCATTTAAATCCCCGATAGGTTATATATTACTATGTTCAGGTTCCTGTGGTGGTCCAAGGGTGATGGTAACGAAAATATAGGATATTGCAAGGGGAGGACCTATGCTAAGAGTAGAGATACGTAAAACAATGTTCATCACTTATAACCATGAATCAATTCCGTTGAATTCGATAATATATATATAATTAGTATGATAATAAATAAACTAGAGTAGCGTTTTAATTTCATTCTAAACAGATTTTCAGACCTGGTTGAATTTATGGTGATATGGCTTTCATTGTAAATCTACACGGATGGATCGCTAACTGTTTAACTAACCATTATAAAAAAATCCTGCTTCAGCCAGGCTACGTGTTGACTGGTTCGAGTTCCTTGGGAAATTATAAAAGGTATTCAATCTCGTCCATACATCTGAGTATTGTGGATATCGGGGCACACTCCTTGCTGCACTATTGGGAGTCTGTGTGTGTGTAAATGAGTTTGTCTGCTGTCCTGGAGGAGTGAAAGGCGGTGTCCGCTTCGGATCTGACATGTCTGTAGTTAGGACCAACTTTACTGTATAATCGTGTTCGGCTCTTTCAATATAAACACAGAGCGCTTTAAAATTATGTGATCTGCATGACCAGCTGCCCGGTTGAAGTTGAAATGTACTTCTGTGAGCTATATGTACAATCAGGTATCACAATTAAATTTAGATCACAGTTATTGCTCACAAATAAATGATTTTCATGGAGTCGATGTTGAAACAGATGCATTTCTGTAAATATAAAAGTAAGTGGTATTATAATGCGGTTATAACCTAGCTACCATTGTAGCGGGAAAACATACGACAATTTGACTATCAAAAACAGGCACAAATGTCAAATTAGATCCAACTGCACTCACCATGCAGTACGAGTTGTTCCCCCATTTGGAGTCCTTCACCATCTTTCTTCATTAGATAACATTGCAATGTTTTAGACTTTTTGAAGTATAATATATTTAGTTTTATTGTATTAATGAACTTATATAAAACTTTCAACTTTTTTCTGACCGACTGGTCTAGTCTCTCTTAACGCATGCTATATTATTAGCGTTTATTACATTACTCACTTACTTTGTTCTTTATATATAATAAATGTCATAATTCCAACTATCCTACCGTGTAGTACTAACAACGTAGACTAAAGAACTTTCTGACTTACAGTGTAACGAACGCGCATTTTTAGCAAAAATATCGACCTTAATGTTTTAATGTTGACAGAAGACTAGGATCCGATAGATCACGTGTCCTATTACTGCTATGATATATTTTTACTTTTTATTTCATTTTGTTGTGCTATTTTGAAGGTCTGTGTCTGTCTTGTATAGGAATATTATATGGGAGCTAATTTCTAGTGTAAACTGTACTTCCTGGTTTTTCATATAAGGAAATTATATCATACCTACGTAATCTCCTCTGTCAATTACAAATTCATCATTGTCAAGCGGAGTGGTCCTAGGGTTTATCGCGATGCACCCAGAACTATATATGTCCCAATAGTTTTCTGAATGCCTCTTATAAAATATACCATATGTTTAAGACAGAAAGTTAATAAGGCGATGAGGGATTTGTCCTTTATAAGATATTTCATTCAATTGCTATGTAACATACAATGAACATGTATATCATATAGTGTTGTCCCGATATCGATTAATCAGAAAGACAACCAATTCTCAATGTTTGATTATGAGATGTCAATATCGATGATTGTTTTCAAAACCGAAAGTGCACGTTCTACTTAGAGAGAACGAAAATAGTTCTTTGAAATAGTTCTTTTAACTTCAACTTCTTACAATCATGTTATATAACTGTAATTAATTAATTAATTGCAAAAATATATGATAACTGTTTAACTACGATAAAAAATAAAGCTAGTAAAAAAAAAAGAAAAAAAAAAGACTTATATTCAATCCCGGAGTACGAAAAGGTAAAGATTGTGTAACCGCAGCCTAACCGATAAATAATCAAAAATATTCGATCATCGATGTTGCCTCCACATTGAGTTCGACACAGGACCGAAAGTACCACCTCGTCACGCCTCGTGAACTCACCAGAGGAGGATTCAAGGCAACGGTGATCCCGACCATCGACACTCTCGCGTCGCCTGGACACAAATTCTAACGACCAACCAACTATTCTATATACATGATATTTATATAGTGATTTTCATTGGGGATTCCTGGAAGTGTCCGTTATGGACAGGTGTCCGCTATATAAGGGTGTCCGCTATTACAAGTTTGACTGTACTCTTCATAGATGGAAGGGTCTTAAGGTGCTTTACCAAAATTGTGAATTTCATGACAATGGGGTCTCACGTTTGCCCCTGGGGAGGGGGTAAACTTTACTATAGTTTATATAGGGAAATCACATTTTTGACTATTATTTGTTGGATTTGTATTGGAATTCATTCTAACATGGTTCAAATTATCAGCATGGGATGACAGTTTGATGGTATGTACATGTTGGCCCTAGTTGACCCCCAGGGGCTGGTGGGCGGGGCCAAAAAGGGTCAAATTGACAAAAATTTCAAAAATCTTCTTCTCTACTCTTAGATATGGTAGAATCAAATACTCTTCATAGATGGAAGGATCTTAAGGTGCTTTACCGATACCAAGGTGAGCTTATGCCATACCGTGGCGTCCAGCGTCCGTCGTCTGTCCGCCGTCCGTCCGTCCGTCCGTCCGTCAACAATTGACTTCTTCTTCATAACCACTGATCAGAATTTGACCAAATTTGGTCAGAAGCATCCCTATGGGTAGGGGACTCAAAATTGTACAAATGATGGGGCTGACCCCCCAGGGGCCTGAGGGGCGGGGCCAAAAGGGGTCAATTTGGCTATATTGATATAAACGACTTCTTCTTTGAAACCGAGCAAAGGATATTGCTCCTATTTGTCTGGAAGCATCACTATGGGGTGGGGATTCAAAATTGTACAAATGGTGGTGCTGACCCCCAGGGACCTGAAGGGCGGGGCCAAATGTGTTCAATTGGGCTATATTGATATAAACAACTTCTTCTCTGAAACCGAGCAAAGGATATTGCTCATATTTGCCTGGTAGCAACACTATGGGGTGGGGATTCAAAATTGTACAAATGGTGTGGCTGACCCCCGGGGGCCTGAGGGGCGGGGCCAAGAGGGGTCAATTTGGCTAAATTGATATGAACAACTTCTCCTCTGAAACTAAGCAATATATATTGCTCAATTTTGACTGTGAGAATCCCTTTGGGGTAGGGATTCAAAATTGTACAAATGGTGGGGTCTACCTCCCTGGGGGCTGAGGGGCGGGACCAAAAGGGGTCAATTTGGCTAAATTGATATAAACAACTTCTTCTCTGAAACTAAGCAATGGATATCACTCATATTTGCCTGGTAGCAACCCCCTAGGGTAGGGATTCAAAATTGTACAAATGACAGGGCTGACCCCAGGGGACCTAAGAGGCAGGGCCAAAAGGGGTTATTTTGGCAGAATTGATATAAACAACTTCTTCTCTGAAACTAAGCAATGGATATCACTCATATTTGCCTGGTAGCAACCCCCTAGGGTAGGGATTCAAAATTGTACAAATGACAGGGCTGACCCCAGGGGACCTAAGAGGCGGGGCCAAAAGGGGTTATTTTGGCAGAATTGATATAAACAACTTTTTCTCTGAAACTAAGCAATGGATATCTTTAATATATGTGACTGGTAGCATTCCCTTGGGTTAAGGATTCAAAATTGTACAAATGATGGGGCCGACCCCCTGGAGGCTGAGGGGCTGGGCCAAAAGGGGTCAATTTGGCTAAATTGATATGAACAACTTCTCTGAAACAGCTCATATTTGACTGTTAGCATCCTATTGGGGTAGGGATTCAAAATTGTATAAACGAAGGAGCTGACCCCCCAGGGGGCAGAGGGCAGGGTCAAAAGGGGCCAATTGGTCTGAACAAGATCTTTTCTGAAACTAAGCAATGGATATCACTTACATTTGTGTGGTAGCATCCCTATGGGGTCACACCAAAAGTCAATTTCATTTCATGGATTAATGCACCTTTTGGCATTTTTAGTATTAAAATAAAACCAATGTACATGTACCCATATAAAATGCTTATGATATATATTGACATAGCAATACCAGCGACAAATATATTTAAGCATCATTCTTGTTTCATATCTCATGAAACCAGGTGAGCGATACAGGCCCTCTGGGCCTCTTGTATGACATTATCAGCATGGGATGACACTTTGATGGTATGTACATGTTTGCCCTAGCTGACCCCTATGGGCTGGTGGGCGGGGCCAAAAAGGGTCAAATCGACAAAAATTTCAAAAATCTTCTTCTCTACTCTTAGATATGGTAGAATCAAATACTCTTCATAGATGGAAGGATCTTAAGGTGCTTTACCAAAATTGTGAATTTCATGACCCTGGGGTCTCACATTTGCCCCTCGGGAGGGGGTAAACTTTACTATAGTTTATATCGGGAAATCACATTTTTGACTATTATTTGTTGGATTTGTATTGGAATTCATTCTAACTTGTATCAAATTATCAGCATGGGATGACACTTTGATGGTATGTACATGTTGGCCCTAGTTGACCCCCATGGGCTGGTGGGCGGGGCCAAAAAGTGTCAAATTGACTAAAATTTCAAAAATCTTCTTCTCTACTCTCAGATATGGTAGAATCAAATACTCTTCATAGATGGAAGGGTCTTAAGGTGCTTTACCAAAATTGTGAATTTCATGACCCTGGGGTCTCACGTTTGCCCCTGGGGAGGGGGTAAACTTTACTATAGTTTATATAGGGAAATCACATTTTTGACTATTATTTGTTGGATTTGTATTGGAATTCATTCTAACTTGTATCAAATTATCAGCATGGGATGACAGTTTGATGGTATGTACATGTTGGCCCTAGTTGACCCCCATGGGCTGGTGGGCGGGGCCAAAAAGTGTCAAATTGACTAAAATTTCAAAAATCTTCTTCTCTACTCTCAGATATGTTAGAATCAAATACTCTTCATAGATGGAAGGATCTTAAGGTGCTTTACCAAAATTGTGAATTTCATGACCCTGGGGTCTCATTTTTGCCCCTGGGAAGGGGGTAAACTTTACTATAGTTTATATAGGGAAATCACATTTTTGACTATTATTTGTTGAATTTTTATTGGAATTCATTCTAACTTCGTTAACATTATCAGCTTGGGATGACACTTTGATGGTTTGTACATGTTGGCCCTGACTGACCCCCATGGGCTGATGGGCGGGGCCAAAAAGGGTCAAATTAACAGAAATTTTAAAAATCTTCTTCTTACAGCCCAAATAAGGTAGCATTAAATACTCTTAACAGATTGAAGGGTCTTAAGGTGCTTTACCATAATTGTGAATTTCCTAGCCCTGGGGTCTCGCATTTGCCCCATGGGAGGGGATAAACTTTACTATAGTTATAGGTAAATCACATTTTTGACTATCATTTGTTTTATTTGTTTTGAAATTCATTCTTTCATTCCAATTTACTGAAATATTTCAAAAATCAGGTGACCGTTAAGGCCCATGGGCCTCTTGTTTTGCATATTTTTGATATGTTGTGCAGAACATGTTATATGTAACAACAAGAGATCCCAGAGGGATCTTGGCGCCCACCATTGAATGATCTTTATAGGTTCCATGTCAGATTGATCTTTTCTCTACTTTTCCCTTCCTCTAAGTCTTACTAATCTGTGTAAATTCAGAAACAGCCCTCTAGTACTTTTCAAACAAGGGGAACCTATATATAAAATTTAAGATTTAGCGAAAATGGCTGTCTGTCGGCCATGTTGTTTTCGGATTGGTCCCAAAATGAAAAACTAGGCACCGAGGGGAACCTGCATATGAAATTTCAGAAAGATCCCTTCAGTACTTTCTCAGAAATAGCGATAACAATCTTCAATTGTCAAAATCCAAGATGGCTGCCTGTCGGCCATGTTGTTTTCTGATTAGTCTCAAAATGCAATATGCATAACTAGGCACCGAGGGGAACCTGCATATGAAATTTCAGAAAGATCCCTTCAGTGCTTTCTGAGAAATAGCGATAACAAACTTCAATTGTCAAAATCCAAGATGGCTGCCTGTCGGCCATGTTGTTTTCCGATCAGTCTCAAAATGCAATATGCATAACTAGGCACCAAGAGGAACCTACATATGAAATTTGAGACAGATCCCTTCTGTGCTTTCTGAGTAATAGCGATAACAAACTTCAATTGTCAAAATCCAAGATGGCTGCCTGTCGGCCATATTGTTTTCCAATTGGTCTCAAAATGCAATATGCATAACTAGGCACAAAGGGGTACTTACATATGAAATTTGAGAAAGATCCCTTAATTGCTTTCTGAGAAATAGCGATAACAAACTTCAATTGTCAAAATCCAAGATGGCTGCCTGTCGGCCATGTTGTTTTCCGATTGATCTCAAAATGCAATATGCATAACTAGGCACCAAGAGGAACCTGCATATGAAATTTGAGAAAGATCCCTTTAGTACTTTCTGAGAAATAGCGATAACAAACTTCAATTGTCAAAATCCAAGATGGCTGCCTGTCGGCCATGTTGTTTTCTGATTAGTCTCAAAATGCAATATGCATAACTAGGCACCGAGGGGAACCTGCATATGAAATTTGAGAAAGATCCCTTAATTACTTTCTGAGAAATAGCGATAACAAACTTCAATTGTCAAAATCCAAGATGGCTGCCTGTCGGCCATGTTGTTTTCCGATTGGTCTCAAAATGCAATATGCATAACAAGGCACCAAGAGGAACCTGCATATGAAATTTGAGAAAGATCCCTTAATTACTTTCTGAGAAATAGCGATAACAAACTTCAATTGTCAAAATCCAAGATGGCTGCCTGTCGGCCATGTTGTTTTCCGATTGGTCTCAAAATGCAATATGCATAACTAGGCACCAAGAGGAACCTGCATATGAAATTTGAGAAAGATCCCTTTAGTACTTTCTGAGAAATAGCGATAACAAACTTCAATTGTCAAAATCCAAGATGGCTGCCTGTCGGCCATGTTGTTTTCCGATTGGTCTCAAAATGCAATATGCATAACTAGGCACCGAGGGGAACCTGCATATGAAATTTGAAAAAGATCCCTTAATTACTTTCTGAGAAATAGCGATAACAAACTTCAATTGTCAAAATCCAAGATGGCTGCCTGTCGGCCATGTTGTTTTCCGATTGGTCTCAAAATGCAATATGCATAACTAGGCACCAAGAGGAACCTGCATATGAAATTTGAGAAAGATCCCTTTAGTACTTTCTGAGAAATAGCGATAACAAACTTCAATTGTCAAAATCCAAGATGGCTGCCTGTCGGCCATGTTGTTTTCCGATTGGTCTCAAAATGCAATATGCATAACTAGGCACCGAGGGGAACCTGCATATGAAATTTGAAAAAGATCCCTTAATTACTTTCTGAGAAATAGCGATAACAAACTTCAATTGTCAAAATCCAAGATGGCTGCCTGTCGGCCATGTTGTTTTCCGATTGGTCTCAAAATGCAATATGCATAACTAGGCACCAAGAGGAACCTGCATATGAAATTTGAGAAAGATCCCTTAATTACTTTCTGAGAAATAGCGATAACAAACTTCAATTGTCAAAATCCAAGATGGCTGCCTGTCGGCCATGTTGTTTTCCGATTGGTCTCAAAATGCAATATGCATAACTAGGCACCAAGAGGAACCTGCATATGAAATTTGAGAAAGATCCCTTTAGTACTTTCTGAGAAATAGCGATAACAAACTTCAATTGTCAAAATCCAAGATGGCTGCCTGTCGGCCATGTTGTTTTCCGATTGGTCTCAAAATGCAATATGCATAACTAGGCACCAAGGGGAACCTAGATATGAAATTTGAGAAAGATCCCTTCAGTACTTTCTGAGGATTAGCGATAACAAGAATTGTTTACGGACGGACGGAGGGACGGACGGAGGGACGGAGGGACGGAGGGCGGACGGACGGACGGACGACGGACCACGGACGCAGGGCGATTTGAATAGCCCACCATCTGATGATGGTGGGCTAAAAATCCAAGCATACTTTCTGTTACAATTTGTTAATGGTTTGGCTGTTTTAGATTATTCGGAACACGTCTGAGGTAATCATCACGTAGAGATTGGCATTTGAGTAAAATTGTTACAGTACACGAATGAAGTACATTTGTGTATGTGATTGGTCAATGTAGCGGTCAATGCAAAATGCTGAATATGCAAATGTTGTGACATATACGGAAACAAAAATGGCTTCCAATGTGAATCGACTACGGTTGAAAACTATAACAGCTTCCGCAATGAAGAGAATAATAGGAAAATGGGTCAAACACAATCCTAGAATTAAACTTGGGAAGCAGTACAATAGATTGTAACAGTTCAAACATGAAAACAGCAGTAATACGGACGCCGCTCGTATTCTGCTTGATTTTTTGATAGTAGGTCATGATAATCTCGGTAATATTTACACAAATACAGTCTGTACCAGTACATCGCTACTACTATACACTTATTTACACATAAATATGTGTGCCGTAACATTTACAGAACGTGTTATTTAACATTTAAACCACTGTGTATAATATCGTTATCCAACTAACCCAGATGGAATATAGATATCGCCTTGTAAACTATCGTGTGTTTGTGTTGCCATGATTTCAAAACAGTCACGTAATGATCTAAAAATAATTTCCGCGCTATATTTAGAGGGGGATTCCCAACTAAATCGAGTGGATAGGGATCGACTGTGAACATTGGAACAGCACAGAAACATAACTGGAAAGGAACAAAACGCGTACATTCAGTGAAAATTGCAACGTTTTTACCGTGGTGTCCCTTTTAAATTGAATGCAAGCTGAATAAGTGGATGCATCTATTCAAATGACACATTTGTAGTCTTATTATCACAAAAAATGATTCAAACTGATATAATTTTCTTATCCGTGCTGAAACTGCGCATTTATTAATTACATCGTAGTTCGTTAATTTATTTCACCAGTAGTTTTACATTATAACCACCAGCTAAGTATAGTATATAGGTCTTTGAAACTATGCCGTTTATCTTTTTTTTAAAGATATTTCTTGTTTAAAGATATTTCTTGTTTACTTATGCAAGGAAACATTTATTTCTTTGTTTTATATTGTAAACAATCAAAAACGAAAGTAGGGTTTCCCGATATTTTACTTCACAGACATAAAGTCATTAGTGTCATCTCGAATAATAATCTAGCGACACAATTATCCTCCTGTGGATGAACCGATTAGGAACTCGTTAGAGGCACCTACAGCTAACACCATCACACATCAAAGGTAATGATAATCGTCATATTATGCATGATTCATCCACAGGTGCTACTCATATAACATAAGAGGCCGCTGGTCGGCTCTTTTTCTATCGGATTGCGACCTCTTATTTCCGAAGCGCTTTGATGCAGTTTCCGCCCGAAATCCGGGCGCAACGAAATATGCTTGTAAAAAACACTTAATACGTTGACCGGTCATTACAACGATGTCTACGTATCAGGTATGCAATATATACGCCATATGTATGTCACAGACACAAATATATGTACAATATTTACAACAGATGTTGTAATTCCTTATATTTCATTGCGTGAGTAGATTTGTTCGTGCTAAAAATAGGCCTAGCTCATGATCAGATGGAGAATTATCTTTATTTATAGCAACACGCAACATATTGCAGACTCAATCGGAACACCTCGCCTCCGTCTCCGAACGTAGGTTTCGGAGAAAATGACGAGGGGTTCCGATTGATTGCAGACTACATACTCCAACAATCTTTTGACAGGCGCCGTGTAACCAGGCGGACTAAGACCTCTTATACGTATAGGAGTAATTGCAGACTAGATACCCCAACAACGTTTCGTGACAATAAACGAAGAGGAATTACAAGATATTTTGAAGAAAAAAGACTTGTTGAACACCCGGAAAAATACGTCAGGTACGTCAAGACTATTGAATTCCGGCCATATCTAAGTTCAAGAGGCCAGTGTGCATGTGTGAAAGCTTTACAGTAGTGAACATGGATCGAGTCTTGGGATTTTTTTTTCATTCATTTTATTTGGCCACATTACAAAACAGTTATAGACGCTTTATAGATTTATACTCTAAAATATTAAGACTCGCAAGTCGAGCGAGTCGAAAACGTTATGCTTTTAAATGGGGGTTTCCCGAACAGCTAAAAATAGCTCGGATAGATCTCGGATATTTAGGGAAAGGAAAGTACAATTGCTAAAAACAACCACCGCCCGGTAATATTTTGCCAACGATTTCAAAGGTGTTTAAAAGGGCAAGTAGTACCAAATTTTAGGGGTTTAGTTCACCTGGCACTGAATGGCGCAGCGTTGTCCATCGTCCGTCAATCAATTAGACCAAATAGAGGAAATTGATATTAATCCTTTAAATCCCTATGCTACGGATTTTGATGAAATTTAGTCTGAATCCTTGCATTACAAACAGAATGTAATGTTGTATATAAGCGGAGAATATTGCTCCATTGGGGCCGGGGAGGAAGGGGCCGAATAGGGGAAATTGAGGTCAACCCTTTAAATTCCCCTTTCATTAACGTCTGAATGAATTTTGTATACATGTAGATTCAATGCAGAATAATGTATAGAGAATGAATCCCTTATGACATACAATAGCAATATATAATTATATTGGATCAAAACATATTCAAGCAGTTCTTAACTTTTTGATTCGAAAATGTGTTTACCTAATGAATATGTTCATTAACACTTTGCGAATTTAGAAGCTAGATGGCCTTAAATACTGAAGCATACAGTATATATATATTAAATATAAGATTCTATAATTTGTTACAAGTTTGTTATTAGTGATTTCATCTTCCACATCAAGGGAGTTACATTGTTTACAAATTCTTGCTTCTCTCGAAATATTTCTGTATGTCCCTGTCTCAATTTCATGTGAAATAGTGAGCCGAAATACATTATTTAGTAAGTCATATTCTATATTTGACAGGTATATTTTTTGAATTGAATCAGTTGCTATGCTATTACATAAACCTAACATGCAACAAACATACACTCGTGCATAAACCATGCACATGTTAGAAATAAAAATGGTGGTCGGAGGATGGAACAAAATTATGTGGAGTCCATCTGATATATTATAACTTTATACTTTGAACAAAACTGATTGATATTATATTCGTGGTGGGAATCGGTTAAAATTTCAACATCGATGATCGAATAAAACCGGTCAGTGTCAACCAATCGATTTTTTATTATTTATCGGTTAGGCTACCATTACACAATCTTTTAAAGATATTACCTTTTCGTTACTCCGGGATTGAATATAAGTCTATATTTTTGGTTTTATACTAGCTTTATATTTTATCATAGATAAACAGTTATCATATATTGCAATTAATTACAGTTAAATAGCATAATTTTAAGAAGTTGTAGTTAAAATAACAATGACAATGAACTATTTTCGTTCTCTCTAAGTAGAAATTGCAATTTCGGTTTTGAAAACAATCATCGATATTGACATTTCATAGTCAATCATTGAGAATTGGTTGTCTTTCTGATTAATCGATATCGGGACAACACTATATGATATACATGTTAATTGTATGTTACATAGCAATTGAATGAAATATCTTATATAGGACAAATCCCTCATCGCCTTATTAACTTTCTATCTTAGATATATGGTATATTTTATAAGAGGCATTCAGAAAATTATTGGGACATGTATATAGTTCTGGGCGCATCGCGATAAACCCTAGGAGCACTCCGCTTGACAATGAACAATTTGTAATTGATACAGTGGAGATTATGTAGTTATAAAGGAATTTCATTTATCGAGAATAAACCTCATTTATTTTATTGAGGACAGACCATCATTATGATATATGAATAACCAGGAAGTACAGTTTACAATAGATTGATTGTTTTTCCAGGAAACTTTAGAAACATTGATATAAACCCGTCGCAATACAAAATATTGCGACGGCTTTATATTTATACATTGCATCATGTAAACTACAATGTATTAAAGTAACAAGTATGGCGCATACAAACGCAATCATCAATACTACAAGTTAGCCGTACAGAGAGCAAAAGTGAAAGTATCCCTGGAGTAATGTAATGGATAATAATATAAAAAAAAAAGTCCTAGAAGGACGAAACATAAAAAAAATAAGTGAAAGTATCCCTGGAGTAATGTAATGGGTAATAATATAAAAAAATCCTAGAAGGACGAACCATAAAAAATAAAATAAGTGAAAGTATCCCTGGAGTATCAAAGGATATAATACAGGGGTTAGCTGTACGTAGTGCATAAGGAAAGTACCTCTAGAATATCGAGCATCACAGTGACAAATGTTTTCATGACTTTTTAATTACAGAACGTGCACAATCGTTAGAAGTAATATCCCTATACAAGACAGACACAGACCTTCACAATAGCACAACAAAACAAAATAAAAAGTCAAATGCCACGGACATCGAATTATTTATTCAATATATCATGGCAGGTGGTCAGGATATGTGATCTACCGGATCCTCGTTATCTGCTAATAATAAAACATTGAAATCGATATTTTTGCTAAAAATGCGCGTGCATTACACTGTAAGTCAGAAAATTCTTAAGTCTACTTGACAGACCTATATATATAAAGTAGGTGTTTTCAGCAATTAAAAGGCGAAATACAAAAACAATAGCTGGGTTTGACGTTAGAAGTTTAACTTTACAACAAAGGTTAATATGTAGGTCAACAGATGTCAAAAGTCAATCATACACCTGCATATTACCGAGAATATGACAAACATTTCATTTACACAAGATATACATAACAAAGGTTAAATCCAAATGCCAATACATGTTTCGTAAATGGATATCATATGCCAATAGGTATATCAGTGTATTATTATCAGTGTTTGATCAGTGTTTCATTTGTCATACAACCAATCTAGATTAATAGATAGATAAATTACTAGATATTAGCTATCGCTTACATGACTCACTGACTAATAATTGTCAATGTTATATGAATTAATACGAGATACCCCCTATATATATCTACATCAAAACAAACATATTCCAAAGCACGATCAACACATGTACATATATTGTTGTCAAAGGCCAACCTAATAATCGATATGATAGCAAATCTTTGCTTTTTGGTACGTTTTATAGTCGAGACATCCTTACTACAGAAAGAAAGTACATGAATATTAGACATGGTATTCCAATGTGCAGTTAAAGCAATAAAAGGAAAGTAGGTATCTTTAGACTCGGGTTTTCCATGTTGCTAAAAACATTTTGTCGATCATTTTTATTTTTAGACTCGGCTTTTCCATGTTGCTAAATTTAGACTATCTTTTCAGAAACGGTTTAGAGGAAAACTACAGACACGTATGCGATTACATAACAAGTTGATATATGCAAAACAAGGTAAGATATTTATAACAAAAATACCATAGAATAATACACGGGTTAAGTGACTGTCTATAGTATGGAACGCCATACCCATCATATATGGCATTTTACTACTATAGGGATTGATATATCATTACATTATTAATTTCATCAATATAAAATTTGAGTTTGTCGTTATGTAATTTAATTTTGTTTGATATTGCATCGTTATACCATTCCGACAGTATGTCAGTAACACTGCGATATGATTGTACAACTTCATTATATTATTGTACAACTTCATTATACATGTATGATTGTACAACTTCATTATATGATTGTACAACATCATTATGTATTTACATCCCTAATGTGGTTTGCTGATATGAACATACCAAGTGAAAACAACAAACATATGACCATGAATACACTATGAAAACCGTATGAAAACATTGTCTCTCGTGCAAATCACCTGATTAATCGGGTCATATTAATACGCCATCGACAGTAAGACAGGAAGAGTAGCTTCCCTTGAATCGATAACGTTGGTACGAGATAAGTGTTAAAAATATTGAGAGAGCATATACATTTGAATTAATTATACCATAATTCAAGAATTAAATAATAAATAAACATTATACAAATTAAACAAAAAAGACCGGAAAATGCGGAACGACAGTAAAACAATGGCGTGGTGCTTAGGCGGGATCTCCCGGCTGTTCTAATAATTTGGTGTTTCGTCGTATACATGACATATTTTTCTTTTAAATAAAATTTCTCGTTTTCTCGATATACATTTTTTAAATCAAGGTTATGTAAATATATAAATTGAATAGATTTTTTTAATTTTCATTGCGGCTATGAATACCAGTAGCTAGCTACATATCCTCCGCTCGTATTCTGCTTGGTTGTTTGATAATAGGTCATGACAATCTCGGTAATATTTACACAAACTCGGTAAGATTTCCACAATCTCAGTAATATTTACACAAACTCAGTAATATTAACACAAACTCGGTAATAGTTCCATAAACTCGGTAATATTTATACAGTCTGTACCAGTACATCGCTACTGTCACTATACTATATGAACAATGTTTACACTTATTTACGCTAAGTTTAGAGGGGGATTCCCAACTAAATCGAGTGGTCAAGCTGGACAGCACAGAAACAAAACTGGAAAGGAACAAAACGCGTACATTCAGTGAAAATTGCAACGTTTTTTTACCGTGATGTCCCTTTTAAATTGAATGCAAGCTGAATAAGTGGATGCATCTATTCAAATGACACATTTGCAGTCTTATTATCACCAAAAATGATTCAAACTGATAGAATTTTGTTATCTGTGCTGAAACTGCGCATTTATTAATTACAATGTAGTTCGTTAACCAGTAGTTTAACATTATAACCACCAGCATTAAAACTATGCCGTTTATCTTTTTTAAAGATATTTCTTGTTTTGTAGTGGTTTATGTGGATAAATGCTAGCATTCAAAAGCTCTCTAGGCCGAATGTAACTGGGGACCATTGTTTTACCCTACAACACCTGACGCTGTATTCCTACACTGACCGAATCACTGTAAATTGTAATATACCGTCTCATGAATACAATTTGGTTTACTAACGACATATAGGAAAATGCAACACAGAGTGTAAATATAATGCAACACACACCCGCCTGTGTATACAATGCATTTATAGTTCATAATAGTTTGTTGTCATTGAATGTCATTAATTGTGATTCTCTAAAGTAATAAAACCACCAACAACCACAATAAATGCGATGTAAAAAGCTGGCAACTCCATGGACTGTACTAATTGAAATATCTATAAAGCCAATCACTTCGTGAGCTCACGACATTTTTTGTTGAAATTAGATATCTTCGGTCATTTCGGATTTCGAGGAAAAATATCTGTTGGATATGATAATGGCTGTAAAATCCACTTTTTAAATGACAACTATCCATCCATCGATATTCAAATGATAAATATATTTCTTTTAATGTACGACGACGACATGGTGATATTATCAGAAACTCCGGAAGGGTTACAAAAGATGTTAGACTTGCTATCCTAAATATACGTAGAAATGGGATCTCACAGTTATTTGCTCTTCATTGCGGAAGCTGTTATTGTTTTCAACCGCAGTCGATTCACATTGGAAGCCATTTTTGTTTCCATGTGTTTTAGTTTGTTGTGCGCATGCGTTTATCGTATATGTCACAAAATGTTTGCATATTCAGATTGTTGATCAGCGAATTGTGATAACCTTTTAATAATTGATAATTGATGTTTTTATGTACATACATCATCGAATTCGAATAGTTATTGTTCAGAAGGTTATTTTTTTAAAAGATATACCCAATAATATGATAAAAAATACAAAATAAATATTGGTTTACCGTGAGGTCCCTTTAACTTTGTTTCGTTTTTAACTGTATATCTGCATTTTGCATTGACCGCTACATTGACCAATCACATACTTCATCTTGACCAGTAACGCCACCTGTCGCGTCATATCCGGGGCCAAAACAAAATTAGACGGCTATGCCGAAAAATAATAAACAACGCAAGTTATTAGAGTAAAATTTAATAATAGAAAAAATGAAGTCGACCGACTCGACACAAAATTATTATAAGCTCTATTCTTGATATATAGGAAGCAATCAAATTGTCAATGTCGTCACACAGGGGCTCGTTGTCGCATTGTCAGAAATGCTAGACACGACAAAATTTAAAGTCCAGCATTTATAAAAAAAATCTTGCGAAAAATCGGCAGTATCGACATGGTTTCTGGTTGTGTATGCATACTGAATTATATATAGTTATGTGGTTATTCACTGATGTCAAAGGCCTACCTTACTCCAAAATCGAGCCCCTGTGAAGTTGAACATCGTCTGCTAAGTTAGCGACACTGATGTGACCGGTTAGACTGGATTCTGTTTCGACCGAAATATCCTTGGAATCGTTTTCACCTACTGTCAAGACGACTTTCATTTATAATTTAAGAGATGATATTCCTCTGAACATAACGTAAATCCAGCCGATAAAAACATAAGTGTTTCCGAGGAATCGAGTCTGTCCGGTGCAATACCCGTTCAACGCCGCATCACTTCTAAATTTTAACCGTATTATCATTGCGCCGAAAAACGGCTTTATTTTTAAACAGTGAGAAATCATGAAATTGTGATCAATTTGAAGACATCTACAAACGTTTATCACATAAAATATAAAGCTAAATTTGTGCAAAAAACATTTCATGTGATTGCTATTAACAACGACATGAGGGACTCTATTATTCCTTCTGGAAATTTCGGCTGTTCCGGTATTTGAGCTCGATTACGTCAGTGATAGGGGAAGCGGCAAATTTAAACGCGTCTTAATCTACAGTAAATAAAATAAAATTATGAATGTTAATATAAGCATTGAACTGTTACCAAATGGTAGTATACAGTCGATATGAATACAATTTGGGTGACATAAATATTTCATGTCGCCCTTACGGGCGACATTCTATTCATCTATTCATTCTATTCATAAATTACCGCTCGTAGCCTGATAATGCGCATGCGCATAAACCGAGAAAAAAGCAAGACGGCGGACGCAAACCAGAAAAGACGACGAGGTCCTAAATTTTACTTGACGGAAAGTGCAAGAAAACGAAGGAAAAAGGAATCAGAACAGAGAAGAGGAAAGGCGAGAATCTACATCAGCAAGGAGATAGATAGATGGCGAAAGATAAAGGAAGATCCTCGCACTGGATACTGATTCTAAATTCGCGAAGCTGCTGCTTGACAGGTAAGCTTAACGCTACGGTATCATGTTAGATATATATAATAGATAAACGTATCCAATATTGTCACTGATAGTCCGGTATCCACCGGTTAAGCATGATTATGTTATTGAACTTCGCTACTGAAAGTGTCAACCGGTTATGGTTGAATGGTAATTGTATTTACAATACACAACGTATTTGTTGTTGAACGTTATAAGGTGGAGCCCAATTGGGGGTATTCGTTCTTAGGAAAATTGATGTGCTGAATAAACACATGGGTTATTTAAATATTATATGGCGGTACTGGTAATATGAAAATAAACGACAGTGATAATAAACATCAAATTCATAAAAATCAGTGCAACGTATGTTTATAAAAATATAAAATGCATATGAAATTCATAAGACGAAAGATCTAGATCTACATATATATGTAGTACAGGTGGCAGCAAAAGTCCTTATCATTACCATTTCATATATAACACAGTAGATTAAAATGTCGTAAAAAAAATCTGTATTGTTTTATATTCAAATAACGAATGGTATTGAAAATGTCAATTTCAGTTATGAATTTAAGAAAATATCAGATAAATCCACCACCTCAACCGATCACATCGATATCCATATGCATTCCACACCTGCAAGAAGATATATACCTCCACGAGAGTGTTCAGAAAGTGAAGTCACTATAAGGTATGTTTATATGATTAAGTTTGAGGCAGTTGAAAATGTGGTGTAGCATGGTATGTATAATGACTGTTATAATAACAGATCACACATCCAGATATATATATATACATCAATTATATTTTGAATTTAGGACTTGCATTATCAATCATTCACTGTCAATGAAGCATGTTAAGAATAAAATGTATATAGTTTGATATGTGTGTTGGTGGACGTTGGGTAATTATGGCACAATGTGATTGTACATTGGTTGCTTTCTCCAGTGGTTATCAAGATAAACAACATCAACAATTTACAGTTTGTGATGATTTGATTTCTTTTGTTTTGTTTTCCAACTATTAGTAATTCTATGACTAAAAGAGTTTGTGAATTTTCTGTATTTTTGTGTGTGTTATTTATGTTTTTTTAAATGAATATTTTTGGTGGATGACTATCTGTTTGGTCTTTGAAGCTGTGGTAGCAGATATGTCTATAATGGTTCCAGTATGTTTCTTATATATATATATATATATATATATATATTGTAATTAAGTGAAGATTTATATACATGGTGTGTATATAGGTTCTCTTTTTATTTAGTGGTTCAGAAATGTCAGGAGTGTTTGTGCAAGAATCTTGGAAACACATGTCATTGCCTGGACCATCCACAAGTGATTTTCAGTAAGCACAGTATGTACATGTACCAGTATGTATTTGCATTATTGCTGGTTTGTAATTCGGAGTACGAGGGCATTCTATAATATTGATATATAAGTCTAAATGATCTCAAGAAAAATGAGTCGTGTCTTTTCAGAGAATGTTTTAATGTTTCACAAGAGAATATATTTTAGATAGTCAAACCTCTGTCGTCTGTGAATAATGAATCTGCTATGTTTATTTGTATGTGTATGTAAATTATGAATCTGTTATATATATGTGTGTATTTGAGTAATGAATCTGCTATATATATGTGTGTATGTGTGAATAATGAATCTGCTATGTACATATGTACCTGATGTGTTTATTTTCTTCTGTGTTATGTATTACATAGATAAACAAATTACATTGGGAAAATGCTTTGAAAAATAAACAAACTGAATATAAATATAAATACTACATTTGTATTTCTTCTTCAGACATTTCAAACATGATTGAAATAAATGATTTATCTGAACTGCAGTGTCCAGAATCGTAGGTAGAAGTAATATTTTTAGAAAGAACGATCAATACTACAATAAACAATGACACTTCTGTAAGAGATTTAGGTTATATAGTTACATTGGATACTAAATAATTGGATAATGTACCAAGAGACAGAATGATATTTTTACAGTACAGTGATCTACCAATACACTTTGTAAGTCTGTCTAATACATGGTAGAAAAGATAGCTATTATACTTTTGTACAGGATCCAGAAAATTTAAAAAATATATTGAAAGTATTACTGAATAATGATATGATCACACAGGACAGATAAAATAAATGAAAAAGTGATATACATGTATTCAATACCCAGAATAATAATGGTTTTATATGGTTGGTGAATTAAACGATGAGTATATATTAATAACTTTGCACATTTCTCTTCTGGCTTGCAAGCTGGTTGCTGCATTTTCTGCCCTGTCACTGTCCTGGCCCTGACGTCTTCCACGGGCTCCTCTTCCACCAACTCTTCTCCCTCGTGCTGTGCCAGTTCTATCAGTGCTACGACCTCTGCCTCGTCCCCTAGCACGTGGACGGCCTCACCCTCTTCCCCTAGCTCTGACAGGACTGTCTGAACTTGAACTTGTTCCTTGCGAAGCTGGTGATGGAGTCTATGACACAACAGAATATATAATTAGCCAGCATATATATATATATAGTGTTGATCTAACCCAAACGAATGAAATTTTCCTTATAACATTAACAAAGGAAGAAGGAACACAAAAGTAGAAACATACCGGACCTACTCATTACTTCTGGCATTTATTCTGCACAATTAAACTTTTCACAATGACATACATGTAGCCTAACACTGGTGTGTCTTATATGTCACACGTACATTTGTAGTACTGTTTATTATTTGCATGTATTGATACCAAAATGATTAACACAGAATTTATTGTAAACTTTAAATATGATTTTATACAAAGAAAGTATCAATACCTGTGTATTTCTGAAAAGAATACAGTCACAAACAAGTTAAAATCTGAAAGATTTACTGAATACAGCTAGTTTCTGTTCCGATTGTAATTACCTGTTTTGGGCCCCACTAGTTGAACGCCGGTGATAGACATATATATTTATCGCACGACAAAGCCCAAATAACACAAATTACCCAGCTCGATTGTTGAAACTTATATATTATAACACTATAGAATCATTATTTGCGAACATAAATTAGCAGAAAGGCGCAAAGTATGTGTTATACCGAAGACATGTGCGTTTGTTTACACTTACCTCGTAATCCATTTTTTCTTTGCGGCGGATGTAAATGACTGCGTCACGTGACAAGCCATGTGACCTTTTTGGCTTTCTCCGTAAGCAACCGAGCGTGATCTTGTTTACAATGTAAACAATGTTCCGACCCCGAAAATATGTACAAAAACATTCAACTTGACGGTGTAGTCGCTTGTATCGCTTAATTATGGATATATCTTATATTCAAAGGCCGAATTCTTCAATTCCTGACGTTGATATCTAAAGTAATAGTCCCTTTAAAGAACTATCAATGTTAGCTGTTGTCTCGCTAAAGAACCCGTATTTATTAAACAATACATATAATTGATACGTTATGATGCAATATGTAAACAATTTCACATCACATTTAACGACTCTTATTAAGCTTACATCGAACGTTCTTTCACAAAGAGTGCCATGTACTCAATGCACTTACACGTTAATGAAAGATTAACACATCTACACACAAATGGAACTGCAAACTTTTCATATTCCATGAAAAAGTCAAGAAAACCGGTCATTCTGGTCTGCTTAATCTGTAAATTTAATAAAGTTGTTTTACAAATCGAGGATTAGACTTTTTACGCTATCTACTTTCTATATGTCAAATTATTGGGCCTAGAGTGAACTGTAGGGCGTATGATCTATTTCATGAATACATGTTATGCTATTCCCATGCAGAATGTAAATGTATATTTACGTAATAACATTTATTATGTAAAATAGAAACAATTAAGTTCGAGGATCTATCTATGATATGTGACTGTAGTATTAATGATTAATCAGATTATTGGGGAAAAAAATCCTGTAGATTTAATATTCGGAGCTATGAATACTCGGATACTGTAAAGATAGACTATAGAAGCTGCATGAACTTTATCCAGTGATTTTTTCTCCCATTATTTCATTTCGGTTATTCTGGGTCTTCTGAATGTTGCTGGAAAAATGTATCTTTGTATTATCTCTTGTAGCCGATATTTGATTAATTTTGGTTCCTTTTAAGGCAGTTGACCTTCATGTCTGATGATGGACACGGTTACTCCTGGAACGGGATTGTACGTAGATATAAGACTGTCACTATCACTAGATATGGGACTTACGTGTAATTTCATGCATGGAAATACACTTCGATGCATTGCACTTGGGATGATGAGTGTTGGATTAGTCATATGCTTTTGGCTGTCATGCAGGAGAGATGTGACCGGTTTTAAGAACACTCCTACTTCAGATCGACGTGATGCAGCACTGTCATTCTTTAATACTGAAGGCGATGCTGATAGTAAACACATCCCATCAAATGAAGTGCAAGTCTACAAGCTAAATCAAATTCATAGGACACGTTGCAGTAAGGATACATCAAAGACACCTAAGATTTGTAAGGCAAGATCAGTTGATGAGGAAAACGAAATTTCGTTTAGATCAGCAGATAGTGGAATTGGAGATGATATTAAAGAGGAATGTAAGTCAATCCCTGATTCAAAACACTGTACACAGACCCTCAAACCATTTAAAGACGAAAATAGTAAAGACTCTTTAGAATCTGCAGAAAGTGGAATTTACACTTATACCACAAAATCAGATGATATAGGCGATCCAGACGAATATAAGATAGGAAAAGATCAAGACATTTCTTCTAGGGATAACAGTAAAGATCCTCGTCACCAAGATATAAGTCAGCGGAATACTGAAAGCCGAAGAGATAGCCGGTTCAATATCGAAGAAGAAATAGAACATGAATTTGACAGCCTAATGTCTAACGTCATTGATGATGAGAATTGCAAGGACATTTCGATGGAAAATCACGATTCAAATCAAACCATTCTGAAGAAGCAATACAAAGCTGAACCGCCGAGACCGTCTTCGTCTGTATATAGAAAATCGGAAGATACATTTCGACACATTTCAAACAATCCAGAAGATTATGAAGGACTTCTGCTTCAAAACGTTTCTGCAAACAACTTCCAGTCAACTTTATTGCAATCTTGTGATGCACAAGAAGGTCTTGCCAATCCATACTCGCCGGAAAAAGATACACCTACTTACACAAACTGTATCGACAAACCTTTTGAGAAAAATGGAACTGACATCTCTACTCATTTGTGTGGCACACCACCCACTGAGAATATCAGATTACCAACACGGTTGGAAAAACATTGCCTTAAACCTCAAGATGGGCCAGATGAACATTTCATCAGCGGCTTAAAACTCATCTCGAACGAAATTCCCAGCAGGGAATCCTTATTTCTTGTCAAGAATAGTTTTACTACGTTTGACATCTGTGGGAATTCTCCCTTGAGCCGGCAGCCCTTATCTTCTCTCTATGGATTAAGCAGCAGAAAACGCGAGCATGTAAAAGCCAAAAAACTGCATACACGACGTAGCAGAATTCATGAAAATACACTCAAACAAACCAGTCGGATGCATGTTTCAAGACGTGCACTGAGTAGATTTTTCAAGAACTTTGAATTAAGATCAAAAGTGAAGAGGGTTTTGCCATACCGCAGATGTGCATTAAGGTATTATACCTCGTACGGAATGCCGACAAATGTGTGGACAACAGCGAACAAGGAGCAGATTGCACTACCATTTTTGAACCAAAATGAAGTACAACCATTAGAGAGTTGTGCACAAACAAGAGCGAACCAACAACACGGAGCGGAATCCCCGGAGCATGACATCGATGAAAGTCCAAATGAAATAATTTATGCCATAAGTGTTGGTTCTGTTGCTGAATTTAAGATATATGAATGGGGGAGATTGAAGACGTTTATCTCATTTCCCATGGATTGTCCTATAAGGCCCATTATATTGGCTAAATATGGATTCTACTATACTGGCAACACAGATGAAGTAGTCTGTTTCAGCTGCAATGTATCCCATTCTAACTGGAAAAGAGGCGACTCTGTGTACGCAGTGCATTACCAGATATCAAAGAGATGTCGGTAAGTTCCTCCGCAGAAGTATGGATACATAGATAAAAATACAAATGTATCTAAATTCAGTAGTCCATATATATATATATATAATGATATCTGCCCGTTATCCATGGTAACGTCTCAATTGTTAATGCATATAATATTCGAGTATCTTTGAGGTCTATACGAATTGATTTAACGATAGTTTTTATTTTCATGGTAACGGCGATTTAGTTATTGTGAAAAAATGTTCATCAATCTACCAGGTTTTGACTATTTTTGTTTCGTTTTTATTATACATTCGCGTTCATTATTGATTTTTTTTATAACGTATACATCAACATCCAAAGTAGTGCTCTCTATTACCAACAATTCTTTTACATGCTACTTTGTAAATTTGGCGTCTTTCTGAATGTTCAAATCTCAAACTGAGAAATGAAATTTTTTAAAGTCTTATCCAAGAGTCGTTAGCTTGACATTAAACAACACCCGTTTTCAGCTTAGGGAATGAGTATTCTGACTATCTGAACATATGTCCATGGATTGGATACTAGCATAACACCTGCTATCTTACAAATTGTATAGAAATAGCATTAGGCAAGAGAATACAGGTATTGTGTAATTCATATCTAATAAGTACAAAAACGTCCTGGAACTAGGTAGAAAAAATATGATAAACTGTGTGACTTATTAATGAATGGTGGAAGCATACTAATCACAGCTGCAAATTTTATTATGTAAACCTCTATCTTCTTATTTCAGTTTCATGTTAGGTGATGACGTGGGCAATATCCCCATACACAGACCAGAAAACTCTCCCAACCGCAGAGGAGGCGGAAGAGGTAAATCGGTATTCGCGTATTGTAATCGAAATAACATTTATAAGTCCATTTACCTCATCTCGCTCATAATTCGAAAGACATATCTAATCACATACATATCGCTTAAACTTGATTTGGAACATAATATATATACATGTATATTCAGACATTTTGTATTAATGTATTTGATTGGCAAAGGGTTTTGGTATGTCTTATAACATGGAGTACTAAAATAACTTATAATACAACGATGCATGATACAATGCAAGATTATCAGTGAACTATTTTAGAATAATTTCACACAAAAAATCATATTCCTACAGGCATGTGTCATATGCTAAACTTCTCTTTCATGCTCCAATAGACTGATTAAAAATAAGTTTAACATTTTGCCTTTCCTTTTATAAGATGGTTCTGTAAGTAGAAATACAGAGGAAACTGAACTGATCTCAATACTTGCAACACCAGAGATAGTGACATCGCTATTTCTAGGATCAGAGGTCAGCAATACACCAAATGATGTGAAAAACGGATCAGAATCTGGTAGGCAATCAAATTGTTCACTGAAACGGTTCCAAACAGGAACATCAGCTGGTGCTTCCGCCTCTCAGTCAGCGTCTGTACAAGATACTCCATCCGTGCTGATGTTAAGTTCGACGCCTTCAGGTTCGTCCTCTCAGCAAAGACAGGAAGCAGCTGGCCAACAAAATCATGCATCTTCGTACGTTCCGATCGCCACATCTTCCACATCAACAACCAACAACGTACCGAGTGGTCGTCCTGGTAACCAGATACGGAATGGTAATGCTGGAAATCAACAGCAGCCTATTAACCAGCAACATCCAACTACACTGGCTCAGCGTCAACAACTGCGTCTGGAGCAGCAGCAATATCCAGGACATCAGCAAACTGAACAAAGACAACCTGGTTCAAACATTAACAATCAAGCAGTTACCACAGCAAGACCTCGATACCCAAATTACTCACTACAGGCAGTGAGATCGGGGACATTCAACGGTTTTCCTAACCATTTGGATCAAACACCATTAGAGATGGCCAGAGCAGGATTCTTTTATGCAGGTTGGTAAAATATTTTTTAAGTTTAATATTTTAGAATATCACTATGTTATAACGTTCAAAATGATGGACATTGGCTTTTTCTTTTGTATTTAAAAGGTTTGTTGGTAACATTACTCAACCTTATAACATACCAAAAACAACCATACCAATGTGTAAACTAAACAGTACGTAATAATAATTCAAAAATGATAAAACGAACGGTAAATAGCAACAGAGCATGCCTACATGAAGACAAAACTTTGATTATAACTCAAATCGATAACACTGATACTAATATAAACCTCGAATTTGTATGGAGATCCTTGCTAAAGCAATAAGACGAGGTATTCCGGAAGGGTAAGCATGTTTTGCTTCATTATCTACACCACTTTGTAAATCTACGTAAACTCCAGGTGGTGTCATGTTCTTAAAAGATTCCGACGAATGTCCACGGAAACGTTTTACCTCAACGAAATAGTTCAAATCTATGCACTAAATGTATACTTGTAATGTGTTATTCTAGGATATGGAGACTATGTCAGATGCTTCTTTTGTGGAGGCGGACTTAGGAATTGGGAACCTGGCGATGATCCATGGGTGGAGCATGCCCGCTGGTTTCCTCGCTGTGCTCACGTCAAACAAAATAAAGGCCAAACTTTCATCAACTTGGTACTTCAGAGGCAGCGGGAGTTGGTAAGTTTAGATGAGTAGTCTGCGATTGATATAATCGCCGGAACTCAGAGGCAAGGAGAACTGGTAAGCTTGCATTTTAACAGAGAAGTTATGTTTTTAGAAAAAAATATATAAGATGTGAATGCGTGTTCATTTGAGCGGAATGTCTGTATGGCTTGATAGAGTATTTCCCTATCTTGAAGGTGTGACAGAGAAATCTCCGAATGTCAGACAATCAAGAATATCATCCCTAATGTTAGAGATTTATCTAGCTGTTACGTCCTCAAAGTAGGACAAGATTAATTTTCCCCATCATGCAACTATATTTACGCAGAGTCATATTGTAATGCAACATTGGTGCCATAACGTGATTGAATTGTCGACGGCACGCCATGGTATTGTTGTCGTTGACATTATTGTGTTTTTGTCGTCATATCTTTGTATCGTTGCTAGCACGTGTTTTAAGTCATACCTAGGAATTAACAGAAAACGATTAAAGACATGCCGTGTTCATGGTTGTGAATGGGATATATCTTTTGAAAAACAATATGAAATGTAGGAAGTAATAATCATGTTATTGTACCTATCTATGCTTTTATCCCAGACCAATAAAAATGTCACTATTAATGTGTATAATTTACCATTCCTATATTTGCTCACTTATCCCAAATCTAATCTGGTTAAATGGGGTTATCGGCAGTGAATGCGTGTTGATATATTTGTATTCCAACGATATGAACCTTAATATTCTGACTACTGTCTGTAGGTTAACTCTGATAAAATATATTTAGATTAGTCTTGTCGCACAAACTTCGCAGGAAATGGCGATTTGAAGCTAGAAAATGGAAAACAAATATGTTGGTTAATACAATTAAAGGTCATTTAACTAAACGTCTCTTATATTCTTCAGTCGACAAACCCATATTGCAGGATATATGCAATAGATAAAATACATAGTAACCAAAGGCAACCTTACTCTATAATACAATATTGTTCAACAGTACCTCTTTCAGCATTGTATTTTAATCGTTGTTACGATGTCATTTAATATATACGTCTCAGACTAATTTTGTATCCTTTTTTTTATTTAGACACTTCCAAATGAATATGTAAACACTGCAGGACAGGCATCAAATCTGGATCCAAATACCCCCTCTCTTGTCCAGACGGCGAGAATACAAACAAATAATGAACAGCAGTCTAGCGCTAGCAATACACAGTCCAGTTCCAGGACACAAACGGCTTTAAAAACCGATATGAAAGACACGTTAAACACACAAAACAGCACAGCATCGGCTTCTCGTCCGTCGGTAAAGACAGATCAGGTGGTCAGCCAAATACCAGGTAAGTTATGTCATTGTAAATGCGCATTTTTGTTTGTTTTTGTTTTTGTTCTTTATGCTATTTTTTTTTTTTTTTTTTTTTAAGTTTGCCGTGAATTCAATTTTGACTTTTTAAAAGTGTTCAGTTTTGTTTGATGGTGACAACCATTGTGCTTTTGCAGCAAAAGTATCAGATATCGGTGTTAGAATATATTTATTTTCCTATAATTTACGTTGTCTTCAAGGTTTCAGACTTTAATCTTTCATTGGAGAAATGTAAATGTGTCCCTGCATACTATTTATTCATATATAATACATTTGATAGCAAAATGGCCGACGGGCGACCATTTTTGATTTTGAAAATGGAAGTTGCTATTTCTTGAAAAGTACTGGAGGGATGTTTTTCAAACTTCCACTTGTTCATGTTATAAGATTACCAAAAGGAAAAGAAGAAAGAAGGGGGAAATTGAGATAAGATTAGTCTGACATAGAACCAATAGAGATCATTCAATGGTTGGCATCAAGATCCTTCTGGGATCTCTTGTGATATATATATATGGCTCGGTGCGCTATAAATATGAAAATTGTAGTCTTGTTCAGGGGTGGTCGTGTGGCACAGTGGTAACACACTTGCCTTTCACCTAGGCTGCGGGGTTCGCTTCCCCATTCGGACGTAAAAAGTTATGGGGTCACCTACCCGACCACGTGGGTTTTCCCCGGGTACTACGGTTTCCTCCCACAGTAAGACCCCTCGCGCGCTTCCATCCGGGCCTGCAAGCGTGATTAATATAAGTTGATATTACCTGTTTCGAAATTGTTGTAAAATAAATAAAGTTTATATTTTTCATATATATTTTCAGTCTCCACAGATGACATGAATTCGTCTGCTGTTCTAAGTGTTAAAAATATGGGCTATGGTAACAAGGCTATCCAAGCTGCTATCGAACGTTTACGACAAAACCAGGGTACGTATATCTTATTGCATAATATATAAATAGCTGGTGATCCAAACGTACAGTGTTGTAAAGAAAAGAATGCTATTGATGAAGGACTTACATACTAGTGCAGGGAGATTTACATGACTCAAACATAGTGAGGGAAGGAGTAAAAATATTAGAATAGTCTAGGAAAAAAGGAGTATGCAAAATTAAAGCCGCAGTGTTTAAGTGCTGCAATACTTTTGCTGTCGAAACGTTTAACTGAGTTCTAATTTAATTTAATTGTAAAGACGTTTTGGTATTGGTATGTTGCTTGATCTTCCCTGAATATACAAGGGCACGACATAGTAAAACCGAATATGCAACAGTTAAGGTCAGTGCCACTGTAAAAGGTTCGGATGACTTCCTTTAATGTCATATGGCCTGAAAATTTATGATAACATGTAGTCATCATCTAGCTTCATCGTTCGCCGTGCGTCTCATCGAGTGTCTCTAGTTGAATTTACTTAAAACTTGAGATTGTCCTGAAAAAAATCAGGTACGTTAGAATATAAGATGACTACTATGGTGACCATCTTGAAAAAAAACTGTACTTCAGTTCTGTCACCCTGAATTTGTTATTGTTCGGCTCGATTGATTTGGATATATTCGACATGGAGATTATAATGATTAGTCAGTATTATTAGGCATCGGGCATAGCCTATCTAAGTCCTCTCCTTAAAGTGAAAGCATGTGTTCAGACGTGTTTACTCCATACAAACTATATATACCCGCGTGTACACAAGTAGCTAGTTCATCATTAACAGCGCGAATGAAATGTGTTTATCAAAAAAGAAATAATACTACATGTGGCGGTTAGGCCTTATATTAATTTCAAATGTTGTGATTATTACAACTCCGCAATGAAATCGGAGGAGCGGATCTATACTGGAATCAACATTTACCATCACCGTGTTTTGAAACCTATTACACGTGCTCAGAAAACCACATGTTTATTTTTTTCCCGATGATTTATCACCCGAACTGTTGTTTACCTCATTATTGGTCGATGCTTCTACAGAATTCATTAAAATGGTGTACTATCTAAAGGTCTGCACCACCGCCGAATAATTACTATGATCGATTTATCTTTGTAAATTTATATTGAAATAATAATGACGTGCATCCAAACATTTTATCGTACAAAGCCTCTTTGTTTTGTGCGTTACTTTCGGTCCTATAAGCGAACATTATTAGGAACTATTATTATTTTCGCTATTTGTCGGTGCTTACCAGATACATTGTATATTTGTATACCGTCGTTTTATGAATACACTCTCTGCGATCTCTATATCTCTTTTTCCGTATTTGTGTGCGGAAGCTATGGTATTAAGCGCTGCTGTTCTGGTACTGACTATTGCTTGTTTGTTTAAAGGTCCAGTAGAATTGACTGCATTGGCGCTATTGGAAATCATATTCAGTTTTGGTGATGAGGAAACTCCTCCAGCGACTCCTGGTCAGACGCACACAGGTTCTAACAATACCCAAGCACCAACTGCCAGAGCAGAAAGTTCATCTGGACTCGCAAATGAAAAAACAAACGTGGAGAAAAAGAAATCAGATAAACAGACAGTGAATCAACACTTTATTCCAAAATTGGGATTGAGAGGTAATATTGAAAGGCCATTGGTTAGTTTGGTATGAATGATTCCCCACCCACAAGAAAAAATATTTGAAATACATACCTTAATTGATAATTGAACAAGTCCATAAACATATATCATCAACTTTGAAACACATTGTAAACTCAGGTGGTAGGGAGGAGGGAAACTATTTTTTTTCTTTCAGAAAACTCGAGATATACCTCACTGCTTACGCAAAATTGCAGTGTAATCACATGACCGTTGAAATTGCGGTCCACATTAATCAAAGAACCCAGAAGTGGATAACCTGCTAACAGCCTAATCTGATCCGGGATAACAACAAAATCATTTTAAACAAAACTTTAAAACGCATCAACTAAACAGGTTAAATATTTTACATTATGTGTTACATATATCCAATCAAATTTGAAATTTAAGTAATACAATATTTAAAGCATTAATTAATTAATTAATTTAATTTCGTTGTTGATTTTTTCAGGAGGGAGCTCTCCTGATTCTTACACAGAAGAAGGTAAAACATATAACTTATTATTTCAGTTATAATCCAGTTCATTTTTAAGTGGTTATTTAGTGTGAAGGTGGACTAATATTAAGGTGATGAGCTTCTCATGCTTAGACAGTGGAATTAACAATGTTCAATATTTGATATCATTAAAATATGTGTTGTTATAAATCATGTTGTGACGACATTTACTTTTTATTGGGGCCGGACCGCCCATCCTAAGGGTTATTAGTGTGCATTAGTTGCAGATCGACAACAAACGTGGTTCCCGTTATTCCCATGTGGCAGTTTAGAGAAAGACTGGCAACACATGGTTTCACATGGATGCACCTTGATGAAGACAATGTAATTAGGAAGTCTAAATGACATTAGGATTTTGTTGGGACGTATACTATTACCTTGTGTAAAAATAAACGAAGACTTTATATTGTTCTTTGATTGCTGTTTGGTTCCGTTGTCACCAGTCCGTTTATCAATTTGAGAAAGTGACATCTGGATTTTGCCCAAGAATTCTAAGACGTATGCGTCTTGGGTAAAACAGAAGAGGTTTACCCTTCCTGAAAACCTGGTTATATGTCCCTTGTACTTTTTCAGTGGTATCCATAAGTATCTTTTGTTATTAATTTCATTCATACTTTGCATTGATCTTATCGATTTTGAGTTAATGTAGTTGTTTTGAATACTTGGTAATCACGAGATATATTTTTGAGAGCAGTGTACTTCTCCATGAATTGGACGACGAAGTTAACTTTTTATTCGTTTGTACCCGTTAGAGTGACGTATTGTTGACCATCTTGGCAATGATTCTCTCTAGGTAGTGGTGACATTTTTTTTCAAAAGGGTTACAGGATGTCCATCAGCAAATCATTCTGTAAGTCAAAGGCTAAGATGACAAAGTTCTATGCTCAGGACATGTGACTCTAAGGGCCAAGAACAATTATAATCGTCGTCGTCAGCGTCCACCGTGTTTTAAACTTTTCACAGTTCCATCGGTAAAATTCAGCTCAAACGTGGCTGAAATGATCCAGAGAGGGTTTTGATCAAATGCTCGTATTTTTCGGGTTGGTCTAAAATTTAAAGATGGCTTCAATTGCCGTTATGTTGAAAAACATTTTTTTTTTTAAATCTTTCTTATTTCCATCGGTTGGATTTAGATCAAACGTGATCATGAGATGGTCCAGACGTTTTTTTAGTCGGTCCGAAAATTACATTTAAAAACTTTAGCTCAAACATGTCTGACATGATCCTGAGATAGTCCTGACAAAGCGCTGTTAATTTTTCGTGTCTATTCTATAACACGATTGCGCAATCACAATTTTCGGAAAGAACACACATTTTAGTCTAACCAATTTACTGAAAATATAGTCCAAAGCGGGACACAAGTGCAACAGAGTTTATGTCTTGGATTTTGGAATGGTGGGTACCTATATCAAAGCAGGGAACTTTTCTACCAAAATCAGGACTTCTGGATCAGGGACCTGGTCCTGTGGAATGTCGGAATGAAGGGTTAACAAGTTCGATCAAATGAATGACCTAGGCCTACATGCAAAGTCACGGGGGTCAATAGGCTAAAGTCTTTAAATGACTTCATCTTTATAACCAGGACACTCAGGGATTTGATATTGGATCTGTGGCTGGGGTAAAGGCTACAAACTTGGTCAAATGAATTACCTTGGCCTTCATTCAAGGTCACAGGGGTCAAATGAGTTAAAATCGTTAAACAATGATTTCTCGATAGCCAAGACACCGATACCTGATATTGGACCAATAGCATGCTGGAATAAAGGACTACACCATTTATTTACGTATTTAGAATAAAGTGGTAATCAGCTTAGTATCTGCATATATGACCTAGATCAGCTTCGAATTTGCTCTAGAAGCATGTGAGCGATACAGTCCCGTTAGGCATCTTGTTGTTCACAATTATGAACAAACATGACATTTTTAACGCTTCGGCAAACACGATAAGGGGTATCTATCAACCTGACTTCTTTCATGATTTCCAGATATCTTAAGCAAGATTTCGTTAGGAGAATATGCACAGAAAATGGTTTCATTGACATTTTAGCATTTGCATTTTATATTAATCAAATACAAGTTGCATAAATTGGAAATCATTCAATAAGGACGTTGAAACATTTCCAAATGAGCACAAGAGGTCATATTTCAAGGTCCCTTCATTTCTTGTATGAAAGCAAAACATCTTATTTAGGTAAATGCAATACATATGCCATATTGTAATGAATTTATTCTGAGCTAGTATTGATATCAATGATCATGATTTGTCTGTCAAAAAATGCATTATCCCTGTGATGCAATAGTTCCGATTGATTCGGTTGCCTAATCTGAATTAAATATAATTGGTCTCGCAATATAGTCATTCATTTCATATCCAGTATTAATCCAAGAATCAAATACTGCATTTCAATCAAATTGGTTCATTAAGAAGGTACGCTTATTTTCTTATCCCATTAAGACAAAATAAATCTAAATGGTTCATTTTGGTACCCTTTCCTATCTTACAATATACACACCGATAATTATGAAAAGCAAAATGGTAATCATGTCCAGATAAAACCCTAAATTGACTGGACTATTTCAAATTTCTTAGTTTGTTGAACTAACCTTCTAAGAATGATCTCAAGACCACGTGTTGTTATTTTTTGGACAACCATATAGCACAACTGTTCTCAGTTCCACTATACTGCTTCTGATTACGTAACTACAATAGTATTTAGATAACCATCAAGGCCTATAGGCCACTTGTTAGAATCGCTTAACATTGCAATAGTTTGGCTTGGTATTACAGTGTGCTAACCATTAGAGCATGCAATTATAAATGCAATTCTTGATTAACTTCCGTTTCAGATTTCTTATTCCAGATAAGAATATCAGCAATTCTGGAATATAACAATTTTAGTGCTAGTTTATAGAATTTCAACATTTTTGATATATTTCCTTACGATCTCGGAATACAAAAACAACGTATTAATGTATATTGTGACCAATGTCTTAAGAGATAAGACCGATCATATTGATAAGGGAATTATATAATGGTACTAAAACATGCATATACAATTAGTTACAATTAAACATTCCAGTGGTTTATTTTAAGTAGTGAAAGTTTCTGTTGATTTTTTTTCTGCAGAGCTTACGTCCATCCAGGAGGAAAACAACCGGCTAAAAGAACAGATGAAATGCAAGATATGCATGGATAATGTTGTCTGTATATCATTTCTGCCGTGTGGACATCTCTGCTGCTGTGCTGAATGCGCACCTGCCATGGTTAAGTGTCCAATATGCCGCCAGATAATCCGGGGCTCTGTAAAAACGTATTTATCGTAAGCTGTTTATGTACGTGTACTTTTGAAGCCTTAATATTTCACATGAACATTTGTGTGATCTAACTAAAATGATGTTGCTGGAATTGTTGGTTTGAAAATATGCTTAGCAGTGTTGACTGATATACCAATGTTGCTCATGATAGCCTCTGTACATTAGTAGATAGTATTGTGTATAAATATATGTAACGATTTATTTTCTGAGATAGTATGACTGATAGAGTAAACTTGTGGGTTCGTGTAATTTTCGCTTTGCTCGTAAAACCCAATCAATTTTATTTACTCTTGCCTAGTAAGTAGAAAAGAATGCGACTGGTTATTAGAATAGTCGTTAAGATATAGCACTGCAGTATAAAGCAGCATTATCATAATTCATCTATTTTGTTGCCAGCGGCTTTAAACATAATCGCATTACTGTTTTGTGAGAAAAATCAAAATTCACACCCCACACTTGTTGAAGATACATGGGATGAGTGTCTTTACAAGAATTTCAATCGTAAATAACAGCGCAGGTAAAACACGCATCCCCCTGCTTTCTGATAATGACAAATTATCTCCGTCATTTAACATTGTTCTTACTATGCTTTCCATTCTGATGAAGGTGTTTGGTTTTTGATATGTGATAAATAACGCAGGGAGAAGTTTATTGTCAATTTTATAGTGTATTCCAAGCTTTGTGTATATAGTAATTATATTCTATTCAATGTACAACATTGGTGTATCAGTAGTCACTTCATTTTAAACAGCAACAACGTTTTATTAAGGTGAAAAGGTAAATCTACTAAAATGTAGGTTTTCAAAGTACATGCATGTAAATGTCACCATTTGGCCTCATGAATTTACAATGAGAACAAAATCAATTAAAGTCACTTGTCAAGCAGCTACGAAAAAGTTCACTTACTCACGACTAAAAGAAACATTATACTAACATGAAAATGGGCCAAATTACGGTCGAGCGAATTACAAACAACGTAATTGTGTTAAAGGATGAAAGTTTTCCCCCGAAAAAAGATAGTGTATTTTGTAAAGGATCAATGATAAGGTCATGGATTTAGATAGACCATTTGTTGTAAATAGTCTGTATAGAATTTATAATATTATCAGTAATTTCTGAAGAAAATTGTTTGTTGTTCTTCACACTTAAATGTTTTAGAAGGTACATGATTGTATTCGTGTAGATATATAATATAGCTTTCTAAAGGATCGTACAGATCAGCAAGGCTACAAATGTTGATATACAGCTATATATGTATGAAGTTTTCAAAAACATTTGATGGATTGTACATAAGGAACATAATAAAAATGCACATTTGTTAAACTGAAATAGGACTTTAGAGATACACTTTAGGAACAGGTACATCCTATATATGAGGCCTATGTAGACGATAAGTTTATATATAAATATATATGTTCAGTCCGCCTGAAGAAGCCTGAGAGGGCAGAAAGGTCTTGCGGCAAAGTCTTGTGTTTTTTTAGTTATTTTTTATACATTCACCTTCGCAAAGACAGATTTCTTTTTCTTATATGCTATATATATGCATCTTATGTACTTTGAAGGAAGACACCTCTTTTCAAATAACATATTCTGATATTCTGCTATGCTAACTTCACACATTCTTTTTTATTATGCACATTGTTATATATATTGAGAATCGAAAAGCGAGCACAAGTGATGATCTTTGCTCTCCATTGTCATACAGTAACGTAATAATGTCAAGTAACATTCTATACCTGAATTGATTAATGTTAATTGTGCATATGTATTCAAGATGTATCTGCATTGTGTATTATTGTGTTATTTACTATACCTATAAGTTGTTTAACTTAAGTTTATAACTAACTTGATAAACAACGTCACTATGAGCCCTGTGACGTTGAAGATAGATATGTGTGTGAATAGAAAAGCGATCAGAAAATCGAATGAGTCACTCAAACAAGTGATTACCCTCAAGATCAACATGATTAATCATTTGAGCTGACAAGTTCGTATATTGATAAAAAAAGCACTAGTGTTGCACGAATATCTATCAATTATAGTTCACCCCACACGAATGCAGTCTCATGCAGAATTGTGCTGGACATATGGTGGTATATATGATATGTATACAATGTCCAATGGAAAATAGTATATCCCGTGTATGTGTTGTAAGAAATCAAGATGGATTTCCCTGTAATTAAATGGAAAATGTAAAGAAAGCATCAGTAGAATGTTTTAAGATTGTGTGGACAAAGGTGTATTGTTCCAATAACCTATTACTTGTCTTATAATATTTTACCTTTACTTGTTGTTAAAATTATTTAAATGCCTTATTGCACATTTACACTTTGTAATCTGCTGGTAATGTTGAAAGCACATGCATTGTGCTTATATTAGTGTAGTTCTACTGATGTTTCATTGGTAAAAATACGATAAATCTGTACATGCCCACGCTAAAAATAATTCTATATTTATGTCTGGAGTACCAAATTGAATGTAGAAATAGAGTAACTACGGAGTTCAAGTATCACATGACTTATTAAATATGGTTTACAAGTGTAAAATTGTTACATGCAAAATGTTGTGGACAACGTGTTTATCATGCGGATGTTAAAATGTTCGCTATATATATTACATGTAGTTTTAAATACTTCATCAATAACTGTAGTGGAAAGCGTTATTTAAGAAAATAATGGTATTTTTTACCAGTATGTTGTACATAATAATCTTATTGTTTCAATAGTGTTTTAACTATAGTGTTATGGTATTGTGCTTCAATTGTTCTGATTATACATGTATCTACATTTTGTACCTGTTTTGTTTCGATGTATTTTAGAAATTATATTGCTATATTCTATTGGTAATTATTAAACCTATTTCTTCATATTATGTTGTAAATGTCCGTATTATTACCTACGATTTCTGATAACGTCTTACCTGTATTTTTCCCTACGATTGTGTTGTACACCTGTTTTCTTCAGAAACTGCTATATTAAATATATGGTGACAATGTACGTTATCGGAAAACCGTATTATTTTATTGATGATTTCTTACCTGTTTTTTCCGCTATTCGTAGCGTCATTCAAGGAAAATGATTTTCTGGATACCTGGATAATGCGGTGTTCATGTTGACCGATATACCAATGTTGCCGAAAAATCGAGAAAAGTATTAAATATATAGGTACACACGAGGACCATGTAGTAAATAAATATGATGTTATTTCATATAGATGGACATTGTGCTAAATGGATGGTTTTGCACCAAATCAGCGCTTATCTCAAAGCTTTGTTTATCCGCACATTTATAGCCTAGCTACAGAAACTGGAAAGTATCAAGATATTGCCACAAATCACAGTTATCATTTGTAATAACTGTGACAATAAATGGATTCATTGTTATTTTATATTTGCCTATCACAGACATTCAGATCTTAAGCGGAAATATATCAAAATATAATACCGATATGAGCCAACTGATTATCCATAATTTGAAAGAGCTGAATTCGTTTGGCATATACATCATTGAAGCAAGCAAATGTAGAAGTAAAGGATAACTAAATGCAATGTTTTTTTTTATTTTGTTATATTACTAGTTACATAAGTACATTTCGCTATATTTTGATGATGATGATGTATACATTTTAATGTATTCAGAATGATTTTACGTTATGTGTATTAATTTGTTATATTTACATAACCGATAAGTTGTTACGGAACTAAATAAACTTGATAAACAACGTCATTTTGAGCCCTGTGACGTTGGCGATGTATTAAAAGGTATTCTACCATGTTTGCTATGCAACGCAAGTTTTGATTGGTTTAAAGCCATGTATTATTTTCCAATAATACACGCTCGTGCCAATAATACACGCTCGTGAGTCAAGGCTGTTACAATTTTATATATCTAATATTCACCCGATTTATAAAAGGTTACTATAGCCGAGTGGGCTAATGGGTTAGCCTTTCAATAAATTTTTATCACGACGCGAGTTCGAATCCTACGGAGGGCCCCCATTTCTTTCTTTTTTTTTCTTTTTTTTTTTTTATCCTTTTCTTTTTAAATTTTCAAAATCAATGCCATATGATAGATGCTCTTGATAGTAGTACTGTATTGCCCGTATATTTCATCAACAAATAATGCAATACTCAAGAAATAAAGTACAAGGTTTTCTCGGGGTTTCTTTGCTGTTTTTCTATTAGAAAGAGGTCGATCTCAGAACTAAACAGTACATGGTAGAATAGAAATAATCAACTTTGACTCGTGTGTTGTTGCAGGATATACAACTCGGACTCGGATATTTTGCAATTTTAATTAATAACTCAGGCCTGCGGCCTTCGTTATTAATTTAATTGCAAAATATCCTCGTCCTCGTTGTATATCCTGCAACAATACACGAATCATCGTTAATTATTTCTTAAATAAGCAGCGGCAGACATTGTATGACGTAATTAGAAACTATGTTGTACATTTAGTAAAATGCGATGAACTAAAGCCTTCCTATATTACTATTATATACTATCGTCATTATGTCGTTACTGTAATATAGAGGGGGTATTAGTGGTCATCCCTTTAGTAATATTATTTTTGGGAGCGTGTTTATAGTTAGAGAAGATACACATCGTTGGATACTAGCAGATTTATTCTCCATAGTACGACTGGAATGTTCGATGAAATTAAACGGTATGTGAAAATGGTCAGTCGAAGAAACTTAATAGAAAAGGCACATAGTTTGATACCCGCTAATGACTTTCCCCGTATATATGAGGATAGTCGAGTACATGAAGATGATGCAGAGTTGATTGCACTCATACTTGACAAATGATTCCAGTTAATGTTATTATTTTAGCACTAAGCAATCGTTTTACTTGGATATCTAACAAATATTGTTCATATTTCGTAACATGTAACGTTAATGATACAGTATGTAACTGGATAACTACATATATCTGGACTGCGTTGAAGAAATATTATCAAGTTCAGTACCAGGAAACTGAATATGTATGTGTGTGTGGGATGGATGTATGTTTATCAGAATATGTATACAGGTATAGGAGTATGTATGATTTTTATGTATTTATCCTTGTAGTTAAATTGATGATGATGATGAGTATATGATGATGATTATTATTATATGATGATTAGTATGATGATGAGTATGATGATGATTATATTATAAGATTATGATGATGATGATGATGATGATGATGATGATGATGATGAAGATGATGATGATGAGGATGATGATGATAATATTATGATGATGATGATGATATCATGATGAGATTATGATGATGATGAAGTTTATTATGATGATGACTGATGATGATAAGATTCTGATGGTTATGAGTATGATGATTATGATGATAATGATTAGTATGATTATGATGATGATGATGACAATGATGATGAGGATGATTATGATTAGTATGATGATGATTATTTTTATGATGATGATTTTAATGTTTAAGTAGGATGATGAGATTATGATGATGAAAAATATAGGTTATGATGACAGTGAAGACGATATTATGATTATGATGATAGCAAGCCATACATATTGGAATCGATGTGTGTTTGTGTGTGTGATTCTTATGTATTTATGTATTAAAAATGTCTTAAAAAAAAAAAAAAAAAAAAAAAGTTCAGTATTGTCAATTTAGGTGGTAGCTTTTGTGTAAAAATGTATGACATTAAATCTCCTTATTCTTCATTTCGTAGCGATATTATAATATTAACACTAAAAGCACAGGTCTATCACTTCTCTAAACAATGCCTTCCTAACATTAATATTTTTTTGTCAATTTTTAATCCGTTTGAAGTGAAAATTTATTATAATTTGAATATGTTCGTAAAGTGATTATGGTGATAATCATGAATATAGTGTAAAATATAACACAAGGGTAGTGTTATAAATAACCTACATAACAAGAATATTTACTAAAATGTACATAATCTACTTTCGGAATGACTGCAATTACTCTATCTTCTTATAATTATCAACTAGTGAAATAAGTGAAATGCCTAGATGTGATGTAATTTTAGATAAGTTTAAAGTAAGCTTGTTCTTACATGTTTTTGTGTCCTCCCCCCCCCCCCCCCCCCCCCCCCCCCCTTTTTTTAAAACAAAAACGTCAACTTTTCGTTTATATTTGTTTATGCAGTGCGACGATATCCGTTTACTTTCAATACTTACATTAAGTTTGTTTTTACAATTTTGGTTGATTTAATACTGTTAATTTGTTAGTACCAATCTGATCATGGTTTTCATGAGAATTATTAAGATTTCATTTATATTTTACACATTGTGTTATGCCCATTTCCCTTTACTTTCAATATTTTTCTGATTTATAATGTTTTTTGTTATGTAATTTGGTTCTATCGTTACTACGATTTTTATATGGCACATACTCGTATATTACCAGGTAGTGGCTCTTCCCACAGACACATTTGATGTTTCTATTTTCATTTATACCTACTTTTAAATTTACATATTGAATGCTGTATAAATATCTGTCGATGGACAATAAAATCATTCAGACACTTGTTAAGAAGTGTTTTAAGATTGGAGACGACCAGGAGCTCAATATTATTGGTAGGAGGTCTCTAATATCAGATCAATGGTCAACGTTAATCAAGGAGGATATAGAGGATATTGAATGGTTTCCCGTTTAATATAACATATATTTCACGAGTATGGCAGAATATCGATATTTTCACGAGTGAAAAATATCGAAATATTCTGTCATACGAGTGAAATATACGTTATATTTAACGAGAAACCATTCAATTATCTTTTTATTGCTTTTCTTAAACTTAAAAACAAAATTAAAAACATCGAAAAATTAAGTGTCAAAAAGTGCGGGAATCGCTAATGACGTCATTTCTTTGTGACGTTACTCCACGTTTTTTGCTGTTATAGGAGAATCTGTGCATGAATAGATAACGTCAAGTGTGCATTTTGTCAAAAAAAAGCCTGAAAATTTCAGAAATACAGCAAAATAACCCATTTATCTATCTCCGCTTCGATTGGAAAAATCAAGTTTCAACGAGGTGAATACAAAGGTCCGCTCCGATTGGTCAAAAACGAAAAACTTTTAAAACTTTTTAAAGAGAAATATAGAATTCGTATAATCTTTGTATTGCTTGTGCTTTGAAATAAAATACTGGCTTTGGTGATTTTCTTTCACTTATTTTTTTTCTCCTCGTGATATTTTCTTTTCTTTTAAATAACCGAAAGAAAGTACCACTCTATCTTAGAGGCAGAAACATTCTATAATGTGGCTTATACATGTCCTGATCACAATCTGACCTAGATTTGATATGGTTAGGGGTAGAGATCTCAACGGTTTTAAAATTCAAGTCATTATTAGAAATATAGCCAAATTGCTCACTTTTGCCCTGCCCTTCAGGCCCCTGGAGGGTTAGTCCCATCATTCATATAAATTTGAATCCCAGCCACATTTCGTACATTGCTTAGTTCCAGAGAAGTCCTAACTATCAATATTACCAATGGAACTCTTTTGGCACTGCCCCTCAGACCCCATCATTTGTATTCTGAATCACAGCCACCTAGGGATGTTACTGCTGAAATATAAATGTCATACGTTGCTTAGTTCCAGAGAAGAAGTCTTAATACCAATATTGCCAAATCGACCACCTTTTGCCTCGTCTCTTAGGCTCCTTGGAAGTTAACCCCACCATTTGTACAATTTTGAATGTCAGCCACCAAAAGATGCTTCAAGGCAAATTTTGTTTCATTCCAATTAGCAGTTACGAAGTCAATTGTTGACGGACGGACGACGGCCGCCACACGTCATGGTATGGCATAAGCTCACCTTGGTTCTTCGACCAGGTGAGCTAAACATCAATAATTTTCAAATGAAGACTCAGTCGGATTAAATCCAATAAAATAATTACGATGTATTTCCAAAACAAACATTTTGGAAGAATGGAAATAAGTTAATGTGGATTGGGAGAAAATCCAGATTTCTGAATGTCTGATAAAAGGAAAGGCTGTTAAATGTGTATTACATGCTGAAAACATCATCTACCCAGTTTTAACAGTTCACACAGAGTGCTTTTAATCTAGGACCAAACAGAAACAGATCTTCGTATTTTACAGAAACTAGACATTCAATCTAATTAGGTAATTATGCATTCTCCAACTACAAAATCTACATGCAGTTGGTGTTAGAACACTGTTATTTAATTATTACTGAATATTGTCAATGCATATTATACAGCACACATCGTATATATATGGGAAATCAAACAAAAGTTCAATATTGATACTTCATTTTACAACCCATGTTTTGTTCATTGAACAAGAGATGATAAAAAGTCTTAGTAAGAAAGGTTGTTATAATAGTAAATTATTTGAAGCACAAGTGTATTCAAAATCAGAGGATAATGAAGAAAAAACAAGCATTAAATTGGTGAAGGTTTTATTTATTTATATGATTAACTAGATAACCAAACAGAATCACGATTTAGATAACAATACAGAATCACAATGAATGGTAATTATGAACACTGTCTGGTCAATAGCGACTGTAATACAATGTAGTGGGTCCCTATGTAGCTACTTAAACCAGACATCAGCTATAACTCTAGTTGTGTTTATTATCATAAAAACAATAACAGTCCATTCAATCGTGATAATCTTCCAAAATTCTTCAACAAAACATTAACAGCAGCAGTGGGAAATATTTCACAAATACTACTCACACTCGATGATTTTATACATTGCAAATTATGGTATTAAAGAATATGTAGAATTATTCCTATTATATAAAATCATATTTACATGCAGTGTATGTACTCAACTGTTCAACAATTTTCTCTAAATCCATAATCAGTTAGATACATCCGATTCCCATTATTGCCATATAATCACAGTGTTTGAAATTCAGTGCAACTTCATTGATCTGTCCATTCAGTTATTTCATATATAGTTCATATTTTGTCAATAGAAACTGGTATCAAAATTTCCAGAATTCATTGATAACCAACAATATCTTTAATGAAAAAGACATACACAGGATTTAAAAAGTTTATGGAGGAATTACAAATAAACTGTATTCTTTAATACTGGAGTAATTTGATTATAAGTTATCAGATAACACATACAACACACAAACTCCCATATACCTCTGGGTCTTAAAAACTACTTTAATGTTCTGTGCCTTTAATCTTATGGTTCAGGTCTTGCTCTGCCCATTTAGGAAGGTCACAAAACTACATTTTTATAAACGTCTCATCATTTTCATTCCTTTCCTCCCATAAACTTGTATGTTTTATTGCTTTTTCATTGATTACTTCATGATCATTAATAGGTAACTGGAATTAAATCTACGCATTAATTTACGAAGACAATTTTTGAAATACGTCGAGTCATTCCTTAAACCACAGTTACTAACCTGGTCTGTCAATACACCAAAGAGATTATATATTGGGTGTACTTAATCCATCATCACCATGTGAATGCTATAGATATATATGGCTTAATTAGTTACAGAAGGCATATCTCAAGGTCCAGGATTATATCACTCTTTACCAAGACAATTTACTTATGCATGGCTTACTCAGAATGTTGATTTATGCTGTTCTTCAATGATTATGGATAAAACAGTTTTTGAAATGTACTAATTTAAAAATATTTCCAACACATTGAATTTATTTGTTCACTATTTTCATATGGTAGATGGTCAATGTCTAACCAATTTCTAGGAATGTGCATATTATAAAACACTGGCCTATCTGTCAAACTGGTTTCTAGTGAGTTAACTCTCTACCTAAATGAGTAGTTACTGTCAAGACATCACTTTCTCCTTATACCATTGTGTTAGGCCTGGACATCACTTTCTCCTCTATACCATTGTGTTAGGCCTGGACATCACTTTCTCCTTTATACCATTGTGTTAGGCCTGGACATCACTTTCTCCTTTATACCATTGTGTTAGGCCTGGACATCACTGCCGCCTTTATACCATTGTGTTAGGCCTGGACATCACTTTCTCCTTTATACCATTGTGTTAGGCCTGGACATCACTTTTCACTACAAAGGTTAAGGTGCTCTACACCTTCAACAATGCACGAAAGTTACCTTATTTGCCTACCAACAACACTCTCCTCTTAGTCTACTCAACACGGTCAAGACGGGACCGCACTTTATTCTGTAGATACCCCCCTCTACAGCTTCCATAGTGAAGAAATGTCACCTCATTTGCATTCAGAAAGTACTTTCTCCTAAACACTTAATTATGTAACTGTTTCATTTGCCCCTGGAAATCACATCTTCAACATATGGATTATTCTTCTCTTTCACACAGGCCTTGAGTTTGTTTAATTCTGTGATGGCTTCGTCTGGGGATAAGCTGGACAACGGCAATTTTTTCACTTTTGATAGGAAGTCTTTGATGATGTCCTCACCTTCCTGAAAAGATCAGAATTATTTTTTTTAAAAATATGCACAAAATTTTACTCTCTACTGATAGCTATAACATTGAATTATATCAAACAGCTGGTCTGTTCTACTATGTAATACACCCATGTCATAAATATCCTTAACACATTTAATAGCATTATTATTATGTTATAAATTAGGACAGGCGAGCTGAAACATCCTTGTACAACACATATACATAGGTAAACATACCTCTTTCACAACCTTTCGTTTCTTGACAGCTGGCTCAGAATCACCTTCCAAGCCTGTACCAGACAGACAAACATTCTGAAAATCCTCCAGTTCGCTAGCTTTGTTCTTGGCAAACTGACAGACAAAAACAAAATAAATGTAGTACTTTTTGAGTTGACAAGATAAACTCAAAATATCTCTTTAGAGTAAAACTATTGACACCAAATCATCAAGCTGTTAGTGGTAGAGAAACTGTTGATGTACTGTATATTTTTGTATTAAATTTGAGAGCATTTTGCACTTTAAAGCATTGCCCAAACTCATAATTATGGCAATGTTTTATAATGATTGTTTCCTTGTTCCTATATCGTAGGTGTACCAATTTATCTAGAATCATACTATATTATTTTGCTTATACAGTAATCATATACACAAGATTACAGCAATAATGTATCAGGGAATACCAGTAAAATATCTTCCCTACAGGGACCATCAAGAAATGTGATGAATTCAAATACATGTAGTATATAGTCTACAAAAACTTGAATGGCTCTATTCAAGTCCTTGTGGACTTCATAGTGGTAATTATATACATATGGTGCAAACTTTACATTTTTTCCTTACGGAATCAAAATATCTAGCTGCTGTCTGGATAGAACAATACCTACCTCTATAACATTCTTAGGGAAGTGAGCCAGCTCTGCCACATGTATACCAAAGCTCTGATCACACACACCTTGAAGTAAAAATTGATAGCTCATTTCCGTATTGTCGACAATTGGTTATTGAAGCCTTAAGATGTCCTCTTATAAATTGTTTTAATGGGATATAAAAGTATGATGATAATAATTTAATAGCCAGCCTCAATTATTGACATTCTATTAAATATAACCAAAGAAATATGATCTTATCCAATTATTTATAACAATTATGACCAAGCCAATTGAGGATACAGATTTTTTCATACTTGTACCCATAGAAATGAAGTCATTAAAATATTGGTATCAAATTTTGTGACATTTTGAATTACAGAGTAATGTTGACCTTCAATATAGAACTGTGGAACACAAAGTCATCCTCGTTATCCTTCAAGAGAAATAGCATTTAAAGCTACTTGAGAGACAATGTTGATACAGGATTGCTTTGACATGAGTAGAATGGCACTTTTGCTGATCCCCACCTCAAGGATCACCCTCCAATGAAAATGGCCCTTAAAACCTTCACTGTAAGACACTTAGTCCCTACCTGGTTTGACTCTGTACAGCAGGGTGAGAGTGTCATTGGTTGTGAGTGCAGTGACGTGCAGGTTATTGACGGTGGGCACAACATCTGACAGTGCTGTCAGCTCATGAAAATGGGTAGCAAAGAGACAAAATGCCTTAATTTTGGTTGCAATGTATCTAAAAACGAAGGAGAAACAACAAAAGATACAATTAAAATTTTCGATAATTTTGTAGTTGATTGTAGCATGTCTGGTTGTACACACTTCTAATGAATATTATAGTAATTGTTAGCTTCTGCATTTATTCCATTTTCATTGTTTTGAATGTATTATTTAAGTAAAATAAGCATTGTTTGAAAATGACAATTCAATATGTAATTTTTTATATTCAAACTTGAATAGTTGAGTAACATTTTCAGTGTAACTTAGGTCAAAGAAAAAATACGAAGATTTGATATTTGAGAAAAGAACATGACATTTGAAAAAGATTTATATTAAAATTTCCTTGAAACTCTTTAGATGCACAAATTTCTTCAAAATAGTTTTTGAGATTAAATGAGCATTTTCTGAGATAGAACCAAGGTAACATCACTTACTCAGATATTGCCCAGGCGAGACCAAACCCATCATAAGTTGATGTTCCTCTTCCTAATTCATCTATGATAATTAAGGAATCTTCTGTTGCTGACTGAAAGACAGATATATGCATTATGGTATTGTGACCTACAAATGTATCAACAACAAAAGTCAATGGCAAAGGAAATTCCATTCCAATAATAGCTTTTAAAAGTGCTAAACATACATTCTACAAAACTTAATACTTTAGTACCTAAACAAATGATGAAACCCAATTTTTTTTATCTCATTAATACTTGTTTGGAAAATTTTTCATTCATAAATATAACAGTATTAGTACCCTGAGGATTGAGGCGGTCTCCAACATCTCTGCCATAAAAGTAGACACTCCTTTGAGCTGACTATCTCCGGCGCCAACGCGAGCAAGTATACTGTCTACAATGGTGATCTCCCCTTCAGCACAAGGAATGTAGCACCCTATCTGTGCCATCAGCACTACCACTCCTACCTGTTATAAACATGAGGATACAAATCTATCACTTCTATCTGTACAGGTAATACACATCCAGATACGTTCAGGTATATTTATCTATCACTCCTACCTGTACAGGTAATAAACATGAGGATACGTTCAGGTATATTTATCTATCACTCCTACCTGTACAGGTAATAAACATGAGGATACGTTCGGGTATACCTATCTATCACTCCTACCAGTACAGGTAATAAACATGAGGATACGTTCAGGTATACCTATCTATCACTCCTACCCTGTATAGGTAATAAACATGAGGATATGTTCAGGTATACCTATCTATCACTCCTACCTGTACAGGTAATAAACATGAGGATACGTTCAGGTATATTAATCCATCACTCCTACATGTACAAGTAATAAACATGAGGATATGTTCAGGTATACCTATCTATCACTCCTACCTGTACAGGTAATAAACATGAGGATATGTTCAGGTATACCTATCTATTACTTCTACCTATACAGGTAATAAACATGAGGATACGTTCAGGTATACCTATCTATCACTCCTACCTGTACAGGTAATAAACATGAGGATGCGTTCAGGTATACCTATCTATCACTCCTACCTGTACAGGTAATAAACATGAGGATATGTTCAGGTATATTAATCCATCACTCCTACCTGTACAGTCTTTACTGTTTGACTGGTCATGATCAATGAATTCCAATTAAATCCAATCGATGTCAACAAATCGTCCCAATTTACTTGGCAAGTCCAAAATCTCAGTCTTCAGTTTAAAAATAATTTCTGGTACAGAGACAAGTACTTACAGAGCGGATGTACGTTGATTTTCCTCCCATATTTGGGCCAGTTATGATATGGAACATCTGTTTGTCTGGAAACAGAGCAGTGCATCATTGATTAAAAAAAAGAAGAAAAAATCTCCTATACAGGACAGTGCTTCAATTTGTCTTTAAGTGTCTTCACATTCATTAAGAGCAGATTAGCTTCTAAAGTCGAATTTCCAAAATCTTCTATGAAAATTGAGCGTCCCAGGTTCTGTCTAGAGATGGATGGACTGAGGTATTACTAAACACAAATACATTGCTTTCATTTTAAGGCTATGTTGAGTATAAAGATACAATTCTAAGGTGCTGAAATACAAGTGCAATCAATCACACTATGCATTCATTTTTAATGTATGTACATGTATAAGCATGTCATTTTGAAATTGTACGTCACATAATATCGCTCCTAAACCTCTAATGGATGTATAAACCAAATAAGAAGGGTGTGGACTTACAAGCTTTCCAAAAACCAAAACTTACCCCAAAAAACTTTAAAGAGGGTTTTTGTGCCAAAGTCCACTAAATGGTAAAATGCCAAAAATAATCACAATTTTTTTTGCTTGCATGATTTTGATATAACATCACTCCTGGACATCTAATGAATGCATAAACCAAATAAGAAGGGTATGAGAGCTTAATTTTGGAATTACCCAAAAAACTTTAAAAGTGGATTTTGGTGTACAAAATGGTAAAATGCGAAAATATCAAAAAAAAATTCAGCATGATTTAAACCAAATTAAAAGGGTGTGAGGTGTATACTTTTGGACTTAGAAGCTTTCCAAAAACTTTAAAGTTTTGGGGTGGGACGCCGACGCCGGGTTGACAGCATTAGCTCTCGGTAACTCGTAACCGGTGAGCTAACAAGAGGCCCAAAGGGCCTTAATGGTCACCTGAGATTTGAAATATTTCGGTCAACTAAATTGACCCTTTTTGGCCCCACCCATCAGTCCTAATGGGGTCAGTCTATGAAGAGTATTTGATTCTTACATATAGTAGATAAGAAGATTTTTGAAATTTCAGTCAATTTGACCCTTTTTGGCCCCGCCCACCAGCCCCTGGGGGTCAACCAGGGCCAACATGTACATACCATCAAACTGTAATCCCATGCTGATAATTTGAACCAAGTTAGAATGAATTCAAATACAAATCCAACAAATAATAGTCAAAAATGTGATTTCCCTATATAAACTATAGTAAAGTTTACCCCCTCCCCAGGGGCAAACGTGAGACCCCAGGGTCATGAAATTCACAATTTTGGTAAAGCACCTTAAGACCCTTCCATCTATGAAGAGTATTTGATTCTACCATATCTGAGAGTAGAGAAGAAGATTTTTGAAATTTTAGTCAATTTGACCCTTTTTGGCCCCACCCACCAACCCCTGGGGGTCAACTAGGGCCAACATGTACATACCATCAAAGTGTCATCCCATGCTGATAATTTGATACAAGTTAGAATGAATTCCAATACAAATCCAACAAATAATAGTCAAAAATGTGATTTCCCAATATAAACTATAGTAAAGTTTACCCCCTACCCAGGGGCAAACGTGAGACCCCAGGGTCATGAAATTCACAATGTTGGTAAAGCACCATAAGACCCCTTCATCTATGAAAAGTATTTGATTCTAACATATCTGAGAGTAGAGAAAGAGTTTTGAAATTTCAGTCAATTTGACCCTTTTTAACCCCGCCCACCAGCCCCTGGGGGTCAACTAGGGCCAACATGTACATACCATCAAACTGTAATCCCATGCTGATAATTTGATCCAAGTTAGAATGAATTCAAATACAAATCCAACAAATAATAGTCAAAAATGTGATTTCCCTATATAAACTATAGTAAAGTTTACCCCCTCCCCAGGGGCAAACGCGAGACCCCAGGGTCATGAAATTCACAATTTTGGTAAAGCACCTTAGGACCCTTCCATCTATGAAGAGTATTTGATTCTACCATATCTGAGAGTAGAGAAGAAGATTTTTGAAATTTTAGTCAATTTGACCCTTTTTGGCCCCACCCACCAACCCCTGGGGGTCAACTAGGGCCAACATGTACATACCATCAAAGTGTCATCCCATGCTGATAATTTGATACAAGTTAGAATGAATTCCAATACAAATCCAACAAATAATAGTCAAAAATGTGATTTCCCAATATAAACTATAGTAAAGTTTACCCCCTACCCAGGGGCAAACGTGAGACCCCAGGGTCATGAAATTCACAATTTTGGTAAAGCACCTTAGGACCCTTCCATCTATGAAGAGTATTTGATTCTACCATATCTGAGAGTAGAAAGAAGATTTTTGAAATTTTAGTCAATTTGACCCTTTTTGGCCCCAGCAACCAGCCCCTGGGGGTCAACTAGGGCCAACATGTACATACCATCAAAGTGTCATCCCATGCTGATAATTTGATACAAGTTAGAATGAATTCCAATACAAATCCAACAAATAATAGTCAAAAATGTGATTTCCCAATATAAACTATAGTAAAGTTTACCCCCTACCCAGGGGCAAACGTGAGACCCCAGGGTCATGCAATTCACAATTTTGGTAAAACACCACAAGACCCTTTCATCTATAAAGAGTGTTTGACTCAACCATATCTGAGAGTAGAGAAGAAGATTTTTTGAAGTTTTAGTCAATTTGACCCTTTTTGGCCCACCCCTCAGGCCCTTGGGGGGTGGGGACCATATAATTGACACTCCTTTGAGCTGACTATCTCCTGCGCCAACACGAGCAAGTATACTGTCTACAATGGTGATCTCCCCTTCAGCACAAGGAATGTAGCACCCTATCTGTGCCATCAGCACTACCACTCCTACCTGTTATAAACATGAGGATACAAATCTATCACTTCTACCTGTACAGGTAATAAACATGAGGATACGTTCAGGTATATTTATCTATCACTCCTACCTGTACAGGTAATAAACATGAGGATACGTTCAGGTATATTTATCTATCACTCCTACCTGTACAGGTAATAAACATGAGGATACGTTCAGGTATACCTATCTATCACTCCTACCTGTACAGGTAATAAACATGAGGATACGTTCAGGTATATTTATCTATCACTCCTACCTGTACAGGTAATAAACATGAGGATACGTTCAGGTATACCTATCTATCACTCCTACCTGTACAGGTAATAAACATGAGGATACGTTCAGGTATACCTATCTATCACTCCTACCTGTACAGGTAATAAACATGAGGATATGTTCAGGTATATTAATCCATCACTCCTACCTGTACAGTCTTTACTGTTTGACTGGTCATGATCAATGAATTCCAATTAAATCCAATCGATGTCAACAAATCGTCCCAATTTACTTGGCAAGTCCAAAATCTCAGTCTTCAGTTTAAAAATAATTTCTGGTACAGAGACAAGTACTTACAGAGCGGATGTACGTTGATTTTCCTCCCATATTTGGGCCAGTTATGATATGGAACATCTGTTTGTCTGGAAACAGAGCAGTGCATCATTGATTAAAAAAAGAAGAAAAAATCTCCTATACAGGACAGTGCTTCAATTTGTCTTTAAGTGTCTGCACATGCATTAAGAGCAGATTAGCTTCTTAAGTCGAATTTCCAAAATCTTCTATGAAAATTGAGCGTTCCAGGTTCTGTCTAGAGATGGATGGACTGAGGTATTACTAAATACAAATACATTGCTTTCATTTTAAGGCTATGTTGAGTATAAAGATACAATTCTGAGGTGCTGAAATATAAGTGCAATCAATCACACTATGCATTCATTTTTAATGTATGTATAAGCATGTCATTTTGAAATTGTACGTCACATAATATCGCTCCTAAACCTCTAATGGATGTATAAACCAAATAAGAAGGGTGTGGACTTACAAGCTTTCCAAAACTTACCCCAAAAAACTTTAAAGAGGGTTTTTGTGCCAAAGTCCACTAAATGGTAAAATGCCAAAAATAATCACAATTTTTTTTGCTTGCATGATTTTGATATAACATCACTCCTGGACATCTAATGAATGCATAAACCAAATAAGAAGGGTATGAGAGCATAATTTTGGAATTACCCAAAAAACTTTAAAAGTGGATTTTGGTGTACAAAATGGTAAAATGCGAAAATATCAAAAAAAATTTCAGCATGATTTAAGCCAAATTAAAAGGGTGTGAGGTGTATACTTCTGGACTTAGAAGCTTTCCAAAAACTTTAAAGTTTTGGGGTGGGACGCCGACGCCGGGTTGACAGCATTAGCTCTCGGTTACTCGTAACCGGTGAGCTAATAAAAGATAATTGTAGGTCACTAAATATTGTGAGGCAATGATTTTAAAATTCATATCTACTACCAAAGGTTATATTCTATATTTACAGACTTTCTTTCAAATTAACTGAATAATTTTAATTTAATATACCTTTTGTGAAATTAGCATCATTGGGTATAAATGCAACATCATCCTGCATCTCAAGGCAAGGATGCCTGGCCTCTGTCAGTTGGATGATACCACTACCTGTTAGACCAAAAAAATAACAATAAATGGAAGGCTATATATTCCAGTAAAATATACATGTATAAAGCCCCCAACATTTAAGGCATTTCATATGTTATGCATGGCTGTTGTAAGAGAAAATGTGGTTAATTATATGGTACTTTTTGAATTAATCACTTCTGGTGGCCCTTGTTATATAAATCTGGAGCCCCCTCCATTCGATATATGCAATATATATGATTTATTATATGATTATTTCCAATCTAACTATAAATAATTTGTTAATCAACTGGAGAAGAAATAAAGATTTTAAAGATACCAATTTCTCAAAATTAACCCAAAATACAGCAAAAAATTCAAATTCATATGTTGTGATGTCCATACTTCAATGCAACTATATCCCAGTATAAATTAAAACAACTTCAATGCTTTTTGAGAATTTAAGCTAACCACACAACACACCATGATTTCTAGAATCCTGAATTTCCATAATTCTGGATGATATTCAATTAATCAAGTTGTCCACTACGTGATCTTACAATATACCACACTTGGTTAAAGTGATACATTTTGAGCAACAGACATATACGCAAAACTTTAATTAAAGTAAAATTTTGACACAAACACAGAAGTCATCAGCGTTACCAACAGAAAAGTAACACCAAACTCTCACTCTGCGACTTTAAAAAAGAACTAATTTGCTGTATTGAAGAAAAGAACAATTTATTGCTTCTTCTCACTGATCATTATCTGCTTTGTTAAATTATGGAGGGATGAAGTAAAACTGTCTGGTTTTATGTATTTCTAACAACATGTGTTGGGAGTATTGTCAAGTTAGTTCCATATCAGCTTGGTTAGTCTACAGGATATACTTTACCTTTGGCTAACAATTTTGGTCGTACATAAGCAACAGGTGCGGATACAGCAACATGGGCGAAACTCAGAAGCACATCTAACTGAGCAATTATGTCATTCAGCAGTAACATAGGTTCTACATATCCAGCTGGTAACAATGGAAAATAAATATTAGTTAATAATATTTATAGTCTTGTTACAAATACCACAGTCACATACACAAAACATAAATAGCAATTTAGTTTATACTTTGAATCCCGAAATGACTATATAGTTCAACAAAATGCCTCCCTATACAAGATTTGTTTGTTTTTGTTTAACGTCCTATTAACAGCCAGGGTCATTTAAGGACGTGCCAGGTTTTGGAGGTGGAGGAAAGCCGGAGTACCCGGAGAAAAACCACCGGCCTACGGTCAGTACCTGGCAACTGCCCCACGTAGGTTTCGAACTCGCAACCCAGTGGTGGAGGGCTAGTGATAAAGTGTCGGTACACCTTAACCACTCGGCCACCGCGGCCCCTATACAAGAAATGGTATAGATTAGTAAATCCTACCTGATGCTTTTACTATCTTATATAAGTTGAAATGAAATAGGGTGTAAGTTTGTAGTCATGTCTTTAACATTGATAATTTATGTAAACATATGGGAAATTTATGTAATCACTATATTGATAACATCTTACAGAAAAGAGCCATTTAATGCTGAATGATACAGGGCATTTGGGTGGCATAAAAAGTTTTGTTACTGAAGTATTTAAACATTTGTTCAGGAATGAACACCAAAACAAACAACCAGAACATTACTGTTTCTAGATCCTAGCACATCATTAACATGGTAAAACTTTATTCATTTAACAACAATTCCGAAATATTATTAATCATGCTTGTTGGCCTGGATGGAAGCATGCTCTTAAGAGTGGAAGGAAAACGGAGTATACAGGGAAAACCCACATGGTTTGGCAGGTAGCCCCTGTACCTTTTCATGTCTAATCAAGTAATCAACCCGTAGTTCCTTTAGGTGAAAGGTGAGTCAACATATGTTACCATTGTGCTCTCAAAACACCTAAGGTGCTCTTAAATAGTGTTGCAAAATTAATTCGTCCATTTGATTATTATTTCTAATATAAATTCTTTATATTTGCCTTCCCTATATCAAATATTTATCATATTTTTTTTACCAGCTGACCTCAAAAGCTTTCCCACAAGGAATCCTCTCCTAACCAGAAAGAAAACCAATTGTGTGCAAGATCTATCAACAGCAGGCTTCGAATCATTGCTTCTATATCACATGGCCTTTGATAATATAACATCACAAGCAACCCTTAGCAACCCATCTTTGATTACAGTATGATAACCATTGTATCACAGGACTCTAGGCTGTGTATAGGAGTAAGACATGAAAACTTATTAGTTAGTCTGCATTGAAGTAATAGGCAGAACACCCAAGCATGGATGGAATAATTCAAAAGTCACCTGGTCAGCAGTAAAAATTTTTTAAAGACCTTAGCAATCTCTGTAAAGTTAATGGAAGTAAAACATTTTATTTAAATTTTATTTTAACAAAGTTACTTTGACCTAACCTGATCTCAAAAGCAATTCCAAGTATTACTTAACTCTCAATACTAAATGTATTATAATTGCAGCAAAAGGACACATTATTTTCTGGAAACAATTGAAGTCAGACAGAAAAAAAAAAAAAAAATATAACAATATATCTATGTTAATAAATATGACAGTAATTTCACCTGCTATGGTAATAATCTCCAACACCACACTCTTTTGTTGTTCGTTATAGTCTTCCTTTGCCTTCAGGTATTCTTCATTCATACGGCGCACAGCATTATTGTGGAACCTAACACCATCCTTTTTTGTGTCAATGGTCATGTAGTTTTTGTTGTTTCTCAGTGCTTTTTCTTCCTGTAAAAAGATTATATTGAGTATTAATTCAAGGGATTGGGTTTATTGTAGAAATCATTTTGATCATGTCATGCTTTAAATTAGATCTACTTTCATTTTACTACAGATATATATTTCTATAACTTTTAAAAATCAGTTTGTGAAATATGATGTATAAACAGGTGTAAAAGTTATAAAGTACTACTAAACGCCACATTTTACCAATTATATTTGACTGTGAAATCTATCCATGACCATAAGTCTGTGGCAAAGAGAAACAACTTCATCTTCTTTATTATTATTCCAAAATCAAATAAATCTTAATCAAATATTTACAGTTTCTTCTTAGGTCAGTTGATAAAGATTGGCACCCACGTTATTATCTAAATTTCTTAATAGTTTCAATATCAAACATGATTCAGAGAATTAGTCCCCCTCCCAGGGTCAATTTATATGTCACAAATTGAATGCACAGATAATGAATTTATGATGGAAATATTTCTACACACTGATTTCTTGACAGACCAACTGTATTCAAATTGATGCTGATGATATTACAGACCAACTGCATTCAAATTGAAGTACCGAATATTACCAATTTTAACAAGCAATATCAGAAGTTCAATGCAAGTGAACCCCAAGTAAAACAAGCATGCTGGGTATTGCTAAAGCAATACATGTCTCCTACAGGTTCCTGCTTAAAGTATAGGAACTATGACCTGGACCTTGACCCCAAAATCCTGTAACTCAAACTTGATCTGTAGCTGCTGATTCTGAAGTTACATACCAACTTTCACCAATATACCTTGATGCATGACTGAGAAAATAGCAGAAAACTGAGGGGACAGACAGACAAAGGGAGATAAGGATGGAAGGAAACAACGTCGTAAAAGTTAAGCACCTCCTTCTCCCCAGGAAACTACACAGGACTAATTATCAATTATCTATCAAAGAATCATTTGAAATTTTGAAAAGATTACATTAATTTAATATAATACTGACCAAAGAAGCATAACAACCCTTAGGAATGTTTCCCTAACAATATTTTACCTTGCGTGTGACCCTGAAAAAATATCCCAGCTGGCTGTTACTCTCAAGCTTGAGGACTTTGTTAGGTTCTAATCCCAAATCTCTTGCCACCTATAACATGAAACAGCATAATCAACAATCCTTTTGATATGCCATAAATTGTTCAAATAGAAAATAAATTTATCTCATCCTTTTAAATCTGTCACATTCAGGAAAATGTCAATTCCTTTGTGCTGTTACAGTATTTAACTTTAATTCATAAAGGGAAAAGTTTATTGAAGTTACTGGATAAAAGTTAAAAAAAAGTTACTGTCAGAATAGATAAAGGCTGTTTGTCGAAGTTTTCTCCCCTTGTAATAGCTAAGCCTGAAGTTAAAGCTTGGAACTAGTCAATATTTGACTGCTCCTTTTTACATTACAGCTATACAAATTAAAATAAGCACCAGGGGCAGTTTTTTTAAAACAAACAGAGCCTGATTCAAGCCTGTCATACATTAAGCATGTCCATTTAGATCATTAATTTTGTTTTCCAAATAAAATGGACAGAAATGTTAACACTGCAATCAAATTCAGTTCCCCACCTTGTTCATCTGACCTTTGATACTGTCTTCAAGCTCATCAATTTTTTCTCGCAGCGCTGTAACAAATACAATCATAATCAGGGCTCCGATAAACCACTCGTCCACTCGTCTTGCCCGGGTCAAAACAGTCAAGTGCCGAGTGAACTGTTGGGTCAGACTCGTCCTAGTGCCGAGCAAAAGTTTAGACGACACAGTCTGTGTCGAATTGTTACTAATCCAAAGACATTTTTTAAAAAAAGATTTTAATATCATATGTCGATAAGATGAACCATACACATACCTTAGGCTACCGTGACATGTGTTTACAAATGACTTCACTAGTACGGGCCGGGTCGTTCAAACGCTTGTAATTTACTAAAGCATGCGTCTGATAATAAAGCATCAAAGAGATGCTGTTAACAAACCAGTGCGCATGCGGGCGTTTCTTCACAACTTCCTTTACAACAACGAGCGAGCGGCTTGTTGATTTCTTTTTCAAAACAATCACTGACGAACGTTAAATGACGGTAATGAGGAAGTCCGACAAACTAGAGATCGAAATGACACAAGTGTTTGGTTTAGTTTGGTTTGATTCATTTAACAGATGGACTGCCTCCTGTGCGTGCGATATGCATGATTGTGTGTGGCGAGTGCGTATGTGTTTTTTGAGGTTGCAGCGTATTCCTGTTTAGTTTCTTTACGACTCAAGTGAGGGTGAAAGGTGAAGGGTAATTCCATAAAGAATAGATGACGAAATACGACATTTAAGATATCATGAACTGTACTCCTATAATATAAGAGGCTGCTGGTCGGCCCTTTTTCTATCGGAAATGATTTTGCCGACTGCGCTGTGTACATGTAAAACCTATAACATTGTTGGAGTATCACGAACTGTTAATATTGTACAGAGTGCCCAATCTTGCAGATACTTAGTTGACACTTTTTATAGGTACTGGCTCTATGAGATTAAAAACTTACAAAAGATAATTTTGTGATGTTTTCTTTCTTCTATAACTAAATATATTATTAAGACATGATAAGATGTATGCACTCACACAAGGACATACAATATAAAAGTCTTAACTTAAAACAAGATGAAATCACAAGTTAGCTATTTGGTGCCAAGTGGATTTCAAATAGTGCCGAGTGCTTGTACTATTGTTACTAGGCACAGTGCCTAGTTGTTCTAAAAATTTCATCTGAGCCCTGATAATAATGTACAGATTGAATTTCTACTCGATAATAATTTGTTACCAAAGTTTTCTTGACTACAAAGTACATACACTTATTGCATAGTAAAAGTATTCTTGACATCATTGTTATGGCATCAAAGTTATATCAGAAATCAACTTTTTTTTAATTATCCAGGAACCCAGTTTTTTTTTTAAATCTTGGTTTGGTCACTTGATGTTAATAATATTTCTTAACCCGTTAGTCATCAAGTTTTTCCCAATTTTTTTCCACAAGTTAAAAAGCGACCAATTTTCCGGATAGTAAGAAATTAGATCACCATGTTTCATCGTCAATGTCAGCCATATGTGTTGGTGAAATTACCTGCAAGGCCTTCATCAAAATCAGCTTTAATCACGAAATCATGGTTTTCTATCTGGGCAAGGTCCATTGTTGTCTCAATCATCTCCTGGAACTTGGCAAAGTCCATCAATAATTCCTGGAGAATAACAAAATGATAATCATGAAAATGTGAATACTGAAGTAATGTTTAGAATCCATATAATATTATATGTGTCATGAATTATGATTATTCCTGGTTCGGTAATAATGTTAGGAGATAAAATTTCAAGAATTTTAGCACTTTTCAAAAAGGAAGACGTCTATAGAAAAACAATTTAGGAATATTCCCTTTTTTTCTTATGCGAAGTTGATGTTTTTTGCATGTGATAGTAACTGAATATATATTAATATACACTGTGTAACTCCTTTGATCTTAGTTTTTGTATATTCCATAAGTTCCTAGATCATACCTTGGCTGGGTTAGTAAACAGCTCCATGAGCAGTGTCTGGTGTTCTCCTTCATGTTTCTCCAATACTTCCAGCAGGTAAGGCATCTTGTCTAAGGCCTGGTACACTCTATAGCAATCCTGTAACACAACAGAAAAGCTGTGAAGAAATCTTTACTGGCTAATCTATTCATTTCAACTAAAAATATTTGGCCTTTAAGTACAAATGTTATCAATACCTACATTATTTTGGTTTGGTTTGATTTGTTAAACGTCCTATTAACAGGTCAATTAAGGACGGCCTTCTGTGGTTGTAATATTCATGCATGTGGTGGTTGTGTATGTGTGTTTTGGGAGGCTGCGGTATGTTTGTGTGAAGTCTCCTTTAATAGGCCAGATCTTTTGCCAATGTATAGTGCTACCTTACCGAGGCATACTTCCGAAGCCACCCACAAGGACATCCCGACCCAGTCACATTATACTGACAAAGGATGAACCAGTCGTCCCACTCCTAATATGCTGTTATCAAGCATAGCGAATATCAAACTTTTCTGGCTTTTCTGGCCTAAATAAAAAGTAGGAAACAGCTTTTAATACTGACATTGAAATTTAAGAGCGATAGAAGAATAAAGAAACCATTTACCTGCAACGTCGCTCTCTTTCTCTGAAACTTTTTGGCTAATCGCTGGAAATCTGGAATTTTTCTTAGCTGTTCATCCTGTAATGTTTGTCTCAGTTCTGAGTCCTCCACAAACACTTGCACCACATTCAGTCTCTCCTCTAGAATTGTAGAAACATCCCTTTATCAGTGCTATGATTTTCTTTATGAATGAAGACACATGTGGTTGAACTGTTACAAAATAATGCCTTTCTATGGCCTTTAAATGACACCATATTATTATAAAAGCAAAATAAAATTCTGACAGCAGATATTATGCTATATCAAACATGTTACACAACTCATTTATTGATAGATATTCATTGAATACATCCTCAGTGACATTTAAGACTTTGGAGCTAATATAATCTGCAAACATTTATGATATATTTTTTTAATTCTTTTTGTCATGTTTATACAGATTTTATGTCAAAAAAGTATTTTTCCAATAATGGAAATAATTATGCAATATTGTCAGAACTCAATTCATCAAGCAGTCTCCAAGAAAATTCCTTTGATGTTTTTGTTTGCACAGCACTTCCCACAAAAAAAAGAAAGAAAAAAAAATTTAGAATATGTTATTCTTCCATCTTGAATTTAATTTTAGCCACACATCTTACCAATTTTATTGAGGTCCACAAGGGGTTGTTTGACCCACTGCGAGAGCAACCTTTGGCCTTGAGCTGTTTTACACTTGTTCAGTAATCCAAGAATACTTTGGTTTTTGTTTCCACCTTACAATACAAAACATACAACTCGCTTAAACAAATTAAAACCTTAATTTAAAGACAATATGTAATATATACATTTTTCAGAGTATTTTGAATACTTTCAGGGACCTAGTTCATAGTCTCAGGAATACAGGGCATTTGAGCTATTAGAGGACAGAGGTTTATAGTCCTAGATTGTAAGGTGTCAATCATATAAAGTTACAAGGAATCTTAATGTAAGATTATGCTGTATGCCTAACCAATAGTTGTGTTTTATAATGCTTTTTTTTACTATACTGTAGTATGGACAAGTTTTAATCATATAGAGTGTAGTCATCTAGTGAAAAGAAAGGACATTACCTGTCCAAAACTGCAAATAATATACCTATAATTTTATATCCGAAGAACAATTTTCTACAAAAATATTTACAAATGTTTCCTGACATTAAATAGAAAGTGAAACTGTTGTACGATATCAGATTATGCATTTTAATCAGTACCTTCTCTATTACCTTCATTTGATATTGCTATTTTGTTATTTGGTTTTACTAAGAAGTTTTGTTTCTACAGCAATTGACTTCTGTCGGGTATGGCCCTTATTCAACGGTTACGTCGAACTAACACTATGAATGTAAAGGAAGAGGATACATATTGGTTTATCTGAGGTTAATTCACAAAGATTATATAAGGATATGGTCGGGACCCAAACAGTTTTATGAATAGAGAGTATTGGAGTTATGCCGGTTTGAGTAAGCGAGTTTCTTAATTTGTATTTAAATCAAAGCTATTTTTGTGACAATTCTGGGTATCTAATATAAACAATAGTAGTCCTAGACTAGCTTTTTCAACTTTACTTACAGAACTTTTTTTTCATGATTGCTGATCAAACATGAATACAGAGAAACTACTACTCAACGAACAGTTATCATAATTATACAGTTCCGTTTTTGAACTGTGTGGTAGAAAGTGCAGTAACACATCTGGTTCATATTTAAAGAAAGCTTACTAAGGAAAAAATCAAATCTTACTGAATGATGTATAATCAATCAAATGAGACAGATCATTGCATGCAATACAGGGATTAACACTTAATTGAGACAAAACATATAGCACCAACCTTCCACTGTGCTGGGGAGTAGATTCAGGGCTCTCACAGCTGCAGCATCCAGCTTCATGTACTGACTTAAATCGAACAGGGACATGCTAAACTGAGCGAAGTTTTCTTCATCTGACAATAACTATAACAGAGAAACATATAACAGTCAATAAACTTACATTAATAAACTGCTTGGTACATTCTGTATACATGTTTCTATCTTAGGTTTCGCCAATGCTATCAGTACGTTATAAATGGTACCATCTTGTTTTATTAGTGTTGCCTTTTTTATACCATGTTTTAGGACATTAGCAGATATTAAATTATATAATAAGATCATTATATAGTACATTACCTCCAAATACTTAATCAGAGCGGAGAGGGACGTCATTGCCTGTGCCTTTTCTGTCTCAGCTGAAGTACAACACAAAAAGTTGTTGCCACTAACTTCTCAGTCGTCACATTTCATACAAATTATGATCACACAATTGAAAGAAATCAGGTATAATAGCATAGGATCAGAAATGAAGCATCAAGTAATAATGAAACTCTTCTGTCTCAAGCCTTGTTAATCAGTGTATATAAACAGAAAATTAAAATGACCCAAGATGTAAAAGAATGTAACAAAATATTCTTTATCTACAACTTACAGAATGATGTTTAACATGTTATCTGAATAACATCTAAAAATACAACTTATTCACATCTTACAACTTTAGTCTACTTACGCAAAGTAGCACTATTTCCTTGTTCTCCTTTTTTAAATTTCAATAGCCTGTTCAGATCTTGTGTAACATCTTTTGAGGAAAAGTCAGCTGAAACAGTTAATATAAACAAATTCAGTAATGATTCCCTTGAATAGATCTCGCCTTTGTTTCAAAATCAAGCCACCTTCTCTAGTTAAAAATAATGACCAAATGTGGAGAAGGCTAAATTGAGCATATGCCCCAATAAATAAATATTCAACATGATTTCCACAATCTTGGATATCCTCTGATCTCTTACCCAATAATCTAACAGTCTATACCTCTAGGAAATAGTTACCATATGTTATTTTTAGTACTGTTTATACTATCATCAATTGTCAGACTATCAATTTTATCAACACTATCATTCCCTTTATAATTTTCTTCAAATTATATGTACATTTTTTGCGCTCGGTCACCAATAAACCACTTCGATCCAGCACTTGCTTCAGTTTGCCTGCATCAGCACCAATCTCCCCAGACATGATAAGACATTCCTTTGGTCCCAATTGGACTATTAATGCCTGTAGAGTTGAAAATAGAAAAAAGTTCTTTTTAAACAGTGGTATTTGTAAGATACATATTTTCATATCTTAAAACTATAAACATTATTTATTTTATGATGATTGCAAAACAAGTCACATCAAATTAAACCTATCACTGTTGTTGGCCTGGATGGAAGCGCCCAAGGGCAACCAGAGTTCTTGCATGAAAACCCTATGGTCAGGCAGGTGACCCCATACCTTTTTATGTCCAATGGACTCAAACCTAGGTCACCTATGTAAAAGTCAAGTGTCTTACATGTGCCACCTGACCACGACGGCAGTGTGTATTGCACAATGAGTGTGCCACACTTTTCACATATTAAATCTTAATGACTCACGAAGTTAACAATGTCTGTCAGTTCAAAACATGATTGTAAGGTATGTTTTGGAAACATAATTCAAATTTTAAGTAATTTAAAGAATATTCATTACATAACATAAATGTATTGTAAATGTTGATTAAGAAATAGAGTTTACTAATTAGTAAGAGGAACACATTAATATGTTATGGACCTCGATCTCCTACAGTATATTTTGTTAATACATTGTATTACAATACAGACTTTAAATTTGACATTGTTCATGTCCACACTGTTAGAATTACTTCTTTGCCACATATTAATATTTCAAGTAATTTTTATCCTGCAGACAAATCTATGCAAGGATCCAGTTCATTTTTCATTTTTTGTTAACGAAAACTCTATAAAGCACAAAAATATGCAAATCTACACATCAGCTTTCAGAAACTCTCTGAATTAGTACGCTATGGCCAGTGCATGATTACAATATGGGGCTTTCAGACTCATGCTTATTTACTACATATACATATGCATCGGCTGTTGAAAGGATACGGAAAATGTTACCTCTAGGTTAGAGAATTGATCATTGTCCACAAACTCGCTGACCATGAACTTCCTAAGGGTAGCATCAGCATATCCAACCCCTACTAGCTGTAAAGTAAAATAAAATCAATTATCAAGCTTATTTCAGGAGTGAACTTGTATGTCTCTCAATATGTAAATCCAAGTCAATAGTAATCAGAATCAAAATGTTACTTCTATTGGAAAAGATTGTCTAATGGTTAATGTATCCTAGACTACTTAATAATAAACCATGCAATATATTCATATGGATTACATTTTCAGCTGAGTGTTATTAAAGATAGAAATTCATCATACATAACTTTTTACCAACCGTTCTGTTATTAAATAAATTTTAGTTTTAAATCAATAGAACAGTTTCATTCAGCATCCCATCAAAAAGAAAAAGGTAAAGTTGGTTGTACCCGCTGGCCTGTATCAGTGCCAATCTTTACAGCTATTACTCCCGCAGATGTAGACATGTCTGTGCTTCCAAACAGGATCTCCTCAAACTGTGTCAGGTTACCAGGAGAGGCCTGCCAACAAAGTAAGTCTAAATAGGTTAATCAGAACAGATTTATAATGTGGTAATCAAGATGCTATATATAGACAACCTTGACCTGCCACTGTGGAGTTTTTACTCAAAGGATTAGCTTTTGAACAACCAAAATTCAATGTTTATACATCCATGTCTTTTTTTTTTTTATAAATCCCTATCTGCAGCTGAGAGATGAGAATTCTTTGATTTTCAGGAAAGTAACTATTAAGGATAAAGATGCTAATATTATGATCTTTATAATTTTCATTATACATTGTAGTATTACATTCTTCTCAGATTTTACTCCATCCAGTGAATCTTAAGACAGAAATGATAAATGAAGTTTTTAATACTTTTAAACAAAACTGCAAATATGGTTGTTTCTTACTCATCATTTCAAACCAATTAATAAACATCACTCCCTGCTATTTGACATAACACATGAGCGCCGGTATTAACAGCACTGATGGACGACTGTTCATACCTTGAATGCAAGTGACCAGTCATTGTTTTTGGAGCCACCCTTGTTCCTGTATACCTCCACACGATACTGTCGGACTAGTAACAAATCACGCACCAAGGACTCAAAATTCATCTTACTTAGGACCACGGATTCAAGCTTCTTCTCACCTTTGGTTTTCAATGGCATTAATTTAAAAACAAAATGGGTAAGGTAATATATGAATTTCATTTAATATAATATAAATTACAATTTCACATAAATAAAAAAACTACATGAAATAATAAATTATTCAATGATTAATAGTAATACAACTTGACATCAACAACCTAAGACACAAACTTGTACAAGATATAGAGAAGACATTTTCATTTGTACAGTAGTCTACAGAGTAATGATGAAGATTTCCTAAAATAAGAAATGTCAACCATATTCTTGGGATATCCAGTGCAGATTGTATATTACATACCTGCTCCAAGCATTTTGATAACACCAGTCGTTTTGTAAACATCCTTGGCAACAAACACTGCATCCATCCCATGGACTGTGTAGTAGTCCTTCAACAGCAGATGAATATTTAAATCAACATGTGCAATGTGTAATAATATTCTACTATTAAGAAGAACCAATTTCTTATTAATTCAGTCTTAATGTTTACTATAAATTCATAAACAGAGATGACCAATTTGATATGACAACATGTACATAAAAGTTTAAACTGTGTTATATGTGAGACAATATTATGAGTATAAACTGACAATTGTTTCAAACACAACACACAAAACCTAATAGAATTAGTTAAAATTAGGTACAGATGCATGTATCAAATGAGAAAAACTAAAAAAAGGTCATGTTGCATTGCATAACCCACATTTACATAATAGTACTTTAAGAAGATATAAAACATGATACTTACATTTCTGTCGAAAACTCTAAGGGTTGTACTTGATTTCTGGAAAATAATGCAACAAAGCCAATAATATTTCTTTAAGTTTTATATGCATTGATATTTTGTGTAAAATTATGACTAATTCTAGAAAATCAGTGCATGATGAAGCTGCAGCAGTCTCATTTTAAACTAATTACATCATTTAGAAAAACAAATGCTATCAGATGATCCATTAAAAAGAGGCTGTCTGATATCCGATGTCCTTTTACATGATTTATAATATCAAGAAATCACTTGATATTTCTAAATATCATACATGGCTATTTCTGTGATTTCCCCATATTCAGTGATTGCTATATATATGTATATATTTATATATGCTGTATATAGTTTTAAAAAATTAAAGATTTCTCTTAATTATTGGTATGGCACTAGTACTCCTTATACAACTAATGTTCACTCAAAATAGTGCCACAAAGATATACATATATGTTCCATGATACAAATTTCACAATATGATAAATACCGTACCTAAATATATTGCCATGAATTGCCATGTGGGAGATGCAGTGCATTAAAGGGAATATTTGTTAACAAAATCTACGTTTTTGAACTATACCATATAATCTAAATCCAAAGGGATGCAATATTTGTAAGTTAAAAGATTCCACGCCATTTCAAATCAACTGATTTTGCAAAAAGATCTTTATCTTTCTTTTTTCTTAATAACTTTGTTCTTGCCTCCTTTGACTTGCCTCACTTTTGGCCTTAGTTGAGCATTAGCATCTGTGAAGTAGGTAATGTGTTCTGTCTATCCTTGTTGCTCTCTGCTTAAAAGTTATCAATGATTAAATACAAGGACGCATCAGATTCACCTGTTTTCCGCCAAATGTATGTATCAACAACTGTCAAGGTGTGGCCTTTCAGTGTGATGGCACTATGAAATTACGCATCAGTGGCCCCAGTATATGTGAACATAATTCTTTTATGACCTTCAAATTCAGCTAAGGACATAAATCATTACCAAATCAACCAATCTAATGGAAAGTTTTGTTTTCTAGGCACTGCTTTATTAGTTACCCAAACAAAAACAGAATTTTAAAAAGAATACCTCTGGTAAAGATCTGTGAAATGAAAGAAATCCCTGTTCTTGTATGCCATCTGGAAAACAGAATGTAAAGCTATTGTTATTCATAAATCATGATCATATTTCTATTTTTTTTTTTTGCACAATTTATATTAAATGTGTATACATATGTTAATTATTTAATCACAGTGACCGATTCTTTAATATATGCCATATCAAAAAGGGAATGGTAAAAATTGAAAGTAAAAGATGTGTCAATATAAATTATAAAGCTTAAGATTACTGTAACATGGAATCATGGAAATTGACTGTATGGGTTAGCGCTGTTCCAGGGCTTATATTAGTACAACTTAAATATGAAATCAATTCCATTAGGAATGGGGCCAATTAACGGCCCCAAAAAGCCCCGATATGCATTGTTATAGGTTGTGGTATTAATGAGATATAATATGAAATAAACTTCCATATTAACAACAATTGGAGTTATATTACAGTTGTGTGATTGCACAACGTTCCAAAAACATCGTGCAGACATCGTGCGCACAAATGTGCGATGTGCGATACAAACCGCACAACTGTGCGATGTAAACCGCACAGCTAACGATAGGTTTATAAATATTACGAAATAACTAATTATATGACAAGAGGCCCAAAGGGCCTTAACGGTCACCTGAGATTTGAAATATTTCGGTCAACTAAATTGACCCTTTTTGGCCCCACCAATCAGTCCTAATGGGGTCAGTCTATGAAGAGTATTTGATTCATACATATACAGTGCAACTTCCGAAAACCGAACCTTCTAAAAACCGAACACCTCTTAATACCGAACGAATTGTTATTGTACGGAATCGGTCCTTCTTTATTATGGTATTTAAAAACTTCCAAATACCGATCCCTCTGAATTCCGAACACCGGACCGATTTTGTCTCCGGTTCCTGATAAAGTATACCAAAAATTACTTCTGAAAACCGGCCTTACCTGAGCGATTATGACACGAGGTCAGGCTAGTCAACCGTGAAACAACAACTGTGACGGGTATTGTGTGAAGCCAAATTGTGTCTCGATCGGGACTTACGTTTACATGTAGGTGATTTGTACAGGTAATCCAATAAATACCCTGAGGGGCGTTATGATTGTAGTGTATAATCAACACGGTAATTAATACTAATTATGAAACAATGCCACACTTCATCGAAGCGCAGCAGATTCCATGTTAATCTTCGCAATACAAGTAGAGCTAGGAGCCTGAGTTTCGCATTCTAATCTAAATGAGGCCCAATAAGGGGTGTTCTTGCAGGGTCATAACTATACACACTGAAATGATGCCAGTGTCCGATGTTTATTTTTTAAGACAATACCGATATCGGGAATACCACCGGTATCAAGTGATCAATTGTAATTCATATTGAAGCAAGACATCTTCACACACTATCATATCATTCGATTTCCGTTTTTTGTAAAATCATTAAATATCCCGTATTAGGCCCCACCACATGGCGAAGCAACAGAATGCAGGTCGATCGTGAAGTGCAGTAAATGTATAAAACTATATAAAACTACAGTTAGTCATTTTAATTTCTTATATAATCTGTAATATATGCATTGATTTACTTTCATGATATTCATATTCTTCAGACAAACCAAATTATCTATGTGCGTATAGTAGGCCTAGTGTCGGTTTGTAATCGGGTACAATCTAACATCGTCCAACCAATTATATTCGGAACTCGACCGGTTATTTTGACCAACTTCTCCAAACCGAACCCTCTGTAAACCGAACAAATATCAATGTCCCATGCATGTTCGGTTTATAGAGGTTCCACTGTAATAGATAAGAAGATTTTTGAAATTTCAGTCAATTTGACCCTTTTTGGCCCCGCCCACCAGCCCCTGGGGGTCAACCAGGGCCAACATGTACATAACATTAAACTGTAATCCCATGCCGATAATTTGAACCAAGTTAGAATGAATTCCAATACAAATCCAACAAATAATAGTCAAAAGTGGGATTTCCCTATATAAACTATAGTAAAGTTTACTCCCTACTCAGGGGCAAACGTGAGACCCCAGGGTCATGAAATTCACAATTTTGGTAAAGCACCTGAAGACCCTTCCATCTATGAAGAGTATTTGATTCTAACATATCTGAGAGTAGAGAAGAAGATTTTTGAAATTTCAGTCAATTTTACCCTTTTTGGCCCCGCCCACCAGCCCCTGAGGGTCAACCAGGGCCAACATGTACATACCATCAAACTGTCATCCCATGCTGATAATTTGAACCAAGTTAGAATGAATTCCAATACAAATCCAACAAATAATAGTCAAAAATGTGATTTCCCTATATAAACTATAGTAAAGTTTACCCCCTCCCCAGTGGCAAACGTGAGACCCCAGGGTCATGAAATTCACAATTTTGGTAAAGCACCTTAAGACCCTTCCATCTATGAAGAGTATTTGATTCTACCATATCTGAGAGTAGGGAAGAAGATTTTTGAAATTTTAGTCAATTTGACCCTTTTTGGCCCCGCCCACCAGCCCCTGGGGGTCAACTAGGGCCAACATGTACATACCATCAAAGTGTCCTCCCATGCTGATAATTTGATACAAGTTAGAATGAATTCCAATACAAATCCAACAAGTAATAGTCAAAAATGTGATTTCCCTATATAAACTATAGTAAAGTTTACCCCCTCCCCAGGGGCAAACGTGAAACCCCAGGGTCATGCAATTCACAATTTTGGTAAAGCACCACAAGACCCTTTCATTTATAAAGAGTGTTTGACTCCACCGTATCTGAGAGTAGAGAAGAAGATTTTTGAAGTTTTAGTCAATTTGACCCTTTTTGGCCCCACCCCTCAGGCCCCTGGGGGGTGGGGACCATATAATTCACAATTTTGGTTGACCTTTAGCCATAGAAACTTTCTGCCAAATTTCATTGAATTTTGTTAAGTGGTTTTGGAGAAGAAGTCGAAAATGTAAAAAGTTTACGGACGCACGACGCACACCGCACGACGGACAAAAGGCGATTAGAATAGGTCACTTGAGACTTCGTCTCAGGTGACCTAAAAACATATAAGAAAAAATTAAAATTATGATATAAGATGGTCGCTTTTATATCTACGTGTTGCATAACAATTGTTTTCATTCATGGAAAATGTATGACCTGTTAATTTTTGCCATTTAAGTACCGTCATTTTGTGTCGCAAGTATTCGTGATGTTTTCGACGGCTTGGTGATACATCTACATGTACATGTACCAGAATGGTAGATGGACATCACTACGATTATTTATCTTACTTAAAATACATAAATTACATATATTATGTATTTTTAAACACAACAGAAATGTTTCTATTCCAAACAAATCGATTTATCTGTTGTTTAGTTCTACATGTATTAAATAGCCTGTATTTAATCTTGCCGAATACACATTTCTTCGACTCGCCAAGGCCTAGAAGTGTCCTCGACGTCCGAGCAAATTATATAAAGTTCTTTAATAATAATTTAGATAACTTATTTAATTATATATCGGTATTTAGTTTCATTCCTAATAATTATTGCATATATTTCAACAAAAATATGGTAATTAGCTGCCTCGTAAAATGTTAATCGTTGTATATCTTTTACAATCGTTCGACACGTTGTAATAATTAGACGACGCAATCCTCATTTTATATCTACCACGATACATATCGCACATGTACCGTTCCAATCGCCCATCGTGCGCACATTTTCCTGCACGATCCGTATCGCACAACGTTCCACGATGTGCGATCACATAACTGTATATAGCAACTACGTTTTTCATCATCATCCGCTCCCCCCCCCCCTCTCAAATCACAGTCAAAGATGACCATTCATGATCACCAAGCCTTCAATAAAATTTGATTCATTACAAACACAAACCTGACAAAGACTTCCCATGTACTGTACATCTGAATACTCTGACTTCATTGTTATCTTAATGCTTTTGGCCACTAATATGTTGTCCAGTGAAAATTAAAAGCAGGTTATCATATTTTCGACAAAATATAAATTCGAATAAATACATTTCAAAGCAGGTCTGATTTACCAGATAATGCTGGACAAGTGTTGGGATTTCTACTAGTCCTTTTTTACAGTTTTACTAAGCAAATAATAACAAGATTTTCACTCAGTGAGTCGGGCTTCCTGCCTTTCGAACCAAACACCCTGCTGGAGAATCTACTAGTTCAAGCCCTGTCTGAATGCCTGTGGCGCGGTAGCTCAAATGGTTAGATAGCCTATCTGTCAAAGAGTTCAGAGGTTTGGGTCTTAATTTGAACTCATGAAGACTCCTGGTCTTGTTATTGCATTTTTCCTCTCCTGCTACATTTGGCTTCTATACAACTGAACAAATACCCTTCGAAGGTGGTATAGGGCCCAGGGCTAAAGACGTTGAAGGAGGGAAGAATTTAAGTGGATCTGGACAAGCTGGGCTGAACGTCGGTGGCATTAAGGTTAGCTCAAGTGCTGTCCTCAGTCTGCAGGTCACAGGTTAAAGAGTTCAGTACCAGTTTGGTCATGATCATTGCTACTGTTGTAGTGGAAAAGCAATATGTCACTTTTGACTATTTATAAAATGATTAAGTTGCATATGCTTTTCTGATACAACAGTACTTTGAGTAGCTCTGTGATGAATCTCATGATCATTGCGTTTTTCCTGTTCTAGATTTGTTACTCACTTGTCTATAGTGTTTGGATAGACCAAGATCAAGGTATGTTGTTCACTTGTTAATTTGATGAATTTTCCCCGACTCATCTTAGATGATTATATATATGTACATGCACAGGTAACTGTACTTTAATATAGACCAAAGTATGCAACTGTGTGACTGATAATATTATGTATCCATAATGGTTCATAACAGACCAACAGTACTAGTTCAAAACACAAATGTTTGTCACACAATGAAAATCAAAAATAGAGTGGAAATCTAGTCCTACACCAGACATAGTGACAGGTCCAGAGAAAACTCGGGCTATTCAAACAGTAACATTTTACAGACCATGTGACACTAGAAAATGAATTTAGTACTGAATGACACGTTATTTAGCAAACTTCAGAAGATTTTAACATGAAATTAATGTCTTAAATGGTATATCTTTATGATACGATTGCCACAACGAATCCTCATAAACCAGAAACAATATTATCTACCTAGTTGCAGCTCTTGTTTTGGTTGTAGAGCCATCTTTTCCGATGAAATACTCGCGGGAAACTTCAGATGATTGCTCAGCACTTCCGGTTATAGTCTGTTTCAGATATCTTAGTGAGCCATTATAATCTATCTGTAACGACAGGAAAACAGCTAAGCATACAATTGGGAACTTGTTTTGATATATTGGTAGAGGTTTCGTCTATCGAGAGGTTATACCTTTTGATATACCGTAAAATATAGAAAATTGAAACTATTATTTTACATAAACACAACGACGTTAAATATCCCGGAAGTGGCCATCGACCTTCACCTCAAACACGTGCGTTTGTTTTGGAAGAGCAGACGACAGGTATTCATTTCTCGTCATAGATTTCTCAGACGTTTTCACCCCTATATGTCGTTAATAATGAAGTTGATTTTGTTATGTCTACGCATATTATGTCCATGTACAATTTCATGTTTTAGATTGCTGTTTTAGTATATATATCATGAATAGTTGATAAAATCCAGCGTATAATGCGCCCGTATAATGTGTTTTTCATCTGTAGTTCGTGCATTTTGAAGGCACAGATAAACGTTCAGCTTTTTCAGTGTTTTTATCAACTCATATGCGTATATTGGGATTAATTTTTTTCCCTTTAAAGTTTATTCAGCAATCAGCATGTATACAGACAGAAAACCAATTAGTGTCATATTGACACAACACAGTCACACTCACAGTTCGTTCTTCCGCTTATAGAAGTTTTACATGATTAGGCCTAAAATCTAGATTCTATAACAAGAAATAAAAATTCAACATTACTGTATGGTCTGCTTGGGAATCGAAGTTCGTGGTCAGATACTTGCAAATTGTACTGACCCAAAAGTGGAAAAAGTAGTCCTATTTAACTATTTAGTAACGTTATATGTATTTATACATATATTTAACAGCATCATATATACATTCCAAGGAAAAGGTATGTAATGTAAACTTATGTAACCCTGGTAAATACTAGCCGCAATATACCGCTCGGCTAGAGAGATCTTCTCTTTAGCTCGATCGGTTGAGCGTAAGACTAGTAAGCCAGAGGTCCCGGGTTCGATCCCTAGCGGAGACAGTGATTTAAATTTAATTAATCATGCGCTCTGTTACACTTATATTACAAGAAACTCTGGCATATACTGTAATCAATATTGATCAATAATTTGCTAGCAAACCAAAGCCAAATGGCCCAATGGGACATCAGAGCTCTGTAGTGTATAGTCTCTTCTGAAGATTTAGCTAGGTATAGATTAATATTTTAAATTCTCTTGATACCCTTGACGTGGGTCTAATCATAGAGGATATTTTTCATCTTACACTAGGTTGATAGAAAGAGGATGCCAGGATGGTATGGGAATAAATACACCATTAAATATATTTACGTTATTGAAGCCATTTTCATGAAGAACAAATTATAATAACAGAATGATTCAGACTCTAGAATAAGCAAATTATCCCTTAATTGTAAGAATAGTGTCAGTCGCAGTTTAAATTATTTAAACAGTTTTAAACATATCTTTTTCCATTTCAGTAAATGCATGATGATGTCGATGCATTCCAGAGAAAAGCAGCAACAACCGTTTTTCAAACCAATAACAAATACAGATTGTGTAAATAACCGAAATAGCCTATATGAGGTATGGAAAAAAAGACTATTCGAAATCATATTTAAGTAACAATTAATGCATTAAATATATGTATATGGTCGTATAATTTGGTTATAAAATGAGTAATATTAGTCTACAGCTGTCTTTAAATCAATATTCAAGATGATAATACATCACCAAGTAACTTGGATGTGTATTAGATCCAGAAAATGATAAATAAATTAATATCATGAATTATCAGAATATGTATTATATTACTCAGTGTGTAAGTGTTCATAACTAACAGTCAAAAAACATCAAGTGGCTGCATGCTAATTGACCCACAAGTGTTGATGTAAATGGTAGTGGGTAATTCAAGTGAAAAGTATACCGGTATATCATAAGCTGGTATATGTGGTTTAATTTAATGATAATTTTTAAGACTAAAATATAATGATATGATTATTTATTATTAAATAAATCATTATAATATGAGGACAGTCATTTTGTTAATTACGTCACAATGAATTATACTAGTTAGCTATTTGAAATTTTTATTGATTTAATTATTTTTCAAAATTACATATCAGAATCTAAGACATTTAATTAATCACGGCAAATCATCTATAATTACATGTGATTAATAACTAAAATCTCTTAAAGAGACTTTAATATGATTTCAATTTTCCTGATGCATTCAAATAACTTTGATTAAATGCCATTTCTTGTTTTCTAATGAAGCCATCAAGCCACATGAGACAGAAAACATTCCAAAACCTATCAAATTTCCAAGTATCCAATGCTAAAGGTAACATTTCAATAAATTAGTTATTATTTAGTTCATACTAAGGAAAGTATTACATACATACAAAATAAATGTATGTAAAAATGAAAAAGTTTTAATTATTGACAATTATTTTACAAATTTATATGTATAAACATCTGTTCAACATTAATACTCATATATTTAAATGGCGCAGCATGTTTGCTCAATTTAAAAAAATTATATATACACTGTATATATATATAAGTAATGTATTTTATCTTTTAAATGAATTTATCAATAAATACTTGTTTACTTTAATCTATTATTTTATGCCCGGTCTTGATTGAGATAATAAGAAAACTTCTTCACAGAAAATGAGGCAGTTAAGCAGGACAGCAACACTTTGCATGCGCTGCATCAGGAAGCTGACAAAATCATGAAATGGAAAGTTCAAACAGAAATTGAAATAAAACAGAAGGTATAGTTTACCTTGGGAGTTTTTGCATGCATGATATTTGAAGAGAATATATGATGGTGCACATGGTGGCTTAATTGTTTGCTAGCAAGAATGTTGAATTGCTTATTAAAGCCACTATTAAGAGTCATTTTGTGTACAGATTGAAAGATATCTATAGATTATACCTAGTATCAAAAACAACACTGAAATAGCATACTGTACCATAACTTTGTCAAGTGTTCATATAACCATTAAAACCCATTTGAAACAGTGTTTCCCAAATAATGTTCCATGGAATGATATAAATATAAAATAGCAGAATTTACTGATACAGATAGCATATTATGTCATTGGTAAATTGTGAATTGTTTTTGAGAACAATTAGACATTTCAATGCATTTTCTACATTGGATATACCTTGTATAATATTATTTTAGATACTCTTCACTGAACAGTAGTTGTGTTGCAAGCACCTAAATTGTGCAATTCAGTTGGTGTATACCGGTAGTTATGATTCGGAAGTTATATACTGTTCTATTCCTCTTAATATCTTTTAGGAAAAAAATATACATGAAGCAACATGTACAATTGACATGCTGCGGAAATCCAGCCTTGAACTTCAGGTATTGTTCGATTTATATTTCTTTAATATCTTCTATAAATCATCACTTTGATTCCATTTTCCTTAAATGTTTGCTACAAATTTAAGATTTATAAGTTTTGTGAGTACATAAACCCCATTTTAGCACTTTTAAGACTTAGATTTAAGTCTGGAAATAATTAGCCCACCAATATGTTACTGTTCTTAATCAGTACAAAATGCCAACAAGAGTTACCTGTGCAAATGTTTACCGTTCTTGTTACTTAATTTTCTACAAAATCCTCCTACCTTAAGTCACGTACACAGATATATTACCTCGGCTCCCCATGTTTATTGCATGATTAATATATATGTTCATGAATGCATTAATTACATATCAAAGATATAGAAATATTCAAAAGGCAATGTTTCCAAATGACACTGTTGTAATCCTTTATTTTTTTCCAGCTGCAAAATGAAAATCTTAGTTTGAAACTTCAAGAAGAAATTGAAAATAGGGAAGAACTGCTACAGAGGTATATCAGGCTTCTTGACGTACACAGTAATATTTGTGTATGACCCTTTTGCAGGATTTTTTAGTTACAATTTTCAGAACTGATTTCTTGATGCATTCCTTTTTTAGACTAATCAAGTCAAATATTAATACAAAGTGTATATGTAGAAGATATACCTATGCTGCTTTAGCTGACGCATAAATTTAGCAAGAGTAAATTGCTGAGAATATGTTCAACAATCTTGACTAAACTTTTCCCAAACGGAATTTCTGCCTTTTTGTGTCGCCGTGAAAAGGTGACATATAGGTATTACTATAGCGACGGCAGCGTCGTCGTCCGCACAATGGTTTCCATCCAATAACTTGAGTTCTCTTTGGCCAATCAAACTCATACTTCATACAGTGCTTCCTTACCAAAAGTGCTTGCTTATGAATGCTTTTCAGGTTCAAAGGTCAAAGGTCAAGGTCACTGTTACTATTAATAGAAAATTGGTTTCCATGCAATAACTAGAGTTCCCTTCAGCCAATCAAACTCAAACTTCACACAGTGCTTCCTTACCATAAGTGCTTGCTTGGGAGTGCTTTTCAGGTTCAAAGGTGAAAGGTCAAGCTCACTGTTATTATTGATAGAAAATAGGTTTCCATGCAATAACTCGAGTTCCTTTCAGCTAATCAAACTCAAGCTTTACACAGTGCTTCCTTACCAAAAGTGCTTGCTTAGGATTGCTTTTCAGGTTGGAAGGTCAAAGGTCAAGGTCACTGTTGGTATTAATAGAAAATTGGTTTCCATGCAATAACTTGAGTTTCCTTCACTGGCTTCAGCCAATCAAACTCAAACTTCACACAGTGCTTCCTTACCAAAAGTGCTTGCTTGGGATTGCTTTTCAGGTTCAAAGGTCAAAGGTCAAGGTCACTGTTAGTATTAATAGAAAATTGGTTTCCATGCAATAATTTAAGTTCCCTTCAGCCAATCAAACTCAAACTTCACACAGTGATTCCTTACCAAAGGTGCTTGCTTGGGATTGCTTTTCAGGTTCAAAGATGTAAAATAGCTGCAGTTTCACTACAGATTATCAATATGTTGTGATTTCATCAAACTGTGATAGAAAATCAATAATTGCAAACTGCATGAATGTGTATCAATTTGCAATTGGATACAATGTATCGATATTATTATTTCAAAGGTTGCGTCAGTGCTTGAATGACATTTACAAATTACAAAAAGTTACAGACAGATTTTATTGTATACTTTTCCAATTGGCGACTAGATTTTAGGGCCTGTTAGCCCCATAGGCGACCTGGTAAAAACATCCACTTCGAGCCTTGGGACATTCAGAATTGAGAATTTCTTTTCTGTAAAAAAGATTGAAAAGGTCTTTACCTGACGTGCATAATTTGTGTACCCCCAACTCAAAACTTTATTTTAGAACAAAACTACTGCGCATATATTATTTGTCATCTATTCCCAATTCATGTTCAGTATATTTTTTAATAGTGACAGCTATCCAAAATGTGTTAAATATTATCACTTCAGTTCCCATGCATGTTAAAACCAGTTTTAGGAGTTCAGATTAGCTCTGCATAGTATTATACTGTTTCAGTAGTAGAGAAATATGTACCAGGTATATCGTGAGTCATGATTAATTTCAAAATTTTGCTTTGATATCATTACAGAATAACTTCTACAAGGGACATATGCAATTTGCTGAAGGATCACAGCACAAAGACAGAAGACAGATTGCTAACATGTGAAGAAACTTTCAAAAAAAAACTAAAATAACGTCAGATGAAAACTTTATATAATAGAAAACATTATTGTTAATTTTTTTAATATTTAGTTCTAGAACACAGGCTGTCAACTTATTTTTTTAAAGTGTGCTCTTAATTAGCTCTATTCAAATTGTCTTTTTGTTTTTTCTAAAAGTTTCCAGAATATTTTCAAACATCTTGGTATCATTAATTCACAGTTTATTTTGTATTGTCTCTTGCATATTTGTTAATAGCAAAATTTATCTGTTGAAACAGTTCATTTTCATTATTTTTCCCTTTTCTTAAAAAAAACAACTTGTGTCTGTGATAGAACATCAAACATCAGCATTCTTTTACAAATTGTTTTAATTTTTTTTCAAATGTCTGATATAAAATGAACATCTTTCTATTGTTGATCAAAAAAATCTTGTAAATTGCAGGCAAAAAGATTTTTTTCCCAACATTGTATCTCCATCAAATTTAACTTTGTAAATTTTACTAATAAAGTAGTAAATGAATTTTTTAAAAAAATGAAATAAAAAGAGAGATCTAATTGACATTGGTTTATGTATGTGATATATGAATAAAGATTAAACAGTGATAAAGACTATTTTAATATCACAAGATTAACTGTTTTAAATTTCAGGTGAAACTGAAAGAACAGAATTAAAATATAAGGAAAAGGAACATTTGAAACAATTTGAGGTAATTGTTTGTTAATTGCTGCACCATACGTAAATTATATGAGATTTGTAGCATTTTTACTTGGGATTTTGGATTAATGAAAAGATGCAATTCAAATCTTTCTACAAAAAAAAAATTGAAACTGATTTTGTTAGTGATGTGATAATATTATATTTATGCTCAACTTGGAATTCAGCATCCAATTCTATAAATTATATATCTAGAGAGAAAGTCTATTGGTCCAGGCATGAACATTTAACTATGGAGCCATAGTAATTGCTAATATACAATTTACTTTGATGATAAAATTGTTGTGAATACATGTACATCCAAATTAATACTCCACACAATTGTTAAAGGATTCACCTGGGCCAAGTTAAAATTTTCTGGGTGTTGTTGTCCAGGTGGAAGTCATTCATCACTCGTTTGTTACTTTATATGTTTTATATGTTTATCTTTTCTAATGAAATATCAAATATTTCATTTATTACAGGAATTATCAAAATCATTTAGACAGCTCCAGCTGAATGCAGAGGAAGATCACAATAAATTAACAAACCAGTGTATGTACTAAATAGTATTCCTGTATCAACCATCCACTCTCACTTATAAAAATAATTACAGTAACTAAACTACATATATTAATGATGATAGATATATACATTTACATAAATATATACAATGATTTTAATAATCATTATAAATATCAAACAATATTCTAAGGTTGATCATGTTGATTCAATGCTGCTTAATTATAATTCATGATAAGTTTCAGTCTTCACTGGTATATATGGGGATATTCTTACACGTGCATACATGTACAGCTGTATGTCCATATGTAGCTTCATGTACTATTGTTGTGGAAAAGCATTTGAAGTGTGAAATCCTTTTCCGCTACAACAGTGCCTACACCGATAATGTTTATTCATACAGCTGTGCAAATTGAGGATCTTGCACAAGTTCTTATAAAACAAGTCGCAAGAATTTTTCATGTTAACCTCTAATAAGCTAATATGAAGAAAATGTGATCTCATATATTCATAAAGACATGTATTCAATCAGTAAGTGATGTTTTTAAATTCTTAATGTACTGGTATATGTTATACAGTACTTCAAGCATGGAGAAACTTTGACTTTCTTGTATAACGGTTACAGTGACAGTTGAACGTGAACAGAAAAAAGAACAAGAAACAGAATGGAAAGAAAAGATCACCACAGCTGAACAACAGGTAAAGCTTTTCACAAGACTAAATCAGTTTAAACAACTGCATGCATACACAATTAACTGACCATTTATAAACCATTCATGTAACCCATTGATTTTGCAATTGATAACCCATTAATTTGGCCATTAATCCCCTCTTACTTTCCATTAATGTGACAGTGTTAGTCTGGAGTATATTTGGCAAAGCATATATCAGGCATTGCATAAACAGAAGTTGTTGCTACCCTGGGGAAGGAGCCTAATAGGGGAAATTGAGGTAAATCCTTTAAATCCCTACTTGTCCTGAATGCCTGAATAATCTGGAGCAGTATTGGCCAATTGAGATCCAATGTTGTATATAATAAGAATAAGAATATGGGGGGGGGCTTTAGAAACCTCTTTTACCTTTTACTCAAGAATGACAGGTGTCAGGATTTGGGCCACCTGCAGTTTGAAGCATTGTTAGGAGAGGCAGTTCCAAAGTAGGAAGATATTTGAAATATGATTTAAAGTATTTTGCCATAGTTGCTGAAATATCAAGGTGAGCGATGCAAGCCCTGTGGGCCTCTTTTTTTTTTTTAATTAATCTCAATGATATTGTATTGAGTGAAAGAATTATTTCAGTTAGTTCTTGAATGTTTTTGAACTCTCTTTACATATTTTCTATTTCTGTTCATACAAATCATTGATCTGAAAAGTATTTGATTAAGTAGTTATAATTTTTTTCAGCTGAAAGAGCTTCTGAGTAGCTGTGATGATAAGGACATTGAAATTAGAGACATCAGATCTCAGCTTTGTAAAAATGAGGACAAGCTGTATGATATGAAAAATGCATGTGGTGAGTGTGGCCTTTTTTTAACTAGCCTGGCCTGAAAGTCCTTTTGTTTTCCATTGCCTGTCATCTGTCATCCATTGTCCGGCATTCGTCTATCATAATTCTTTCCATATAAAAACAACTTCTCATTAACCAAGATGCCCAGAGTAATGAACTTTTCTGATAAGTTTGCGAATAAAATAATCTTGAACTATATTTAAAGTAAAAGGGGTCAAATTTAATAGGGTCATTTTGAGGCCAAGTCTCCTTGTAGTATTTGGTGACTACCTCACTGACCAACATGCAGGAGGCCTGTCACATGCCATCCAGAGCAATTAGTGACAAATACCAGCCCGTTTCTCAGCTTCTCCAAGAAACATGAACCTGAACTGTCATGGTCCCTCTTATTTTCACAAAGGAAAAGGCCTAGAATGGTGATATTTAGCTTGTTGCAAATTGGTTCAAGGGATGGAGCCCTACAAATTTTCCTAAAAGAAATATTATTGAACCCTATTCCAGGTCACAGAGGTCAAATTTGTTTAATCTTGATAAATTTCTTTTTATGTCATCTGACCCGAAGGGTCAGGATGACCTATAGTCATCATGCATCGTCCGTCGTCGTGCGCCGTGCGCCGTCTGCTGTGCGTCGTGCATAAACTTTTCACATTTCAAACTTCTTCTCAAATTCCAATAGTGGGATTGAGCTGAAACTTGCCTGAAATGATCCTGAGATGGTCCTGACCAAGTGTTGTTATTTTTCAGGTTAGTCAGAAATCCAAGTTGGCCGCCATTGCAGCCATCTTCAAAAACACATTTTAAACTTCTTCTCCAGTTCCACTGGTGCCATTGAGCTGGAAATTGGTGAGGATGTTAAGGAAGGAGAGCCAACAAAGTGTTATTTTTCGGCCTCGTAAAAACTTTGACATGGCAGCCATGGCGGCCATTTTGTAACATGATCGCGCAATGATGGTTTTCCTGAACAACACCTATTTCAAACTTCTTCTCAAATTCCACCAGTGGGATTCAGCTCTAATTTACCACAAATGATCCTGAGATAGTCTTGATCAAGTGTTGTTATTTTTCAGGTTGATCCAATTCCAAGATGACCACCATGGCCAACAGTGCCACTATACTCGCTACAGAGAATGCATACTACAATAGTTTAAGGGTCTTTAATTTAGAGTCAGATGACCGTTAAAGCCCTTGGGCCTTTTGTTAAATTACCTGATTAAGCTGAAAGGCTTAGAATCAAACAAGCACTTTTGATTCAATAAAAGGCAAAGAAACAGCAAACAAGTGAACACCATAAGAGCAATTCAGGCCCATTGGGCCTCTTGTTTAAATTATTGTGTGATTTGCTGTCTCCTTACAATGAAAATATATACAAACTTATTGTCAGACTGGCACACAAACTACAGTAGCAGTACAAAATATATGGTGGCATAAAAGTTTTTTTAAATATCATGATTTATTGTTTCACCAATTGTTTCAGCCAATTTTGATCTTAAAATTTACCCCAGCTTCTTACATGTACTTACATTTTATACTTTACTTACATTTAACACTAAAATGATGGGAAATTCCCCAACAATGACTTGAGTGACTGGGGTGCATGAGCATCAGCATTAACAATCATGCTTTGTTAAGATTATTTCCAAATATGAATAGATACTGTGTTCATTGTGTTCTTCTAAGAGGGTACAACTCTTGATGCCTATAGTATACCTTTAAGAACCTGTGAGATTACCCACAAATTTTGATTTTGTAAAAGATTATTCCGTGTAATCATATACAGTCAAACCTGCCATATGTGACCTTCCAAGGGAGTCAATAAAAAAGGTCACATATGACAGGTGGTCTCTTAATCCAGGTTCAAGAAAATTACCCGAAAAGGAAAGTTCATAATTATTCTGCCACATATGTAAAATTTAATAAGACATTTCATGCATTTCTGAAGTATTTTTGAATCTTTAAAAGCAGACAAGTTCGTCCGGTTTCTTCTTGATTATGACTTCTGCTTCCGTTTTAAAACTTGGAAAGTCGCTGAAAAAGTTTTCAGCATTTGGGATACGGAAATGATGGTCGTTAGTCGCGTCTGACAGGTAGTCGCTTAATTCAGGTCACTAGTATAGTAAATAATGTTGGGAGGAAAAAATACAGTCGTATATGAAAGGAAGTCGTTTAATTCAGGTGGTCGCTAAGGCAGGTTTGACTGTACATCGGAATTTTAAATGAATGTGTACTTTGTAATGCTTGCATGTACTTTTTGGCCCAAGACGATCTTCAGAAAAAGCTGCAAACATCTGAAGAGTCCATTAGTGAGCATCATGATCAACTTGAGGATGCAATTTGTCAAATGTCAAAGGCAAAGGTTTGTGTGAAATCAAATTAAAGCTGAGTTTTCAAACAGAGTTGATGCTTTATGATTATTATTTTTGGGCCACATACGCACCTTTGGGTTCCATCAAAATGATTGGTTGTATATTTATTGATTTTAAATCTGATAATAACTATTCATTTTCAAAAGTATATTTATATGATGGTGAGTTGGTAAGTAGTAGTGTGTCTTGCTTATGAAGCAAAGAGCATTTAATGTATAAGTAAATCTTACCCAGCATGAAGAGAGTACTAACTTTATAAAGTACAAATTAAAGTCCTTTAACAGCAGTAGTACAAAAGATATGTTTTCAAATAAGTAAATGTTTGCTTTCTAAGTTTTTACTTAGTCTATTTTTTTCATTTATCTATCTGTTTAGCAAGTTTTCAGAATGATGTGTGCTACCAGCTACCTTGTCCAATTTATTTCACTGACATTGTCACATGTCACTTGAATTCCCCAAAAGTCATATTATAAAAGCCATAGCCATGTATAAGCTAGCTCAGTTGTGAAGGTGTAGAACCAAAAATTTACCTTTCTCTGTTCAGGAACATCATTCACAACTTGAAAGCAGAATTATCGGATTGAATGAAATGTGTAGGAGTCATCTCCCTGCAGAAAAGTTTATCGATGAACACAACATGGACTGCCTTGACATTGATCTTTTGGCAGCATACATAAAAAAGATGCTCGAAATGTTATCACAAAAGCAAGACAGGTATTTGGGGAAGGGGTATATTTTCATTTAGGTGACACATTTTGTTTCTTGAACATTTTGCGTTCCTTATCAACAAAATTGTTTTATCTTCCTTGAAGTGAGAATGAAGGGTCATGAAGTATTGCATTCTAATAGATTGCTTGCAATTTTTGAGAGATCAAGGTCATATAATAATCAAACTATGGGTTTTAGGAATAAAGGTTAAGATATGATTATCCTGAGTGCAGTGATCATCAATTTTACAATTTATTTTCATGACAGCCTTTTTCATATGTATTGCTAAAACAATTAGCCCCACAATATGCTAAATTTAAGTATTTCCTGAGACTATGTGAGTACCATCGAAATTCTATGAGTACAGGACTTGGGACTCAGCATGTAGGTTCTTAGACTCCAATTAACAGCATACCCTAGTTCTATACCACCATAGATTACTTTCAAAATGTGAAAAGGATTTCAAGTGAAACAATTCTTTTATATTCACATGTACTTATATTGTGAATTAGAATTGCAGAGCTTGATTTCCGCTTTCTAATTGAATGAAATATTATCAGTTATATATGATTAATGTCAAACTGTTTAATGACAGAAGTCAGAAATCTTTCACGAAAAAAATATGTGTTGCAGTATTCAAATTTACAAAGAACAGCTTGCAAGGATGGATTGTTCAGTGGAAGAATTGAAAAGCTCTAAAGGTAACCTCAGGTGTCTGCATTGAATCTGAAGTTCATTCTGCTAGAAAAAAATGATGAGTATAGATCAAGTTGAAATGTTGAGATCTTAAAGTTCACTTGTTGTAAGTGAATTTTATCTATCAATTACATGTTTACACAATTGATTTTGATGCAACAGCGACAAAATATGATTACAACAAATTTAAATATCAAATGAAATTTCATAATTAAATTTCTAAAATTTAGGCATTTTATCCTAAAATTTCTATGTGTTTATGAATTATTGCACATTTTTTTTTCTAATAAACAGATATACTAATAATGGAAAAGAGTGAATTAGAAATTAGGATTGCTGCACTTGATGGAGAAAGGGTAAGCTCAGTTTCAACTACTTATTGTTTACATGATTAAAATGAAAAAAAATGCATACCTGTCTGTTAAATTTTATCATATCAAAAATGAAATTCAATATCTATCATCATGGTAAAATAAAACTGTTTATTCTTTAAATTTGTTTCTTCTAATTCAAGTATTTCACACTGAACATCATTTCAGTTTATCTGTCTTTTCTGAAATTGCTTTCATTTAAATTCATATTAATTAAGAATTCTGTTTGATTATAAAACCAAATATAGGTAAACTTATTGGAAAAGATACAAACTGAAGAAAATAAGACCCAGGAACTGGAGGCAACAGTATCTAGATTAACCATTGAGTTAGTGGGTGGCAAAGATGAAATTATGACCCAGGAGGTAGGCATTAAAAAGAAAGAATCTTATTAGGAACATAACTAGGTAGATTGTATAGAAATAATTTAAAAGACAAGAAATATTGTAAATAAGTTATATATAATACTTGTACTATAACTATGCCTAAATAACATGAAATTATTTCAAGCCATTGTGGACTACAACAGGGAATAGTTTCTTATGTTTTGCTCTGCATGGTCTGAAAAATCTTTAAAGTTTTAAATGTTGCGCAAAAAGAATTGAAGTTCAACTATAACCAAACTTGGACCATACCATGCCGGTATACAGATAGATACCCCAAATAGTGGACATCTCAACACCGCTTTCATTTACAGAATATCATGATCCGGTCTTGAGATTATGATATAGTCCAATGACTCTGGAAATTAGGGATGCTGGAAATCCAGACTTAAGCTCAGTTTCTCAAAAAGCATCAATGTTATTTCAACCAAACCTGGAATATAGCTATTGTGTCATTTCAACACATCCTACAGATTTACATGAAATTTAACTTTTTGCTGTATTTTGAGTTAAAAACATTTGATATTGAGAAATTGATATAAAATCTTTTAAATCATTATTATCGATACTTTTCATTGCAATTCATTAAGAAATTAGTTTATACCCAAATTTAATTGGAATGGATTTTATTAAATCAAAGATATTTTCTTAGACACTTTCAGAAAGAGTGATTTTTAGCTCACCTGGACCGAAGGTCCGGTGAGCTTATGTCATGGCGCAGCGTCCGTCGTCCGTCCGTCCGTCCGCCGTCCGGCAACATTTGCTTCAAATTGCTAATAGTCAAAAAGTTTTTATTGGATTTTGACCAAATTCGGCCAGAAACATCCTTGGCAGAACTTAGAAGGGGAACAGATTTTGCATAAATGGTAACTCTGACCCCCGAGGGGCCAAAGGGCTGGGGCCCAATAGGGGAAATAGAGGTAATTCCTTTAAATTGCTACTAGTCATAAAGTGATGAATGCATGTTCTAAAAACAATTCTTGAGGTCTTTCAGACCTCAGAGAGTCTGGGCTTCATAAATGTTTAAAGCATTTCGGATTCCCACACTATAACCATATATAGCATTGTTAGAGATTTACAAATAAAACAAATTGAATATGAACATTATTTTGACATTTGGTCTAATCCAACCAGGTGAGCAATACAGGCCCCATGGGCCTCTTGTTTGTGTAGTAATGACATATTTTGGTGAATTTGGAGAATTAGTTTTGCAAATGCATCAATATTTACACATGTCTACAATGTATACAGCTATGGTGCTTCCATACTACATTAAGTGGAGATTTCTTGGATTGTTTTGGGGAAAAATATTCTGAAATTTAAGTGGATTCTGAGGTTTGCTTGAGACTTATTACTAGATTACTGGCAAGACATGTATAATTACGTGTAGTTCTTGTTAAAAAAAAAAGGGAGTCATATGATGTCATGAATTACACCTCCATTTGCCTGGTTGTAATCTTACCACATTAATTCAAAAATTGTGAAGTTATTTTAACAACAGTTAGTCAGTAACCCATTTTCAGGAAATTTGCAGTTATCTTTTACAAACTTGTGTATTGTCCCCACACAATAGTGTTTTTTCTAGCTTTTCTTTTGTTAAGCCTTTTTTTGTTATGATCTATTTGTTTCTGTAATAATGATATCAGACCTACAATTTGCTACTTATTGTAGTTATGAATCTTGCTACACATTAATTATTATACCTTGATCGATATTATCCAAAACTGATATATGTCTGTCTTATTCTGTTGCTGTTGACTAGATTTTAAGGTGGACTTGCTTATTATTAATGCTTTTTGACCAGATTATTAACCTGTTAGGATTTCACTTTTATGTTAGATATGGAACATTTTGAATTTTTTTTTATCTGAACCTGTTTTTCAGACAACTATTAACAAACTGAACAGGGACATGAAAAATCTCACAACAGATAAGATGGTTCTGGAAGAAAATTTGATGTCAGCACAGCAGGAGATTAAAACCTGCATGGTTTGTTCTGATTTTATATGTGCTACAAAAAACTCCCAAAAAGCTGCTGAAAGTTGAAATATGAAGAATCCATGAAGAAATTGGTAGCAAAATAAATTTAATAAAGCTAAAGAATGAAGACAGATATTTGATAATGTGCATATTATATATCACTTAGATTATATATTTTAATGCCATTCATTATTCATATGTAAAAGAGTTACTACTTTTTCATACAGAAAAGACTTGAAGAGTCACAAAAGCAATTGCAAGCTAAGTGGGAGGTTGGACAGTCTTTATCCAAAGATTTGCAGGAAATGACAGATTTACTTGCAGAGGAAAGGTAAATTAAATGCATGTTACGTACACGATGCAACTAATGACTTGTGATTAGTAGTGCCCATAGCCACAAGTACAATAATAGGTTGGGGGTACCTTTAGTATTGTAATGAAAAAAATAAATGCAAATTTATTTTAAAATAACTGATACTGTATGTTTGAATCAGTCCTTCCTTTTGTTGCTCTATCGACAATCGTGGATTGTCCCTCTAAAGTTTTTTTTTTTTTTAATTTACTAAGGTTAATGTAATACCAACTTTGTTCAAATAGATTAACTCTTTCTGGCCCCCAGGAATTAAAACAAATTTTAACTGTGATAAGGAACCTGTAGTTTGTTCAGAAGAATTGCATTGCATTATTTAAGATATGTTGTAAAATTATTCGTTTGACCATTTCAAGGTCACAGGAATCAAATATCATAATAGGTAATTTGTAAGATTAAATGATGTTCAATCAGTTCTTTGATTGGAGGATAAATGACCATCAAATGTTTAAGATGAATGGCTTGATTCAGCACAATTTCAAGACCACTGTGTCACATGAATGATGATGTGACAAAACTCCAAACATTTTCTACTTCAGGTTAATTTAGTATGTTTAGACTATTTACATATTGCATAACTGTTAGATCATGCATTTGTGTTAATACTGCACTGTCAGGTGGTTTATGATTAGGCACATTGCAGATAGGGCTTGTGTATACATTCAATTGGCAGATTTGTATCTTGTAGAACAAATCATGAGGCAACATCTTCAAAGTTGTGCAAGATGCAAGGTCAAATGGCAGATACTGAAAATGAACTGGCATCAATTAAATCTGATGCGAAGAATTTACAAGCAGAAATACAGGTTAGTAAATAGATATGAAATAATTTTTTATGCAACAAATCTTTCCTAAGAATCCTAAGAAGAACAGGTCTGGATTAATATTAGTTTATACTTTCTATACTATGAAGTAAATCAATCTTTACATGATATGTTAATGTACCTGGTCATGTGTTGGTGTCATGAAACTGAGTACAGGTAATTGTTTAATTCAAAGCCACATATATATACTTCATTTCAATGTGAAATTATTACTAAAGTGTGAAATAATAATGGCAGTTCCTAGCAACAGGCTTGAATCTCCTTGACTGATTAAAGCAGCTTATGTTATAAATAGATGATGCAGAGATTAAATGCATAAAAAATAACAATATGGTTATGTTAAAATAATTCCTAATTTATTGCTCTGAATTACATATCATTTGGATTATTTTCTTAATTATTTGATGAACAGAAATTGAACAAGACAGAGACAACCCTAGAAGAGTCACTAGAGTCTGCCAGTCAGACCATAAATGAACTTCAGTAAGAACTACATAGTAGTTACTTGTTTCTTTTGCAATGCTTTTCAAATCACCATTTGTTTGAAGTCTGTACTGAATTTCAATATAGGTTATTTCCCCTTGAACACATGTTGTGCAAGTTGTTATTTGGAGACTGATCAGATACACAAAAGGGCTAACAGGCTATCTAATCAATAGTTACTAAAGATTGAATGATAATTCACAATAAATGAGAACAAAAACTTTCAAAAATGAAGCAAAATGAATTTTAGAATGGATACAATATAATTATGTTATTAAGATCCATTCACAATTGACATGAATTTCAATGCTATAGCTAATGTAAAGAGAAGCAGAGAAAAGATCAATCTTACATAGAATAAATTCATTATATGATAAAAGAAAAAAAGAAAAATCATCCTATGGTATATGCATGCCAAGATAGCTATAGAATTTCTTTTTTCATGAAGTTAGCTTCAGCATGATGCTTCCTCTTTTTTTCTGTTTTGTTTGCTTTTACCACTTAATTTTACAAGTCTGCCAACCTATGAGGGATGATTAATATGTTGTGAGCCTCGTATTGAAGGAGGAACTCAAGGATGTTCTTTTTAAGTCCTACTATTCTCTGACTATATATATAGGGCCGTGTACCCTAGCACTGGTCTCATTTGGTTAGTTTATATCGACGGTTGTATGATACAATATGTCCGGCAAAATTCAAATCCTTCAATATGAGGCTCACAACATATCAATCAGCCCTCGTAGTGATGCCTTTTTTGACCATCTGTGTTTTTCTGGAATTATGTCAGTACACTTGCATGTAACTTTTGGTTAACAAGTTATTGTATACCAGGATTTCTGAAATTATCAACCAAACGTTTTTATAAATTTAGTTCTTATTATAAAATGATAGAGACCAAATCATATGTAACAGAATTGTTTAAGTATGGTGAAGTATATACCTCCATTAGGTTTTTAATTGGTGAGGGATACTGATAATGGGAAGTCACATATTAAGAAACTCCTTTTATTACTAACATTTGAAAATAAATGCAAATGCCTGTTATATGTAGACAGTGTTATTTGTGATCACCGGCCTTTATGGTTATTTCTATACTCTATTATTATACAAATATGACATAATTGAATCATTTTTAGGATGACAGAAACAGGTGAAAAATATCAAAATTAATAAATTTGCATTGAAAAATTAAATTATATGTTTTCAATTTTTATGCTATTAATGAGTCCAGATAAGCTATCTAGTAGTCTGGGTTTCATGCAGTTATTAAGTTTCAAGAATTCATATTATATATCAATAAGACAAAACTTTTTGCAATTCAGATAATATCTTTGCTAGTGAACTTCTTGCCCTAAATACAGGATTTTAGGAAGTTGTAAAATGCAAATAAGGTCAGGCAAGCTTATATTTCAAATTGGTTGTAGGGGAAAGATTGCTGAGTTAACAGAAGAAATGGAAAACAAAATGAAGGAGAATGAAGAATTAAGAGGAGAAAGAGATGAGCAGGTAATCTAATATTTGATATGCAAAGTGTGAAATTTTAATATTTGAATAACTTTTACAATTGTTAATAGAGAGAGTGTGAGAGAAGAGAGAGAGAGGGAGAGAGAGAGAGACCTTTCACTTCCTTTAAATTTGATTTGGGTTCACATTCTTATTATGTATAAATTCATATTTCAAGATTCAACCATTCTACTAGAGATTTTTGTTAACCTCTGCCAAATAGATGATGGGATATTGTCGTCATCTTAGTGTCAGTCCATCTATGCATTTTTTGATGGATTTTCATGAAAGTTGATAGAAACTTGAAAAACAATTGCATTCAGATGTCCATTATGGAAAGAATTCTTCAGTTTTGACTGTCTATATGCTCATCAATTTGACAGGATTATTATTGTGTGGCATCATCAGTGTGGTATAAAATTTTGTTTGTCTGGTGATCTCCTACATTATTTGAAAATATTTCTTTGGAACTTGCAAATTGATTGGCTTTATCTGAAAAGAATTTTGATTCAAATATTTTTGCAATAGTTATTGTCCTTTGTTCATTTCAGTACATATTTGATTTTTGTCCGGAGATCTCCTACATTTTTTGAGCAATTTCTTTGAAACATTAAAGTCAAGGTATCAAGTTATGTTTCCCCAAGAAAATTTTGATCTGACTATTTTTGCAGAAGTCATTGCCCTTTGTTTATTTATGGTACTTGAATCTTGTCCTGATCAACCTGCAGTTTTCTATTATTTTTTAAAATCTTTTACTTTCCTTTGCCTTTTACATAATAGTACACCGTTGTATTCATGCATGTTATACTCATATCTATGCTATACATGAGTGAAGATATTAATAGACAGCTTGATAAAGTAATATCTTATTGTCATGCGACCCGGTGTTGAACATGTATATATATGTGTGTATACATGTATATCGCTAAAGCTCTGATATGGAAACTGATTATGTTAGCATGTTTCAGATGTTAAAAACAAAATATTTGGATTTGAAATTCAGCAATATTGCATCATAATGGTGGTGAGAGAAGCTTCTGTATGATTTGTTTAGTTTGATTTTGCCATATATGTGTACATTTTTGATATCAAAATTCCATTTCATAAAAAAATAAAACAAAAAATAAACAAATAAATGTAAAAAACCTGGATAAACTATGTAGAAGTAAAGTTATCAGGATATTATAAATATACTATTATAATTTTTTTCATGCAGATTATCCTGATTTAATACACAAATTCAAAAGAGTAACAAAGAAAACTTTATAAATATTTTAACATTATTATCTCCCACATACATATTCACACATGTTAGAATTTTTTTAAAGGTCATTCACTACAGTTACATGTATAAGTGCTTTCTTTGAAACTTGGTAGGCTTTATAATCAGGATATCAAGTTGTGATTAATGAGTTGGAAACTTTTGCTTAATACTTGTTTTCCTCAAACTGTTAATACTTATTAAGGGGAAAAGATTTGACTTTCAGGGTAAATATCTTTGTGGTACTCTTGTGAGTTTTACGCTCCATATGGTACTTTGAATTTTTATGCATCCCTATGTCAACCTTGTGATCGCAATTTCTACATTTCTTGGTGGTTTTCATTGAAAGTTGGTCGAAAAGAAGACCATGGTTGGTAACTCAATGATAGAAGGAGTTTATGTTTGACTATTTAGCTATGCTATTTCATACTTGAGGTATGGGGTATATTTTTGTATTTCACAACTTTTTATTTTTAACATATTTCAGGATAAAAGCATGCATGGAGAAATAGAATCAAGAACAAAGGAGGCATCTGCACTAGAGGAAAAAATCAAAACATTGAAGGAAACTGTGTCTTCTAAAACAAAACAAGTAAAAGAAGTGGAAAAAGAGGTAATAATTCTGTGATGCCTACTTATAGTCTAGACTATTACATGTGACTTTACTTTTCATGATGATATATATTAGCTGACCTGGTCCAAAAGTATATTGTATCGTGACACTGAATCAGACAGCCATCAATAAACAATTCAAACTGATGAATAGCATAGCCCCATTTGACACAAATTATTATGATGTTTGAGGAGCCTGTAATGACATGCAGAGGCCAGATTGGGGCTATGACCTGAAACCCCAAAAGGTTAATTTGACTATATCATTATCTTACATGCTACTTACTATTAGGTTGGAATCATTTTCATGTGATAGGGATAAAAAGTTGTAATATAAAAAACAAGTACAATGTATATTGTATTAAATCTTCACATTCATACAACAATCAATGTTGATATTGGCCATGTGGTCTGACTTTGTCACGTGCATTGTATGTCAAAATATAGAAAATGTTGATATCTTTGCTCTGTAAACATGTATATATATGCACACTTAGTGTGAAAAGACTGGCACAATCTAACTTACTAGATAACACTGTGGCACTGCCATTAGATCTGTAGAGATTACAATGCTACACATTGAAATGTAATCATTATCATATGATGATGATCAGACATACTACATGTATTTGAACTGATTTTAGGTAAAAAGTCTAAAGAGCAAGTTGACATCCCAGAATAAGCTTACAGATAATAAGGAAAAGGAGATACAAAAGCTAAGGTTAGCCCTTGAAGAAGCAGATGGAGAGAAGTCTGAACTTCAAGAATGCATAGATAGTCTAAAGTCAGAGGCATGTTCAGAGAAACAGACTTTTGAAGCAGCTAAACAGCAGGTTTGTTAAATCTGCAAAAATCTATTATCAGTAATATGTATAATTCATTACTTACTTACTTCAAAATACAGACAATTTATTCAGTTAATCATATGATAAAAATTAAGGATTTGCAATGATCATTTTATACCTGGAGTCCTGTTCAAAGGAGGTGGTGCATGGCGGCCCACGGCCGAATCTTATTTTATACATGATATTATGATAGACTTTTACCAAATACATGTCATTTTAGACACTAAAACGAAAATTGGCAAATGCTGTATACGCAGCGCCACCTAACATGATTTCTGTAAATAATGTGTACCCTCCCTTTTAAATTAAATATATTTCTTGTACAAAAGTACTTGATAAATTTCATATTGCATTGATAGTCTCATGTGATGTTATATTTTATAAAAACATGTGTGTTTAGCATGAATTTGTATAATAGAAAGTGTAATTACAGCTTTTTTAGCAAAATTTTCAGTTAAAAATTTACCTTCTTGAAATTTTCTTTTATTTGTTAAGTAGATAAAATGTAATAATCGTTGGAGTACTATCAAATTTTGCTTTTAAAAAACATGTTTGCATATTAATCTTAATACACAACCAAAAAAAATCATCAAAAATTACTGGATAACAAAAGATTGTTGCATACAAAGAAAGGTGATGAAGTAAATTGTATTAAAAAACCAAGGGTTAAAAAGGAGTGCCCTGTCTGACACAAGCAGTAAAGTCTGATTGCATTGTTATTTTTGTTGGATTTTTAGCATTTTCCTCTATTTTCAGTACTTTCGGTACTTTGATATGTTGTCCAAAATTGGGGGTGTATGCATTTAACAATAATAAAATCTTGGCATATCCAGTAATTCACCAAATAAAGTTGTTTCATTAAATGTTTATGAATATCCATAGATTATTTCTAACTGGAAATTTTGATAGTACTCCATCAATAACTTTGTGGTATTAGACTTTAAATGAAAAGTTAAAAACAATGATTTTCACAAAGATGACATCAAATTAGGCTGAAATTTAATTTAAGTGTCACGGAGCGTGATGATTCATATACAAAATTAAACCTTAAACAAATGGGGTGAATTTGTTTCACAAATAGAAAATAAAAATATGTTCTATAATAGTTAGTGGTCAAAACATTAGCTTCTTATGCAGTTTGATGGGGAAATAATGAAATCACCAAAAAAAGAATATATACATTGAGGATTGGAAATTAATTCCTCCCACATAATCGGGGATATTATGCTTTTGACAAAAATATGTTTTCGGGAAAAAAATCGCTGTGTGCCGATTTAGCCCTCCTATGCACCACCTCCTTTATTACAGTCCTTCTGTACAACATTAATTAAAAATTTGGCTTCAACACAAACTCTTATAAAGGTTGTTTTTTTTTATCATAATATTTTGTACACTGGGAATGTGCTACAAGTTTTATCTTTGAAAGTGTTATCAATTGTATTTCATTATAATACTGGTAAACTTTATCTCTAGGCAGAAGATATGCAAATACTGAGTAAGAATGCAATGAAAGAAAAGGAGGAAATTGCAAAAAAATGTGAGGCAGAGATAGCAAACATGACTAGCACATTGGAGAAATATCAACAGGAAAATCACAAACTTGTGGCACAGAAAGACAAAGAAATTAAATCACTGAAAACAAAGATTCTCAGTGTAGAGAAGGATGGAAATAGTTCACGAACAGAGGTACATTTAACTTTTATAAAAAGGCCTACAAGTTTTTACACCTGTAGTACATTACAAATACATTGATATATATCGCAGTCAACAGATTCTTTAGCCTTATGTTTCTTGTTTTCTTCAAGTCACAAGGCTTAAGGGGAGGCAAACTTTAGACATACATGCATGTTTATTGCTGTTTTAGATTGAGGAAAAATTGCAAGACTTGCATGTTGAAATTGATCAACAAAAGAGACTAATGGACACTTCAGAGGAGGAAAAGGTTGGTTTATATTGACATCAAGCTAACAATGTGGTTATTTTGAGAGATGGGCTTCCAAGTTCCAGTAAAAATGTTCAGTTTAAATGAATGTACATTTTCCCCCTTTATTAATGATATATTATTATTAGTACAGCTAAGGATTGTGTCAACACAGTGATTCCAATTGTACATCAATACAGAAACACAAAATATGCAGTGACATTTAAGTCAGTGATAAAATTTCAAAAGTTACGAAGTATAATAAATAGTGTATCTTTATTTTCAGCAATCACTTGAGGAAAGATGCAAGGAATATTCCATAAAGCTGACAGATCTTGAGGAAATTATATCAACTAAGGTTTGAACTTTTGTCATTATTATTTTCACTGCATATTAACAACTATAAAGTAACATACATTGTACCAAAGTCAGCTACATAACAGATGTCATCCTTATTTGGGTATAGCGACTGGTATGTGGTATACATGCAAGGATTTAAATTGCATAAGTGATTAGACTATGATAACTGTGATGGATATTTGTTATAGATGTTGGGTTTAACCTACATTTAATGCTTGTAATTGTCATATACTTCAAGGGAACAACCAACCAATTGAAAAAATAGATTTTTGAAACATCCCCTGGCCTGTTTATAGAAAGTTGAGCCAGGGATAAAATGTCTGGCAGCCACTGATTGGCCAGTATGTTATGAAGTCAGAAAATAGATATGTAGCCTGATAGGTACCTATCCATAAGAAATGTTGATATAAATTTCGTAAGTCCGATTGAATTTTTTTTCCAAAAGTTCATGTAATAATTAATAGGTAAACATTTCAGATTTTTGAGAATTGTTTACTGCAAAATTCACCCATTTTCAAAATGGCTACCCCTGGAGAAAATTTGAGCTGAAGGACCCAACTTCCTTTTTTGATTAGGTGTTATATGAGACCCAAAACTTGTATTATAAGCCATAATTGTCATATTGAATTCAAGAATTTGAATGAAATACTCCAAAACTAAAGTCTATGGAAAAACAATTGGTTGGTTGGTCCCTATCAATACGTTAAATGCCACGTGGTTTGAACCTGCATCTAGAATAAATACTAGTTTTTAGCTCACCTGCCCGAAGGGCAAGTGAGCATATGCCGTGGCGTGGCGTCCGGCCGTCCGGCCGTCCGGCCGTCCGGCCGGCGTCAACTTTTCCATTTAAGCAACTTAATTCTTCTCAATAACCAAAAGGCCCAGAGACCTAATATTTGTCCTGTAGTATGCTGGGGTGAAGGGCTCCCAACTTTGTTCAAATGAATGTCCTTGAACTTTATTCAAGGTCACAGGAGTCAAAAAGGCTAAAATCTTTAAACAACTTCTTCTCAATAACCAAGAGTCCCAGATACCTAATATTTGGCCTGTAGCATGATGGGGTAAAGGGCTCCCAAGTTTGTTCAAATGAATGACCTTGACCTTCATTCAAGGTCACAGGAGTCAAAAAGGCTAAAATCTTTAAACGACTTCTTCTCAAAAACCAAGAGTCCCAGGGAGTTGATATTGGGTCTGTAGCATGCTGGGGTGAAGGGCTACCAAGTTTGTTCAAATGAATCACCTTGACCTTCATTCAAGGTCACAGGAGTCAAAAGGCTAAAATCTTTAAACAGCTTCTTCTCAATAACCAAATGTCCCAAGACCTAATGTTTGGCCTGTAGCCTGCTGGGGCGAAGGGCTCCCAAGTTTGTTCAAATGAATGACATTGACCTTCATTCAAGGTCACATGGTTAAAAAATGCTAAAATCTTTAAACGACTTATTGTCAATTACCAAGAGTCCAAGGGAGTTGATATTGGGTCTGTAGCATGCTGGGATGAAGGGCTACCAAGTTTGTTCAAATGAATGACCTTGACCTTCATTCAAGGTCACAGGAGTCAAAAAGGCTAAAATCTTTAATTGACTTCTTCTCAAAAACCAAGAGTCCCAGGGAGTTGATATTTGGTCTGTTGCATGCTGGGGCGAAGGGCTCCCAAGTTTGTTCAAATGAATGACATTGACCTTCATTCAAGGTCACATGGTTAAAAAATGCTAAAATCTTTAAACGACTTATTGTCAATTACCAAGAGTCCAAGGGAGTTGATATTGGGTCTGTAGCATGCTGGGATGAAGGGCTACCAAGTTTGTTTAAATGAATGACCTTGACCTTCATTCAAGGTCACAGGAGTCAAAAAGGCTAAAATCTTTAATTGACTTCTTCTCAAAAACCAAGAGTCCCAGGGAGTTGATATTTGGTCTGTTGCATGCTGGGGTGAAGGGCTACCAAGTTTGTTCAAATGAATGACCTTGACCTTCATTCAAGGTCACAGGAGTCAAAAAGGCTAAAATCTTTAAACAACTTCTTCTCAATAACCAAGACTCCCAGAGACCTAATGTTTGGCCTGTAGCATGCTGGGGTAAAGGGCTCATAAGTTTGTTCAAATGAATGACCTTGGCCTTCATTCAAGGTCACATAGTTAAAAAATGCTTAAATCTTTAAACAACTTCTTCTTAATAACCAAAAGACCTAGGGACTTGATATTGGGTCTGTAGCATGCTGGGGTGAAGGGCTACCATGTTTGTTCCAATGGATGACCTTGACCTTCATTCAAGGTCACAGGAGTCAAAAAGGCTAAAATCTTTAAACGACCTCTTCTCAATAACCAAGAGTCCCAGGGAGTTGATATTGGGTCTGTAGGATGCTGGGTTGAAGGGCTACCAAGTTTGTTCAAATGAATGACCCTGACTCACATTCAAGGCCACGTCATTCAAGTATGCTTAAATCTTTAAATAACTTCTGAATAGCCAAAGTGCCGAGAGACATTATATTGGTCCTGTAGCATGCTTTCAGTTTCAATAACCTCAGGATCCATATATGAACAGAACACTGCATTGCAGGTGAGCGATTCGGGCCCATTGGGCCCTTGTTCATGAGTTACCAGACTTGGCAGTCAGTGTCATTCGCAATTGCATTAAAAGAGAGTTGTATTGTATTTACATCTGACATATCTGCCATTTGCAACCTCTTGTTCAATTTTCCTGGGAGATTCCCTGCACCTGCATCACAAGACAAGCAATATCTATGTGTGTGTTGCAATTCAGTTCACTCTATATGTGTGTAGATAATCGTCATAATTTCCTGTCAACTGTTTCAAGGCTTTTACTATTATAACAATTCTACATGATAGGTAATCTGGATCTATGCAGAAAGACGTCTCCCTTTCCTTCTGTACCATTCAATAGTGATTTTGTATATATTATTGATAGGAAGAGAAGATTTCTGAGCTGACTGATGTGATAGCTAGTCAGAAAAAGATTCTCACAACCTCTACAACACAGACAGATCCTGTAAAGGAGAAGACAACACCAAGTCCTAAATCAAAAAAGGAACAAACTCCACAAGTCTCACAGGTTTGAATAAATATTTCCATTAGATAATTATTTCTTAGAAAATCAAATAAATAAGAAAAAAAATAACATCATATATATACTTAACTTCTCTTATAGCAAAATGTAATATGTAAATCTTTGAAAGTATACAGGAAGATTAAGACCAGATGTTCCAGGAGGGGTAAGTATCATCAGTTTCATATTGACGACACCTGCCATTTAAAAAAAGAATGTCTTACATGTATCGCGATGCATAATTCTTATTATCATGCATTATGTACTCGGTAATCACGTGCCGTGTAATATGTACATCGTGTGCCCTATAATGCTTATGTCATTTTCAATATCGAAAACCTTTACATTTAAATTGGTCTTTCGAATGTTTTAAATATTTGTTTCTCGAATGAATTATATCATGCTCTGATTCTATAATATACATGTGTGTATTGGGACATCCTAATATTAACGTTAAGAGACCGACCAACAAACTAATTAATTCCCCGTAGACTTGAGTTTTAATATTCTAAATTACGTTAATATGACTGTTGAATTCACAACAAAAGTCAGGGGCCATGTATCAAGTTTTATGTAAAAGAACAAGGAGGTCCTTCAGCGCAAAACTGATTTCAGGGTAATGCAGGACATTTCGCGCCGTGAAGAAAAGAACAATAACAAAAATAGATTAAAAAAGCACCAATTGATTATCATAAGATATCTCCCCCAAATCGCTTATCAGACTTGTCATTTCATATGTCAATGTCGCCTCCGTGAAACGGGCAAGGATTGGCTGCTTTGAAATAGACACAGCATTCCTATTAAAGCTCGGTTTTACCATGACATTGAAACCGTATCACGAACTCTAACACCCCAGATCTAAATGCGCGATATCCATGCGCCGTGTTTTACTTCAAGAATCCTTGCTTTGTTTAAGTGTTTTTTGCAACATTTAATTGATCATTACTATGCAGGGTCCACATTTCACGAGTTTTGTCTCACAATTAAGTCCTTCCCACAACTTCCCAAAACCCATTTCATTTATGTGACCTCTAAACACGTGAAACATATAACTTCCTATATTATCGCAACGTCAAATTTTCCATTGTCAATAACTGGCACAGTGGTAGAACGCTCGACTTCTGTGGTGGTCCTAAGGTGGTGAGTTCGAGTCACATTGCAACAAATTTAGTTTCATTAATTTTTCTTTATTTGTGTTTGTTTTTTCCTTTCATTTAATCAATATATTATAGAAAAGAAAAGAAATGTGTTATCTCAGCTTAAAATATACCCTTTAGGCCTGATGTGTAATGCAGGTGAAAAGCCCGTCAAATTGTTAGCCAACAATTTCTAGTTCTCATCTTGGAATTGGTAAGCTGTTGTAAGAGAATAAGAGTACAAATGGAAAAGTATTTTGAAGGAAATTCACAATGAATCTTAATACTACTGTCATGTTATGTGCAGCATTATGTTGTGAAAACCAAAATCAACAAATCACTTCAAGGATGACTTGACTCTGATTGCCTGAAACTATTAATGTAACAGTTGAAGTGTTCTAAAATGAGTTTGATTGAGCGATCTTAATGTTCGTACTACTAGTACTGTGAGAGTGACAAATATCAGTATAGGCATACCAGGTATATAATTTATTTTACAACAAGCTCATAACTTTTTACCACAGTATTGATAGCGGAAAAAAATGTAACATGGATAGCAGAGCCTACTACACTAAAATATATTCCATGGATTTCTGTATTTTGGGGGTAAAATTCTCAAATTTCTGGACTTTGGAAAAAAATCAACTTTAAGGTTTTAGTGTTCTGACAAATTATAAAAGCTATAGTCAGAGCTACCAAACTAGGGCTATAGGTATATAGTAGGATGTATAGCTGAATTCATTACAGTCTTAACTAACATTTCTTTGATTTTTTGGGTAAAAACCTTAAATTTCTGGATTTTGACAAAAATCAGTGAATTTCATTAGTTTCTCTAAATGTCTAATATCTTGACAAAGTGGGACAGGCGATACATATAACTATGCGTAATTCTTGTTATACGATAAGACAATGCAATGTTGTTTTATATCTAAATCACCTCAGTCTATTGTGTTACTGGGACGGTGTACCATATCTTTGTTTCAGATTCCACAACATGGTCGACAAGGAACTGTTTGTGGTAATAGATCAAGCACTCCTCAGCAAGCTTACATTGCAACCACACCTAAACCTACCACTCCTCGACTATCAACAACAGCATACACTCCTGTTTCTGCCCACAGAACACCAAAACTAACCTCCAAAACCCCACAAGGAATTTGTAACATCAAAACTCCACAAAGGAGTATACTGAAGCATGACTGTGTTGATTCTGCAATTAAGAAAAGAAGGGTTGTTTTTGCATCACCAAAAGACAACTCAGATAGTTCAGATACAGACTCTTCACAGTTAATGGAAGTAGAGGTAAGCAAAATTAAAAATGTTTAAATGAAAACCATTTTAAATATTAATTTGAAAATTTTATCATTTTCAGTGTATCTGAAGAGACAAAGTACCATAGAGCTATATGACAGGCTTTTAAACAATACAATTAATAGGCTAATTGTTTGATCAATCTGTATATATGACAACACTGCATGAATATATTCCTCCTTTTTATAAGGAATTTGTGAAAATAGATATTAACTTTGAAAACCTGAGTATGGCACTGCTGCATGCCTCTGCCATCATTCTTTAGTTACGTTTTTCCAGAACTGCGTGGTATCTATTAATTGTGATGAATCCCTAATGAACTCAAGTATCAACACATATAGTAGGTAGCTTTACATCACTTTAATTTGTTATCTGACATATTTATCAAGAATAAATTGCTATGTGCATGTTTATTGATCTTAAGTTCTTAACAGGAATTTCCGTCCCGTTTCCAAGATGGCTGACATTGAGGATTTACGATCTTTTTTCGCAAAAAAAACCAACTTGAAAACATCTTTACCTGTATAATTTGCGCACCCCAACTTTAAACTTTATTTCAGTACAAAAAAACTGCGAAAATTACACGAGTTTTTATGGTAATAAGAAAAGATTAAGTTTATTGGTCACAAGTGCAGAAAGATTGTTTTATTTGTTCTATGCAATACTGCACATTTACCGATGAACTGCCCATGAAAAATAACTATGAATGAAACCATCGAAAACCACATAAACCACAATCAAATTTATGGTCATGAATGTCTTAACATTTGCTTGAATTTTCTCAAGAAATACTGACAGCACCTGTGAATCTTAATATTCATTGGCATTGTTGATTCTTGAAAATGGGCGTTGTGGCCATAGACAGGTAATTTATTTTCATGGCAAAGAAATGTTTTCATGGCCAGAAAACAAAACAAAATATAAGTGCAAGAATTCATGATTTTGGCTATTACTCATGGTCATTAAAAGAGAAATTTTAGTTAAAAAATTCAAGGTTATATCATAAATGAAGTTCTGGCCATTGATTTCATGAAATTTATCCCAGGAACAAATCATTAATGAGAATGAATGAATAAATACTACATTTTACTACAATGTCAATAACTTTACCAAATTACATCAAATTGCATCAACTGACAAGAAAACTGAAATAATTAACACTTTTAAGCGTTTAAATTTAGAATATATTTTAATTCAAAATTAAGACAAGCTGTGTCTTTCACTAAAATGAGATTGGAATAAGTTCAGCTTCCTTTGATATAAATCTATATATAGATATAAATGTAAGCTTTATATCATGAAGATGAAAAAATGTGCATCCACCTTCGTTGAAACATGATTAAGTTGCCAGTCTTTCATCAATACAGCTTGATTGTTAATTATTATGTTAAGTTATTGGCAATGAAAAAAAATAATGCGGTTTTCTTGGAGGGCAACTCAGTAAATCCTTCATATTTTATAAGTATGCATTTATTTCATTTTGACTTATTGCTAAGTGTTCATTTTAGGTTTATCATACTTAATAGTTGAATCATGAATGTTTTTAAGGAAAATGATCACAGAAGTGTTTGGCAACCACAAATCGCTGAAATGATAATAGAAATAGTTTTCACATTAACAAGATTGAATCTGAATCGTAAGAGCCAACATTCCCCCTTTATACGATTTTATGATTTTATTTATGGAATTCAATACTAGAAAACAATTCTTTGGGATAAGAATATGATTTCTAATCTATTATTTTTGGATTTTATAGATTGATGAATTAGAGAACCGTTTACAAGGAACTAAAGGAAGTACACCTCTGCTTGTGAAACCATCTCCAAAAGTACGGAATATGGACATAGATGATTTTGACAGGAAGAGACTTGACCACAGTAAAGGGACTGTCCCACTCAACAGAGTGCCGCGAGGAGGGCCAGTAAAGTCCAGCAAAAAAGAAGTACATCTTTAAGTTATATTTTTAAAACCAAGCAGATATCTATTACTTTTAAACAAGTACAGAATAGATAAACGGTACTGAACTTATGCCATGATGCATCCTTTTGTTTTTCTGTCAATATACTTGCTGAAAATGGCAGCAAGAATTTTGACCATATTTGGCCAGATGCATCCTTGGTGAAAGAGATTCCAATTATATCTATGGAGAGTCCAGACCCATTGGGGTAGAAGGGTATAGTATGATATGGAAAAAAGAGATAACTCTTTCAAAACTCTCCTGCTTTCCATACAGATGAAGTTTATTTATATATTATATAACAACATGTGTAATAACCAAATTTGGTCTGTACTAAATATAAATGGGTGATGGGGATTCAACATTGTAAAGATGGATGGCCTGGGGTCTGCAGATAGGTAAGGCCCCCTAGAGGGATAGGGTAACTTTTTAGAATAGTTTAATCTAGAACCCTAAATAACATATTAAAGGGTCAAGTGAAAGTTGACATGAGATGGTTATTTAGGTTGTTGACTGATACTGTAATATATTCACTGAAAACAAAAAAATGTGTAATTATTGATACCTATATGTCTAGTACACGTTTGTCTTCATAAACATGTAAGTTGTCAAATATGTTTTGGGGATTTTTTATATATATATTACAAATACGTAGTTGAATGATTAATAACGATTCAAATTATTGCATTTGCAACAACTTCTACATGGCAGTAATTGTTAGATGCAATGTTGCCGCAAATGTTTGCACCAATAAATGTTGCAACTATTATCTATTCAAGAAAACTTATTTGCATATTAATACCTAATATATACTGCAAATTTACAGCAAATGGTTGTGGCATAGTCATTAGCTGCACCATTGCCACAACTGTTTGCCTCTCATTTCTGTTGAGTCTCCTTTGGTACAGATAAATTGTTTGACCAGATTTGGCCTGGTGCATTAATATAAACTGATGGAGGTTTTGTCATCACTAGTTATAGACTGGGGAAATAGAAGCAAATCCTTTAAATTGCTACTTGTTACAAAGGAACTGATTGGATTTGAACCAAATTCGGTCAGAATTATTGTTAGTTGAAGGTTAAGAGATTTTACATAAATGTTGACTGACAACCTATGCCCCCTTTTTTCTGGGTTATATCTTTGAAGCAGTTGAGATCCCCACCCCATCAGTATATCATTGACCAACATCAACAGATCAAGCTATTAACTAATTGAACATGAACTTTTGGACAAATCCAACCAAAGTGAGCGAAACAGGCCCTCTGGGCCTCTTGTTAAGTATTTGTTTCAAGCTTAAAGCTTTCCAATTGTAGATTTCATAGATTGAAATTATCCATTGAAATATCTACTGTTTTCAGAATGAGAAAATTTCAAGCTTACAAGATGCAGAGATGAAAAAATTCAAGGATTTGTTTCCTACTCAGCACTTAGCTAGTAAACTTGCACGGGTGGATATGGAGGTATACCTTTTTATCTATCAAATGTTAATAGATACTAGGGTCTTAACCTTATTTAAAAAATTAACTGAACGTGGTACTTCGTAACTTGCTCAAGTTTGTTACAATGCTATTATAGCCTAATTCTTTGCTCAACACTCAAATGTTTCATTTAGGGGAGAAACTTTCACCCTTAAAATGTACATTATACAGCAATGTACTGTATCCTGGTAGCTCATTTTGTTATCATATATTGTCTGTTTTAGAAAGCGCAATCCCAAAAATCATGCAATGTGCGTAAAACACCAAGCAAACCACCAGGAAAGTTTTTTAAGAATTCACCAAAAGACAGACCGATGAAAAGCAAAAAGATGAGAGGAAAGGAGGAAACCTCATGGTTTGATTTAGACTCTGTATTTGGATTCGGTCCTGAGGACTAGTCAGTTAAGGTGAATTTAGAAATCTTAACTTTATGGAGGAGTTATGGTTCCTAGACCAAGCATTTTACATTTGATGTACTGGGGAACAAACAATTTTCAGAAGGTTTAAAAGGTTTCATACATATGAATTTCACACAACTGTTTAATCTATATTTATGTTAAAGTGATGTATTGTTCTTCAGATTTGTGCGACATGCTTATTGCTAGAATTTGGTATGGGTTCGGAATTAAGATTTGTGGCTTTTAAATCTGCAGCCAATGTAAACATAGTTATACATATTGCTAAAAACTGTTTCTCCAGGGAGTCCAGATTAGTGTAATTCACTATAAGAGGTGATAAATTGTTTACAATGTTTTGAGGGATTAAAAAGAATGTATTGTTTGCAGTGCATATTTACAAGCTTTGGGTAGAGTGAAAAAAGACAATTTTGCGGGCATCAAGATCTTCAATTTTCAAACGTTTATAAATTCAACCTTGATAAGGCATTATCATTTAATCGATTTGTTGATTTTTTTTATTTAACATATTTGTCATATTTATGAGCAATTCTTGAAACTATAATTCCAATGAATTACTGTTTTTTTTTAATTATTGAAATTAATATAATTATAAATGTTATATAATCATCTTTAGATGTAACCATATAAAAAGTATATGATGTTTTCCTCAATTGCACTTGTACAATGATTGTGATTTAAGATTTTTTAATATTTGTATATGATTTTTCATTATTTTCATTCCTTTGACAGTACTAATTGTTCCTGATTCTCATGATTTTTTTTTCCGTTTTACATTTCATTTATTGATATGTATATCAATTCAGTTATATACGCAAAGGGACTTGTCTTACGTGACTGACCATATTTTTGTATTCATTTTATCTTGTTGATATGCATAAATTTTGCACTTATTCATTGTGATAACATTTAATGTGATATAATTCGTTAATGTGTCATTGTAATTGTCAAAAGAGTAAGTGTTTAAAAGTTGAATATTGTTTTAAAATTGTATGGTATAATAAATCTTGTTTGTTACAATAAAAGAGAAAACCAATATTTCTAAAGCTATATGTTCATGTCATGTTGTTTTTTTTCAGAATATTATTCATGGTGCTCTAAATTGGTTACTTTTGTTAACTGCTGAGCTTCTACACATAATTAACTTCGGTACAACTCCAGCAGATTATTATATGATTCGTTGATGATCAAATGCATGGCAGATGATTTATGGTTTATATGTTTCTAATTAAATCAAAATGCTTTTATAGTAAAAGTTAAAAAAAAAATACATTGATTAATTGGATGATTAAACGGTAAAAATTGAAGTTGCTAGTGAACCCTCTAGAGCTCTTGCTTATTTAGTCATTTAGTCATGAATATCACAGAGAGAAACCTTAAAAGGCGTGTTATGGGATAGAAGAGAGCATTCCGGTTTTGAGTATCTTTGCTATACAAACCTGAATATTTTCCGTTTGTAAACACCCTTACTTACACCTGGCTGACAGATTGTCATTAAAGTTGTAATGAATAATAATCAATAAGTTTCTGCACCAGTCTGAAATTTCATTGGGGAAAGAGCGCAACTGTTCTTTATTTATGACGCAAGCTTTTATTGGATATATTCTATGTGCGTCAGACAAGTTTGGCTCTTTCTTCGTTGTCATTAGATAAGTAATTAAGATTTTATATGTCGGACTATTTACAGTAAATTGTTATTATTTACCTTATTTGGAACTCATCGTCTTATTTTTTTTAACTTAATATTTGTTATTTAAATTATTATAACGTTTTATTCAAAATTTAAAGTTTTAATAGCTCTTACTGACTAAATACTGCGTTTATTCTTTTCAAGAGGTTGGATATCTTGGATTTTCGTGAGAAGCTTTCAGGTGTATGACCATACAGCTTAGGGCTATCTTTTGACACTGGAGATTCAATTATCATTAGAAAATGGAACAAACTATGTCCTATGACCACATGAAAAAGATAAACATATTTAACTCAATTTATTGAATTCCTATCGAGTACTTGACATATCTTTCAATATAGTCCTTAGGCTTGTGTCATTTTATTTTGTGTGATGCAAAGGTTGTTAAAATGTTTCTGTTGTACACATATAAAGATGGAATGACGTCTGCACGTTTTATTCTTTAATCTTTTTTTTTTCTGAATTCATGCCATTTTAAATTAATTATAGCTTTTAAGAAAATATTAAACTTTTGGTATGCCGTATTATTACCAAATGGACATCAATTAACCTCAAGTGGTCTTGAAAATGGTTCTGTACCATATCATTGTAAAGATTTTATTATGTTCCCTATGACTGGTAAAGAAATAATTGATTTTACAAATAGGACCCACCCCTGCCATTTCATGTCCCGAACGTCTATTAACTGTCGCGGTAAAAGTCCAAATGATCATTGTATAACACAATAAAATTAATTCTAGACAAATGTGTAGCACAGATCTGAGAACTAACTATTTCCCTTTTAAGGTTAGAGAGCAGTCTTATAGTTTTGGTTCGACTGTTTTCTTCGAAGCTCTGTCAGTTTCTTCTTCTGGAATCAATTTGCTTTACCGCACTGCACTGCTACAAAAGACGTAAGTTGTTGAAAGTGAAATTCTAGAATTTTACTTTCGCGTCCAGCAATTATTCGATACATTTATTACGTACTTGAATGATATCTGAGATGTATGAAGTTATGATCTGTGAAAATTGTTATGTTGATCTGTCATTAACGGTAGCAATTCGACCCCGCGCTCCGGTATTGACCATGGCACAGGAACTGGGCAGGTGCTAGTTTCGATTTAACAGAATCAGATTGTCAGAACTGTACGTGCCAATTACGATACAGTTTTACAATAGATGCCAGCTTTCTAGAAAAATAATGCGTGGCTGATCATAAAATTAAACTTTTTCTCTCAATAGTTGTTCTACTCTTTGATCAATAACGCCATCATATGACATATTTACTTATTGGTTAAATGCAGCCACCTCAAGAAGTGGGTTATAATTAGTGTCCAATTACGTTTGTTTTGTATGACATTGCGCTGATCAATTGGCTCGAATTCAGAATTCGGCACATTTGCTACATTATGATAATTTCTGACCTATTTGTTAATGGCTTACTTTGGTTGTGTACTGCTATAACGAAAAAAAAACTCATCCCTACTTATGGCTAACATTCATTGCGCACTACTAAACATCCTTTTAATGACTTATACCGTTGTACACCACTATAACGAAGAAGCATCTATCTTGTGACCAACATTCGTAGCCCACTAATGGGAAACGTCTCGGTTTTGAATAGCACAATATAAGCACCCCTCTTATGACAAACGTTCATTGCGCACTAGTTTAGCAAACTTTTATAAAGAACCAGCCCGCAAATGAAATGCGTTCATTTTGCACGACTTTGATATAGAAACATTATCTTAAAGATGACTAACGTTCATTGCCTACAGAAGGAAGAAACATCCTGCTTATTACAAAAGTTCGTTTCGCACTGATATAACGCAAAGAAACCCCACTTATGAAAAACGTTCGTTTCGCACTAATATAACGCAGAAAAAACCCTGCTTATACCAATGGTTCGATGTGCACTGGTATAATTCTAATAAATGTATTTGCTTCTTATAACTTCCCTTTCTACTAATTAAGGACGTTTCAGTTTTATGGAGCAATTCATTGAAGAAGAAACGACATGCATGTATGGGAGTCGCAAAAATCACAATGTTTCCATGTCATCTTATATCATTTGTATTTCTATATGATAAACTATAATACATGTATATTATTCATTCTCGCAGTAATGTGGTATCAACAACGCACAAATCTTTCGAAAAATGTTATTTTGTTCCTGTATGTCGACAATTCGTTTTCTGCTTGGCTCAGCTGACTTTTGATAGTCGTGCAGACTGTCATGTTGGGGGTGTTTATGGTTCACCAGATATTTCGCTAAACATGGAAAGAAAGAAAATATTAAGAATTATGAGTCTTTTTTTTAATCTTAAGTCTTCATATTTATTCGTTGGCTTGATATGGCATATACAATTACAAGGCAGAGTGGCGTAGCCCTATACAGTATGATATATATTTGACTTGTTCAATTGCACTAGGTTCATTCTAAACTGCACTGGCTGTATCAATATTTTGTTATTTGTGGTTTGAAAACCCGGGATATTTTATTTCACTAAACCTGTATCATGGAACAATGTAATTTTTATCAAACTTGTGAATAATATTTCTCTTGTTTTTGATCTGAACTCTATCTCCTAGTTGTCTGAATTTTATCAATATCAGTACAGTTTGCATCAATGAAATTGAGATTGGCGCACATCTAGTTCAAATAAAAACGGATAAGGATCCTTTTGTGATTTTTATACCTTGGTCCATGTTTTATAATGGAGCCTATGTGTGTTCTTATCTTAATTATTAATATTAAATGAATACTCTATTGATTTATGTTATAAGCTTATAATTAATTTTTTCTTTGTTTTCATGGTAAATACTCAAATGTGATTGGTCGAAAAATTCTTTTCATTCTTCTATGAAAGAAATTCCGAGAATTGCGCGAAAAATGTGACGTCACAATACGACAATTGACGTTGCGTATTGATTTGAGAAAAAGAATCCCATTTAAAACCAGTAAAATTGTACATAAAACATGTTTTAAATTAGAAAATCATTTTCAAAAATTAATTATAAGCGTTGATGTCAATTATTTTTTAGTTTCATCGGGGTATGAAACAAATTTTGTTTGCAAACTTCTGTAAGAATCCGCTACGCGGATCCATACAGTTTGCAAACTAAATTTGTTTCATACCCCGATGAAACTAAAAAAAAAATGACATCAATGCTTAAGTATATTGATATATTCTGGTGTATATTGATAGGCAAATGCAGTATATCATCTTTAAAATAACAAGTCGACATTTCTGCATTAAGATAACCGAAATGCTATTAGATAACCCGGATGTTGCAGAAATGATTTAACACTGGATAGTTACAATATTATAGTATAATGAAAGCAGATAAACAAATACAAGAAAAATGATAAGTATAGTTTGATTAATACAGTTTTAAAATAGAAAGGTGTGTGTGGGGGGGGGGGGGGGGGGGGGGAGAGTTTCTTAATAGGAAGTAATCGAAAAATTTTATTTGATTCATTTAATTTTGATTGATGTACCAGGGGTTGTACAATAGTTGTTATATATGCGATACTTGTAAATTTTGAATCACTCTTCTTTTTCATTTGTTTCACATTCACAAATAAATAAGGCATTAAATAGATAAGATGGTCAGGTTCATTATGGTAGGTTACAAACATGTACTTTTTACCGTCCGTTATTTCAAAATAAGTCGTGTAAAGCGAATATGATAAATAGTGAAAGAGATGGCTTTGTAACTCTCTCGTTTCAGACGAATGATAATGTAGGTATCACTTTACTTTCCATAGATTGGCGCCTGTAATCTGCCCGGATATACCAGAAGCATCCTTGTGAAATATTAAGAAATAATTCACATTGATTTTTACCTTTAAATTTTGATTAAAGACTTACGATTCGACCTTGCTACTGTTGAGGAACTCTCAATCAAATTCTGTAAAGTATACTTGACGGGGAAATCATTTACCTTTTTGACGGAGAAATGCTGTTATAGGCAGACCCGGTAGCATAGTTAGGTTCGTGTTGTCATAACTATGTCTTTGCTGTATTATTAATCCAAAACCTGCTTAAGTCATTTTAGTTAAGATGCAACAGAGATGTGCAGACATTGTCTCCCAATACGGGACGTAACACATCTATTGAAATTGTTATTTTTCATGTAAGTTGCAAGTTATATAGGTTTTACAGATGTAACCTCCTTCAGGTATTTATATTTTCAAGTTTGGAATCATTTGAATAACTTTCGGCAACTCATAAAGAATAAACATATCTAAAGAATCATGATTTTCTTGTATTAAGAAAAAGAATAAGCTATTAATGTACTGAAATTCTATCAATAAATACATTAAGATAGGGTTTAATGTGCCTTTTGATAGATTTTAAACATTATATTCAGTCTTTGAAGTAATGACACCGAGAAAGAGAAAGTCTAAGTGGAGAATACGACTTATCTTTTATTTTCAAATTTGTAAAGTACTGTAATTTTACGAAGACAGTTTATTTAAGATCTTTTGAATTTCAAATAGGTTTTGTTGGGCTAGACTCAAATCTGACTATATCAAATCTGTATGTATAGACAAACACCCACCACGCTCCCTACCTTGCGGTTTATCTATTCGAAGTAATGTAATTAACTAATCAAGTTAATTCCCTGATGGAACATGAGTGCTCATGTAGTCTTTGTACATTCAAAGACTGTTCACGAGAAGGAAATATTCTTAATTCAGCCAAGGTTATAGAAAAAATAAAGATTTGACAATTTTACTTCTGCTGCTTATCATTATATAACCTTATAAAGCCAGGTGATTGTAAAGAATTAAATTAATATAACAAATATATTGCTTTCGAATATATGATGATCTATGTTTCTATCAAGTCAAACAGTGATATGGCCATGGATTGAAACCATTTCCATATAGTAATAGAAGCCAGCAGATATCAGAACTACTGTTTACGCCTGTGATTTTATTTAGCCATACTGTGTTTCTGAATCATAACATTGACAATGTCTTTACATTGTATACCATATTCCTTAGGCCAACAGCTTTTTACCAAAGGATGAATCCCCCCTCCCCCTCTTTCTTACAGAATCGTAATTAGTAAAATTCCTTAATGATTATTCAGATTTGTATATCAAGCGAGTGGATGTGTTCTTATTTAACGTTATTTTCATTACTGTGTTAAACAGTAAGCGAGGACATGTGAAGCATGAGTTATATATGCCTTTCATGTACCCTTCAAGTACTTCGACCGACATAGCTGCTATTTGGTTTTATACAACGTCATCACTGAAGTGTGCAAAAGCTACAACGAAGAATATCGACATTATAATGAAACCGCAATTCTAACTCAAAATCAATGAGACGATAGCAAAATAAGAACAAAAAAGGTAGATTTACATGGAAACTATTGAGAAAGTACATGATGAATAATACCAGGGGTTCCGGAATAGTGAGCGTCTTCTGCTTTATCGACGACATCCACCATACACATTCTCAAACGGAACAGCGAACTATGCCAAAAAGCATATCGAACGTATCTGACTTCATATCGCATCACGACATCGACTATAAAACGTCCCCATGATCTAAATCAACTTGCACCTCTCGAAACCTTACGGTTGTGTGTTTGTGTTTTTCTCGTCAGTAGTTGACATCTTTCACAGAAATCGAGATAATGGATAAAAGTCATGTAACTACTTTACTATCTTGAATAGAAAATTAAGAAGTGAGAAATGAGAGTCATTACCGTTATCATACAGCTTAGTTGATAAATATTTACAAAACAAAGTGTAGTAAATGGATATTAAAAAGAATTCACAACATCACGATCAGAAATCGCGAAGTTCTGCTTTTGGCGCATTGTAAGTGACAATGTCCATTGATATTTTTATGCATAAGCCATTTTCGCTTTTTTGTCAGCTTAATGAAGATATATACATATTTTAGCAAATATGAATGGATTTACCATGAAGTTATAAGTTATTTCTAAAGATTGTATAACCTATAACCGCATTGATTTTTAGGGTCAGGATGACTTAAAGCTGTCGTGCTTCGTCTGTCGTCGTGCGCCGTGCGTAAGACTTTTTATTTCAAAACGCTACTCCTTCTTAACCCGCTGGCAGATTACTACCAAATTTTGTTTGAAGCATTATTGGGGAAGGGTGATCATATTTTATATAAATGAGGCTGGTCCGATCCCTGGGGACAGAGGGGCGGGGTCCTAAAAGGGGAACTTTAGTGAATTTTTTGCTTAAAAACCTTGCTCCTCCTTAATCCTTGCGTGAATTACATGTACATGCAGATTTGATGTGAAATATCATTGGGGAAGGGCTATCGTATTTCATATAAATGAGGCTGGTTTGACCCATGGGACCAGAGTGGAGGGGCCCAAAAAGGGGAACTTTGGTGATTTTTTGCTTTAAAAAATCCTTAACCATTGGGTGGATTACATCCAAATTTGGTGTGAAATACCATTGGGGAAGGGCTATCATATTCTATATAAATGAGGCTGGTCTGACCCATCGGGCCCCGAGTGGTGAGCCCTAAAAGGGGAACGTTTGTGAATTTTGCTTTAAAACTTTACTCTTCCTTAAGCCATGAGTGGATTGCATCCCAATTTGCTGTGAAACATCATTGGAGGATGGCAATCATATTTTATATAAATGAGGCTGGTCTGACCCCTGGGGCCTGAGTGGAGGGGCCCAAAGGGGGAACTTTGGGGATTTTTTGCTTTAAAACCCTACTCCTTAACCCTTAGATAGATTACATCCAAATGTGGTGTGAAATATCATGGGGGAGGGCAATCATATTTTATATAAACGAAGATGGTCTGACCCCCCTAGAGCCCCGAGTGGTGGGGCCTAAAAGGGGAACGTTTGTGAATTTTTGCTTTAAAACCCTACTCTTCATTAACCCATGAGTGGATTGTATCCCAATTTGCTGTGAAACATCAATGGAGGAGAGCGACAATATTTCATAGATTAGAAACCCTACGCCTTCACCCTTGATTGGATTACAACCAAAGGTTTGAAACATTATTAGGCGATGGCAATCATAAGTTATTTAAATGAGATAGGTCCGACTCCTGGGAGTGGCTGGGCCCCAAAAGGGAAATATGGTAAATTTTTACTTTAAAAATCATAATTCATATAAATGAGGCTAGTTCGACACCCGGAGACAGAGGGGTGATGCCCTTAAACAGTAACTTGGCTGCAATTTAGCTTGAAGATACTGCTCCTTTTTCAAGCCAAAATGAATAAAAACCAAATTTGATCTGAAACATTATGGCTGTGAACAGACAATTGATGGTAAGGATGCTGGTTTGGTTTGAGCCCTTCGGATTGAGGGTGTGTTTCCTGCTGTAAGTGTTTGTCAGATGACCGTTTAGGCCCATGGACCTCTTTTTATTAAACTCCCTACATATGAAGATTGTATGTAATAATTATTTGTAGTAATTTCTATAGAGAAAGAATCATAGGTAAATCGATATCGCGATGAAATCTTGAATTGTAGCTAAAATATGTTTAGTTTCAGATAACACTCTCCTTGTACATTTGTGCAAATTAATACATAGGGAATCATGAGAAAACCAAAATCATGCCCTTCAGCTAACCAAGACAGCAATAATGGAATTAGATGCTAATCCCTTTGCTGGGAGTTAAAATTTTGCACAATGACAGATCGACTCTTCTAGACAGATATCCGATTCTAAGTCGCTGTTAAAACGCAAGTTCTCAAATGTCTACAACAATCTTTTAACGTATTATACACTCATACAATTGTATGCCATTATCTTCCTTTCTTTTCTCTCGAACTGTAAAATTAGGCTAGCTCGGTCCTGTAATCGTTTTCGTATTTTGAACCTTGTTGTGTTTTCTTGTCTGTAGCCTCCGGACCATGCCTGTATATAAGATTTGGGACCACTATATACACTAGAAACCACAAATACACTGAAGTCACCAGTCTGCCCAGCCCAAATGATAGGGATTTGTTGGCATAAGCCTCTTGAAGTTAGAGTCTAAACTAATGAACGAAGCTCAATCCGGCTTAGAATACCTTAAACAGTCGCACCTGCTTAGGTTGGTGGTATAGTAGATCAAACCTAAAAATGTGATGAATTTCAATCGTGTGCTTTGTCGCTTTAGTTACCATCGCTATACTCTTGATCTAATGAGTGATTTCATAATTTTCATGCAGAATCAACATATTCTATTGAACAATTTACTTCTTTCCAGTATATGCGTGTGACTGTGACTTGTGTTTTCTTAACAAAGAAATTAATATGAAGTGTTTCCTTCTCGTTTACCTATTAATTATAACTGAATTATTTTGATTTGCGGGATTTGTTCAGAAATGTAAATGTGTTGTTTAGAGTTTAACAGAAACGTTCCTTATGACCTAGCGCTGCATTCCTGATGTTTCCGTCACAATGTGACAGGTAGCATTGATAATTAAAATGACAAGAATAAAGTATATCATTCTCTTAATTTCTCGACATTTCTATTGTTAAATTAATATTTCATCCACGTTTATTCTTGATTAAACCGAAGTTTCTCCAAAAAGTCGAATTCGTTGTTGATTCATTACGTGAATAATCTGCAGTGTATAATATTTTAAAAGATTGTCTCTCTTTGCATCAACCATAATACAGAAGTTGTTAAGCATGTACGAGGTCATCCAGATTCAGCAAGCCTTTTCCTCAAATCTCTATATAACTACCGCATAATAAAACAGGTGTTATGTATAAAGATTTGCCAACAACCCAAAATATGTCAAAAAGGTCTTATAACTTAATCGTTATGCTTTTATGGAGAAATAACGACGTGAAATCGAACCAATTGTCATCCTCTAGACTAAGAAGTATTTTGTCTATAGCCAACAAAAGCCCCGTAAGGAATGATAAGACGAGTGGAGAATGACACAAGGGTGACCGGCTGCCAGATGACCGCTGACTCCGTGGTGGACAACAACCCCGACATTTTAAAGATGGTCATCTAGCCAGCTTAAGTCTCTCATTAATTCAAATGTCCCTCGGTTGAACTCATCACAGGTGATACATGTATATATCATATGATATCAATGACATAAGGTAAAACCAGGCTCAGACAAGTGTTTCTTTAAATATGCATGATTATTTATGTGATTAGTTAAAATAGAGGAAGAAAAAAAGGCTTTTTGTGCTATCAAATTCCCATCCAGCTTAAAATGATTCCGATCAAATAATCAGGATTAAAGTGTGTACGTCACCAAATATCAAATTCGTCAAGGAAAAAAAGACAAAACAAAAATTTTTACTGATGAATCGTTCAAAAATCTAAGAATATATCAAACATATGCGCATATATATGCATCTGCGATGGGAGTCGCCAAATGATTAACCATACTTTTCATTGAAGTCGAATGACTTCTGCCTGATTGCGTCTCTAACTGAGAAGGCGTCCGCCGGAATTAGTCTGATTATACAAATGACTAGCTATGAAAAAGAGTTGGGACTAAAATCATTCTCATTGGCGTCAAATGGCATTTAACTAGTGAGAAATATAGCGGCCAACTTTAATGATTTTCGAAGTTTTTATACAGTACTTTTCAGCGTCACTGCATTTTCAGTTTAAACTTAAGAGGTGAGCGTTTTAATGATTTAAGTAATTTTAGACCTTTGGTCCTCTTTCAACGTGTCGTGCATAGACTGCGATTTACACTACAATTTTGGGATTATCGTTGATACCAATTAAATAACCGAAATTAATAAGTCAAAATTTGTCTCAAACACCGATCGAGGAGTATAAAAAGTGTTTAATATGCCTGAGATGTGGAGGTGTTAATCCTAGATACACGTACTAATAAGTCGCTTTCCTGCCACTGTAATGTCAATACAAATTGCACTGATACTGCATTTGATGCTATTAATTTTGGAGTGACAAAATGTTTGTTGTTGTTTTTATATTGTTACAAGTATCTATCAGTAAACACACTGAAATCAGCTACCTTTATAAAGATGATGATTTATAGTCCAAATGTCTGGCCAGCTTTCATTTTGAGATCAGCGGACATGCCAGTTTATCAGGGTTCGCACTGTAAAGGTGTACTGATGACGTTTTATTGGTTTGATACAGGAAGTGTTTGCCGGGAACACAACGGAGTGACTTTTTAGAGTTCACGCCTTTATTTTTATTTTGTAATTTCTTAAGCTTCCTTTGGTGTAACTTTGAGCTTCCATATTGTCCTTGTATATTGAATCTGGGATGTTAGTACATGCATCTCGTTTTATCTACATCAAATATATAATTATCATCTAATCTACATATTAAGGTTAGCAATGACGATACTGTCAGTAGTCCAATGGGAAACAGTTATAAAATGTTCAGATGTTATTCAGTGACACGTTATTACAACACAATGTAAGTTAACAAATTGTTTTTCAACAAACGACACGTGATTGTCATTTCTAGTCTGGCATTAAACGAATTATTTGAAATGATAAAAGTATTAAGATGAAAACAGACAGTTCTTTATGGTTTAGGCCTGCGGCTGTTTGTCCAATAGGTAAAGCTTAAGCTAAAATACAAACATACGGGGATATGTTCAGGTCACCGACAGGGTCGGAACGTTCAACTATCCATTGGCACGGCTGGACCGATACTTCCAAACCGAATTAAATGGAATATATACGTTCCGCAATAATTGTTGTTGTCATCAGTGTCCTTATTATCAGTCACTGGTGTTAATGCTCTGACTAATTATTAGGACAGACTAAGTCAAGCAGATTACACGATGTTGTTATTATAGAGTAATTTAGAAATACAACACAAAATAAAGAAAGCAAATACACAGAGTGAGCTAAACATATATCATTGTTTGGTGACAGAACTGAAATATGAAAATATAAAGATGATAAACAAAAACATAGATGTATGTTCAATTAAGACTGATATTCAGCATATGCCTAATATATTAAAAAAAGCAATAAGGGGTAATTTCTCTGTTGTCTGTTCGACACGATCTAGTCACAAAATGGCAAGTATATTGGTCAGACTACGATGGTATTAGTCTATGACTCTTTGAACTTCTGTACAACACCAATATGTTATAGATAATATTTAGATATCTGACTTCCAGGCTATTCTAATACATATATTGACTTAATAAATCTCAATTTCTTCAAAGTTAAAAGAGTCTTAAAGAACAGACAAAACATGACATACTTCCTGTGAGCCAACGTGTCAATATTGACTTTGTATTTGATGGCGTTTGAACTTCTGAGTTAACTTAAAATGGAATAGGTAGTAAATGAGTTACTTATAAAGTTATGAAATACGTTACTCGGTATTTGATTAGAAAGTCTACACTTAATAGATAATTTTTCACATTTTGATATTTAAAACATTTATATGAACAAAACTGTCTAGGTTTGGCCCAAAAAAAATCCTGAATGCTGTCAGCATGCTATAAAAAAGCTTTTACAATCTTTTGCTTTGAATGAACACATTCATTATACAAATACTGTGTTTCCAATCGTCTAAGGGTCGCATTTTTAGTTCCAAGCACAATTGTGCTATTTATAGGTAAACGTTTACTTACTAAAATACTTTAGTAGGTACTACAATAAAATGTCAATGTTTATAATGCCTTAAAGTTAACTTTACACTCTGTTATTTCCTGAAAGTGGTGACCAAACATTAGAGGGGATTGAACCACGTCAATACAGGCATTTACCTAGCGATATGACAACTTCGTATCACAACTGTTAGTATTTAGTGTTTGATTTAGTTAATTTATACATAGTTTAATACATAAATAGGAGATACCATGTTATCTAATAATTTTCCATTCTCTTTTTGTATTTATATATTTTTTGATTATATGTATTTCAGTTTTAATTTCATTCAGTGGTAACTACGTGGAATTGTTTAGAACATCATAAAGCTAACTGATCAGGAAATTAGTTTGTGGCAGTCATTGTTAGTTTTTCATTACTGAAGTAAATGCCGTGCATCGGAAGTTTTACATTTGCATGTGTGTGTGAGTCCATTCGGACAAGTAAACATTTTTGTGCGTTCGTTTAAAAAGTAACGTGTGAATCCGCTTATTTTAATTTTCGAACGATTTGATGGAAATGATGAGTGTTTTCTTTTAATTTTGAATGTTCTTTTGATATCAGATAGACTTTATTTTTGAAAATTGGCAGTGTCTGTTATTTCAAATCAAACCATTTATCTTCCATATCTGTCAGATACCACACAAGTCATAGAGAAGGGTAAATGGAATTTAGTTTGTTGTGATTGGGGACGACTTGATTTGTTTTGATTTATCTGACAGCACACATTGAATTGGATGTTTTTTCCCGATCATCTTTTAATCTTCCAAATAAACATGATTAAGGCATTTCGTATCACAACGAATTGGAAGATGACCTTTACACTGTATTCCTCTGCCCGAGCGAGCGATGGCTGTCGGCTGGGAAAAAAGAAAACAATGTGACGTAGGACAAAGTTGTCGCTATATACTGTACATTATCAACGACTCGGATCTCGTCAGTTCAAGCTTTTCTCAAGAACATTAAATAATAATCGCAATACCCCTTTTTTCTTGTACTTATTGGTTAATAGGTAAGTTTTGCAGGATTGGGGAAGCAATTTGCCTACTACCTTCCAGTGCATACTATTGTAAAACGCCATTCCCTCACATATTGTATTCTCGCCTTCTACTGAGGTACAATTGAAGAGAACAGAACATGGTAAGTCAAGAATCATTTTATTTTCCTTGTGCCTACGTTTCCCCCCACTAGTCAACGGTTGATTATGATGACGTAACCACACATTAAATCGAATCAATTCGAATATTGAAAAAAGAAGCATGCATAATAATAAAGCGAAACCTTACAATTGAATAGCCTTTATTTACCAAGATTTCTATTAATCAGGACATAGAGAGTGGGTAACAAGAGGTCATTATGACAAAACAATGTAATGGTTTACAGGAAAATAAAGTAAAAATAAAAGAGTGTATATACTAAAGTAGTTATAAGCTATGTTACGAGGGATCATTGATACGTTGTGAGCCTCGTATTGAAGGAGGTGCTTAAGGATGTTCTTTTGAAGTCCTACTATTACTGAAGGAGATTATGTTGAAAAATAATACAATATGTCTGGCAATATTTAAATCGTTCAATTTAAGGCCCACAATATATCAATCAGCCCTCGTATCTCACCAGAAATATTATAAGTACAAAACAACATAATATGAAATAATATACTTATATATCATCAACTTGAAGTTTTTCTACATTTTTGAGGAAATGACTCGCTCATGATAATAATGATTTGTAACATATTTCAAACATACCTCTCATTTTAGTTAAACTTTGATTTGTATAGTAATAATTTAGGATATATTTGTGTCTAAACTCTGTCAGTGGTGGCGTTACCAAATAGTATTCCCATGCGTGCCAATAGTAATGTGAAAACAAACTGAAATTATTCATTTTTTTCACATCTAAAGCCCGCTGACTTTCTACCTCTTCAATATATAGTGAGGATTGTAATAGGTATTTTATCGGTTACATCTAGTTAGAAAACTGCCAGTGAGGTGATATATATATAAACAGCCCTTGATATTTAGTATTATACCAACCGCGATAATTATTGTCACGTTGTCTTGTGTAAATATTGGATATTTTTTCTAATGACTCGATGACGTGCTGTTTGCTTTGTATTGGATTTAATATTACCATGTGCATTAATGTCCTACATTTATTTCTGATCGATAGTGTTATATTCCGACTACAATTCCATTTCATTTAATGACAGATACATCTAATATACAGTTGTAAACCCAAGATGAACTTTTCACTCCAAATATGACTCAATAAGATTATACCTTCTAATTCAAGAGAAATATCGGAATGGTGTTAAAATGAGTACGAAGAGTTAAAATATTTCAAGTATTTTTCGATATAGAATATGGTAGCCAATTAATACGAAATTTAATGAGACTGTCATCGTTCGTACGTGATAAAATCTATATGTGAAGCTTGTCGGGACGTTTAACCTTATTCTAGATGGTCAACTAGCCATTTGTTTTCAGATCAAGACCTCCAATTTAAACCAAACTGTAATGTTGACTAGGCAAACAGATAGGTGATCGAAACATCAGAACAGGCCATGCATACACAATAGAATCTGACTTCAAGCATTTCATCCGCCATGTTTACTTTCAGTAACGGACGAGAACAACTGTTACCTTGGAAGTCAATACTTTAGGCGACAGCTCTACCAGTTAAACCTTCACTTCGGAAATAAATGTTTCTGAACTCTGTGTGTAAACTGTGTTAGGCTTTGTCTTGCCTTTAATCAAACATTCCATGCTTTACAAATTACATTGTCTTTCATTTAGCCAAACAACTCTTGGGTTATAAACGACAAACACATGTTTGTCCGTCATTAGCCATGTTAAAAGTGACCGTTTCACCTGGCTTCGTGGTGAAAAGGACATATCTGATTTTGGAGCAATCTAACATAGATTTTTTTCTTTTATGTAGAGTTCAAATATTTGTCGACCTGCGACACCTAATTAATCCGATCAGTTGTGTGGTGAAGACACAATGTCGTTTGGAGTGCGCAGTAATATAAATCCGGTGTTCACCGGAAGTTAGAACACAGGTTTTGATATGGTCAAATATATGCGGTCAGCTGCTCATACATGTTATATAAGGATTTACACTATTTGTTCTAATCAAAACGTTCATTATTTTGCTACAAATCAGTATCTCGAACACACAGATTGTTGTTTATTTAGGATGAATATATTTACTTTCATTATTTGTCAAGTTCCTGTCAATGTCATTTGGAATAAAAGTGATGGCCAAAAGTAAAATATGGATCTACTTCAACTGGTATTGTACCGATTTCTATTATACGAATGGGTGTAAAAATGTCATTGAATCATCGGTTTTAAGGCCAATCAAATAGTCGAAATTAGGCAATATATGATAAATAGGTATTTTAGAACGTCATCCAAAATTTCACATATAAATCTAATTTTAGAATATTAAGACTATTTCTATTTAAATATCGATTGAAAACTTAGATTTTAAAATAGTTTATTTAAAAATCGAGATATTCGCTTAAGTTACCAACGAGTATTGTCAAACCAAGTGATAGACGAAATATTTTGGAAAATAATTCTGATTCAGCAAAAAAATGGACTATAAAGAATATTTATTTATCAATTAATTGTTAATTTCCTATGAGTTCGACTACCAGTTTAGGTTGTTTAATAGTGTTTTACAATTTCAATATATATACAAAATGTATGCTAAAGGTTCCACAGATTATTGAAAAACCAAATGGTATAGAATCAATCATCACAATTGGTTGAACTATATTTGAAACGAAATATAGGTACATGTATAGTGAGATGAATGATTGAATACACTTTTTTTTTCGACAATCCTAACACAACTTAACGAAATATAAAACGTTATTACGTGTCGATGCCTGATAACACATGTGATGTATGATTTTTGTGATAAGAGGGTAACCCTGACAATACCCCTGTCCAGCATATGACAGGGTATGAACTACAGGTAGTAACGACTTGATCTGAGATACCGTTCGATGCCTGAGGTAAGATAAAATTTTCACTTTTTCACTAATTACAGTTCACAGTAACATAATTTGATGAGAATATTGACACTGATAGTGCCATGTACAATTTACTGAAAAAACACAGCTTATAGCCCAAGGACAGAAGCAAATCTACTTGTCTGTTTATTGTGTATTTTCTCTAGAGTTTTGTCAGTTTACCACAGAGTAATTGTGATATGGTTATCATATCGATATGGCAAATAAACGCCTCGTATACAATTCTTGTCCCGGATAGACACATTAGTCCTACTGTCAGCAAGGCATGTTAAAAAAACACATACAAAAAATGCCAGTTATTTGTTGTTTTTTTACTTTGAATTTTGAGATAACATATTGTCTATTTGTAACTATCTGCCTACATACTTGAAGATTAGGACGGATAAATGTCTGAGTGCACATGTTTCCCCCAGACAATAATTAACCGTCCCCTGCTGTGTAGGATACTGATTTCTATGGGAAGTCTGTCTACCAAGTGAGTCTTGTATTCAAGTTGATATGCCGATAGTAAACAAAAATACAAACTAAACCTACTATTAACTTTCAGATGAAACTTCAGTTAATATGCTCCAACGATCAAAACATTTTCTGAACAGTACTAGATATTGTTAGAAGAAACTGGTAACAGAATACGTCCGTCATGTTGATGGAGACGACATACTTAGGGCTGAATGGACACGGGTATGATGAAAAACATATTTGTACAGGGGTGATGTTGAATATGTCTATAGACTCAATTATATACTTAGATTAACAAAGAAACTTATGTACCATATGACTTGTAGAGATGGAGTAGTCATAATATTATGAACAATAAAAAGTTCTATAGATTACATTTTGGTTTTATTTGTAGGCATACAACAGAACACATTTCTTGCGTTGCCATTTGTTTTACACATCGTTTTATTCCTGGGAGATCCCGTGATACTTGGGCAAAGAGAAGGAGAATGGGTATTCTATATAGAAGTAAAAAGATGAAGCACTTGAATATAATTTGATCGATTTGGCCACTTTAAATCACAGTAAATTAGTATAGTGTAACTAGTACAGTAATTGTGCTTCGTAACACATGGTCTGATCATCGTGTTACTAGTCGGCATTGTTTTGTTGTTGTACATAGATAGTGGACACCTTTGTCCACAGCGTTTCTATTACTGTAATATGTGTTCTCACCCAGAAATACGTCACAGCATATATCTTATGGTATAGTCCCTCACTTTTAGGTCATGGTGTCAACAAACCCATCGCTAATCGGAACTTCGGGCATCAGCGAAACCCACGAACTTTTAAACTTTCGTTGACTGCAAGAAACGCCCCTCCTCCATCTATGTATAGTAAAATTCAACACCCAATAGTAATTATTTCAAGCGTTAGTGGTAAGTTTAAACTTTCGTCACAGCAGGTGAATCAACAGATTCTAATCACAGAGACATATGCCTCTGGTAACTGCAACCCCTATTGTAAAGCTGCCGAATTGAAACGTTGGTAAAAGGTGAAATGCGAATCAACTTGTCATCGGATTAGATAACTTTTTTGTTGAGCGTCCTTTGCTTGTTCAGCAGAAAATCATGTCTAGTAATTATTACGAACATATGCTTCACTGTAAATAAACATTTTAGAAAATTACAAAATAAAAGTTCTATAACAATTTTTTCAGCAATCAAATTTAGTTGATATTTGGTTGCAAAATTATACAGAAACAAACATGTAGCCAATGTCAGTACCCGTGACTTTTATTTTGAGTAGAAGGAATACAAAATGTACATCGCGTCAATATGAAAGGCCACAACATCAACACCATAAAAATGAACAAAATTTCAACTTGAGGACATTTCCGGAATAAAAAGAGCAATGAATTTGAAAACAAAAACTATTTTGGGATAGAAGAACTTAAATACGAAAGGAAAGTTACGAAAAACATTTTTATAATAACCGGAAAATATGTAAAAGATTGCAGAAAGGATGCATTTAAAAAAATGAAAGTCAGACTCAGTTGAGCCACCATTAATGAAGCTGCATCATACATCTGTTTACACCATCCAGCGCTCGTCAGAGATGCTAATTAAGAGCGAAAACATTCGCTTGTAGAGGACCAGCTAACTTAAACTAGTCAGTGGTGCTAAGGGCTTAAAGAGAGAGAGAGAGAGACTGGAGAAATTGAAAATACCCAATGAGTTTATATAATTTGATGAAGAAAGTGTTTTCCTAGTTAGAAAAGAACATACTTCGAATGTATGATATTAATGTCTTTTTTCTAACTGTAAGAGTTTTTCATGGTTATCAAATAAACACAATATATTGCATAAATGCACATGTAAACGCGCAGGTTTGTCACTCTAAATTGAATTTATAATAGGAAATCAGGATGTAAAAATAACAATATATGGCTGTCCTAAATCTATTTGAAACTGAAAATACGACTAAGTCATTTGAATGTTATATTCAAAGATTCTGAAATGATAATTATAATATATTCTCTATTTTAACAAAACAGTATAGATCAGAATAGCGTAAATGATATAACTAACAAAAGGTTTTGGTTAACCCATTTCTACACAGACAATTTATTCAAAATATTCTTTCGTATACGAAAACCTTACGATAACCTCTAATACGTCAATTAACATGAAGATATTCATATTTTTTGTGGACAAAATAGCCAATTGCCTACAACCTGTTTTATGCTACTAAGAGTTGCTAAGCTGGTAAGAGTTGCCATATATATTCTTAAATATTATTTTATTACCGCAGCAAACAACCGAGAAAGGTTCATATTAAAATACTATATGAAATGATGTTATCATTATATTTTATGCTTTTATCATCATATGATTTGATTTAGTCATTATATGATTTGATTTATACATTTTATTGAATTTTGCATGTGATGTGGTCATTATATGCTCCACTTTCACTACTATATGTTGCAATTTTATAATATGCTTTAAGTCGTCACATTTGGTTTACTATTGTATCATTGTTCCAAACAACTCCATATCATTTGCAAAAATCACCTTGAGTTGATTGTTTTGTCCAAGAGTTTTATCTGAATATATTGTTTCTGTTTTATCGTTATTTTAACGTGTACATAATAACATACCGACATATCTTTTTTCAATAAGAACCTTAGATATAGCTTATCTAAACCTGGCTACATCCATAGTTTTACAATATTCTACCTACATAAACTCACAAACTACAAAACGTGCCGCATAAGAAACATCGGGATTTGTGTCAATAACCCTTATTCCTTATGACAAAACCTTTCATCTGCGAAATATAACGTGGCAAATTAATCAAATATTCATTGGGAAAAACAAAACAAAAATTCAAATACTTTGTATTATTTTCTTTGTCATAGCAACAACAAAGATAATACCTTGCCTGTATAGGATATAGCTATTGTCAGAATCCGCTTACGTCTGTTTTTTACGGAGAGTTGCTATCTTATAGAACCTCAATTATCTTGAATTGTTTCAACTGTAAATTAGACTTCTATCTTTGTATGACTCAAAAGAGAAATAGAAAATTGTCATTTACTCTTTATCTCATCACCTCAAGCAGACTCTGTCCTGATTTTGTATTTAAACATTTCGTCACCTGTTGATTGCTATTTGTCTTTTATCTATTTGCCTGTCATTTCGTGTGTTCATTGGCCACCACTCATTCTCTGCACATTTTAGTCCCTTCTTGAACATGTATATTACATACAGAGGGCAAAGTAGGTGTATCTTAACAGTGTATAATCCCCAACATGTCTACCTAGTATCCCTGTCCTTAATTATAATATCAAACATTATCAGCTTGTCAACATTCAATGCAACTGCTTCATATCAACAGAAATAAACAAAGACGAAATTGCTTTTATATCTAACATCCAATACATATGCTATACTGTCTTTTTAAACTGACAGAACTCTTCTAGTCGAGATGTTTTCACCTGTCCAGCAAACTCTGTGAAAAGGGGATTGATTCAATTGTACCTGGTGCGTGTTCCGATCAGACCATCCAGTCTTAATCCATCGGAAATTCCCTATCCATAATTAATTTTGTTGTAATAGCTACAGGTCTTGTGTCCAAGTTATATGAAACGTTAAGGAAGATAATGCTAGGCACCAGACTATAATTCTCCTATCTACTCTCTTTTTTCTCGTGAATTTTGATGTCTTTAATTCGTTCTCGCCCCTGCTTATTCACGAAAAATTAGTCTTATCTGAATCTGACATTTCCCATTCCGAAAGATAAAATAGCTGTAGCTGGTTATATGTTGTGCTTCGTAACGAACTAAATCAAACTCGCTGTTTTGTATTTAACCTGGTTGGAGATTTCAAGTTTAATTGATATTTTTTTCTGCCCGGCACCATCTGCCCAGCATTACAATTTATACATTAGGATAAGGAAAGTAATATTTGCATCACACTTTTCTGTTCTATTTCTGTAACATAACCTTAAACTCAGCTTTCATTGTGGTTTAATACATGCGTTATTGGCATTGTGCTTTCAAACATCCATGTAATTATATCAAATGTATGCTACAGAATCATAAAGCTAACTACATTAATGGTATAAATAATAACACTTTCCATATATGAGTTTTAAAATCTGGTGGAACCTGTAATAACAAAAGAGTATTATTGAACATTTGCTAATTTAAAAAACAAAAAGGGGAAAAAAAGAAGAAGAAATATCATCTTAAATATTAACAATAATGAAAAGTGATATAAAATATTATACATATAGATTAAGGCTTTGGGTGATACCGTTGGTTTTGGTCTGAGTCTGTAGTGAGTAATATTTGATTGATATGAAACTGCATATAATAGCATGCTTACATGATATTCTGTACATACAATTAGATGTAGATATTTGCATACATAGCATGTATGTGGCAATATTTATTGAGTTTGTGCAAAAATGAATTTGTATGTTTTAAGACAAATACCAACCCAGGGCATCCTTACCGAACAGATATTGCAATGCAGAATAATACCAACGGTTAGAGCATCGGCCAATCAGCGTGACTACCTAAGATAAGGAACAGCTGTCTTATTGAGGATAGACATGGAACCATTGTAAAAAAAAGGCGTATCTATGTCTACAAATAATGTATATGTTTGTCCTAATGACACATAGAGATTTGTGATAAGCTCCTTGTTCATTAATAAATTCGCGGTAGCATTTTGGGGAGAAACCTTACTGATGATCCTCTAAACTGAAGCTCAAGATTAGAATGATTTATCTTAGGAAAATGTTTCCCTCTAGAGATTATTTCAAAATATATAATGTACTTGAATTTGTTAGAATTACCCCCAAGGGAAGCTTGACCGAAGCAATTGGAGCATGTTGGTCAATACACCTCTCGGTCAATGGGTCACCATGCCAGCAGAAATGTCGGCAAACCTGCCCTAAATCAAAACCAAATCAATAAAATATCAATTGATGTATATAATTCCGTTTATGTTCCTTTTATATCTATGTTGTTTATGCAAGTTAGGTTTTCCGCGAAAAACTATAACCAATGAGTATATTGTTTTTAATAAAAAACAATCCATGGTTAAATTATTTCAGGTAAATTTTATTTTATTTATGCCTTGGTTATGTAAACTGCATGGTTTCTCCAGGTACTTGAATACTACTCTTGTATAAGCAAATATCAAGCCACTAGCATGCTGTCTTACATACTTGAAATAGAAAGTGTGCTTCAAATAACTAGATATTAAAAATGAAATAGAGTATTGCTATAACTGCTTACCGATTGCTATAATGTCTGTCCAAATTCTGCTCAACGAGTGCGCTTCAGATATATATTTATTGCGGGAAAAAAAGACTATTGCGACATTTGCGGAAAAAGCCAAATACCAATTAAATCCCTGTGTAACATTTTAATCTCTTCAAACGGAAGCTTGATTGATTATAATATGTATTGTTTTCGTTCAAGGACAGTTTAGCCGTTATATACTGCAAAATAATACAATATAATGAAAAGCTATACCTCTGACAGAGTAGTATTATATATAGTAGAAAGTATATTCTGATCTGTTTATAAATAATATAACAAAGTAATACATATTGATTTCGATATATTCCATGGATCGTTAATTTAACTTTAAAATCATCTCTAAATTACCAATCTGCAACGTCAATGTACTATCACTAAGTATCACTAAATAACTTCGCAAATAACCAAGAATAATATAAGGTGTTCGGTTAGATTTCGAAAAAGAGATAACCACCTATTTCAAATTTATCTAATTAAGCTAAAAGATAATATATATTTCACTTTGACCATGATTACCGTTTGATATTTGGACAGCACCGTATCCGTAGTGACTAAGGATGCTCATCACAGGCATGACGTATGTTCAGTTGATTTGAACAATGTTGACATAATCGAGGAAAATATAAACAGCATTTTTTATTGCACAATAATAAAAATAATAATTAAAGCTCTATCAGATACCAAAACATTACATTTAATGATTTCAAATATAAAATGCATCACAACAATAATACAACATCGGATAATTCCGTTAAAGGTGAATAAACAAATAATTATAGTGTTGATACAGTTTATGAACGTCTTTTTAAGATAGCCGTTTGAGAGTTCACTTTGATTACATTATTTGATAGACTGATACCCTGTCTGTTGAATGCTTTACACAACGGTGAAATTGTGTCATTATTTAAATCCTTTAAAGCTACCATAAGTCCACAACACACGGCAAGTAATCAATACCTTACCATTCTGTATAGCATTCAAAATTTTATTTAAATTAATCGGGTATTGTAGTAGTGAGAATGAATTGCGGCGCGATTGGCCACCGTCTATATTCATCAGTTGTGTATACCCCGTGTCACTCTAATGCGCCGTGTTAAGTAAGGAAACGTGTCCCAGGTGTGTGGGGGTAAAAGATAGCACCAGGTATACTATACACAGGTGTTCATTGTTGATGAGTCTATTACGACATTACCGTGATATCATACTTACCTGTAATTTACCTGGGCTTCAACTCATCAGCAAACACAGTGAGGTGAACTTCAAGTTGTGTGACTGACCACCAAATGACCATGAACAACAAAACACCTCCCGTATCAAGTGAGTGTCATTGTTAAAGATCAAACAGTTCAATTTGTTGTTGATTATACCATGCCGTAATTATCCTGAGATGTAACAATTCGTGGGCCTGTGCTGATTGTGTACGTTTCATTTGATTTCAAATTTATTTAAATACATTTATATAACAAATTTTTGAATGCATGTATCAATATACTTTCATGTAATCCATTTCTAAAGCGTTTGTTTTATCGTTTTCATTTATAATGATTTCAATTTCGGTTTTAGATTGATTGATATAATGTCCAATTATTTACAGAATAATCTTAATTATAGCCTACTGTATAATGATATAATTATATTGCATTAATGAAGATTTTAATGATGTTGGCATGGTTGTGCGAAGGGTTTGCGAGTATACGTATGAAATATTGATAGAATTATTTTTCTTATTCTATTTTTGAAATCAAGTTAAAACTTGGTAATTGGATATGGAGTGGATTTTGAAAAATATGTATTGTTTTAATATGTTCAATTGAAAAGTTATAAATTTTGATATATAACAGATACCACAGAAAAAAACATTTCACAAGTGTTACAGAAGTGGGCATAGGATTCATTTGAATTACACTATTTCTATAGACTATTAAATAATGATTACAGATCATTCAGTTATTGTGCTTAAGAACGTTTTCTTTCAACGATACTTATTATAATAATATTATCAAATAGCTATAATAATTTGTTTTAAACAATTTTCTGCTCCAATTATTTATCTTGTTCCAACTGTACGCATGTTTATATTTTGTTTAAGGGTATTACGCATTAAAACAATTCACTGACATATCTAATAAAATATAAAACCCAAGAACATCAAAAATATTATATTGAAGTTGATTCATATTCTTAATTCTTAACGTCAATATTTCAGAATAAATATATCAAATTGAAGTTTAACCTTAGCGCACTGTATTTAATTGCTCGTTAACAACTACAGATTACTTCCAAATAAGGATACACAATCTTTGATACAACATTTTTCTAAACGTGACAAAAATTTTGTTGTCAATGTTCTAGCTTTCCATTTTAGTATTAAACTTCTGTTAATGTCGGTTTGTATTATTAGCATTATATATTCTTCTGGTTTAATTTTTAGATCTTGGCCGTTGCTCTCTTCCACAATCATTGTCAGTTTGACTTCTCAACGAAAACGAGAATTAAAAGCTCATAATATTTTACAAATATCAACCGATATAAATATATGATAGGAAACATTATATACATCCTATAGTTAGTTCCATCCTTGTCTGATATTAGATACACGCCATCGTGTGGGCTGGACTCAATACCACATTTAATGGCACTGCAGAATGTGGGCTAGAGTGGCTTTTGTTACTACGATATTATATCACCACTTGGCAATACCAGTTGATGTTGTAATATGGTATCCACATGTTTGTTTAAAAGTTGATAAATGTTAAGTTTTGCCACCAAATGGGTGGGCAATATAATGTGCTGTCAATGTAAAATCGACTACTGGTATTATCAACGATAGTAAGTCACACTTCACTATGACAGACAGCTCGTAAACTGTAGCGATTCTTTAATAACACACCGTGAACTGGGGAAAAACTTATTTGGCGTCTTAATAAATTTTGAAATACAAACTTACCACATGCGCATTTCGATGATAAATTCTACTTAACCTGACGCATGTGCCCGTAGTCATTGCAAACCTAGGCGTTATTTTATCCTTAATCAAAATAATTCGAGTGGAATCTTCCTATAAATTATTGTTAAAAGGGTATCCAAGGGGAATACCTCTATCGCGGAAAGTCAACTATAAAGAGTTATCAGAGTTTTTCCTAAGGGTATCAGTTCTATAAAGATTTGTCAGTATTAAACTGTTATAGATACGACTCTTTACGGTGTTATATTCCAAATGAGACGCTGTTTTCGTAATGTAATTAATTCGTAATAGAAATCATATGACATATGATTTATTTTTTATATATCAATGATACATTACTGAATATCTAGGTATACAACTTAAGCCCTTGTTGAATGTAACAAAGCTGTCAAAATGAATGGAACTATGAGACATGTATTCGGTTTTGCCATAAATATAAACTTCTTAATTTAAATTGCTTGTTTTTGGTGATAAAGAAAACATTGCTGAACTCACAGTTTTGTATTATATGTACATAAGGATCATGAAGGTACATACATTACAGATTACACATGATATTTTATTTAACGACCACATAATTCTTATTACATATCCCTGCGCTTCATGCGTTTAATCGAGACTTAAGATAGTAACCAATATTCAATTTTTATAAATATCCAATTCCTGTAGACTATTACTCGCTTTTACGGGATCATCGTTTCAATCAAAGTATTCACATAACCTTATTAATATATCAGCTTCGAGGTAAACCAGAGTGATGGGTTTAAATAGGAATACTATAATGTCTGTCTTAAAATGAATTACCATCCATTGTGGTTTCTTTCATAGTATGTATGAATGGAAAATACTTTTTGTAAAACGACTTCTTGTAATATTTTATCAGATTTGTGAATTCTATAAGAGGCGTTTACTCCAGAAAATACTTGTTGAATGTGTCAAGATAGCCCAAACACGATGTGCATATGTAAGTTAATCCATAAAAATAATTTTATTAACATAATCAAAATATCGTTCAACATGACATATGAATAGGACTCAACTCCTTTCCCTATACAATGCACATAATAAGCTGTCAAAACAATCGCATTCGCAGACTTTGAATGTTTCATGTTTATGACAAATTGAAACAACACAGCACACGTCACCTTTTATAAAGCCACTAGTCGACTTTATATGGCCTTGAGGTTTTCACCGCTGTTTGTTCCCACGAGTTCATTGGTATTTATGTTTCCACAAAAGACTGTGAAACCCCCTGATTGTGTGAGAAAGATGTTAAATGACCAAATAAAAATCTGTAAATTAATTTAAGTTGTCAAGAGTTTGTCAACTTTCTATATTTAGCATATGACTGTAAAGAAAGTTTAACTCTTAGCTCAACAAACATACTTGAGTGTATTGGTGTACTTAACCGTTAAATGGACTCGTTACTATTAAGTTATAAAAACAACTTTAACGGATAATAAGTAACCTCTTATGCATTATAAGAAAATATAAACAATATATCAGACGTCGTATTCCAACTTAACAAAAGAACTGGGCAGTTCATTTGAGGTCAGTGGGACACTTGCTAGGCAGGAATCACGCATTTTGACCACTTAAATATCCGTGACCTGGTCACTCTTACTGGCAGTAATTACCAGATTTCTTGAGTAGCCAAAACCGGAATTTATTTAAGTGATTGCCGTTTTGTCTAATGCCACGAAGCTATTCATTTCAAACACAACCTTCGACTTTACCAACGTGATGCAGAGGTGTACACAATGACTTAAATATTTAATCAGATATCCTCCTTTTCAACGAAAACTTATGGCTTTTTGCCGACTTCTTGCTATTCGTTCTAGACTTATTGAGGTTTCAAGAGAGGTCAAGGATTTAACAATTATACCAATATAAGAGGATTTTTGGCAAATGGATAAGATTCTTACCATTAACATACAGTAATATTTAAATAAAACCATGCTACTAAGATTAGTTTTTGGCAATATCATTGAAATATATCAATTATATTAGAATCAATTGAAAATGAAATTGTCTATAAAGCATTTAAAAACGTTTTAGTATTTGAATAACAAAGCCGACAAAACATACCATTGATTTAATATGAATAGCGAATGATTATGTGGTATAAATATGATCAAACTACATATACAAATAAGCTATAAGTGTAATTAATCGTTATTGACACATATCATCTATCTGATATTATCAACAAATAATATTACTACCATTCCAGTCTTGAACTCTGTATTTCCGTGTTTCTGTCACATTGTTGAAAATAATTATTCGGTTGATCTAAATTTATTTACTTTATATATAGGCTTCATTTGTTTCTACTGTTGAGACTGAAAACTGTCGCTCATCATTCAGTGAATAAAAAAATAATAATTACTTACACCACTTCATATTTTGGGTATGGACATGTTTCTGCATTTCTGATGTTAATTGAATTGTTTTATTCAAACACATTTAAACCTGTAATCAAAAGAGATTCTTTTAAAATACATGTACAGATTTTGATATGTTATTAACTTCCATATGTTTTTTTCAATATTTTAATTGATAGATTTGGAAGAAAATTAAACAAGCATGCATTATGGTCTACTAAAACACCATACGATACTTTCTATTGTATATTCAAATAAACGCAATGCAGATTTAAAGAATATCCCGTCCTATTTGTACAACATTAGTCATCAAATCAAATCAAATCAAAGTTATGTTGAAAATGTTTATACATATATCGTTTCATTTGATTTACGAAGATGACATGCTAGCTAGTATATATTTTTATTTTTATGGAATCATCCTTGCCATTTGACAATCCTTTCTTTACTAACATGTTTTTAGATGTCCCTACATAGTCCTGTGTAGGTCTAACTATCTTTGTGGACCTTATTTATTATGTAATCATATCATCGTTATTGTTTGAAACATTTTACTTATTGTTATCATTACCTTTATTTGTGTAGTTTGTGTATTTATTCTGATACATTGTTGATATCATATATATAACTCTTCAGAATTGAAGGGTTAAAGATATGTGTGTACATATATCGTGTCGCATCAAACTAAGAAATGTTAATATTACTTCCAATCATGAATGATCATAAACTGACATTAGATGTATGATAGTAGTAGTCACAATGTATCAAGTACCAATTTACAACAGATGTTTCACGTGACTGTTGCATTTGGCATTATATAATCATAACACTTCACATATTGTTGACGTATCATCACTATCAGTGATAGGCGTCACTTGTTATATCATTCATACATGAATACATAAGATGATGGCCACTATTTAAATTTGATGTATTTTATTTAACATCTCCCTTCTTTGTATCGTTTATATCTATGTACACTGTATATGAATTAACATTTTGTAAGTGTTTATGATGGCTGTTATAACAAAGCCCAAAGCATTTTTATTTATTTCCAAGACTAGACGAATACCATACGTATGCATGCATGAATTTCGTCCCACAGATCGAATTTGAGACTCGGCCAGGGAACGATTAAATCATGCATATATGTTCGTAGAGTATGTGTTTGTCTACAAAGGTTTATATTAAATCTATTTGTTGCAAAGGTCGAATACTCACAGATGTGCCATGCCGTGTCTGCCAAGATCATTCATCAGGGAAACACTATGGAATATTCGCTTGTGACGGGTGAGTGGTACACACACATAGCTGTATACAAAAATACAATTAACTGTTATATGAATAAATGTGGCTGTAGTCAGTCACATAATAACTCCAAAAATACACTTTTTTATTTTGTAAAATCGTGAATTTTTCAACAAATATAAACTACTAAAATAGGAGTTATCATCTGATAGCTATGAAAATAGCATTTTTTATTTTTTTTTATAAAAATAACACTGATGAATCCATCACTACTATACTAGAATATTATATTAACGCATACAGCACAATGTTTTCTTTTCTTTTTTATTTGATAACTCAATTCTTTTATTTTAATACTTTACATATGCAAATCTGTTTAATACTGCTACCGAATTACTTATGTTTGTCTTCTCATTTTAGATGCGCTGGGTTTTTCAAGGTAAGTTATTGCATCCATGATGAAGATACGTCCGTGTTCCTCTAAACAATCGATATATATTAATTAGGCAAACATTTAAATATATAATATATATTTAAACATTTTAGCAATATTCATCAGACCTCAAAAAATATAGACAATTCATCTTCAAAACATCAATATTCAAAATAATTCGGAAATCGAAATCCTTCATTTGATTACACCATTATTACACGTATGTTTGTCGATTGAAATAAAATGGTTTCCTTATTCAATTGATCAAGTCTAATGATTTAAATTTATATTGATTCAAAATCATTACTCCTAAATAATATGAAAATATAAGATTGCTTGCTGACCTTTCAGTAATAGCTTTAGTTTATTAGGGACACATCTGCTTATGTTTGGATGTATATTTTATATTACAGAGATCTATACGACGCAACAGACAGTATGTATGTAAATCTAGATCTCAAAACAACTGTCCAGTAGACAAAACACACCGGAACCAGTGTCGGGCATGTAGACTTAACAAGTGTGTCAAAGTGGGCATGAACAAAGACGGTAATTATATAGATATCTTGATACATTTATTAAATTACATAATAATTTAATATTTCATTTATTTTATATATGTATTAAAGGAATTAATATGTTATATGTATAATACTTGAAACCTGGAAAAAAATATGATTTGAAACGCGTAACAAAATGATAATCATATATGTGAGTAGTATTGAATCATCATTAGTTAAATCAAATGAAGGTAGCATATACATTCTTATTAAAATAATTTTAAAAAATACAGGTATTGCATAGATTAATCTAAAAATCGAATGAATTGTTTTTTGATGTTTCGTCGTCAGTAATCAATTTAATAGAATAATTTGAAAACATTCCTGAGCTAAAACACTGCTTAAATATCTGCCAACAGCCGTTCAACACGAAAGAGGTCCTCGTAGTTCAACTCTTCGACGTCAGGTGGCCATGTATTTGAGAGAATCGTCTGAGTTAAGTTCGATGATGGCCAGCACTCCTCTCCAAACTCCTTACTTCCCAGGCGGTTACTACCTTAAACCCATGTGTGAGAGCATACCTGTTCCAGTCAGCTCCCACGAACATCCCGTAATGTCACACCCAGGGATGATCCTACAGCCAACTCCCAGGGTAATTCATTCTTGTGTGAATTGAAGTAACGCATTAATTAAATTTGTAGTTTTGTTCTAATGTTTTTATAAATATTTTACTTCAATACCATTCCGTTTTCGATTATTCAAAGCGTAACTTTTGTACATAAAACATCATAACTGATATCGCCTGTATGACATTAATTGGTTAATGAAACGAATTAAAGGGTAGTTGTCTGAATCAAAGTATCTCATCACCAGAAATCGATGGTATTTAATATTCAGCACACAGGGCGTTTTTATACACGGTATGGATATACTATTTCCAATTGTTTCTCATTAACAGTATCCTCAGGAATTGTTGCCGAGTTACATAAACAACCCGGACACTATATGCGAGGTGGCTGCCCGTCTATTGTTCATGAGTATAAAATGGACTAAGAATGTACCCGCCTTTATCGGTCTACCACAACGGGATCAGACAATCCTACTGGAAGAAAGCTGGAAAGAATTACTCGTCCTTAATATCTGTCAGTTTCAACTTCCAGCTGAGGCTCTATTAGGTGCAGCAGGTGAGCGTTCTTCTATTGTTTTATTAATTTTATCACAAAGTTACTGCGTAGAAGTTTTTGCAGTAGAATTATTTTCAACAATTTTAATGAAACATTTAAAGCGACTTTTCAACAATGAAGATATTACGCTGAAGGCCTCTCTCGTTATTACCCATTTCCAAAACTGCGTAGTTTATATGGATAAAGTGCCTAATATATGGTCTCTCTCGACATGAAACATTTGGCAATTCTTCAAGTCAAGGTAAAATTTCTGAACGTTACGTAATGAATACTCTTGTGATTTGTATAGACAAGTTTGACTTTATTCGATAGGTCAAAAAGGGGTGATGTACACGAATGCAAAATCTTCACAGATCAACTTTAAATTTGCTTCGATGATTTGATTTCAGTTAGGGATCTTCAGATACTTCATAGTAGGTAATAACTTTAGAATTGAAGCAAAATAGTGAATACATTTGTCTATAGCCTAACATTTCCTCTCCAGGGAGACACCCAGAAGCTGCTGGAAGTTCAGAACAGATCGCCTCCATAGTGACGGAGATAAGATCTCTTCAGGAAACGATGACCAAATTTAAATGTCTTAATGTCGACCCAACGGAATATACATGTCTTAAAGCCATAGTCCTATTTAAAACAGGTACGTTTCTTTGCATTGAAAAACAAACAATTATATGTATTCTTCAAACAAAATCTTGAACGTAATTTTGTATTTTTCCAAGTTTCAATGATTTTTCTAATCCTTACTATGTTTAACTACAGGAATACACCGCTCACCAAACGACATAAAGACTCTTCGAGATTTCCACGCTGTTGCTACCCTGCAAGACCAGGCACAACTCACCCTGAACAAGTACATAGAAACCGCATATCCATCACAGCCATTCCGGTTCGGAAAATTACTTTTACTACTTCCGTCTCTCAACGCCATATCAGGAAAGACAATCGAGGAAATGTTTTTCAAGAAAACAATAGGCCATATCCCGATCGAAAAACTTATCATTGATATGTTCAAATCAGGAGAAATTTAGATAAAAAACAATCGTGTAAAAAGACAATATTGTGATTAAGATCATTAAAGACTTCAAGAAAGTGTCATCTGACAAGTGTACGCGATGGAAGCAGGACATTTTATATTTGACAACACTAAGCAAACATGCCCTGTTGTTCTCTTCTATAAACAGGAAACATGTAAGATATACATAATCAATGAGTTCATCCACTTGATATATGATAAATACAATTATGAATTGTAATGAGCATTACCACTACTACATAGTGCATAATGATAGTTCTCAAGGTTTCAAATGAACATCTTTATGAAAAGTGTCTAATTTTCGCTCACAGTCAGGTTATCATTAATATTTTGACTTTAAACGATAATGGCATTTATTTACCACATGTAAGACATGTTCATATTTCACGAATATTAATCGTTATGAATTTTTTTTATTTCTGTTTCATTACACATTTTTACGCAATCGTTTCAACATTGTATCTGTTATCGTTTGAAAATGTTGATTTACACCCTCAGAGTGGTTCGTGCTGTCAGCCTCTGTGCAATAAAAAAGATGCATTAGTTACACAGTAACCAAACGCATAAGTGCTAAACATCCTGTTACCATTTACTGTTATCATTTCTTATACCCTACACATACCCTTATATCTGATGGTTGGGTACTACAATCATTTCCTTATCAAATGTCTCAACACAAGGGAGCATGTATAATTCCCTGTCGTTGTATCATCCTGTTGTTTGATTTCAAAGAAATCATTAGCCTTTTGATCAGTTAACACTTGTTCTTTTGAAACGTTTCTTGATAAGCCTGACTAAATGTACTTATAACATCTTGGATTGGGAGAGTATTTCAAATGTGTTCATTAAAACAGCTATTTGTGTTCAATATTTATTCATTATGAATCATATGTTGAACGAAGTTCTCTTAAAAAGTTTAGTTTTTTGCGTCATCATGGTTCCATTTTGTATAATTTTCCAACGTTCATGTATAAATGTAATATTGATTCTTTGTTTCAAATTCTCAACTGCAGTTAAATGAATGTACAAATTCATGTGCACATTTCGCTCGATTATACTTGCAAAACGGCACGGTTTTTTTTCTTGTAAATCAAAAACTTACTCTGTATATGTTACGATATAGTAGGATAGTCTATATGTATCCAGATACCTACATTTGAATCAAGTGCCAAATATGTAATGTAATTACTATGTTTATTGTTGTAATTAAAGTAGCCATTGTATTGTATAATACCTATTGTTTAGTGGTAGACAAAACATTTATATCATCTCCGTGAACACTTTTGTATCATATCAAAATATTTGTGTCAAATATAGTGTGTCGGATCATCTGTGGGAAATGAAATAGGACAAGTTTACTTTACCTATACCGATTGTATGACGTAATTATGTATCATTATTTATGATAATCAATAAAAGATTCTGCAGCAGAATTAATTGTGTGTTTTGTCTCTAATATTCTACATAGATCAAACTATCTAACAATGTTTCAGTGGAACACAACCCTTTTGAAATATTTGCGGATATGTCAATATTCTTAAATGTATTACCTAGATTTACCCCAGAAAGCCACTGCTCTCCCTGAATTACTTAGAATTAATTCGCATTAATTGTTCATCTATATAGCAGAATAGTGTTGAATTTCAAACTAATAAATATCTTTAAAACATGCACAAAAATAATCATGTAATTTATCAAAATGTTTGTGTTGACATTTATTTTCTTAAAATTATCAATAATTTGCTGTAGATGATATCAGTTTCTTCTTTAGAGTTACTTTGTGGTAAGATTAGCATGGAATAATTCTTAGCCACACAAGTAACCAAACCTGAAAAATGTCCAAGCTGATATGCTCACAAGTGTCTATAGCACAGGATATGAGCATTTGTTTGACCGGATTTGACTGTATGTGCGTATTAACACTTATTTACTTTTGACCTCGAAAAGAAAATGGCGTATATGAATACTATTACACAAAAAAGGGCATAAAGGGAGCTATTTCAACCAATAAAAAGGCTCCTATATCATACTTTAAATACATCATAGAAAGAAGTACCATTTTAAGCCAAAGTATGCGGCCTTTTTCAGAAATATGCATATTTTACCCCAAACTCAACGAACAAGTTTTTATCTAAAAGCAGTCTTCATGCCTTTCCTAGAGTCTATATAGTGTGTAATAGGAGCATTTGTGATGTTTGAAATACTTCTTTATATGCTATAATTGTGTAATATTATTCAAGACCATCAATTGTATATCAAGGTCAACATACAGTGTTTATACATATCAAAAAGTCGAATCTGATCAAACCTGTGCTTTAGACACTTGTGAGCAAAATGCCATAGCTATTTTGTGCAATATATGCGATACAAATGAGCTAATTATGTCCCCCGAAACATGCATTTTTTATATGTATTGTTGCAATTTACAAACAGCTGAACAGATTACATGTCAACAGCAAGCTACAGTTTGTCATAATACACACTAAAAGTTATTTTTGTTAATTTGCACCATAGTAGGAATATGATGGCTTGTAAAATATCGCTGTTTTGGCTGGATTTGCTGTTTAGATACCTCTTAAGGATTTCATTCGCTATTTGGTATGCTCACCTTGCGTTTATGTTTTTTAAATTAAAATTATTTGTAATTAATATGTAACAAACGATAAGCCAATGTTTCCGTGTTTGTGTTATTTAATAAATATAAGGGATATTTCTCGGATATACAATGTACTCTATTTGACTATTCGGAACATACTTCTGCAGTGAAGTTTTGTTTTCAAAATTACTAATCCAACAACGGTAATACACGTTAAGACAGTGTGAAAATGAACTAGCATGTAGAAAACTGGTTAATTTGGTTTTGGAGTAAAAGATGATGATTTTAAGTTTTTTAAATTGCATTTTAAAATCGTTTATACAAAGTAAACATTTGAATTTTTAAGATCATTGATAGCACAGCAGAATTCTCTTCTATGAAGCATGCATACATAAATGTGGAAAAAGGATGCATTAAAAGCAGAAATTATTTCAACAGTGAAGATTAAATCTTCTAAATTCTACCACACTATATGCACCGTACATTATATAATATATATATGAAAAAGATATTTATAGAAACACATGGAAAGAAAATGTAACACAGTCATAGAATAGATAATCAGAACTTTAATGCAATAACATATCTACTTAACCAAGCACCTTTTTATGATTGTTTCTGCTTCGATCTATCGAATAATTATCAGATTTGCCGTAGGCATTACAATTCCAAAGCATCCCCAAATTCTTACATTTACATTTGAATTTTATTCATTCAATACAATTTAAGACAAAACCCATATCGACTTGTACTTAATACTAACACGTTTACACTGTACTTCAACACGTTACAATTATGTCTATATCCTAACCTAGGTGTGGATACACCACGTGATACACATCTGTCAACCTCAGGGTGGCTCACATCCACCCGCTGTTCTCCTTACCTTCCAATAACTTACTGACTTACAAAAATACGAGATTTTACCCTAGAGGTAAGAAATTTAACACTTTTACAAATTACTTTATTTTATCTATTGACTGGAATCCAACCCCGAGCTTTAAACAGGACACCTGTAGTGTTACATAACGTCTACCTGGGCTCTCTCAATCACTAGAGTCAGGGTTTCAAAGGCTCTCGGTGGGATGTTCTTCTCAGGTTGTGTTGTGAGCACAGTTATATGATACCATTTCAAACCAGTGGGATAATAGCTATGAATGGTCGGAGTGATGGCGGCTTTTCTTCCAAATGATTATTTGGCTTTCAAACGTTCTTGGTTATGAATTTTGTTTTATCACTTCATACATCTATAATTATCCCAGATTGAGTTTCAATGTTCTTTTCAGTGTTTGATTGACAGAATATATCTCTATAACAGTCATTCACATAATTGTTTGTCGAGTGAAATTGAATTTTATAAAAACTTGTCGGTTGGTATACTGGATAAGTAAGCCCACTTTTATATGAAATAACATTATATACAGCTATATCAAACACGGACTGCGCTCTTATATAACCCTGCATTAAGTTAGACGTATTTTAAATTAATTGTAGTTATCTTCAACAACGAAACAATAAAACACATATTCTATACAATGAAAATAGTAGTGGAAATTAAATGATATTTGCACCAATTGGAAGAGTTTGTTTTCATTGAACGATGTATCTTATGAAACATAAAATAGATCAATATTCTAACAGTCTGGTTACATCGACGGTGAAATCATGCATTTTGTTTTTCTGGGTAGTTGGTTGCAAAACACTCTCTGCCAACCTTAATTAAATTAAGCAACAGAAGGCAAAATCAAATTGCGTTCAATATATGTTAGTAAGTTTTTTTTCTGGGAAATGTAACATTCAAATAAAAAAGGTAAATTATTCGCCGTCTGTTCCTTTGAGACAAATAAATTAGAAAAAAATGTACAAGGTCGGTGACGCGCACTCACGCGAGTAAACAAAACAGCATTGTTAGCAAGAAGTCTTATTACAGCTTTGCCAAATCTAAGTATGACAACAAGTCCTGCTGCTGTTATGGATCTGTCTACCTCCTATATTCAGAAGTATCAGAGTTTTCTTGTTTGTATGTGACAAATTGTCTTTTACAAATAATTCATGGCTTAAAACGACACACTGTTTACCTTGAGTTTGGGACCATTAATTATTTCACGAGCCCATTACCATACTGGTGTTTATTTGATAAACTTATTTATCCAAGACGGGCCATTTCATCCCGCAGATTTCCAGATCTTTGTGGTTCTGCAGTAACCAATCCTGATTAAGTTTTTGATTCCTTGAAAGGTGGGCGTGCTGAAGATAATTCTAACAAAACAGACATTGCAGCATCTGTAGGTAGAGTTGTATGTGTTATCCTAAGTGGAAACACGTGCTGCATATCCCCTAAGGGAATTGCTTGTCTCATTTACACACATATTAAATTATGTTAATCCTTATTAGCTGACCTAAAACGGATTTACAAATTACCGTCCTTAGCTAAATAGTTTTACTTCTCAATAATAAACATCTCCTTCGATTCAGAATGTGGTGTCTGTAATTAGTTCGATAAACTTTTAATCGTTTTGTTCCTTCATTACGTGTTGCAAACCCAAGAAACTAAATCCAGAAGCTAACCAATCTTTTTTAAAACGATAATACTGGTACAGTACTTGTATTTGGCTTGGAAACGCGAGGATGACAACAACAGGACTGTTGTACGGTCAAATTCTAATAAAAGACAAGTTCATGACTTAAAATGTTGTTGGTCAGCTTGGACTATTACAATCATCTTTATAGGTTTATAGACAGTTTTAAGTCTTTCAAATGAATTTTCACCTTTTTACCATCATTCCTCGCTCCAACATTGCTGATCTCTATGCTAAATTCATGTGCGTTTATTATTTGATGAATGTTACGGGTGGAATTCAAATGTAGAAGGCAATGTCGTAAAGCTACCTATCATTTAAACATCTAGTCTGGTGGTATGGTAATGGAGGGTGGTATACACGATTTTCGGGTGGTCTATTTATTGTTTCATTTTTCTTTGCAAATTGAAGGTGGCACTAGCGGTCACGTGTTTTGTCCTTCGAATCTGAACCAATTTATCCCGACACCTATCCAAACAATCGCATCACAGAAATCATTAACTTTTCCTATGTCCGGTTCCCCAAACCCGGTGTGTTCGGATGAGTTTGCGAAAAAGTGCTAACCACAGTATTTGTTGATAAGTTTAGCAGGTGTTAGAGAGCACAGGTGTGCAGATCGTCCCGGGATATTTGCCTTGTAGATAGGTAGATCGCATGGTCTTAGTAGTATAAAAAGTGGCCATTAGAAGACGTAAACGTCCATCAGAGATGTACAATTGACTTGGCGTTTTCAATTATTTATGGTCATCAACCACACACAACGTAATGTAGACAAGTGGGGTATACATAGGGAAGCCAGGTGAGACACCCACTACGCCCTTCACATCTACTTTATAAATAGAGATTTCTGTGACGAAAACTTTACAAAAAGCAAATATAATTTGTTATTCTATATTTTCAAATGTGTTTGTGCGAAAACTAAAATGCCATTTTTTATTTTAAAATCAAATATGACATTAAGTTTAGTTTCCACAGGACTATTTGTTTTATTAGTTAATGAATACCAATTACAGGTAATTTAGTGTGGCGAATCTATGTACATCGGGAACATATGAAAAGAGTTCTTCCTTAGCATTTGAATGAATTTGCTTATCAATAAACAATTATAAATATTAAGCATTTGCATGTATCCTACATCTTGTTATGGTACACAATGATACGAAAAGGATTGAACTATTTGAAGATAGAATACAAGTAGATGGAAACAATTAATATAAGACATGTTTTGACAGCAATTATACCAACAATAATGACTTCGCGTCTTATTTAGTTCATGAACTTATTAGACTGTTTTACAACGCTTACAAAATAATAACATACACAGTTATGTACCCTATATTATATAAAATGTTATTTGATTTCATAAGTATGCTCTAATGTATATTAAACCTTACTAACTATCCATCTAGACAGCTGTGATATCGTCAAAGCCGTGAGTATCCTATTCAGTATTGTAATCTGTGATTTCTATACATTGATTTTGCTATATAAACAAACACCAACAACAAAGGATCAAACAGGACCACACAGTTTATAAGTCAACAGATGTGTACGTATATTGTAAACACAAGCAGAGGTGTAACACATCATCAAATTCGGCGAAATTCGAAAAGCGAAAACATGACATTAAATATATGTAAATAGCAACCGTGATATTATATGGTTTTCCTTCAATTAAAAGATATAACAACACCACTTATCCAATGAAACACTCTGTTCTATCTGTATTATTGTCTATAATACGCGTACAAACTTCGACGATATACTAAGGACAGAACCAAAGTTTATCTAATTATTGGCAAATAAACTAACACGTGCACATGCATATCTGATGATTAAAAGGTCCTAAGTATAAATATACAAACTGCTTCTGAACATATTACAGTCCATTTACAATGTATTACATCGTGGTGGATCTCGGCAAATTATAGCAATGTGTAGGATGTTTAAAGGACTGTGATTGTCCTTAAGTCGATACAATCATGAAGTCCGTTTCTAATACACCTTATTAGCCCAGTGGGAACCCCCGAATACCCAAAGGGTCTACGTAATGCACACAATGGTTGCCCTTTGCGGCTACCTCGGCTCTGAATAGCCTCTAACAATCGGAGTCAAATGTCGTCACTAGGAGGAGCCTCTTTATCGATGACATGCTGTGCTGTAGGTCGACATCTAAAATATGGTTAAATGTTTATTCTATTTTTTTTTAAATGAGATGCGCTCAAATATTTGTAACGAAATCATATTCATCAAAGCTTCAAATAATAAGCAAACTTGTGACAGTTTGATTCTGATAAAAGGAAGTGTAAATTGCAAGCGTTTATGGTATTATGTTATTGTAAAGTTAGTAATAAGTAATTAATTGAGCAAAACCTATTTGTCAATAAAACAATATAAACAGAATTAATGAAAAGGTATCGTATTGCTAATTAATAAATATGACAGTTTTTGAATGTACACAATGTCGAGAGTTAATGCCCAATATATGGAAACTAAATATTTACTTTGTACTGAATAATAAGTTATAAAATGTCATATAGAACAACGGTTCTTGTCGAACTAAATGAACAAAATCAAGGTAAATAAAGAACCTATCCAACACCTGCTTGAACATTAAGCCTCTCCAACAGCCTGGAACTGACAAGGCTCTTAGTGATAAAATTACATAAGCCAAATCACCACCTAAAGAAACAATTAATGATCAGAATCACAATATCCGCCAACAAAAAGTCCAGTCTTTTCTTTTCGACGCCGCTACACATCAGCTACTGCTTTTTTTACTGTGATTCGTAAATCGGATATTCAGTGAACACTGAGAAATGTTGATGTCATTATTGATAAAAAGACCCGCACAGTTAAATTATAGATAGGAGTATATTTCATAATAGACAAATACGATGCATGTGGTTTCATATGTCAGTATAATTATAATCGAATGCGACAACAATGTTCCAAACCATTCGACTTTTCCTTCTTTATTTCAGCCGTTCTTTGGAACGTTCAGTCTAATCAATCACTTAACTTTTACACATAATAGGTTAATTAAAAACTTATTTATACGGTGACAATAAAATATGAGACCCGGGATGTCCAGTGGCTCAGTCGACTCGACAGGATGGTTCTCCATTTCAATGTATTGATAAAGACTCCGCTTCAACAATACGTCCCACTTAAAATCGAGGAACGGCATTTGTAGTATATGTTTAATTGTTAAGTAAAGGCAAAAAGCGTCAAATTATCAATGTCTCTACCCAACACATCGTTATGAATATGTACTGTCAACTATTGATACGTAAATATCTTCAGATCAATGTACGGGAGTATATAAGACCACATAGGTTGACATTGTAGTAAGTATTTTGCAACATAATGACTTTTAAAAGTATTGCGTTTAAAACGACCATGGTTTGTATAACGTTGCTATCATACAATAGATGTCTGTATCAAAAAGGTGTACGTGGTCGCTTGCTTTGTGAGTATTCGTTTGTTAGTTTTTTCAGTATTTCTAAGTAATGAAATCAACAACTAACGATGGTGTCATGACCTTTCACTCAAACCTGTCATTTGTGACTGTCCAAGGGAGGCAATAAAAAGGTCGCATACGTGTCCTGTATGGCAGTGGTCTCCAATTCAGTTTCAGGTAACTGGTATAGTGAATAGCATTGGACGGGGAAAATACAGTCATATGAGAGGGAGTCTACTAATTCAGGTTGTCACTAAAGCAGGTTTCACTAAAGCAGGTTTCACTGTGCTTGCATGATGTTCTTGGTTTCCCCCTGGTTTCCATTATACCATGTATATGATTATAGTATCTTTGTAGAATATCCATGGATCTAAAACGATCCAATACTTTTAATCTCACCAATGTTTTCTCGGGATCTAATCCTTTGGCAATATTAATAATTAATCATTATATTAATGATGTACTACACAGATCGACTTACATACATATTCCCTTGCTAATATTATGCTAGGTCTGTAACACACTACATTTCTTTCCCCACAGAAACATCCCTCTGCTGGTTTCCTTTTCCACATAGTTTGTTTACTTGGATCATATTTTTTATTCCCGAATGATTATCATTTTGACATGAAACGTGGCAATATATATCACTTAAAGGCCTTAAAAGAATTGATTGACCCTTGATACGAAAACAATTAGAGAACGCCTACATAGAAAGAGAACCATAATTCAGAATCAATAAAAGAGGGGTATGAACAGAATATAAATTAACATTGAGACTCCTGATAAATTACAAAGACAATAAGAGGAGTTCCGGGGGTAGGAACGTTATGCTTCATCCACGACAGTCTCCGTGCAAATCCTGTTCAAATCCTTGTAATGCCACGTCCTCAAAAAGACACATTGGCTTATGACAACGGAATCACCACACATAACAATGTGTATCGAACACAAGATATTGTACAAGGAATTGGAATGTTCAAAGGCACTTTCAAACATTGTCAAATATTGGCTCTTCGGTATACTAAACACTATTAAACAATGGCTCCTCGGTATACTAAACACTGTTAAACAATGGCTATTCGGTATATTAAACATTATTACATAATGCGTTTGATTTTCCTTAAGTATAATATGACCGGGTGGGGTGTCCTGATGGGTGTCTTCGGCAGTATGCTTCAGTGAGATAGCACTATAAATCGGCAAAAGTTCCGGCCTATCACAAGGAGACTTAACACGAACATACCGCAGCCTCCCAAAACACACATACGCACTCACCACACGCATGCATGTCGCACGCACGGGAGGTCGTCCTTAAATGACCTTAGCTGTTAATAGGACGTTAAACAAAATAAACCAAACCAAACCAAACCTTAACTATACGCATAGGGGTATATTATGAACTATTGCACGGCTAAAACGGCGAACTATTGAATACCTGTGACGCCTCGGAATTATTGAACTATTGAACATGACGTTTCAGAATTTAGTCCTACCCTTTCAATCGTCTAAGTCACTCAGATGTTAACACTGCCTGACGACAGTCATGACGACTTCTAAGCCTACAGGAAAGTGATTCTAAGTGTGTTTTAATGATTATGTAATAAAAACAAGTACATGTATATCATGGTTGTCTGTGCAATAGTCTAGAATATTTGACCCTCGGTATTGGTAATCGACCGCTGTTCCATTGCACGAGGCCGAAGGCCGATTACCAGTAACGAGGGTCAACTATTCTGGACTATTTCACAGATACCCATGATATATTTGTATACTATTAAACAATGGCTCCCCTGTCTATTGGACACTATTAAACAATGGCTCTCCTGTATATTAAACACTATTAAACAATGGCTCTCCTGTATATTAAACACTATAAAACAATGGCTCCCCGGTATACCAAACAATATTAAACATCGTAAAAATGTAAATATTATTTCAATTATTTATTATTTTTTTTTTTTTTAACCAAAAGAGTGAGATTACGAATTCAGATATTTACATTTGTATAGTGAAGTATAAATCAAATATACAAACAGAAGCGTGGTCGCTTATTGTGAAAAAGATGCAGGTTTCATATTCATCATTCGGCATTATAAAGTTGATACCATTTGTAGAAAAACTATAAAAAAAAGGGAGGGGAAAAAAGATGGTAACACTCATAAGTGTATCTTTCTTAAGTTCCTTACAGTATTCCAGATTAGTTTCATTTAAGAGGACAGTACATATATTTTACACCGCAACTAATCACTGTCTGTAATCAAAGAATTAGGTACGCGTTTTCTCTATCGTTACTTAAACGCAGTACAAGTATTTAAGTAATATCAGACACCATATGACTAATAAGATAAAAATCTCTATGTTAAAACAACGACACAGAGCAGCACTGTGTTGGTAGATACTGTCACTTACTGTGAATCAAACAAAATATCTCAACATCAAAGTTATAACTCCACCACAACAGTTTACAAAAGGCCACAAAGAATTTTTAGCTTTATGCAAAACTATGGAACAATCAATATAGGCTCTCCCGAACAGATGATCAAAAACGGCCACGCGATCTTTTATCTTTTCCACTTGAAAGAGCATGACTCTCTGATGTAACGTGCCGATTCTCTGGACTGTCAGTTCGTCGTCAGATTTAAGCTCCGTATATTTTGTCAAACGTTTAAACTTACCCTTTTAATGTCTTATCTGACATCTGACATAGATATCATCTACTAAAGCAGATAGTACCATGCATGGACTTATTCAGTCAATTAGGTTTTAATGAAATCCATCAATTATTGAATTCAATCATCGTTACATGATTTAGAAATTTATAGATTGTAAATGCATCCGTTAAATTCCGAAAAAAAATGTCCATTACAATTGTGTAAATCGGAAATTTATTTTGCAAATACATCAACAACTCGTGGTGGCCAAGATGGAATGTCGATTGAGGTCTTAATGTCGGAGGAGAGTGGAGTAACCGGGGAAACCAACGTTGTCGAGAAGGTGATAATATATCGTTTCTACCGCCAATCGAGGAATCATTGAATCGAACTACGATCGCCCTGGTGATAGTATTATATAAACTACGACATCAAACCACCGATAATTATCAAACATAAAACTATTTTAAAGGTTTTGGTAATGTAATTGAACTGATTATAATGGGAGAGTTCCAATGGTCTAGTTGCTGAATTATTCCTGGAAAGGTTAAATTTTAACATATTGTTCATCACTGTTTAACAAAAATTCAATCTGCCTTACCAAAATATTAATATTACCTGTGAATAGTTACCTATCATGCTTTTTATCTATTTTGGAACTTTTTAATATACTGGTCAATCAGTGGCCGCCAAACATTTTATCCCTGGTCCAACCTTATGCTGGGATTTTTGGTTTAAAAGTTCAGGTCATAATAATTGATAGGTGAAAATTTCAGATTTCATAGAATTTTTACTGTGGGATATACCAAATTTCAAAATGGCTACGATTAAGTGTTATACGAGACCCTAAACTTTTGTTATAAATCATAATGACGAAATTGAATTCAAGAATTTCAATGATTTGCTCCATACTCCGAAACAATAACACTGACATCTGTAGAAAAACGATTGGATGGTTGGTCCCTAGAAGGAACAACCAACCCATTGAAAAATAGACTTTAGAAACTTGCCCCTGTGTCTATTTGTCAATTGGATGGTATATACAGGTGCAAGTTTCAAAGGTCTATTTTCAGTTTGTTGGGTGTTCCCTATTAAACGTCTTTATGATGGCGGTTATCTAGTTACAATATCAGGTCATCTTTGTTATTTGATAAAGTGGTGTTTATCTTGGTAGTGTTTTTCTTCTTCTATCAATCTATATTAATATTATGCTATTTACTTAAACAAAAAACATGCGTAAATATTCATTATTGTTTCTTTTAATGATCTCTAAAATCACAACATAAACTAACTGTATTTGTTTGTACTCTCCGCCTGAATGGTACCGAAAAGTCTAGACGGAGAAAACGTCATTGTAATAATCCGTTTATTCCCGGATTGACCGTTCCGGATCCCCTATCTTGTACACAAATATTCATTGTTACCATCTACTTAACGTATAAAATATGTGGTTGAAAACTACCTATTTGAACATACTTAAATCAAGATGATAGAATGGAATCATCAACGATTTGCCGGCTAATCTTCTCCTACTCATTAACCAATAGTCAGTGTCATATTGAAAGTAAAATAAAAAAAAGTATTTATATTGCAAATATATTTCTGGTTTCTTAAGATCATTCTGATTAGCAATGATAGCGACAATAAACACCACCGAGGGATTGTTTATAAAATATAAAAATAAATAACATACAGCAGAAATACATCTTTAGGTAAATATTTTAAGGCTGACAACGCTTGGTATTAAAACGACCAGTTAAACTCGGATCGTATTGTGTATTTGTTTTTCAATGATCTATTTATTCTATGTAGACCACCGGTTATCCTCTTATTTCTCCGATGCCATCCGAGCACAGGTGTTCGAGTGGTTCCGGATGATGGTCTTTGAATATTGTCGCTTATGTCATTAATGGGATTTGATGTCGCTTATATCATGTCACTGTCAGTTTCGAATTTATTTCCATTGTAATACGTTATGTCAAAGTTCGTGTCGTTTTCTACGTTATATAAGTTGAAGTAGAAATATTTGGCCTAAGTCAGTATAGGTAGCTAATTAAAACAGTATTTACTTACTTCTCGACACTTGTGTGTATCCCGAAATACAATCTAAACAAAATACAGAAACGTTCATTCATATCAGATGGAAAGGGTCAAGAGGCATTATTAGGCTTTACCACAAAGCTGTGAACACCAGATATCTTCCCAAATATACAGACAAATGATGTCAAACTTTCAAGGCGATTATATTGTTTACTTATACAAACAAAACGTCCAGATCTCGCTATTGAAAGAATTTCTGTCTTACTTGTTATAAAGTAAATCATTATTTGTAGCGTTTTCTCATCGGTAGGTAAATATAACAGAAAATAACCAATGTTACAAGATGATGTGTGATATATATCCAACGTAATAACATGTAGTGATGGTGATAATTGACCGATAGTCCCTCCTTCCATTGAGTGAAAAAAAATCGTTGCATATTAATGAATTCAAATCACAATCATATATAAATACTAGAATTATCTATGCTGTATATAAGTATAAAGAGATGACCTTGGAATAATAGTTAGTAAGCAAACTAAACAGCCCTTTGCTTGTGTTCTATTTGTATGATACGTTAAACTGTCATATTTCCTCGCTCGATATAGAGTAAGATAGGTTGGAAGGCCTGGTGGATTCCGTTGTTACAATATTTTTTCGTCTTTTAATGATTTGGCATACCCTGGGCTTGATGTGCATTACGGGCGTCATCTAAGAATCAGAACACGCTTACTCTTCCGGAATCACAGGTTTTATTATCCTTGAACTTTTTAAATAACCTCCATGTGAATCTATATTGTATTAATATTTTCCCGCTTGTTATTGATTTTCAAAGGTCCTTAATTTTATTATTTTTATCTTGATAACAGAGTATGACATTAGGACATAGTGACATCACATAGATTATCACGTCATAAACACAATATTGACTCGATCGCTGTTTAAAGAAATAGAAACATCGCGGATTCAGGTACATATTTCAAAGTATTTACCTCTGCGTGACTTTGTTTTATTAGCCTATGATAACAGAGGAAAATCTGTCTATATTTTATATCATACATGTATAGCTTGGGTGTATCTGCAATAGTATACATTTATTTTATGGGTGTGAGGGAAATAACATTTGTATTGTCCCCGAGAGATTTTCCGAGGCGAAGACGGGGGAAATAGTAAATGTAAAAGTGCTATTTCCAACAATAGCCATACAATAACTGTTTTATCATGCCAGCATATAAATCATTCCATTTTTATCTCCAACCAGTGTTCATATCCTCCACTGTTCCTATAATGCTTTTTCTCGAAGATGGTCTTTTAGCATGTTAACTGCCGTTTGTATTACTTGTTGTGTGTTTGTAAGTGCTGTCTTTTTCAGAAAAAAAAAAGTTCTCCAGCACTTCTTCATCCAGATTATCCAAACTTACAGATGAAGCCATTTTCCGAAATGTTTCTGTAGCATTCACTTGAACGATTTTAGTAAACAAACTGTGTCTGCTTCGTCTTGGTCTCGAAAACGCTTTCGGACTTGTTTGTAATACAAGGGATGACGGTAGAGACGATCCGAAGGGATATGACAAATGCGAATAGGAATGCGCTCATTCCCGTTAAAAAAATGTATAATAATCAATATTTGACCCTAGGTACTGGTAATCGACCGATGTTCTACTGCACGAGGCCGAAGGTCGATTACCAGTACCGAGGGTCAAATATTATGGACTATTACACAGACAACCATGATATGTACTTGCTTTATTGCACACATAGAATCACTGAAATCTCGACTTTCCTGTAGGCCTAGGAGTCGTCATGTCTATCGTCTGGCAGTGTTGACATCTGAGTGACATAGACGCTTGAAAGGGTAGGACTAAACTTCGAAACGTCACAGGTGTTTAATAGTTCGTACGTGACCATGCAATAGTCATTTTAGCCATGCATTAGTTCAAAATATATATTATGCGTATAGTTGAGGTAAATCAAACGCATTGTGTAATCAAACAAAATATGTCCTGAAGGAACATATCAGGAAAATATAAGCCATAATAACAAGCCATACCATAAAGTAAACGGTCGATATAACACTATATTAACCTCACTAAAGGTTCATGATTGATAAATATATAATGCACTTGTTCAGTGAAAATTTATCCCACGGCGTCAAGAAACAATGAAAAAATATACCTTAGTCCCTACTTCAAAAGGCAAACAATACAAAACGACAATATCTATATAGATTTACCATCACCAAGTAGGTTCATGATATATTCAAGGAATTGCTGCTGGGAAAAACAATATCGAAACTAATTGATTACTTCTGTAAGGGAGGGCTAGGTATCGATTAGTCCTTACTGACCTTACGTCACCCACTAAACAGTCTGTCAAATACATTTACAGTTTACGAGACTGCACTCATTAAAAGGCCTTTTTACAGAAAGCCGTGTTTATTATGTGTGGAATCTGACGACGAATGATCACAAAACAACATTTTAATATGTCGGTATGTGTCATCGACTGTCCTGTCCAGTAATGGCCGTTCTAACATGGCGTCAGTAATCAAGACTATCTTCCCAAGTTTGTCTGAAGACAACTAAAACCACACTGAAGACCTTTGAAGCTTTGATCGATAACACTGTGTGTGATATTTTGTAGAAATCCTTATCAACTCCTAAAACATACCGATTCTGTAAATGCCATACGGTGGCCTTTTTAGCATGATTACATTCGGGACGTCTGTTTTCATCAGTACTTCATACCACCCACTGATATGAGTGCCTATAGTTTTTACCGAAGCGTGTTATATCAAACTTTTGTTATTTTAATGCATGACCAATTACTAACATGTACTTTAGCTCTATTGCTGTATTTGTACATGCATTAATACGTAGCAAGCGAACAACCATAAGTATGTATCCTACCGTCCGGATATGGGTTAAGATCATTCATATGGTCATGTAAACGTGGTTTGCGTAGAGACTTGTATATACGTCTCTGGTTTGCGAGGAAGCTTCGGCGAGAAAAATATATTTGTAAGCATTTCATATTACGTCTGGCTTTAAACATGCAATTCTGTGACCATTGAATTGTGTCAGTTAGAGAAATAACTTCCTATAGAACGGTGCCGTTGTATCGATACCGTGGTATAGCTAGTGTTAATAGTAAAGTTTAGCTGTACGAAAAGGAAACCCGACAAGTGGTTCTCAGAAATGTCGATGACCATTATGCACCAGCTACAACATACATGTCATTACTTGAGGGTTTGGTAAAACTATAGATTTTACCATCAGCAGTTCATTTGTTTAAATCTTATCCCGGTGGTCCTGAAACAGCTAGGAAAGAGAAAACACAAATGCATTGATATAAGTAGTATGTAAATAGTTTCTAAAAAGATATACCTATTCACAATGTCACTGATTTATCCTTACGCAAACAGAAAGTAATCCGTCAAGTGTTTATTCAGTCGGTCACGGCGGAGGGACACCCACCATTGAAAAGCAACATATTCTGAAAATCAAGTAGTATCGAGGAGTTGGGACAAACACATGAGCTGTGAAACCTCTACAATCGTATTGCCTTTTTAAGAGATTTCATCAAAAGCTAGCGACTAGCAAATATTTGGCACAGATTTAAGTTAATATTTAACCTTTTTCAACAGACTAACGGCGATGTTTGCATTTCATTACCCTTAAGACGCAAGTGAAAGTGCATGATATGATGTGACATTGACGGAATATATTCTGTATGGTTAACATAAAATGCGTTTTATTTTTAATGTCCGTGTTTTATTTTGAAAACTAGACTCAGCCAAGATTGATCGTCAACCAACTTTCATTTTCTCTTTTAAAGAAGCCATTTTTTAAATAAAATGTAATACAGAATTCATTATAAATGATATGAAGATGTGTGACATACTCATTGTTGTTAAGATAACTATGCTAACTTACTTAAGTTACCGGGGTTAGATTTGAATCCCTCTACCAATACCACCACACGATGGGAATTGAATAGCAATATACCCATACCCACACTAAATTAAACCACTAATGAATCTAAAAGTGGAAATAGCACTGAAAAGAGAAACCACTTCAGCTTTTTAACGCAAGAAAAAGTCAAGAAATGAAAATATTTAATTTATTGACGTTTGACGAGTCGTTTTGTTCGGAATAGTTTACATTTTAAAATAAGTCAATATTTCTTCTTCACAAGGCTGGTGCTTCGTGTGAGATTGAATTGTTATGTCAATTAATGTATTCAAAAAAGTTTAAATTTCTTTATTATGGTCCATCAGATCATCATGAACATGCGAAAATGCGTTTACGGAAATGAGAACATCTGCACAAGGTTACTGTCTGTGTGTGTCGCCATTCATGGCCCGGCGGCTCTGTCAACAGTCATTATCCCCCCTTTCTGTGTTGAAGAGTTGTCCCCGTAGTGTGGTGTATTTATTCAGAGAAACTCTTCGGTGATATTCCATTTTGCCAATATTTGTTTATATATAAGGTGCGAGGCCCCATAAACCTCACACAGGTGTAGGGTCTCGCTCTCACCCTTCACAGGTGGTACGAGTTACGGGCAGTTTGTTATGAAAACATGTGCTGGTAGATAGAGGGGATAAGAAAATAACGCTTAGAAGTGGATACAACTAAAATCGTTTGCGGAAATGTTAAAAGTCCGGTCGTTCTTGTTCTGAACATCTCTTCTTTTTGCGAAAAATGTACGCTCGCCTAGGCAAAGACGTGATATGATTTACAACGTTTGCATCCACCAAACTGACACCAGGCAGACTCCAAACCCAACACATTTCTACACATATCAACGCCTAAATGTCCAAAGTACACTTGTATTAGCTCGCCATTGACCTTCAAGGCACACTGTACTCACAAATTCAATCGCTTAGGAAGGTCTCCAGTAAAACCCTTAGCGTTCGAATGGTTTGATCTCATATCTATATAAAGATATTAATTATTTCCACTGTTCATATCAATTGCTGTACATAATAACGATAACAGTGGCAGGTTAACATGCTAAGAAATAGTATATACCTTAGAAATTAGACTGACCATCAGCCCCTAAGTTTTTCGTTAATAATTGCTCTGCAAAATTCCTTTACTAGATTATCTCCCCGTAGTTTGAAACTTATAGAATCAGACATATTCGTGAGACCAAAATCACAAAGCTCAATTTTATTTACAATTTTAATGTTCAGAGACAGGGCCAGTCTACTTAGAAATGTGCAGGATAGAAGTCGGTTCCCGTGGGTATTGTTTGGTTTTGACTGGTTCATAGCCGTCAATTTCAGCATCATTCCTAACTTCACAGAATATCCTTAACTTGAAATGTTTTAGATGAAAGCCTGAGAAAATTCAATGAATATTCCTAAATTAAAGATGTTTCCTTTGCTTCAATATTGGTTTTAGATGGGAAATTATGAGTTGACGAGTTTCCTTTTTAAGGAGCATTACGGAACAGGAGCCGGAAATGGTAATATGACGATAAAGAAGGTTTCGGAATCGTTCGTGTGTGATTAGCGTCTTGGGTAGAATATTGATAAAACGCATACACTAATATACAGCCAAGTTCCGGCTGGTTTTAGGTATCTAACTCTCATCAAAACAAAGCCGTTCCCATCTGAAAAATGTCTCGGTGGTGGAAATGGAATGTACCTCACAACAAAATATTATTTGTGTGGGGATAGTATGAAGCTGTCTTGTGTCTAACTGTCAATGTCATTGGCTACTTCGGAGGTCAATTGACCGCGACACTGACTGGACACCGTAAACGTGGTCAATTTGACGCGCTAATGACCATGTAATTACCTTGTCACATCCTGCCAACACCTCGGACACAACTCCTGACTACAAGGAACTGGGCGCACTTTAACCTAGCATAGTCAGCTTCATGTAATCAAATGGTTAAAGCTGGAAGTTTTTTTTAATGATTTTGTTTTACATCTGTGTATAGATAACTCGTTCATTTAAGATTGATGACATGAATTATGTTTTCTTGTGTATTTTACTAAAATATTCAGAAAAATAGTGTTGCTTTAATGTAGAGATGTGTTGCTTTGAATCTTATCGAAGCTGTCCAGAGATATGACTGTCACGGGAAGTTTGGGTGGGAGATATGTAGAAATTGGTTTAATATACAGTTACTCATTGACACTGCTCAAATTTATTTTAAAAGAAATAATGTAAGTGTTAAAACGTCTAGCTTTATGGCATTTAATGCTTCATAATTGACATTTCTACCAGATTCGCTTAACAATTGGCGTCTCCGATATGGTCAGTCAGTTGGACGTGGACTTCTTGTGTACATAAGGGAACATTTGTATGAATTAACTTATTTATTAGCACGTTCCAAGGTCAGGTTCTATACATCAAGTAGATGTCATTTACTGTAACTTAGGGGAATGGCTAGCCTACTCAAAATCAGTCAGAGTTAGACAGACATGATTTTCTTTTTATTGCATTTTTGCCAGTGAAATATAGAAATTTATCAAACTAATATAACTTATATTTTCACTGAAACGATGAGCAATGAAAACATAAGATTTTGCAGTGAAAATATAAGTTTTACAGTGAAAATATAAGTTGTCCGTCTTTGACCAATCAGAGCGAACCTTTCTATTCACCTCGTTGAAACTTACCGATTTTTCCAATCGAAGCGGAGATAGAGAAGTTGGTTATTTTGCTGTATTTCTGAAATGTTTAGACTAGTTTTGGACAAAATACTCACTTGACGCTAGCTATTCATGCACAGATTCTCATATAACAGCAGAAAACCCTTAAATCACGCTGATCAGTCCTTTCAAAATGGCACCGTCAAGTTGACGTGGAGTAACGTCACAAAGAGATGACGTCATTACTGATCCCCGCACTTTTTGACACTTAATTTTTCGAAGTTTTTGATTTTGTTTTTAAGTTTATGAAATGCAATAAAAAGAAAATTGAATGGTTTCTCGTTAAATGTAACATATATTTCACTCGTATTACAAAATATTTCGATATTCTGTCATACTCGTGAAATATATGTTATACTAAACGAGAAACCATTCAATATCCTCTATGTAATGCATTTTTATAATAATATACAAAATATATAGATATAAACTCAATAAAGAACATCAGAATACAGATGTGGATGTGGATGAACTAGTAATTCTAACACAAAATCGACAGACATCTATCACATAATGCTTTACACGACGACCCTTCAAAAGGACACCTAGAATGGACGCTCTCTACATACGGACATACTAGTAACAGCGAAACCACGTGACATATTAGCAGGCATAATATATACTTAAAACTTCATATCGCTCAAGGAATCAGAAATATGGTATCGTACAATTAATATCAAATTGAAAGATGAATCAGAAAATCTAAGCATATCAAAACACGACCAATATCAGTAAATATAACCCATTTGGGTGACTTGGCTGAAATGGTTCCCTGAGCATAGCAATGTTCGTAGGAGAGAGTGGAAATCGCGAGTGTTGGGTATATATTGAAGTCGTGTTAGAACTGGAAGTATATGCTTTATCAGTCTCTAATATTCATCGTTTTGGTTATATGATACAGAAACAAATACAAATACGTCTATTGATTACCTTAAAATAGTATATTCATGCATATTGTATTTGTGGTCATCCTTGTGAGAATGCCTTTCACTTTTTTATGGAATGTCACCGTTTTACTAACGAAAGGCATATTTTGTTGCAAAACCTAAATAATCTGAATGTTACAATAAGTTTAGAAGTTATGTTAAATGGAAACTCACAACTTTCCGTTGACCTTAATAGAAATATCTTTATATATGTGCAATGTTTTATCAAATCCAGTAATAGGTTTTGAATTTTGTAATTGGATGAGTTTATTTGGTAACCGTATACTATATCATTTTTGTCATCATCCATGTAAATGTAACTATGCCATGTAATACACTGTATATATGTTGGGAGAAGGCGTTGATAAGTTGTTGTAACTTGTGCCTAATCCCGTGTCTATGTTTTGAAAATAAATATGTTTAAACTAAAAAAAGCATTGTATTTGGTACTAGATCACAAACATGTACTTTTGTCCGTTAGATAAATATTTTTAGCTGGGCGTGGCACAAACTATCAAAACTAAACTAAATACTGCTAAAAGGTGCATATAATGGTCATAAATACACCATATTGCAAGTCTTATTTATTTATTTAACGGGTTTTACGACCACTAATACGGCCTTGCGGTCGTTCAGCTGAAGATTTTTTCCCAAGTCTTTAAATTAATTGATATACGTATACCATGTATAATTTGTCTCATCGGCTCCTATTGTTTATACTTGTTTTATTACTATGCGGAGAGATACGTTATATTAATCAAAGTAATCGAATAACACGGAAAATTAGGGACATATCATTTGATCTATTATGATATCATGTACATTACACGGGCTTTTAAACTCCTCCGTCTAGCCTCGTACACGCCAGACAGCTTCGATCACAGATTTTTTTGTATCAATATTAATATCTGCCATGCAAAAATCAATTTTTTATCTATGCGGGTTGCTTTTTGTTTGTTTGGAATTTAGCGTATACACTGTACTTGTACACCCATCATAAATACATGTATCTTTTGCTCGGCGTTCTGGCAGTTGAAATTTTCCATTTCTGCAGCATTCAACTTGTCTCAGTTTCCCTATGTACAATATATTGATTTGATTCCCTATACTTTTAGAAAGCCTACCGGCGAGAAAAAATCAGTTTCCAAACAAACTCACATTTAGCATTTCCGGTTTTTATATTCATCAAAGTGGAGACTGGTATCAAAAATAGGATTTTTTGTAATTATAGATCCTTTGAAAATTTACGGAGTGCTTAAACAGTAACGTTAAGTTGCACTAGACAACCCCTCTCAATATGTATACAGCATTTAAAATTGACTCTTTTACACTGCTTCATAATTCAATGGTAAATCGGGTTGATTTTTAAGGTCTTTGTGTACATAAGACTTTTAAAATCTCGATACATTTGTTGTAATAAACTTTTAACATGTTACCAAAGGCTTTTATCCACGGCCATGTATATTTGTTTAATTACATATTCAGTTTTCTTTGTTTGCTTACCACGATTCTATAAATGAACATTAGATTTTTTTTTACCTTTTCATTGTTATATGACTTTGATTTTTTGCCATATTGAGATTTTGAATTAAAACACATAAATGCTATGTTTTATTTATTTTTTGAATAAAAACATGAAGTTCACATGAACCCATTAGTTCCTGTATATTTTGTGTGGTTAGAAACAAACACGGTTACGACACATTTAGGACATAGAGTTCGCCGAGACAGAAATCGATCTTTTATTTAGATTCCAACCTGTACTACTTCTAGTTCGATTTTTAATTGTTTTTGATTGCAGGCATCAAGCATAAACGTTTAGGATTTTTTTTCTGTTTTAAAGCATACAACAAGATTTGTGGTCACAGAAGGCAGTAATCCGTAGTATGTCGTCACATTTCTGAGATGGATAGCTTGTCTTCACCTGACCAAACAAAAGTCCCGTATTAAAGTATGAAACGACAAAAATCGCCAGACAAGCTGTTCCCGATTAAAATTCTACGATACATATCAGAAATGTCACAGTCAAAGAAGTTAATTGAGAAAGGATTGCTGTCATTCAGAAAAGTCAGCACTCTTTGTGCGCATGATCGTATCTCCTGGCACGAGATACTGATAACGCCATCAGCGAAATTTGATGAAGAAATTAGCAAATGAGATATCATCGCTTATATGACCGCGGGGTATTTGTTCAAGTCTCGCGATAGTTTCGCGTGAATGTGATTTCTATTTCAACAATTTGACTATCCATAGAATATGAGATATATGTAAGTGACTTTGTTGACAGATAAAGTAAAATAAACAGCCCTTCTTCTACTTGGAGGGTCCTAGGTTTGGCAGCTAGAAAGATGACATTTCGGACAATGGTCAACACAATAGGGGACTCGGACATTTGACCTGCAATGACTTTTTCTACGGGCGTCAGATTTCTGGAGATACAACAAAAATGTACAGAGTCATGGCGCGGCCAGACAGGCGAAGTTCGACATTTACGGCAAATTTAGTTTGGTGTATTCCAAGTATGACAATTTTACTTTAAAAGATGATGATACATAATTTATAATATAAGATACATACTACATATTATATAAGATACATACTATATGATATAAGATATTACTATATATTATATAAGATACATACATCTACTATATTATATAAGATACATACTATATGATATAAGATACATACTGTATGATATAAGATACATACTATATGATATAAGATACATGCTATATTATATAAGATACATGCTATATTATATAAGATACATGCTATATTATATAAGATACATACTATATGATATAAGATACATGCTATATTATATAAGATACATACTATATGATATAAGATACACACTATATGATATAAGATACATACTATATTATATAAGATACATACTATATGATATAAGATACATGCTATATGATATAAGATACACACTATATGATATAAGATACATACTATATGATATAAGATACACACTATATTATATAAGATACATGCTATATTATATAAGATACATGCTATATGATATAAGATACATGCTATATGATATAAGATACATACTATATGATATAAGATACATGCTATATTATATAAGATACATGCTATATGGTATAGCAACGTGAAATTCCTTCAAAGAAGATGACCTGTATTCATCAAACCAACAAAGAATGCTATGGTGGTTCTTATAAATCAATGCAGAATTCCACAAGATGGAAACATTTCGAAAATTCTATCTATATTTGAATGTCAATTGACAATGTTAATTACCAACTGGGCAAAACAAAAACATATTCAAAATGAAGCGTGAATACGTTACTTGAATTGTATTGTCCAAGTGCAAATAATACTAGCTGTATTTGAATTGTATTTAATATATCAAAACATTTATTTTCATATAATGTATGAATGCCAAAGTATCTAAATGTTTAAATGTCACCAAAATAATATGCAGAAATATTTTGATACACATCCGACAACGTCTTGACCAATCAGAAACGGACAAACCATCCTCTGGGATAGGATGGACAGGAAGAATTCCGTAATGAGACCAGAAGGTCGTAGGTATAAAACTACTGAGGGTGAGGATTGAGGAGGATCACATCTTATCTGATTTTATTATATATATACATTTTGTCAATAAATAATCTAGCCTGTAAAAGTGATGGGCTCTAACCTGTGTATGAATCACCGGCCACCTGTCCAGAACACCCCCGTGTTGCTGTAATCGTAAGAAGGCATTACCGGGAGACGTCTTGTGTCATCAGCAGGGGGCTGGATATGCCGTACCATTTCTCTGTAAGAATCATATGCATGGCTGAATGACAATTGATAAAGGTCTGATTCCCCTCTTCAATGTACTTATTATAATATGGTATAGAGTTGTATACATAGGTAATCCCTAAAGACAGAAGGCAACAAAAACACAAGCATTTCGGAATAATTGTATTTACTAAGTAAGAAAGTTTGGTTTACCGTTATATCAATGATCGTCCTACAGCTTAAATACTAGCTTACCTTTAATTAATTTAGATAGGTACCTACCACCTGTACTCAGGTATTGTGACCAGGTGACATTTGTCTCCAAACACTGAGATGATAGTGATCAGGAGGTTTATCGCGGTATGGCCCCTCCCGTGGCCAGACAGATTAGGCCCTAGACCGAATCCCTGTCTCCGGGACAGTACAATTACAAATAAATGTTATTAGGATAAAAACGATCGGTATGCAAGTTAAGAATTTCGAAAATTTTAAATGCAGAAAAATGCGAATTATCGACTGAACGTTTTAAGGAGTAATAGCCTTAAGGGAGCAAATCGATTATACAGTAATACAAAATAATATCATACTATGCCTTTCTGTACAATATAAACAGCATATAGTATAGAATAGCTAATAAACGGTGGTACATTTAGGACATGCAATATATCATTTTCTGCGTTAATTATCTCGAACGCTCGACTTAACTTCTCGAACGCTCAACATATTATCTCGAGCGCGCGACATAGTTTCTCGAGCGCAGATGTTTCTCAATTTCATTTGCTAGAGCATGGTCATGCTGGGGGTCAGTCTTTTGAAATATTAAGCCGATTTTGAAACATTAACCCGATGTTTTAAAACACCTCCTAAATGCTGCATGACGTCATAATCATAGTAACGTCACAATGACCCAATGTAAATTTCCTGTTATCAAGATAATAACATACAATTCCATCATTTTGCAAACACAGGGTAGAATGCTACAAGGGTTAGTAATATAAGGTAAGGTGTTACTAAGGTTAGTAATATAAGGTAAAGTGTTACTAGGGTTAGTAATACAAGGTAAGGTGTTACTAGGGTTTGTAATACAAGGTAAGGTGTTACTAGGGTTTGTAATACAAGGTAAGGTGTTACTAGGGTTAGTATACAAGGTGAAGTGTTACTAAGGTTTGTAACACAAGGTAAAGTGTTACTAGGGTTAGTAATACAAGGTAAGGTGTTACTAGGGTTTGTAATACAAGGTAAGGTGTTACTAGGGTTTGTAATACAAGGTAAAGTGTTACTAGGGTTAGTAATACAAGGGTACAGTTTAACTAGGGTTAGTAATACAAAGTAAGGTGTTACTAGGGTTAGTAATACAAGGTAAGGTGTTACTAGGGTTAGTAATATAAGGTAAGGTTTTACTAGGGTTAGTAATACAAGGGTACAGTTTAACTAGGGTTAGTAATACAAGGTAAGGTGTTACTAGGGTTAGTATACAAGGTAAGGTGTTACTAAAGTTAGTAATATAAGGTAAGGTTTTACTAGGATTAGTAATACAAGGTAAGGTGTTACTAGGATTAGTAATATAAGGTAAGGTGCTACTAGGGTTAGTAATATAAGGTAAGGTGTTACTAGGGTTAGTAATATAAGGTAAGGTGTTACTAGGGTTAGTAATACAAGGTAAAGTGTTACTAGGGTTTGTAATACAAGGGTAAAGTGTTAGTAGGGTTTGTAATACAAGAGTAAAGTGTTACTAGGGTTTGTAATACAGGGGTAAAGTGTTACTAGGGTGAGTAATACAAGGTAAGGTGTTACTAGGGTTTGTAATACAAGGTAAGGTGTTACTAGGGTTAGTAATACAAGGTAAGGTGTTACTAGGGTTAGTAATATAAGGTAAGGTTTTACTAGGGTTAGTAATACAAGGGTACAGTTTAACTAGGGTTAGTAATACAAGGTAAGGTGTTACTAGGGTTAGTATACAAGGTAAGGTGTTACTAAAGTTAGTAATATAAGGTAAGGTGTTACTAGGATTAGTAATACAAGGTAAGGTGTTACTAGGGTTAGTAATATAAGGTAAGGTGTTACTAGGGTTTGTAATATAAGGTAAGGTGTTACTAGGGTTAGTAATACAAGGTAAAGTGTTACTAGGGTTTGTAATACAAGGGTAAAGTGTTAGTAGGGTTTGTAATACAAGGGTAAAGTGTTACTAGGGTTTGTAATACAGGGGTAAAGTGTTACTAGGGTTAGTAATACAAGGTAAGGTGTTACTAGGGTTTGTAATACAAGGTAAGGTGTTACTAGGGTTAGTAATACAAGGTAAGGTGTTACTAGGGTTAGTAATATAAGGTAAGGTTTTACTAGGGTTAGTAATACAAGGGTACAGTTTAACTAGGGTTAGTAATACAAGGTAAAGTGTTAGTAGGGTTAGTAATACAAGGTAAAGTGTTACTAGGGTTAGTAATACAAGGTAAAGTGTTAGTAGGGTTAGTAATACAAGGGTAAAGTGTTACTAGGGTTTGTAATACAAGGGTAAAGTGTAACTAGGGTTTGTAATACAAGGTAAAGTGTTACTAGGGTTTGCAATACAAGGGTAAAGTGTAACTAGGGTTTGTAATACAAGGGTAAAGTGTTAGTAAGGTTAGTAATACATGGGTAAAGTGTTCCTAGGGTTTGTAATAAGGGTCTGGTAAGATGATCCATCGCTCATTCATGTTGATTTTGTAATTCAAAGTTTAAACTTAAACACTCACACGCATATTCTAAATCATATATTTGATAGTAAAGTTTGGAACAAAGCGTGGGCTACTTTGTTACCAGGTGTGGTTCTATTGTTTGTTTGTTAGGTTTATCGCCCGTGAACAGTAAGGGTCATTTTGAAGCGGGATCTCCTTGTAGTAGCTGGTGACTACCTTACTGAACAATATACAGGAGGCCCGTCACATACCATCCATAACGAGAAAGGTAAAGCGTCTTACATATGGACACAACCATGGCAGCAAAGACCGACCATTTTTTCAGTTCCCGAGCAATATTTACTGAAACGGATAGGAACCACGCCCATCAGATCTTCGCTTAAAATTACTGACAGTATATAGAGTAGTACGTGACAGTATGGGATAGTATGTGACAGTATAGAACATTATGTGACAGTAATGGTAGTAAGTGGCCGTATAGGGTAGTATATGACAGAATAGGGTAATATGTGACAGTATAGGGTAGTATATGACAGTGTGGGGTAGTATGTGACAGTATAGGGTAGTATATGACAGTGTGGGGTAGTATGTGACAGTATGGGGTAGTAGTATATGACAGTATGGGGTTGTAGTTAACATTGTAGGGTAGTATATGACAGTATAGGGGACGCGGTGGCCGAGTGGTTAAGGTGTCCCGACACTTTAACGCTAGCCTTCCACCTCTGGGTTGCGAGTTCGAAACCTACGTGGGGCAGTTGCCAGGTACTGACCGTAGGCCGGTGGTTTTTCTCCGGGTCCTCCGGCTTTCCTCCACCTCCAAACCTGGCACGTCCTTAAATGACCCTGGCTGTTAATAGGACGTTAAACAAAAACAAACCAAAGTATAGGGTAGTATATGACAGTATGGTGTAGTATATGACAGTATGGGGTAGTTTGTGACAGTATGGGGTAGTTTGTGACAGTATAGGGTAGTATATGACAGTATGGGGTAGCATATGGCAGTATCGGGTAGTATATGACAGTATGGGGTAGTTTGTGACAGTATAGGGTAGTATATGACAGTATGGGGTAGCATATGGCAGTATGGGGTAGTATATGACAGTATGGGGTAGTATATGGCAGTATGGGGTAGTATGTGACAGTATAATGTAGTATGTGACAGTATGGGGTAATATGTGACAGTATGGGGTAGTATGTGACAGTATTGGGTAGTATGTGACAGTATAGGGTAGTATATGACAGTATGGGGTAGTATGTGACAGTATGGGGTAGTATGTGACAGTATAGGGTAGTATGTGACAGTATGGGGTAGTATATGACAGTATGGGGTAGTATATGACAGTATGGGGTAGTATATGACAGTATAGGGTAGTATGTGACAGTATGGGGTAGTATGTGACAGTATGGGGTAGTATGTGACAGTATGGGGTAGTATATGACAGTATAGGGTAGTATATGACAGTATGGGGTAGTATATGACAGTATGGGGTAGTATATGACAGTATGGGGTAGTATATGGCAGTATGGGGTAGTATATGACAGTATAGTGTAGTATGTGACAGTATGGGGTAGTATATGACAGTATGGGGTAGTATGTGACAGTATGGGGTAGTATATGACAGTATGGGGTAGTATATGACAGTATGGGGTAGTATGTGACAGTATAGGGTAGTATGTGACAGTATGGGGTAGTATGTGACAGTATGGGGTAGTGTGTGACAGTATAGGGTAGTATATGATAGTATGGGGTAGTATGTGACAGTATAGGGTAGTATATGACAGTATGGGGTAGTAGTATATGACAGTATATGGTAGTCTATAACAGTATGGGGTAGTATATGACAGTATGTGGTAGTATATGACAGTATGGGGTAGTATATGACAGTATACGGTAGTATGTGACAGTATGGGGTAGTATATGACAGTATAGGGTAGTATATGACAGTATGGGGTAGTATATGACAGTATGGGGTAGTATATGACAGTATGGGGTAGTATGTGACAGTATAATGTAGTATATGATAGTATGGGGTAGTATATGACAGTATACGGTAGTATGTGACAGTATGGGGTAGTATATGACAGTATGGGGTAGTATATGACAGTATAGGGTAGTATATGACAGTATGGGGTAGTATATGACAGTATAGGGTAGTATATGACAGTATGGGGTAGTATGTGACAGTATAATGTAGTATGTGACAGTATGGGGTAGTATGTGACAGTATGGGGTAGTATGTGACAGTATGGGGTAGTATATGATAGTATGGGGTAGTATATGATAGTATGGGGTAGTATATGACAGTATAGGGTAGTATATGACAGTATAGGGTAGTATGTGATAGTATGGGGTAGTATGTGACAGTATGGGGTAGTATATGATAGTATGGGGTAGTATGTGACAGTATAGGGTAGTATGTGACAGTATGGGGTAGTATGTGACAGTATGGGGTAGTATATGACAGTATGGGGTAGTATGTGACAGTATGGGGTAGTATGTGACAGTATGGGGTAGTATGTGACAGTATGGGGTAGTATATGACAGTATGGGGTAGTATGTGACAGTATGGGGTAGTGTGTGACAGTATAGGGTAGTATATGATAGTATGGGGTAGTATGTGACAGTATAGGGTAGTATATGACAGTATGGGGTAGTAGTATATGACAGTATATGGTAGTCTATAACAGTATGGGGTAGTATGTGACAGTATGGGGTAGTATATGACAGTATGGGGTAGTATGTGATAGTATGGGGTAGTACACGTATGTGACAGTATGGGGTAGTATATGACAGTATGGGGTAATATATGACAGTATAGGGTAGTATGTGACAGTATGGGGTAGTATATGGCAGTATGGGGTAGTATATGACAGTATGGGGTAGTATATGACAGTATGGGGTAGTATATGACAGTATGGGGTAGTATGTGACAGTATAATGTAGTATATGATAGTATGGGGTAGTATATGACAGTATACGGTAGTATGTGACAGTATGGGGTAGTATATGACAGTATGGGGTAGTATATGACAGTATAGGGTAGTATATGACAGTATGGGGTAGTATATGATAGTATGGGGTAGTATGTGACAGTATAGGGTAGTATATGACAGTATGGGGTAGTAGTATATGACAGTATATGGTAGTCTATAACAGTATGGGGTAGTATATGACAGTATGTGGTAGTATATGACAGTATAGGGTAGTATATGACAGTATGGGGTAGTATATGACAGTATGGGGTAGTATATGACAGTATGGGGTAGTATGTGACAGTATAATGTAGTATATGATAGTATGGGGTAGTATATGACAGTATACGGTAGTATGTGACAGTATGGGGTAGTATATGACAGTATGGGGTAGTATATGACAGTATAGGGTAGTATATGACAGTATGGGGTAGTATATGACAGTATAGGGTAGTATATGACAGTATGGGGTAGTATGTGACAGTATAATGTAGTATGTGACAGTATGGGGTAGTATGTGACAGTATGGGGTAGTATGTGACAGTATGGGGTAGTATATGATAGTATGGGGTAGTATATGATAGTATGGGGTAGTATATGACAGTATAGGGTAGTATATGACAGTATAGGGTAGTATGTGATAGTATGGGGTAGTATGTGACAGTATGGGGTAGTATATGATAGTATGGGGTAGTATGTGACAGTACAGGGTAGTATGTGACAGTATGGGGTAGTATGTGACAGTATGGGGTAGTATATGACAGTATGGGGTAGTATGTGACAGTATGGGGTAGTATGTGACAGTATGGGGTAGTATGTGACAGTATGGGGTAGTATATGACAGTATGGGGTAGTATGTGACAGTATGGGGTAGTGTGTGACAGTATAGGGTAGTATATGATAGTATGGGGTAGTATGTGACAGTATAGGGTAGTATATGACAGTATGGGGTAGTAGTATATGACAGTATATGGTAGTCTATAACAGTATGGGGTAGTATGTGACAGTATGGGGTAGTATATGACAGTATGGGGTAGTATGTGATAGTATGGGGTAGTACACGTATGTGACAGTATGGGGTAGTATATGACAGTATGGGGTAATATATGACAGTATAGGGTAGTATGTGACAGTATGGGGTAGTATATGGCAGTATGGGGTAGTATATGACAGTATGGGGTAGTATGTGACAGTATGGGGTAGTATATGATGGTATGGGGTAGTATGTGACAGTATAGGGTAGTATGTGACAGTATGGGGTAGTATATGACATTATGGGGTAGTATATGACAGTATGGGGTAGTATATGACAGTATAAGGTAGTATATGACAGTATGGGGTAGTATGTGACAGTATGGGGTAGTATATGACAGTATGGGGTAGTATATGACAGTATGGGGTAGTATGTGACATTATGGGGTAGTATATGATAGTATGGGGTAGTATGTGACAGTATAGGGTAGTATATGATAGTATGGGGTAGTATATGACAGTATGGAATAGTATGTGACAGTATAGGGTAGCATGTGACAGTATAGGGTAGTATGTGGCAGTATATGGTAAATGTATTATGTGCTAGCCAAAGTCGACCTTCACGCAAATATATCCCGGTATTCAATTTGTCTGCAATCCAGTGAGCATTATATTACCATAACATTCCAAAGAAGGCAATAAAATGCTTAATCAAATTGTGAAAGTGGTTACCAAATTGTATATTTGTTATCGTCTAATCAAGATGCTTATTAATTAAAGGTGCTACATCTACACTACCAAACGTTCATGTCGAAAAAAGCTTCAGTAGCCGTAGAATTCGTCTTAAATGACGAATTTATATAATAAATACAAATTGTGACAAAGCAGAAGCTCAATATCTCTGTTTTAGAACAAATCCATGGCAAACACGAATGATTCCATCATATATAAAGACAGTCGAGCGCTCGAGAAGTTAAGTCGAGCGCACGTGAATTTGAGTCGGGCGCTCGAGATAATAAAATAATATTTTGTATGTCTTAAATGTATCACCGTACTAAACCGACACGTTTAGTATAAATAACTTTAAAGTTGCATTCACCTTAACACTATTTAAAGCATGCACATAAATACCTTGTATAACTGTAGTACAATAGGAATAGATATTTCTCTTTGTTTAAGTGTGTGTACATTTAATCGGGATGTATTTCGGTTTAGGTATTATTTAATTTGATGTCTCGGGTCAAGAAAACAATATGGAAAGTGTGGCATCATAATAGTACAAGCGAATTGTTACGCAGTGTTTCGACGTCACACCCTGTAATTACAGGTTGATCACCTTGTATATTTATCTAATAGAACATATCAACTTCACGCTTGACTTTTGTTACATTAGATTTTTGTATCCTCTTTTAAAGATTTATCATCTGACCGGAAAATACCCCCCCCCCCAAAAAAAACACACACAAAAAACAACCCCCCCCCCCCCCCCCCCAAAAAAAAAAACCCCACCTGTACAAAGTCTGGTAACGTACTCCCCTGTAAAAGTCACAGTCACCAACATTGATTGGTTTCAGCGATCAGGATCACTGTTAATACGAAAAAAATGTTTAGTAAAATTATCTCATTTCGATATGTTGAAACTGGGCATTACTTTTTAAATAGCAACAAGAAGTTTCCCTAGCAGAAAAAGTGAAACATCATGAAAAGATCCTAATAGATCTTGACCACTGGTCTTTTTTTTTAAAACAAATATCCAGGTGTTATCTGTTGAGAAAATGTTGCGGTTTCACTTAATGTGACACGGGGATCACGTCATAATGTATGTCCAGAACACCTGTGATTCTAACTTATTAGAATTGTCAGTGAAAATTCCGGGAAAACCACAAATATGTTTAATGGGGCTGACCTTGAGATGTAAATAAAGGCCGCTGGTCAAACTTACACAAAGGGTCGGACAATACCTTGCCCTACCCGATACACACCCATGCATACACTGGCACGCCTTCTTTAAACTCAAGAGTAAATATCGGGTATGAAAACAAGTATTTTGATTCCATAAACACTCAAATCGCATGTCCAATGTTATATTTTGTTTGTTGTTGTTATTTTTGGTTTGTTATCATTTGGTGATTTGTTGTTTTTATTTTTTTTATTTCATTATTTTTATTACATGTATTATTATTATTATTTTTTTTTGTATTTATTTCTTTTGTTTGTTTGTTTTTCAATGATTTCCCACGTATATACCCTCTTTTTTGCTCCAGCGGAAATACAATTAAGAAAAAAAAGAAATTTGAAAAAGGACTTTGCGAATGGTATTGATTAATAAATAACTTGACTGATAGACCATTTAGTGTGGCGATACTAGAACACATCGCTATGTCATTCCGTTTTAAGATAATTTACTTGTTTAAAAAAATGCGAACATTCCTTAGATAAATAAAATAAAGCCATTTGGAATAAAAAATAAACTGAAATCCTAAAATCGGAACTCCCCATGAATCTCGAATTTGATATACATGTATACATACAAAAGTGTACGTATCCACCTCAATAAACATCGCAATTTGTACAGGTGTCCGGGGTAGGATTGGCTAGTGACTGGACATACCTTTAATTTACCACAAAAAAATCGGGAAATTTGAGCTTCATACAATAGCAGGAGACATTTGATCATGACACTTGAACCACAAGTAGGTATCTTGAAGTAGAAGTCCTTGGTCAAAAGTGGAATCCGGACTTATCTGACCAAACCGGCTTTGCCAATTAGAATTTTATTTTTGTTTAGGTTTCTGTCAGCATATAGAACTTCTGCTACAATACCAAACAGCTCGAACGAGGGAAGATACATGTATATGTGTGTTGTACAAGTGGGCGATTGGAAAGCTTTTAAAATGTCGGCAAGTTGTTGGTTTATGCAAAACTAGAGAACGGAAGACTTTGTTTAACATAGATATATCGTATTTGTGCTATACACCAAGCATCTTTAAAACTTTGCTATTAAAACGTGTATGGACTTTTATGGACACCGAAACAAAATGTATCGTTAGTATCGCCTAGCTAGTACCATGGCAAAAAGTTATTACTTAATGATATCTTTAGATCATTATTGATGTTGAGATATAGAAGTCACGAAATCTGACACTAGTCATGTGTAATTGTAAACATTAATTTACCAAAATAACAACATTCAGCAGCTTCAAACTATCGTCATATTTCTTCTTATTTTTTTCATTTTTGATTCACAAATGCTACTGAAAATAATTTTGATTCTAACCAGTCTCTGTTTTGTCTTTATGGTTGCATGTATTTGGTCCAACAAGCTTGCCCTCACGACGGTCAAGTATACATTTTTTTCATGACTGATTAATGCCCGTATTGTACGAAGACTGAATGCTGAATAGCAAATGAAACAAACAAGTAATTAGATCGGCACAAGGATGCTTATGCAATCCTCAGCATCCGTCACAGTTGTATGGCTCAGAGACTATAATCAGAGTGTACGATCTACCAGAGAGTACAAATATTCCGTACACAATTATATACACACCGCAATATACGGCCGTCTGTGGTGAAACTCGATTAAAAGGATAATGCAGCTTTAATGTAACAGATCAGAAATCAACAAGTGTCAAATATTTACACCCAGACTGGGATGTAGAGAGTTAGTGTACGAAACCACCGCCTTAAGTACTTTTCTAACATGAACTTAAAATAAGGACTTGACTTTTTATTCTGACACTATAGAAAGCATTCACTTTAAGTAAAAGTAGTTTCATAAACAAAAAAATAATCGTTTTGACACCGCGATATTACAATTCATATAAAAACATTTCAAACCATGGCAGACGGCTGATGGTCGACCTTTTAAGAAGATTTGGTCCAACATTTTACCCCCCAACCAATTTGTCAGCGACACAATGACAAGGCGGGTTAATCTGCTTAGTACGTGATCTAAGAAAATCCTGTAATGCCACTTCACCAGGTGTCTTCTCTTACGTTCGAGCTGACAGCCACAGGGAATGGCTGAGAGACAAAAACATGGATTGGTTCCACTGTAAGTCATGAAAAGATTTTGAAGGTTTTTAAATCGTTTAAAATTTAAAGCTGTTATTTGAGTTCAAAAGATCAACTGCATTGTTACCCAAGGGGAATAGTTGAGGCTTTTCATTCCATTCATTTGCTTCAATAAATTTGGGTTTAACAAAATGAACACCTGAAAATAAATATGAAAAAATCGTTCACCTTTTAAGACGATTAAAATGTTTATAACAGTTGTTAGTAAGGCCATGTGTCTATGTTTCATAACATTCTTTATGTGTGTAAGTCGAATTTTAAGTCTTAAAGAAATCATAATTAATGACATTTAACTTTGAATTTCGACTTAAACGTTTAGAGACACAATGTAATTTTATTTCAAGAGTTTTAAACTTTCGAAGATTAGACAATTAATTTTACGCTGTGTGACTATAATATAGTGTGTCCAGTGGGAAGATTAAATGATATCATTTCACTAAAGAGATCAATGCAGAATTACCTACGTTCGACTGATATCGTGTATTTGTTTTTACGAATATTACGACTGATATATTTTGTATCTTGTATCATGGAGTGCTTACTTAAATCAACTTAATATCTTGAATCTTTTAATATCTTTTGCTCTTCTCTCTGTTAATATAAATCGGCATATGCTGCATCCCATCTCCGCCCCTCCTCTATTAACCCCTCCCCTCCTCTTTCCCATACTTAGCATCAATGGCTCCCCAATCGTATCGTTTCGTCGTATAAACGGTACTCGGTTATACCAGGGTAGAGGGGCATGAGAGGGGAGGATCTGGCTCGGGTAAGATATTGACAGACACACCTCTGTCCCCGACACCTTTCATCGGCTCCCCGATACAACAATGCCCTAACTACCTTTTTCGCACCTGCCTGGTGTTGCCTCATCGGATGTTTCCAGATAAATTACCACTTAATATAATTCCAGTATCTAACTTGGCGTCTCTACTACAAAAGGCGTGAGGTCACCACTACCGATTGTAGTTGTGCTTTTACAAACAGTTCCACGTTATATTCGATTAATTGTTTAATTAGATATTACCGAATGTTGTCTGATGTTCCTTTAGAATGCTCGCGATATTGACAGAACTGTAGCTACCCTGTACAATCGAAGATGGTCGCATTGTGTTCTCCTGTTTTTCTTTAAAAGCAGATGGTTGTCTTGTAATGACCGTTGAATTGTTTAATTGATTTTGTGATGGATACAAGCGATAACCTTTGTTAAAGTGAAAACGAAGCAAATAGCATACGTGGAAACACTTCTCTATTTCAAGTGGCTAAGTAGCAAGTGCGAAATACTTAAACGAGAAATATGTTTAGATACCCTCTCTATTGCTAGAGGGTCAGCGATTATTAAAAAACTGTATCATAATATTGTTTTGTCCGTTCTGTTAATATCAAGTAAAGGGGGCATATATAGTATTTACACGAACTCGTCGAGTGATAGGGTTGCGAAAAGGTGCAGATGGATCAGAGTTGAACTGTGGATCGATGGCGCCAAGAGCGGAGAGTTAGAGAAGGGGTGCTGGAGGGAATCGTAGAAGGGATTTGGTCGGGAGGATCATAGGTAACATCATACTGTTCTAGAGCGAATTGTACAGGGTCTGGGATGGTGTATCGAAACAATGCATAAAACTGCTGTAGTAAAAGATGTATAAATGCCCCCCCCCCCCCCCCCCTACAAAATCAATGTTTTTGTGTCTCCTTCTCCTTCATAGAGGATAAAACAAAAATTTGAAAAATGTCCTTATTTCAACAAAAGGCATTTTTCCCTTTCCTGTGTTCTCTTTCTTCCGTAGTTCCTCCTCATGGAGTCCTTGTTAAAACCAATCCTTATATAACCCAGGCTATGAGAGGATCAAACAAGCGAGTAAGAGTAATATAGCAATACAATATTGAGAAAACGCATAATTTCGTCCTACGTATTTGGGAATTCCGACCAGATTAGACTGTGTCCTTGGATTACAGAGCGTCCTTTATCCCTTAATCAGCACGCTCCGAGTGTGTCTCCTGACATGTGTGATTGGTCATTACATTGTAGAGTCAACACCAATTTAACATCGGTCATTTAACGCTGCTATTTCTACCTTTTCTGAGAATCCCTTCAAAGACTCCGTAACTAAGTACCTCCTTCCTTTGTTACCTTTACGAATGTCGTTATCCGCCGTCACCTTTCATTGTTGTGTATTACATCAGTACGTGAGGTGGCTGACTTTCAATGCCGACAGTTAAGTCAGTAACTAGTATGATTCCCTAGGAGTATAATTGTTAGATCGTCAGCAACCTTCCCCGAGATGACCGCATACTAAGAGGGCCATTGGGGATAAATACGAAGTAAACAGTGCTAATTGTTTGACTTTCAACCATCGGTCAGTTTGACCTTCAACAGTGAACGGCTATACATAAGCCGAAACATCATTACATAATACCAGGTTATCATAGGAACACTGTATGATCTTACCGTGTGGCGGTCAAAAGGAAGCATTTTACCTGGAATGTTTGAGGGACTGTGAAGATTTTGTCATAGATCCTGGGAAATTATACACAATAATGATAGATCTTTGGCTTGAAAGGGGAAATGTTGATCAAAACAAGGAGCTTTATTTCAAAATATATGAACATTGTATATATAGAAATATGAAAAAGTAATAAAACATAAATGGTATTGTACATTTTCAAGACGTTAAGCTACCAATGCTTACGATTAAACAGTGTCCTGCTTTATGTAACCGCTTGACTTACGATACCTTACCGTTAGGCCACAGGTGCTGGGAGTTGACCTAGAAAGGGCCAGACCCTAATACCCACACAAAACAAACGAACCATTCCTTAGAGAATTAAATATCAAAAGGATTTACAAGAAAGGTAAATAATCAATAAATTTGAACAAAATACACAAAAGGAGAGTACAATTGAAATTGTCTTTGAATTCAAAATCAGTGCCTCCTAAGATGTAATGCAAATCTCATTTCATTGCAAATTTTAAGATATTTATTTTTAATTACCAATATAATGCCCTATTTGTATTGTTAGTATTTCAGTTTCGATAAGAAAGAATATATATGTAAAACTATTCCTGGGTGGCAATTTCTAAAAGATATCAAGCCAATTAATGTTAGCCTTAACCGACAGTCAGAGTGACAGACACCCGTATTCATTTCAATGATTCAATTTGTAAATCCTCTTTTTGTTGTCCCTGTATGTTGACACTGAGTTACAGATGTTTTTTTTTAATTTTATTAATCAAAATACCTCGGCGTGGTTTTCTGCAGAGAAATCAATTATATCATCATACATATGTACATCTGAGAACCAGTCGATCCTTTGCAAGAAAAAGCAAAAATGCATTGTGTTAATTTGCTATAAGTTGCATGCAGGTATTAAAACATCTCTCAAATCCATATTCTATTGTCCAATTTGATATCCAGAGGTATATTTTTTTTCTATATTATATTTATATAACCATATGTTGCTGATTCAATATCTATCCCTGATACAGACGCAAGAGCTATGTCCGAGGATAAACATTTATTATAAATCGAGCTAACGATTCAAGTGTCCGACTAGACTTGGATAAAGGCGTCGACCAACCTTTGACTCTTGCCAACTTTAAGATCCAAAATCCACACATTCCTTTCAAGCGAACAATTAAGATTAAAGAATTAAACTTTAAAATATATATATGCTATTCAAAATTATAATACTTAATAGATTTAATTTAACTGTAAGCTATTATGCCAGACAGTTTATTAAATGAGTATTAAGGAGTTTCGAAATATATTTGAATTTGCAATCCGATATGTGATCCTGCCTTTACGTCAGGACATTTTGGTGAATGAAGCAGCTTTAACAGCCAGTGGAATTTACCACAAGGTGTAGCTGTGCCCCGGGCTTCGATCAGTGTACAGAAATACTCACCACACAGGTGCCCATGGAGGCTTACCGGGTTTAGCTTTCATGGAGGCGAACCTTGGTACAATATAAGGAATAGATTTGGCCAGATACATATGGCATATGCTTCAGGTGGTATTAAATCTTATCCATTATAATTGCATTTCTTGCAGGTGCTGCACAATACCAATTTTGATTTAACCATTGTCATGGATGTGTTGATGTTTACAAACCTGATTGATATTGTGGCGGGAATATCCATTGGCATTGTGAAATAATCTATATATGTATTGATTTATATTGTTGTTGATATACTCATTGTAACTCACTCCTGCTGTTACGGTTAGATAGAGAAAAGTATGGGTACTGGATCCAATTAGAGGATCGTTATACACGTATTACTAGAATAGATATATGATGTTTGAGATAATATCGGTAGTACGGACAAGTAAATTGTAATTTTCTTAAAGATCTGCCTTTTTGTCAAAGTTTCATCACAGACATTGGTAATGAAACAAAGTAACATGATATATATAGGACATGAGACAGAGAAACATGATATATAGGACATGAGACAGAGAAACATGATATATAGGACATGAAACAGAGAAACATGATATATAGGACATGGAACAGAGAAACATGATATATAGGACATGGAACAGAGAAACATGATATATAGGACATGAGACAGAGAAACATGATATATAGGACATGAGACAGAGAAACATGATATATAGGACATGAAACAGAGAAACATGATATATAGGACATGGAACAGAGAAACATGATATATAGGACATGAGACAGAGAAACATGATATATAGGACATGAGACAGAGAAACATGATATATAGGACATGAAACAGAGAAACATGATATATAGGACATGGAACAGAGAAACATGATATATAGGACATGGAACAGAGAAACATGATATATAGGACATGAGACAGAGAAACATGATATATAGGACATGGAACAGAGAAACATGATATATAGGACATGGAACAGAGAAACATGATATATAGGACATGAGACAGAGAAACATGATATATAGGACATGAGACAGAGAAACATGATATATAGGACATGAAACAGAGAAACATGATATATAGGACATGGAACAGAGAAACATGATATATAGGACATGGAACAGAGAAACATGATATATAGGACATGAGACAGAGAAACATGATATATAGGACATGAGACATAGAAACATGATATATAGGACATGAGACGGAGAAACATGATATATAGGACATGAAACAGAGAAACATGATATATAGGACATGCGACAGAGAAACATGATATATAGGACATGAGACAGAGAAACATGATATATAGGACATGGAACAGAGAAACTTGATATATAGGAAATGGAACAGAGAAACTTGATATATAGGACATGAGACAGAGAAACATGATATATAGGACATGTAACAGTGAAACTTGATATATAGGACATGAGACAACGTAACATAATATATAGGACATGAGACAGAGAAACATGATGTATAGGACATGAGACAGAGAAACATGATATATAGGACATGAAACAGAGAAACATGATATATAGGACATGAGACGGAGAAACATGATATATAGGACATGAAACAGAGAAACATGATATATAGGACATGGAACAGAGAAACTTGATATATAGGACATGAGACAGAGAAACATGATATATAGGACATGAAACAGAGAAACATGATATATAGGACATGAGACAGAGAAACATGATATATAGGACATGAGACAGAGAAACATGATATATAGGACATGGAACAGAGAAACTTGATATATAGGACATGAGACAGAGAAACATGATATATAGGACATGAGACAGAGAAACATGATATATAGGACATGAGACGGAGAAACATGATATATAGGACATGAAACAGAGAAACATGATATATAGGACATGGAACAGAGAAACTTGATATATAGGACATGAGACAGAGAAACATGATATATAGGACATGAAACAGAGAAACATGATATATAGGACATGAGACAGAGAAACATGATATATAGGACATGAGACAGAGAAACATGATATATAGGACATGAAACAGAGAAACTTGACATATAGGACATGGAACAGAGAAACATGATATATAGGACATGAGACAGAGAAACATGATATATAGGACATGAAACAAAGCAATATAATATATAGATAATACATTGAATACTGTTCATGTATTGGCGTTAATCCCTTTTGCTGAATGGACAGCAGAGGCTCTTTAAAATACCCCCCCCCCCCCCCCCAAAAAAAATTAAATAAATAAAAAAATAAAAAAATAGGTGAATGTTGAAGATAGACAATATAAAAAAAATAATCACAATGCATAATTTGAAATGATATAGTATAAAATCTAAGTATAGTGAGTATGATTGCTCTAAACGTGTAGTCATAGATTAACTACACTTTTCTAACTCAAGAATTAGCTTACATGTGATACCTAGTCTCCACAGGCACATTTAATACTCAGGAATTCTCAATGCCGTCAAAGCATTAGCTTTAAAATATTTTCGTCGGTACACCAGAACCTATAACTGATGAAAAATACCTCTTCTGTCAAAAAAATAATGTTCGATATCAAACAAATCTATTATGAATGTGTTTATAAGACGAAAATCTTTTGAATTTTCACACAGATGAGCAACCCTTCATGATAACTGGTTTAAATACCGACCTTGAAACAAACTCATTAACTCTTAGTATCACGTAAAGTGCTATTCTTATATACTCAACTGAGGCTGCGAGGAGTTTTGAATTTTCACTCAATTACAAAATGATTATTCATCTCCTAGGTTTAGTAGCGAACTCGCTTTACAGCCGGCATGGTAGCGCCCGAGTATCACCCAGTGCAGATCGTACATTACAATAGGTAAGATTCTTGCATATGTGACTTACATTTGTAAAACTGAAATTGAGCAGATACGAAAATAAACATTTAAACCTGTTAAACCCTTTGAGTAAAGCTTGTAGTACAATGTATGAGATGAATTGACTTTTTGATCCTTTTCACGTTCAGGCAGTAAGCCATTATATGCAATACTAGGGCAATTCGATGTGGGTAAGTCGCCTAGGTTCGATTAAACATCCAAACCATTCATTTATCAACCAAACCGTAAAACTCGATTCAGTACACTCAATGTGCTAGATATGTCTTTATGTTTCCGGAAGTTAGGCACTAAATGTTAAAACTTTGATCGGTTTCTGGTCGCCATTGTGATTTACGTGACGTAAGAGGGAATTTCATTTCCCGCGGATTTCCTGAACACTGCCTTTGAACACTTAGCAGCTACAGAGCTGATTGTTTCATAATGAAAAGCCCCACGTTTAATTTTTAAACACTTCAGTATTGGACATTTTGTATGTGTATTTGGTTTAAAATCACATCAAAGTATCGTACTTATCAGATCGCACACCTGATCTCGTCCATCAAAAAGCATGCTAAATCCTTTATTTATTCTTTAATGGTGACAGCCTGAACAATTAAGACTAAAACGCTATTAACAGCTAATCAATATTTTTGGACTTTTGTGATATTGAGTCTGCAGAGGACCAATATATAGTGGAATATTATCAATCATGGACGTTCAAAGTTACTTTGTTTCGAACTGTTTTGTCATATTATTTGGCTGAATGACATCTAACATATGAATATAAACGTCAATATTTTGGTAACAGAATGGTAGAGACACCAGGCTGGTTTGATATACCAAGCAAATGATATTCAGGATATATGATTAAGTAATCACATATGATATTAAGATATAGATAAGTATACGTACATTTAATTTGTAATATATTCACTTCCTCTTGAAACCCAAAACAGTTTGAAATAGATGTATTGCAGTACACACTAGACACCACTAAAACATAATTTGTATTATAACAATAGCAAGAGGATAACAAGAAAACCAAGACTCGGCATGTAATAATATACTGTATCAAATACTATATTGGGTGGTCTGTGATCTTGTGCGTCATTACAGTTCTATGGTACCCACGTAATCGTTTACCATAGATATGATACAACAGTCTAATTAACATCCAGGAAGGTTTCATAATGGACAGCTTCAGCGTAAAATTATTATTTTAGTTATATAATAATTTTGCTGTCTTTATTCAACATGTACACATGTTATAATCGTTTTCTCCCAGTAGCTAAGGTCATGTTATATTTCTATGGTAAAAACCTTCTGGGACCAAAACAGTTCTGCCACAGCCGATTAACGCATTTGATGATATAAATAAAAAGCCGTTTACGAAATGGCAAAATACTCTGCCATCAGAGCTTTAAAATGCACGTGCCTGTTTGTTTCTGACTCAAGTAAATACCCGATTAACCTTTTCCCCATTGATGAAGATTGTGTGTTGATGAGCACACGTCTTGCATATTCAATTGCAGTAATACAGAAAACGACGCAATGAACGATTATCTAATAATCAGCGGGATTCTAGTCTTTAATCAAAATGACAATAATCTCAATTTCATATTCTTCACGTATGAAGAATACATTTCATATCATGTGAAACTAACATAGACATTTTAATGTGAATTTTGCGAACGCATCAACTCAATATTTGTCGAGCCAGACACTGCACTGCAATATGAAATACATGTTTTGTAACTAATGTTAGCGTAATAACTGAGGAACATTTACGGTGACAATGGATCTGCTGCTTCTCGAAATAGGTCTAAAATGAAACTCAACCCTTTTGTAGCAAACACAGAAATGAAAGTATCATGAATAATTCAGAAGTAAAGAATTAAAAATGTGTGGCCAAGGAATAAGATATAAACCTCACACCTGTCGTGGTGTTAAAACAAGAGATATTCTTGATCTGCAGTCGACAGGAAGTCTGGGACAATCCTATCTTCAGTGTGGAGAGTTCCGTCACTTCCGCTACTGTATTAACGTTCATCTCCTGGGAGGAAATATCAATTGCAGTGATATGAGGTCGGATAAAGCCATGTAAGGTGTAGCTTTTAATTAAAACATCTCATCAATTAACCTTACCGACATCTGGTTCGTTTTACGATGTGGTGGGTTATACTGCCCACAAACGATTTAACCTCAACAAAGATTAATTAAAGCATGCATGCATTCGTCACCAATGATGAAGTAGACACATGTAATTATACTATTTGTGTTTGAAGGCAAAATATATATACAATACGTTCAACAACATGCGAAAAGTGAGACAGTGCTAAGGTAGACATAATGAATAAGAAAGATGTTCAGAAAGAGGAGAGGAGATTTTAGAGAATTTAGTCGCCTCTTACGATCACGTCATGGAGTCCCTACCTACAGGGCTCGACAGTATATCGGTGGTTTACTCGATGCTGTAATATGTTAAAAAATGTAACTTAAAAGAATACTGGTTCGCAATTGAAGAATATATGGTATGATAAAACGATATTAATTGTTTGAACTTTTCAAAAACATATAAGTTGCATCTTATATCTTATTAGAATGTCACATCTTAAAACCGTAAATACTGGGATATCATAATTCCATGAGTTACATAAGCATGCATGACGATACTGCATTGTACGTATCGTTTGTTTTTTTTTTGTTTTTTTTTGTTTTTTAATTTGTTTTTGATATTGGAAGATGATTTTTATTTTGTTCAAAACCTCCTATATTTGTATATATTTAAAAGCAGCCTTCAATTATCCATATTAAAAATGTTGAAATTCGTCTTAAATAAACTGATAAATAATGTAAATTTGAAATTTCTATAATACCGTAAAAATCCAAAACATCATATGATCAGTAACAGCGCCAAGCCATAAGCATATTTTTTGCGACATTTTTTTTCCTATAAGTGAAATTGTTGATCTTTACAAAGGTAAGACAAAATAAACAGTTGATTACATTATGATAATATTCCTTTCATGAGAAAAAACAACTTTAAGACAGAAAATCAATCATTTTACTTTTAAATTTAAGTTATGGCAGATGCTTCATGATATTAAGTTATACAATGTATATTTAGCTAATCCATTTTCGTTTGACATCGAAAATTTACCACACATCTTCAATACCCCTTGTATCTACTATAAAGTTTCCCTAGTGATACTCAACCAGAAGCACAATTCTTTTAAAGTGATAAAACTCTTTTACTTTGATGTTTGTATTTGCACTCAATGACACCTGCTACTTAAACGTTTTAGTGATCGATAAGACGCCCCCTAGCAGGGGAGCTGTGACGTTTCGAACATGGGTAGATTGAAAAGACAAAGAAAGGGTCATTACATCAAAAAGAAAAGAAACGAACCCGTTATATACCTTTACATGCTTTTCTATGAGTCAGATTCAGTTTAAATACCATGACTTCTAGTTATAGTTAAATAGAATGTAAAGGAAATTACATGTTAGAGACTCATATACACAATAGAAGGGCAAACAACCCCTTTCTAATAGATGATGATCAATCTGTGCTGGCAATAGAAATCTTGAAATGTCATACCCTTATACAAACATATTTACTAGGAAGGATAATGATATGCCATGCTGGGGACAAGCCATCGAGTTATTGACATATATAATAACATAAAATATGGATACAGACCTACCACAAGATTCTCACAATAGGGTTCTCTTCTTTACCATGCTTGGTTCACAAACAATATTGGCGACAAACCAAGTCTATATAGGAACATTTTGTAAATAAATTGAACATTGTTGATAGATGCAAATTATCCTTATGCCTTTAATAATTTTATACTGATTTCAAAAAGAATATTAAAAACAAATCGTTCAATATCTTCATGATTTTGATTCTGACAATATTGTCTGCTGTTAATTCATATAAGCACCTAGATTTATTTGTTGTTTGTGTGATTGGAATGTTTTTTCCATAATAGTGTAAACTAGTATAAACACCAAAGCATCACTGGTGTTGTAGAAATAATAATTGCCATTAACAAACAAAGGTGACACTTATTGTGTTGGTATGATCTGATATAAAATTAAGATATATCACCAAACACCAATGTAAGTGTAGAGATAACAGTACACATTCAGTAAAAAAAAACACTAAATTTTTACATTGTCAAACTAAATGAAAACGAAATTGATTTTTGTTCGTATAGATGAAAAGCAAATAAACGAATGTGACATAAATAAGCAAAAGGTAGGCGAGATCGAGCTTATGAAGTGTCAGATTAGTACATATGTACACGAATGATTTAACATGAATAGCCAGACTATCCGTGTCTTCACTGATGACCGATCATACCTTACATCATGTTAGTATAAGCGTTGCCTTAGAGATAAAACCAACAAGAAAAGGTCAACCAAAACAATGCGATTCCAATGATAATATCAGTTTGCTTGGGGTTGTACACACGATCTTAAGGTCTTATCATTCGCAATAAATGGATTAAGTTCAAGAGATAACATTTGCTATTTTGACTGCCATTGATAAACCATCTTCAATTTTAATTCAAATTGCAATTTCTGACACTTATTTAGAGAAACTGTCTGTGACATTTTGCCTTAAGATACATACGTACGCCATGGTTTAGTTCTGTATTTGTTATTTCAACGGACGCGTGATCTTATTTAGATTTCCCCTTACTTTTTATTTATCTTCCTGTTATCTAAATATTACTTTTTTTATTTTCAAACACCCTTCCTTTTCTGCTGTGTGGGATGATTGATGTTATGTGTAAGCGGTTGATGAATACCAGTTGAAATAAGCACATTTTAATGCTGGATACCTCACAATATTGTATTATACTGCACTTCATTTGTTAAAACGAGACACATACACGATCTTCGAAGTTTAGATAAAATTCTCTCTTACTTTTAACTGATTCAGACTCTTACTAAAACATTAATTGGGTTTCCATTATCGTATAGTGTTTAAGACATTTGAATGGACGATGAAGATTGTTTTATGTTTGATAAAAGTGATTTCGCTAGATGCCTCACTTACAAGACTTGCCCTTTTTTTAATTGATTTGTTTCATTAAATGACACTGACAGCTGCGGCCTACTGCCCTCATATCTCTTATATGTATGTTAACTTTGGATCAACCATTGTTTATAATGCCAAGGCTTGTGATTCTCAATTACAAGTACATTTTGTCTAAAAATACTACACCGGTGACGTACTGACGTAACGAGATTACCCCGTTAGGACTGGGTACTCTGATGTTCTCCTATTGTGTTTTATATCGAATATGGGGTCATGATATGGGATAATAGTACAAATGACATCCCGTATGGGTACAGCATAACGTTAAATGAAGATGTTCATCAACATCCGGGGCATTTACAAGTGTCAAAAGCGCCCTTTAATATCGTGACCGTCTGCATTAATAATCTTCTTAATCGGAGCAGATGAAACATGTATCCTATACGTCGCTTTAAAGTACAGGACCACCGTTTGTGCGGAATCCTTACTTTTATTGCTAATTAAATAATACATCTCATAGTGGGTAATTTGTCTTTACACAACATCCATCAACATGTTAGTTTGACACTCTGGCTGGTGCGTATTCTGTTTTCCTAAAACAGATATTAACAATTATTAGAAACTGAACGTGATATTGTGTAACAATAAATCTAACTTAAAGGTTTAATTTTGAAGCATCTATCTGATAGGAAAGACGTTTGGTTGTTTTGTCATTAATGATGGCAAGCTACCCCAACTTTGTTTAATCTGTGTCTAATCGTTGTCGTTTTCAGGACACCCTGATTTCCATGTACATTTTTATAGCTGTGATGTTATCAACTATCAATTTACGAATTTGTAAGGGAGATCTCAACATAGTATTAAAGATTGAAAACACAATTTTACAAGATAGGAGATCATTCCATTTGAGTTATAGCTATCTGTTTTTCTCCCATAATATCTTAGAATACGCCGATTGTAAATACCAAATTTGATTGCTTTTTACCTTATCGGGTTATTATAACAGATTAATTTTCAGAAAACAGATAATGGTTAGTGCTAACCAGTAATAGTTCAGGGTTCCTTATTTATTATATTGTTTGGTCACGCGCACTGTTGTTTTCTCGTTTTTTGATAGAATAACCAGTTAAATGGTTTTAAACATATATTTTTTCTTTCTTTTATAACATCAATTAAACTTATTGAATGACAATAATTCTTTATTTTAGAAACCAGTAGATTTGTATCTTTATTTAGAAACTCTGGAAAGAACACCCCCGTATTAAAAGTATAACATTAATGACCAATGTGTACTGACATAAATACAAGCATAAGAATGTTGATATTGAGTGCAGTAATTGGCTATTTCGTTAACTAAAAATTTGATTACATTTATGTAACTATTTGCAATTTCAATCCTGCGTGTAGTAAAAGCGTCAACACAACAATCTAATCAAAACAATATCAAGATCAAACAAACAGAATAGTGGAAAAGGGTTTTGTTTCGATTTGTCGAAAATAAATTAGCATGAAAACCTTAATTGATAATACCTATTATAAAAGTACTAGAAAAGGGGTATATACTTTCCAGTTCATTGTAAATTTCCAGATAGAAAAATGTAGCTTCGGATAATTTTAATCCATCTAAGTTTAAGTTGCAAACATCTAGTAGGGTATATTTGATATAAGTATTTCCCTTCGAAATTCCCCCGATATAGGCAATTAAAAGGCAATAAAAGAACATTTTCATAATATAAACCTTATGTAAATTTGAAAAATTGTAACTGTAAATGATAATGCTGTATGGTTTCAAATAACGTATGATCTAGTCCAAACTGCACATACAGATGTAAATCCTCTGAATGACAAAGCATTGTCTTCGGATTTTAAGTCTGGTCGAAGGTGTATTTTTTACTCCTTGATTCTCTGAAATAAATTAGGTAATATTTGTAATTATAACGGCTACAAAATAAGTAGAAAGGGGTGCAAAAGGTGCAAGTCTTTCAATACAGACTGATCAGAGCAGCATTGTAACGCCATAAATGTACTGAATTAATCAATATCAGAAACATTGTGAAGACCATATTTTAGTAGGAAAGCTTTTTAATGTTAGCTGCTACCGTAATTGGTATCTAAAAAACACTGCTTGTAAAAGAGAACCATCTTCAAGAAAAACATGTAATTTCACTAATATTTCAAAATAATATGTAAGAACTGGAAGACATGTGAACTTACCCGAAATAATGAAAACGAATTGAAATAATATATTACATTTACAGCTCCCCCTTCTTCAGCTTAGTACTGTTTGACTGCGAATAAATTAACGTATACGCAGTGAAAAAAGGCTCGGCGGGTTAATAAGCGCGGGAATCGGTATGACGTTGTCTATGTATGACGTTATCTGAACGCCAACTAGACGGCGCCATTTTGAAAAGATTTATCAACGCAATTTCAGCGTTTCTCCTTTTACCCGATGAACTCTTCACAAAAAGCTAACATAAAGTGAGTATTTTGTCAAAAACTTAACTGAATATTGCGGAAATGGGCAAATATTTAACTTCCCCATGAGGTAAGCTAACAACAAATGGCTGAGGCGTGCATTTCCAAGAGAACATTTGACCACGTCACTGCTAAATCTGGTTCAATACAGCCATTGTTAATCTGAGACGGAAATTGAAATAAAACGTAAATGGTATTAAACAAAAATAGTGAGTTTTTTCTTTTGATTTTGTTTACAACACTGGTGTCTTGACGTAGATTCCCTGGAACTATATTATCTCAGCAACCACGGCTGCCGTAATAACCAACGTCGCAACACACCCTGAATTTTATGTTCTTCGTACTTTATTTAAACGCTTTGTTTGAAGTAAATATAAGCTAACTGCGAGCATTCTACCGTATACGCAGTCAAAATAAGTTACAATCCTTAATACACAGGAAAATATCCACACGAAACAAACTTTCTAACTTAATGGCATATGATTGCTTATTTTCAGATGAAAAACATATGTCTAGTTCGCAGGGAATGACTCTTTTTTTCTGCGTCATAATCGTAATTAATTTGATATTCAGGACATTTTACCGGCAGCTCATTATTATCGTACCGATAACAATTACAAACCGATTTTCAACATTCAGACTGTACAAAATTATGAATCGGATAACAGATAAAGAAACGACAGATTTTTTTCTGTCGACATTATAGAGTTTTATTAACTATCGTTGATCGTATCGAATTGACGAAGATAGATGAAATAGAGCCGACATTCTGGGAAAATCCTTCTTTAAAATGGTAAGCAGCATCTCTGATATCCGCGCTGTTAATCTAGGTATATTCCGGCTAAAACTAGGTTCTCAAAGTGATGAACGGGATAGGAACAGCGAAAACATCACCAGAACTAACGAATACCAAACACTTTGAACTTCTCATCAAAAAGGGAAAAGATAATTCAGAATGAGATCATAATGGCGATAGTTAGTCTGTCAATGGCCTTAATCAGCATCTTCTGAAATCCAGTCTATGGACGCAGTCATCTAGAAATGGGATATTCACTGTAAAGAAGTTGGAAACGTAACGGTAGCTTCAGAGCTTGATTGAAAGCCTTTTTTTCTAAAGACCAAGCTGTAAAGATCGGAGAAAGCGTCTGATTCATTTGACTCTTGCAAAATATTGATAATTTTGAGCAAACTATTGATAATCTCGGACAAAATATTTTGCAGAATTTCTCAAAAACTATATTCTTCGGGAAGAAACATATCAACCTATGAAATCTTTATTACAATATATTTCAAAGAATGTCTGAATGCATTTCAATATTAGTTGTCGCTGTCCTTCGATAAGGATACTATTTTAAATTTGAAAAAGAATAAATGGGACAACAATAGATAAGGGAAAATAAAAGAGAGTTTTAAAAAAATGTGTATGATCATTGAGAGATACCGCCTCACACCACATTCTCCGTGTCTAATCGCACTTTGGATATATCTACTTGTAGCCGTAATTGTTCTAGTTATTACGTTAATCATTGTACTCGTAGCGAGCACAGAATCAAACCAGTCGTTATCGCCAAGAAAATTGCACCAATGAAATTAAACGTCGAAGTGTTTTATTCGGCTATATCGACACTTAATGATCAAATCCCATGTCTTGAGACGCTGTCTCACATCATCACTTCTTAATTCCTTTACCATTTTGGTATTGTCGTCCCGATAAAGATGGAACTTCATGCATTATTTAAAGAGATACTGGTAAAATGTATTTGAGAACTGGTGATGTACATCACTTCTTAATTCCTTTGCCATTTAAAGTATTCTCGTCCTGATAATGATTGAACAGGTATTATTTTAGGAGCGCTGGCAAAATGCATGAGAGACCTGGTAATGAACATTTAAATAATATATAACATTTTAATGATAATGATAAATAAGCATTCAGTTTAAAAGATACATGCACATCGTATAAGTGTTTGAAATGCGAATATCTCGAGATCAGTGTAAATATTGTGATCAAGCATATTTCTTATTAATTCCAATTTCCAGTGGTTTTGATCAAAGACATTCGCTTTGCTTATCGATTGAAAGATGCAAAAGTATTTCATGTTCGGTAAACGTTAGATGAACGTTGTAAGCAATGGAATGCCTAAATATTACGGAATATTGCTATTTTGTTTTTAAGTTAAGCAACTTTTGTTTAAAACAGATGCTGTAAAAAGGGTTAACAAAGAAATGAAGACAAGCTTTTCTAGGTTTTGATTAATTAAATATTATATTATGTTAAAAGTATACGAGATGAAATTATCGAGATATTACATGGTAGACAGTTTACTTCATTTTCCTCTTGGCAGTTATATATAACGACAGAATGTCATAAATGTCAAAAATATACCACAAATGAGTGAAAAGGATGACATTTCGATAAGAAATACAAAGTGTATTATATTGTTTTAAGCAGTCATTTTCATTCCTATATTCCTATTCGACAGTACATGCTATTCTATCATCGAAATATACAATGTACACATAAATATCATTTCGTGTTGTACAACACGTATACATTAACTACAGAAATAATTGTGTTATAGCCGGAATGATATTAATGATATAAATTAATTAAAATATATAACTTGTACAGATTTGGATTGTGGCATTTTATTGCAACGCCCATGTTTTTAAAGAACAATCCTACATACAATCTCACCTCTTACCTTGGGATGTTTTCAGATTTTGCGACCACAGATATTTTCTTATTTCATTATACAAATTTATCTCTGTTTTCATTTTAAACATGAAGAGGTGTTTTAACATATCATTATGACGGTGTCTCGGTCAGCCAGTCTGAGAATTTCAATAAAACAATTAGACGGCCACTTGACATACGGTTGTGCCAAGCCTTGAAGGAAAGAAGTATTCTCCCTATACATCCATGCTAACTCTTGTACGAGATGTCACAACGGAGGGTGGAGAAAGTAATTTTCTTAAGTAAACATAATAATGGACGACACTTTTCTCTGTTATTATCTTGGAAAGTCCAAAATAATAGTCAGACAAAGCTAGTTGCCTAGAGCTTTCACCTGGACATCCGCTCCGTAGCATTGTTTTACAATACTATGAATCCTCGTCCACGTTCCCCCGTTGAGAGGCTGAGCCAACAAAGTTGTCAGTCTTTGTTAGGTTCGTATAATCGTGACCCGAATCATCTAACATCATGGACACCTCTGCCCTTAGGCAGTTTGTGCAATACGTCAACTTTATATGAGGTCATCCAACTGTTGTTGCTGGACCCCAAGGGACAGCGTCCACGTGTGCTAATTACTGACTGCGTAAAGGGTCTTCTTGACCCTTTATGTAAGCTGATAGCCAACAGTCCCTGATATGAACTGTATCCCGACTTAGTGAATATGTATGATCAATCATCTGCGTGCTCCTCTTGGCTCGCCCATCTCATATTCCATAGTCCTCAATTGCCCTGTATCATTAGTCCCTGTAGTGACATGTTGGAGCTCTAGCTGACCAAAATGTTTGTAAATATATCATGTAGTAGCAAATGTCAAAACATGATGACTTATATAAGATCAATAGTAAATCGTCAGGTATATGTAACTTTTCGTTTTTAAGTGTTGTTAAAGATAAATAGAATGATTTTGAAAAACATATCTTCCATTTATAATATTTGATTTAGCTTATCGTATTTAAGTTTTTGTGTTCTGTTAACATGTTACATTTGACCAATTATTTCTTAAATAAAACAAATTCAGAGAATAATGTGTAAACATTTTGAATTATTTTACTCGCTTTTGGTGTTTTTTTCTACCTTTATAAAATTCCGAACAAATATTGAATCAAAATTAAGTAGAAATGTTCAACTTAACTTCAATTTAAATCCCTAGTTGAAATGACAACAACGAAAATAGATGTAGCATGACCAAAGGTATGGGAATGATAGGAAATGGGCAGTAAAAATTCGAAATAATCTTACATGCTATCATCGTTCCACAGATTAGCGATCTAGCTTTTCAGGACATTTCTTATTCCAGTCCTCCAGAAGGAAACAAGATCGAATGAAAGATACGGATGGATTTCGCACACATGTCAACGCCTTAACGATTCTAAAATTTAATCGGTATTGTCACACAATGTCCATATAGTGCGTTTGTGACGTGTAATGATCTAAGGAGAGGCCAGCATCTATAGAAAGGGCTCAATATGTGTCCATGATTTGTCTCAGGATGTCACTTCAATATATGTCTGTACATGCTGGCTCCAGTCGACTCAGGGAAATACCCTTTCATTAGCACGCTTGAATGTGCTTACTGCAAAAGACGGAGATCGTCAAATAAGTCTAGCTTTTCTGATTACTTATCAGAGGTGAAATGATAAGAACATTGAATTCAGATTTTAAATATAAAAAAGTATCGTCAGCTTAATAAACTAGTAATTGACCATTACTAAATTTCGTGCTTTCGGGTAAAGCATTAATCCGTATATTTTAATTTCACATTATCCAGTTCATGCCAGATACATTTGAATACTCTTTTATTCGTATCAATATACTTATAATAATAATGATGACAAATATCAAAGCTTAAAATTCGATGTCAAGCATTCATATCGCTGAAAATCCTGCGACATCAACGAATGTAGTATAACAAGGTATTGTTTGAGGGGAGTTTGGACTAGTTACCGATAAAAATTTGGGCGAAGTTGATGGTCAAATTATCAAGCCTCACTGGACAGGGACAATGCTATCCACTTGTAATGTATTATCAGGTGAGATCTAGCTACAAGGGGGATTACTGTCCAACTTCCCCCAATTAATAGTAGCAGACTGTGAATAACTTTACCTAAAAATTCAAAGTTTAGTAGGTCAAAGCTGTTTATTTCGTAAAAAGTAGGCACAGGGAGTGTTTTATCGTGTGGACGATCTTTTCTGGCTAGCAGGTGATGGTTGGATGTTTCTTAATTCATTTTTTTGACCGACCAGAAGCCGATTCCTAACATACACGAGTCGGGGAATGACGAAAAAAGCTATTCCTATCATGATTTCATCAACTACAATTAGATTAACATACGCAATAAAACTAATATCATGTATGCGAATGACATTTGGTATATTTTGTATTCTAAATTATTGTATTCTGATATACATTCTAATCTGAAGTATTGTTTTGTCATGATTTCCTTCTTGATTTTGTTATTATCATAAGTTAATGTATATATGGTGATGCTTCCACCAATTAATTAATCATAAATTCTGCAATAGTTTATTGTGAATATTTTGAGGTAGAATAAGAAAATCAACTTCCAATTCATCTAGACATCCATTCATTCAAACAGCTAGCTGTCTATCTATTATGAAACACCCTACAATAAAAGTCCTTAGACTTGTTTCATAATTATTAATGAAATGGAAAATAGAATCGAAATTAGTAAACACTATTTGGTGACACAAGTGTAAGTTTAAATTTCCCATTAAGATAATTCATCTAGAGGGCAGTAGCATAGTTGTAATTATAGCATAAGCTATACACATGTAATAAGTTATCCAATATCCAAATAGACAACTCACATAATGGTAAAATCATAATATTCTGCTGTACATCAATATTCGTGTTTACAATGTCATCGTGGATTTTTTAGTTAATATTTATACAAGTTACATTTACATTATTAAAGAAGTATGTACATAATGAACGTGAAATTGATTTTGCTCGCAAAACTAACATACAATACCCGATGTTGCTCGCAATTCTCCTGTTTATCATACCAACAATAAAACAATATACAAAGAGGTTTTTTTTTTTATTTCTAGCAAATATCATGTCAAATAAGTCTAGAATATAGGCCTCTTCGGTTAAAAGTATTTCATTATCGGGATATGCTTTGTTGTGCGAATTTGACTCTGAATAAAAAAATTGCATCAATCTTCTTTTTTTTTTTTAAAAAGAAATTAAGAAGAACGTTAAAAGATCATGTTTCTCTTGATTTTTGCACTGGTGATACGACAGTTTAAGGTGTCGACATAGCATTCGTGGTCAGTACTTATGGGAAAGGAGACAATTCACTAACAAAGAAAATTAGTAGCATCTTGACACGATATTTTCTTGATATAAAAATTGTTTATCTCTACACTCCCAGTATCATTTTTGCTCATACATGACATCATTCTTAATTCCTAACGTCGGGATCGGGCCATCCATTTACCGTTTCATATTATCACTGACCGCATACTATATGTCTGTCCAATTGAGTGGGTAACCAGGAGTGACGGGTATGGCAGAATTAGCCAATGGTCATCCATCTGACCAATAGTCAATTCTAGAAGAACACATGTAGCATAAATTAGAAATAGAGGCCGAAGAGAGAGACATCCTGCTGTGACTTTTAGTTAGTTTTAATCCCGCAATATATTGCATAGTTAGTCTATCGTACGATAGTCCGATTTTGTTCAAACAATATCCATTTGTTCATATGATTTATTAGCAGCAAATTACTAGTGCTATATCAATAATGAAAGATTTTAAGATATCGTTGAAAAATTTCGTAGAAAATACTGATACTTTACCAGGTTATGCCCATTTGAATTCAACAATAAGCTGACAATGCATATATAAGGATGATTACAGAAGCAAAAAGGGGTGGAGAGATCTCTGTCCAGGCAAAGTAGAATTATTGACCGTCCCATTGATCGGCCAGTCCATCAAACGAACATTACCTGCATGACACCCGCTCAGGTGAAACCATGTCCTTGGATCGACGTTGTAGCTTAAGTCATTGTTCTGTATTAACCAATCGGGTGGTTCCCTAGCTGTTCCATTACGTTGTATAACAGGCGGAGTCGTATACGAGTACCCAGTGTGAAAAGTGTAAACACAGTGAACGTCACATAGACACATCACTTGACAGGTCTCTATCGCTATAAAGAAAACTTTGTACATTGTTATTTATAGATAATAATTGTCAACAGGCCGTGAAGTTTTAAATAAGGTTATTGAAATAGAAATAGCTACACTGTGGTGAATAATCAACAATGTTGTCTTAAAACTTTTGTGGAAATGGACTTAAATGTATGATACAAAGCTGTATCATTAATAGTGTGACTTCACTGACAACATATTCTGTGACGTTAAACTGAATACTAGTATCTAGAAAACTACGTCTAAGATTACTTAAGATGAGCAGCAAAGTCTCTGGAATATCAAGTAAGTATGAACATTTTATAACTTTGTACAACTTCATAAACTAAGTTTAATTTGGAAACGGTAAATACAGTATTATTTTATAATTCCTTTCTTTGTTCATTTGATTTAGATTTATTTTAGATATCAAACATTTTTGATGTTAAACAGTTAAATGGTTTTTTATCATTTTTATATCATACATACTTTACCTTATTTATATAATTGTGCTTCTTTCAGATTGTTAAAAATAACATTTTGATATCAAGATAGCGTCTATTTTCTTATCTAACATATTCAAGCATGATTAATAAAAACAATATAAATGCCATGGAATATTTCTTTTCACCGTTAAGGAATTAAAATATTACAATCGGAACTTTAATATGAAATCCATTGAGTGAAAATAAGCTTAATGACTTTAGAGGATATACATTCTAACAGATTTAAATGTTGAATGCCTCTTGCCTACAGCTTTAACAATTTACATTCATAATAGACCATTTACATTAAAATATGCAGTATTCGTTAATGAGATAAGTTTCAATATATATATGTATTAAAATATTCACTATTTTATTATTACTTTAATTTCATTAAAAGCATGTACTGCCTCTAACTATCATGTTTGTAATGTGATGAAAACATTTGTATATCTTAAGAATGTTATGCAACTAGCTGCATTCCGTGTATGTATATACATGTATGTAAGCATCTAATTATCTGTTGATTATATCTTTATTAATTTTCCTTCGATGACATTCGTTTTTGGTATATTGCCTTGTTATCATTTTGATCTTTTGTTTGAGGGATGATTTGATGAAATATTAAGCTGCCATGATTGTATATATATATACTTGATTGATTAAACAAATCTCGATTATAATGATATGACAGTAATGTGATATCACATATTAGAGAATTTTTTTCAAAATGTTAATAATTTCCAACAGATATTCAATAAAATTCATAACATGCGATATTTTCAAATATAAATATACATATATAAAGTAAGACAAGATAGCCTCAGCCAAATGTCGTACTCAGACGTACAAAATCTTATATTGACTAATCGACAATATATTTTAGTGCAACAGTATTTACAACTGTAAAACAACATGGATTGACATAATGTAAACAACAGGGCATGACCAATTACTGACAGCGATGACACATCCAAGAAGTTATATTTTATATCAAAAGGTTAAGAATCTGAAACGTTTAAAATGCCATGACCAGCTTACCAATACCTGAGGGACAGTGTGTTTCGTAACGTTCTTCCTGTTGTTGTGCTGATTTATTTGCGTAGGCTTCGTGTAACTTTTGTCATGATAGGCAAATGCACGATTTGCATGCAAACAGGATCGGACACTACAAAGCCCTAGCTTAACTTAATTGGGTCTGGGGGACATTTAACCGGCTATACTTCTTAGGCGGTCGCCTCATTCCGGCAAGTCAGGTCTGCTATAAAGAACCTAGCCGGAAAGGGGAGGAAATAAGACTGTTAATTGAGAAAACAAGTGATCCTTAATTACATAGGAACAGGTAGATGACAGGTTGTCAAAGGTATGAAGAGGAACAGGCGAGAAAAAAGAAAAGATGAAAGAAGTTATCAAAAAAGTTTAAATAAGAAACTGACATTTTATGAACCATACTTGTAATACTTTCTACTTTATGGTGTGAAAATGTAAAATTATGGAACGGTTTGTCAATATCTAAACCACAAATAAGGGATATAGTTCTCTTTCTTTTATAAAAAAAACATTCGAAGATGTCTTTATAATATATATGTATATATGTATTGTAAGATAGAAAAGATTTAATGTCAATAAATTTCGGAAAACAAATGAAAGGCCACTTGTGTCGCCATAAAACAATAAAGAGGTGAAGGAGTTAATCTAATGTTATTGATTGGATATGAGCTGGATTAGCGAGCCAGCGAAGCCAGGTTACCTGTCGTACAGGTACTTACCCTTACGTTTGTGTGTCACTCCTGGAGTTAGATCAAAGACTCTTAGGAAGCAAACAGAGTAAAACAGATGGGCTGGAGGGTTTGCTAACATACAAATCAATCATCAAATTACTTACGTTTATGTAATAAATTGCATTTCTAATAATTCCTCGCTGAATCTAAAATAATTCGTTAAATTTTTGTTATACATTTTTTCAAAATAATTATAAGCTAGTAAATATCATTGTACAATATTTTCGTTAATAATAAATTATGTTCTGGCATAAAAACAATGTCTATTGTAATTCCAGGTAGGATCCTGACAGATATCCCATGTGTCGTATGTCAGGACCATTCCTCCGGCAAACACTACGGAATATACGCCTGCGATGGGTAGGTACTTCAAATCTTTTGGTTTAGTCTTAGAGTGCTAATATTTTTTAAACTGAAAAATAAAATTCACAAATAATGAGTGATATGCAAGGTACATCATTTTACGAGTCAAAATTATTTCATTCTTTTTAGAACAATTTATATTTAACATTGTTGTATGTACGTTAATTTCATTTACTATATATCATCCGTTTGTCTTTCCAGGTGTGCTGGATTCTTCAAGGTAGGTTATATTCTCAGTTATAATTATCACGATTTGCTTCATAGGTATAATATATTTTCTTATCAACTAGACAATATAAAATTACCTTAGCAACAACTCAAGGTGTGATAATTTCAATCTAACCCATCTTAAGATTTGCGTGTTGATTTTCCTCTAATGATTAAGTGTTAATTACAGGAGAAACAATACTATAATTGATCGTGTGCTGTGTTCTATAATTAACGCGGGATTTACTGACTAGCGTTGTCTTTATATCTTCCGTCCAAATACTTTACAGCTGTCGAGAAGTCTTAAATATTTATCTTTTATAATTGACTTTGAAATATTATACGACTCCGCGGATAGGCAATCCAATTTCACTTTCCGATGTCCTTTTCGTGTTTCCCAGTTTCCATTAATGTTAAATCGGATTGAGGTTAGCGTTTGCATGTATTGTCCAAACGATATTGTCACGATATTTTCCCGTAATACCTTAGTTATACCGGAAGTGACCACCTGGTGAGTCCCGCAGTCACTGCAGGAGGCGACGACGCCTTTTTATTTTATGTATTTCTTCTCTAGACAAATTCACGTAGCGTGCATAAAACGACACCTCGCTCTCATTAACACATGCAGCCGTCGTTTTGTTTAAATGCGGCATCAAAATCTTAGATTGGTGGTTCCGTTTGAGTTACATTTGCTAAAACTAATGTATCAAAAAACTATATGTAATACCGAATGTGTAGAATTAAAAGTTTGTTATAAAACGTGTATTCCAATTATTAAAAAAAGAAGATAATTGATAGGAACGTGATAATTTTTGTTTAGTTTGGTAATATTCTGATATAATAGGAGAAATAAAATGCCAGTTTCCGTACTTGTGAAAGATAGATATACATATATGTATTCCAAAGGTACAATAGTTTTATGTCTAGACTTACAGGAATGGCGATTAACTTTACACTATTATGATTATACCCGAGTTTTAACACAGAGGTAACATCCACGACATCTAATCCCCTATAATGCCAATCACAGATCATATGTGTCCTTCTACAACAGCAGATCCACTTGACTACCTTGATATGAGTCAAAAATATAAAGGATATATAGCCCATCATAATACACAATCGTCTATACTCGTTCCTTTGTCAACTTGATGTTGTAGCAGACATTATGAATTATGGTTATATCTACACACAACATTTACTTAATATATATTTGATATGAACCGTAAGCTTATGACATACACAATGAATCATTTTATTTACTAATTGTATTACAAAAATCAAAGTTTTTAATAGATTATGTAAATGAATTATGCTATCTAAGCATGAGTGAGAGATACCGATACCTGGAAAGTGTTGTCACTTACATCCTGATCAGACTTAATCACCGACTTACGACATTCTGACTACAAAGACTCGTCTACCACATATTTTCGAGGTCGCTTAACACATCTCAAAATCATCCGATCGATTAAGACGACACGTGTCAGAGTCTAAGCCGTGTGTTTTGAACATAAATCCGCATATCTTCGTTAAGTTTACCTGACGATTTTCTATAGCCTCTAATACAGTTTAAACTAGTCACATCAAACACGGCCCGCACTTAACTAAGAAAAAAGACCACACAAATGTTCATTTTTGACCAGCGGAAAGGATAACAATATGCTTAAACAAACTGCTAGCTGTTTGTATAATTGGATGTTCACTTCTTACAAGTTTGGCACTATTTGACAATATATTTCAAACGTTCTACTGATGCCCGGTAAACATAGGTCAATCACTTGAATCAATATTTCTTCTTTTGTTCCTTTTTATAAAATCACGGTTTGTTAAAATGTTATATTCTTGTTTGACAACGGATCTGTATAATAATCCTCCTCTCTGTTTGACACTATTCATGTGCACATTGGCAAATATAAATACAGTCATTGATATCGTTGACCTTTGAGTATGACCACCAGTCGTGAAATGTTCGCACAGGACAACAACAAAGAGTGACGTATAAAAGGGATGGATTTAGTCAGACATATAAAATCATTTCTACGATATAATACTAAGTACACATTGACGACGATTAGAGATGTTGTGTTTGAATTTCGTGTAGTTTGACAATTAACTTTACTTTTCCAAAGTTACTTCTCTGTATACCCTAGAAGTCACTGAATATACATTAATATTATTCTAAGACAATTGTCATTGTCCTGTAGTGTTTTATCGGTTGTTCTATTATCATTTTAAGTTTTATCATTTTTGTGTGCCACAGAGATCTATCAGACGCAATAGACAGTACATATGCAAATCAAGAGGTCAAGGTCGATGTCCCGTGGACAAGACTCACAGGAACCAGTGTCGAGCATGCAGGCTTGGGAAATGTATGGACGCGGGAATGAATAAAGATGGTCAGTTTGTTTTTGTATTACCGATATTACTATATATAAATTATTACATATATATATAACTTATATACTAGAACCGTTTTTCATCAAAAAACGATGAGCAGACTTCATAATGGCATTTCTTAATACCATTATATGTCTTGAGTCATATTCCCATTAAATATTATTTTTATGTTTTTTAACAACTATACGCATTGTTTATATTTACATAAACAATATATTTTACAGCTGTTCAGCATGAGAGAGGACCTCGCAATTCAACAATACGTCGCCAGGTGGCCATGTACCTAAAGGAGACAAGCGAGTATGGTGGTTATATCACCCATTCTCCATTCCGGCCCCCCTATCTGACAGGTTGTCTAAATGTAGAGCCGGTAGCAGACGGCATCACCACGATTAGTGCTACAGGGCCACCTTCTCCTGTTTCTCCAACCTCATCCGGTCTTCTATGTCACCCCACCGCTAAGGTATATTATATAAGCTTCATATATTCTTATCTAGAAATATACACTTTATTTATTTAGAGGAACAGGATATAAGTCTTCTTACATACAGATATATAACTTTATCGAAAAAGCTGATAAAGCTAGATAAGGCCGTGAATTGCAATTTTAAACTAACGTGAAGCATCTAATATAGTCATTAAATAAGAAATTCAACTTTTCATTACATGGGTGCAATAACGACACCCGATGTCTGATGGTACTTCACATTATAATAAACGACGCTTCTACAGTATAAAATCTGAGGACAATATTTCTGTTGTGGATATGATAATTACTGACATGTGATTTGTTTTTATTTTAGTACCCACAAGAAATTATGCAGGCCTATTCCAGTAATCCAGAGGCTGTTTGCGAGGTTGCAGCTAGACTTTTATTTATGAGCGTAAAATGGACAAAGAATGTTCCCGCATTTTTGGGCTTACCCTATAGAGACCAGTTACTACTTCTAGAGGAGGGATGGCGGGAGTTGTTTGTCCTCGGAGCAGCACAGTTCCAGATGCCATTTGAAGCTGGGCCGTTATTAACTGCTGCAGGTAAACAATTTGATATTTTGTTATTACTGATAGAACATAAGTTGAATATAAAATATACAACATTGCGTAAATCATCAGTCTAGAACAGCTCACTGAAACATGCTACAGTTGTACCTAATGTCTTTTTCTAACAGACTTTCCTTTTTAAGTTGTTTGATGTATCACAGGATAGGTATCCTGCCAATAACAGATTATAAGACTTTGTTGATTTTTTCGTTTAGGTATTAACACAGATGAATCTCCAGCTGAGCAAGTTGTCAATATAATGACAGAGTTAAGAGCATTTCAGGAAATCCTTTCAAAATTCAAATCCTTGCAAGTTGATCCTACGGAGTTTGCCTGCCTGAAGGGAATAGTTCTGTTCAAAACAGGTAACAATTTTTTATGGACATTTAGTGGGCTTTCTGAACAATCACTACTGTATACGGAAGTAGAGGGAGAGTTAAAACAGTTATTTATTTAAAGAAAAGAAAGGCAAACGTTTAAAGCAAAACAGTACAGGTGTATTGATCCGGGCCCGGCTCCACCAGTGTTCTTTAAGTTGAGAAAATTAAGTTTAAATTTCAAAGGAAAACTTGCAGAATTTAAGGAATATAATTTAATTAACATTTTCATTTAAATCATAAAATGCATTCCAACTGATTTTTATCAATCAAGGAATTTATATACGTTAAGGAATATTGATGAATATTGAGCCTGTACATGTCTATAAGTATGTGAAAGCCTTAGTCGCATGTAAATAAAGTATAATATCACATTAAAATCAATCTAAATCAGTTACTTTCATATTCATTCCTGATATTATCTATTGCTATAGAATTTCTCTAAAATATAAAAAAACGTATTTTCATTTCGTCCATTTCAGCATTTCCCTCATCAACATCAGCAGATGTGAAAACACTGAGAGACTTCCACACCGTGGCGGCACTACAGGACCAAGCACAATTGACTCTGAGTAAATACATACAGGTTACATACCCCACGCAGCCATTCAGATTCGGGAAGCTGTTGCTACTTCTCCCAACCCTGAAAGCCATAACCGGAAGCACTATCGCCGACCTCTTCTTCAGAAAGACAATCGGATCCATCCCTATTGAACGTCTACTGATAGATATGTTCAAATCCTCTGACTTTTAAAGACAATGTCATTATCATTGTTCGTAATTCTCATTAGTGCTCATTGTTCATTTCAGGTAATATTGTTGATGTATCGTTTACACATAATTAATTATATTTGGTATATTCCCAACCAAATTATCATGATTTACACTGCAAATTGTTCATACAATCCCTAGTCAAATAATGCATGATTCCATTCATATCAAAACGACATATCTATTAAATTCTTGTCCTTTTTTTAGAATTATTTTGTGGAAATCGCACGAGAAAACGAAATACGAATTCTTATTCTGACATCTATAATATATAGTACGCAACCAACATTTCTAACAAGTTGATAATATGAGCTCAGACAGTGTGTTTAAGATGAAGCAGTTAGGAAATGTAATTATGTGGGTTTTTTTTCAACGGCTACAGCCACACGCTCGGCAAATATTCTAACGCTTTCGGAAATGACGAGAAAAATCAGGTTATTAAGCATTAATTAGGAGTTTTGCAATGATATCTCTTACAATCATTGAATTGGAATAAAATATCATTTTTCGAATGCAACAAAATAGCATAAGAAAGTAAACTGTTGGCCAATATATGCCAGGCTTATGGTGTAGTCGAGGAATTCTGTCTTTAAAGTTTGTGTCAACATGCTACATTTGGTCTTGTTTGCTTGCGTCTTTAATAGTAGACTACCATTACAATCTATCACAGACATTTCTGAGCACGATCGGTCTTTGTCATGTTCGACTTTGCGTTCTGTGAAAAAGGTTATGTAGTGAATTGAATCTACTGAAGTTAGCCCCGAGCTTTCTCCTGATCAAATGACAAATTAAAATTCGATGTTAACAAGTCAAAACACTATCACATATCACATACCAAGGTACACACTTCAAAACCAAAGCTAAGGATGATCTGACTCAGTCCACAAGCAATGCGGCAAAGGTGAACAAAGCCAACCCATTCATCATGCGTCACAGCGATAGGTTATATACAAATATGATACAAGTTAACTCGAATACTAGGTTTGCCTAGTGGTTTGAAGTATACATCATGTAACGTTTTAAATGTGCATGGTAGATACCCAATATATCATATCAATGTTGAAAGTATCAAATTAACGAGAAGTAATTTTATGTTTATCATATTATATCTCACGGTATTATTTCGCACACTAGTACTACATACCACATAAACATGTTTCGTTCCTATTTTCAATGGTCAGATGTCAAAGATTTTAATATATTGAATATGTGTAGCAAAGTATGCATTTTTAGCTAGTACTGCGCTACACAAATTGTTATATGTTCCTTTAATGGTAATAAGTTCGCAAATATATGTGCAATAAATGACACCCCTTGTAAATTTGATCACGATTACCATGCTCAACCTGTTAATTGATGTACATGTTTATGAAATAATAAAAATGTTATAAAAATATAATAGAACATCTGTTGTTTGTAATTGTTTAAGTTTTTTTCAAATTTATATTATTGACACTGTAACCAAACCGTATTTTCTTCTTAGATTTTGGTATACTCATTTTAGCACTTTTCCTGGATAAAATAAAAAGAAACAGTTCCAGGAAAAAGATAAAAATATTATCAATTGAAATTTATTTGACTACGTTACAACCGATATCTCTACCTTTTACATCTTGCATTTCAGATGCATCCTGTATCTTCAAAATGTATTATGTAGACAGATCAAGATATAAAACCCATACGAGATGTTAGTATCTATTTTTATATCAGGTCAAATAAACAATAAGTGTATACCGGTACCGGACAGAATCCTGATACACGAAACATGATAATGAATTCGTCCTACCTCCACATAGAATACGATTACGATATGCAAACGTAACCGTTATTCTAACTCAAAATCGATGGCAAAATAGGGGGGGGGGGGGGGGGGGGGGGGGGGGGAATAAAGATTTGTATGAAGACCATTTAAAACGTACAAGGAAATTAAGACCATGTGTTTCGAAAGGGTGAGCGTCATTCGCTACATCGAGGACACCCCACCATGTATATCTAGGTCAAATTCGGGTTAAATCACACCTCAAAATGAGAACTAAGGTGGTCAACAGAACTAGCATCTGGTTTCATATAGCACAAGGGAATAGATTGTTTTGTCAATTAAGTCCTAATGCCTAATATTCATCAACCTCGAAACGCTATGTTGTTACAATGATGATAATAAAATACTTAGAGCCCAATATACAAAAAAAAATGGTCAAAGCTCGTCACTTAGTATGAAATGGTCAAAGCTCATCACAAAATGTACAATCGACAAAGCTCATCACGAAGTATGAAATCGTCAAAGCTCATCACAAAATATAATATTGTCAAAGCTTATCACAAAATGTAAAAACGACAAAGCTCATCACAAAATATGAAATCGTCAAAGTTCACCTTAAAATAAAAAAAATCGACAAAGTTCATCACAAAATATAAAATCGACAAAGTTCATCTTAAAATATAAAATCGTCAATGCTCCACGTACAAAAATAAAATCGTCTTAAGTTAAAACAAAAAAGGTGAAACCGGTACACATGAATAACTTGATTAGATAAGTATCTGTCTATACAACATAAATATTAATAGTAACAAGTTACTCAATAGTTTAACAACAATTGCATACTGTAATTCGTGTGTGATTGATCCTACTTCCCACATAATACTATTTAGATATTTACTACCTATACATGTAACAGACAAATACATATTAAAAAACATTTTAGAAAAGAATGTGAATTTATTCTGTATGATTCTTTCAATTTCCATTAAAGAGTAAACACCGTCATTTGTACATTAACAGATGGTATACTGTACCAACCTTATAAAAACCGAAAACAACATGTTAAACAACCAAACAATGCAAATCACAGAATATATATAGACGACTTAGATTAAAAGTGATAGCTTACATAGAATATCTATGTATTTAGCATAATATCGAACAAAATCTAGGATAGAAAGATAAATGTAACAATATCAATGTGCTATGTGTCCTTTCAGCTAATTTACTTCCGACGATCATTTGAAAAAAAAACCTACATTTACACATACAGAAGGACTGGTTATAACAAAGGGTAAATATTATAGAAACAGAACTCACATCGTAGACGCAAGGTTGTCTCACTTGTCAACAAAGGTAGAGTTCTACTGCATAATGAAACAGATCAAAATACAATATTAATTCTAAAGTCAATATCAGACGTAAATATGACACGCCGAATATATCAATGCCTGAAAGACAAGTAGGTAAGTGGGTATGCTTTTCCTACAGGAAGTTAGTTAATTATAGTTTAATGAATGAAATCAATCTATCATTTAATGTTCACCATCATTGATAGGGAACCCGACATAGGAATGGCAGAAATGTTTTAACTTTGTAGTGACTTGTCTCAAATAAACAAAACTTCTCGGGCCACACAGGAGGTTATCGGACACCTCATGAGAACGAAGAAGAATTACAAAAAGATTCTTCAAAATGGACTTTCCAAAGCTATATTTGCTCCGCCATTTTATTCAGTACATACACCCTGTAGGCTTTTTGACATCAATTAAAAGGGGTCATATAACAGATTTGGTATTTAAAGCATTGAAAGCTTTAAAAAGCATATCAATGTTTGTATCATTTTATTAACACAAATTCTAAAACATCTAAATTGAGAAATAAACACTGATCTATATTACAATTATATCATAAAAATATAAATGTCAAGGTTATGTTGCACACATAAAACGGATGGTTATGATTTATACATTGGTTAAATTCAAATTAAAAGCTAACAATACTCTATCAGAGATGGTAAGAAGAAATTGTAAAGGAAATGAAGTACCCGTGTATTAAAAGGAGTGTAGCGCTCTTGAAAAACAGCAATATCCCTGACACCAACGCCTTTAGAGATTTAAGGTAAGGGTGTAGCAGAGAGTCACCGGTAAGTGGATTCAATGGCTAATGAAGTTCTAATTAAATCAAAAACAGTAATTTGAGCGTTATACTTTCCGAAGCCAATTCACTTTTTGACTCCGCTATAGATAGAATTTCTAAGGATGTTAAAAATTGTTTAATTCCTTTAAGTCTGTAACAAATTCCAAGTAGAGTAAATAATTATAAGCGTGTGAAAATGAACTTCATTTTCATATGTAAGGGAAACTCACACGGAGTCAAGATTTCTGCATAAACGTCTTGCTTCATTTTGAATAGATTGCTCATACAGTGTACGTTTAGCCAATAAAGGGGGACGTCCTTGTTTAGATAGGTTAACTGCCTGGCTGTAAAATAAGTTAATGAAGATCGTTTTTTAAATGTGTTTGTCATATTAGGTACTTACCTATTGTGCATCAGGTCTGGTTTGTAAAAGTTTTGTATTCCCGCGTCTTGTGCTTACATTTACGTAATGTTCAGATTCCCGCGTCTTGTACATGTACCTCGTGTTGTCCGTGTATGTCATGTATGTGTTGTCACGTGACTGAGTGTTAGCTTAAAGCAGGTTATTCATTTTTGGCTTTCTTTTCATTAACAGAATGCATGTGTGCTCATAATATATCAGAAACATTGTCTACAAGTCCCGATACACTATCGGGAGAGGAACCCTGTCCAAGGGATAGGGTATGTATGTTATTTCTAGTGTAGGGTAATTGTAATGTAATATGTAAACTGTATAATATAGCTGTTATGGACTTTATGTAGTTTAATTGTCTAAAATTGTACATTTGTATATCCTCTGAAAATATGTATAAATTGTCAAAAGAGGTTGTAAATGTATCGTTATGTAAAGCGCATTAGGTATTGTGAATTGTAGTTTTAAAATTGTGTACACTGTATTTGTATGTTTTTACAGGGTTTTTTTTCTTGGAGAATAAACTAGTAACCCAACCATGATTTTGGAGTTTTTATAACCTGTGGCAGGCCTGAGCACCCTGTTACAATAATATAGCGGCTGTAATGTCCATGCCTGTTTGACATTTTTTAACAAAATGAAACATGTTTATGTACAACCAGGTACATAGTGTATATAATCATCAACCAAAACTGTTCTTAAATTGTGTAATGATCAAGAAAATATTCCTTATCGCTTTCAAAGCGAGACAACTCTTGCAATTATGTTGAGTCCCCAACAGTGTAACTACTAAACGTCTAAATGAGAATTCTTAGTAATAATCCTTTGCTTTCTATTTGCTTTTGTAAACCGTCAAAACATCAAAATAATATACTAAATAATTAGAGACGCTGTAGAAACATCTAGCACTCCTCAAGTTCTTCAATTCCACAAAGATTTTTGTCACCCTGTTGGTAATTAACATTTCAATTTTCACACATCGCTCAATCTTGTGTTGTACATAAAGCATATATCTTTTTGAACTCGTTTTATAGATTTTGAATTAGAATGAGGTTTCGTTATTGTGTAGCATTTCTCTGGATTTTTTCCCAATCCCTTCAGAACTTACTTTGTTGATTGCCATTTGTAGTTTTGTGTATTGATAAATTATCAAATATTCTGATATAAATAAAAACGTGACACGATATACTATTTTCCCACAAGTTATTTATATGGATATTGTGACAGTTTGTACGATGACGTCCCGCGCTGAGTACAATATACCATTTAGTCCCTGTACGCTAAACAATAAAGAATTCAGTATTGACCGGCATTACTGACCCCTGGTATTTAAACAACACTGAAATGTCGCGACGGCGGAAACCTCCTTCTACTCCACCGGATGTGGTGACATATAAGTTTAACCTGACAAGTGTTTATGTCACTGGCATGAACATTGCACAAATAGATATACAAGTCACTCAGTGTCTATGTGGGCATTCCTCTAACCCGGGACGTCATCATATCATGGCGGTGAAGTAGACTTGTTGAGTATGAAGTCTGTATTACGTGTCCTTACTTTTCCTCTTCATTGTAAATAAAATATCAGGATCACTGTCAATGGAATGGGGGCTTGTCGTTAACTCCCACATTAGGGAGTACATAAGGATCACTATCAATAGAGTGGGGGCTTGTCGTTAACTCCCACATTAGGGAGTACATAAGGATCACTATCAATGGAGTGGGGACTTGTCGTTCACTCCCACATTAATGAATACATAAGGATCACTATCAATGGAGTGGGGGCTTGTCGTTAACTCCCACATTAATGAATACATAAGGATCACTTTCAATAGAGTGAGGGCTTGTCGTTAACTCCAACATTAGGGAGTACATAAGGATCACTATCAATGGAGTGGGGGCTTGTCGTTAACTCCCACATTAATGAATACATAAGGATCACTATCAATGGAGTGGGGGCTTGTCGTTCACTATCAATGGAGTGGGGGCTTGTCGTTCACTCCCACATTAGGGAATACATAAGGATCACTATCAATGGAGTGGGGGCTTGTCGTTAACTCCCACATTAGGGAATACATAAGGATCACTATCAATGGAGTGGGGGCTTGTCGTTAACTCCCACATTAATGAATACATAAGGATCACTATCAATGGAGTGGGGGCTTGTCGTTCACTCCCACATTAGGGAATACATAAGGATCACTATCATGGAGTGGGGGGCTTGTCGTTAACTCCCACATTAATGAATACATAAGGATCACTATCAATGGAGTGGGGGCTTGTCGTTAACTCCCACATCAGGGAATACATAAGGATCACTATCAATGGAGATCAGGGAATACATAAGGATCACTATCAATGGAGTGGGGGCTTGTCGTTAACTCCCACATTAGGGAATACATAAGGATCACTATCAATGGAGTGGGGGCTTGTTGTTAACTCCCACATTAGGGAGTACATAAGGATCACTATCAATGGAATGGGGGCTTGTCGTTAACTCTCACATTAGGGAATACATAAGGATAACTTTCAATGGAGTGGGGGCTTGTCGTTAACTCTCACATTAGGGAGTGTATAAGGATCACTATCAATAGAGTGAGGGCTTGTCGTTAACTCCCACATTAGGGAATACATAAGGATAACTTTCAATAGAGTGAGGGCTTGTCGTTAACTCCCACATTAGGGAGTGTATAAGGATCACTATCAATGGAGTGGGGGCTTGTCGTTAACTCCCACATTAGGGAGTACATAAGGATCACTATCAATGGAGTGGGGGCTTGTCGTTAACTCCCATATTAGGGAGTACATAAGGATCACTATCAATGGAGTGAGGGCTTGTCGTTCACTCCCACATCAGAGAATACATACGGATCACTTTCAATGGAGTGGGGGCTTGTCGTTCACTCCCACATCAGAGAATACATACGGATCACTTTCAATAGAGTGGGGGCTTGTCGTTAACTCCCATATTAGGGAATACATAAGGATCACTATCAATGGCGTGGGGGCTTGTCGTTAACTCCCACATTAGGGAGTACATAAGGATCACTATCAATGGAGTGGGGGCTTGTCGTTCTCTCCCACATCAATGAATACATAAGGATCACTATCAATGGAGTGGGGGCTTGTCTTCACTCCCACATTAGGGAATACATAAGGATCACTATCAATGGAGTGGGGGCTTGTCGTTCACTCCCACATCAGGGAGTACATAAGGATCACTATCAATGGAATGAGGGCTTTTCGTTAACTCCCACATTAGGGAGTACATAAGGATCACTATCAATGGAGTGGGGGCTTGTCGTTAACTCCCACATTAGGGAGTACATAAGGATCACTTCCAATGGAGTGGGGGCTTGTCGTTAACTCCCACATTAGGGAGTACATAAGGATCACTTCCAATGGAGTGAGGGCTTGTCGTTAACTCCCACATTAGGGAGTACATAAGGATCACTTCCAATGGAGTGGGGGCTTGTCGTTAACTCCCACATTAGGGAGTACATAAGGATCACTATCAATAGAGTGGGGGCTTGTCGTTCACTCCCACATCAATGAATACATAAGGATCACTATCAATGGAGTGGGGGCTTGTCGTTAACTCCCACATTAGGGAGTACATAAGGATCACTATCAATAGAGTGGGGGCTTGTCGTTCACTCCCACATCAATGAATACATAAGGATCACTATCAATGGAGTGGGGGCTTGTCGTTAACTCCCACATTAGGGAGTACATAAGGATCACTATCAATAGAGTGGGGGCTTGTCGTTCACTCCCACATCAATGAATACATAAGGATCACTATCAATGGAGTGGGGGCTTGTCGTTAACTCCCACATCAGGGAGTACATAAGGATCACTTTCAATGGAGTGGGGACTTGTCGTTAACTCCCACATTAGGGAGTACATAAGGATCACTATCAATAGAGTGGGGGCTTGTCGTTAACTCCCACATCAGGGAATACATAAGGATCACTTTCAATGGAGTGGGGACTTGTCGTTAACTCCCACATTAGGGAGTGTATAAGGATCACTATCAATGGAGTGGGGGCTTGTCGTTCACTCCCACATCAGGGAATACATAAGGATCACTTTCAATGGAGTGAGGGCTTGTCGTTCACTCCCACATCAGGGAATACATAAGGATCACTTTCAATGGAGTGAGGGCTTGTCGTTAACTCCCACATTAGGGAGTACATAAGGATCACTTCCAATGGAGTGAGGGCTTGTCGTTCACTCCCACATTAGGGAATACATAATGATCACTATCAATGGAATGAGGGCTTGTTGTTCACTCCCACATTAATGAATACATAAGGATCACTATCAATGGAGAGGGGGCTTGTCGTTCTCTCCCACATCAATGAATACATAAGGATCACTATCAATGGAGAGGGGGCTTGTCGTTCTCTCCCACATCAATGAATACATAAGGATCACTATCAATGGAGTGGGGGCTTGTCGTTAACTCCCACATTAGGGAGTACATAAGGATCACTATCAATGGAGTGGGGGCTTGTCGTTCACTCCCACATTAATGAATACATAAGGATCACTATCAATGGAATGGGGGCTTGTCGTTCACCCCCACATTAGGGAATACATAAGAATCACTATCAATGGAGTGGGGGCTTGTCGTTAACTCCCACATTAGGGAGTACATAAGGATCACTATCAATGGAGTGGGGGCTTGTCGTTCACTCCCACATTAATGAATACATAAGGATCACTATCAATGGAATGGGGGCTTGTCGTTCACTCCCACATTAATGAATACATAATGATCACTATCAATGGAGTGGGGGCTTGTTGTTCACTCCCACATTAATGAATACATATTGATCACTATCAATGGAATGAGGGCTTGTTGTTCACTCCCACATTAATGAATACATAATGATCACTATCAATGGAGTGGGGGCTTGTTGTTCACTCCCACATTAATGAATACATAAGGATCACTATCAATGGAGTGGGGGCTTGTTGTTCACTCCCACATTAATGAATACATAAGGATCACTATCAATGGAATGGGGGCTTGTCGTTCACTCCCACATTAATGAATACATAATGATCACTATCAATGGAATGGGGGCTTGTCGTTCACTCCCACATTAATGAATACATAATGATCACTATCAATGGAATGAGGGCTTGTTGTTCACTCCCACATTAATGAATACATAAGGATCACTATCAATGGAGTGGGGACTTGTCGTTCACTCCCACATTAATGAATACATAAGGATCACTATCAATGGAGTGGGGGCTTGTCGTTAACTCCCACATTAGGGAGTACATAAGGATCACTTCCAATGGAGTGGGGGCTTGTCGTTAACTCCCACATTAATGAATACATAAGGATCACTATCAATGGAATGGGGGCTTGTCGTTAACTCCCACATTAATGAATACATAAGGATCACTATCAATGGAATGGGGGCTTGTCGTTCACTCCCACATTAGGGAATACATAAGGATCACTATCAATGGAGTGGGGGCTTGTCGTTAACTCCCACATTAGGGAATACATAAGGATCACTATCAATGGAGTGGGGGCTTGTCGTTAACTCCCACATTAGGGAGTACATAAGGATCACTATCAATAGAGTGGGGGCTTGTCGTTCTCTCCCACATCAATGAATACATAAGGATCACTATCAATGGAGTGGGGGCTTGTCGTTCTCTCCCACATCAATGAATACATAAGGATCACTATCAATGGAGTGGGGGCTTGTCGTTCTCTCCCACATCAATGAATACATAAGGATCACTATCAATGGAGTGGGGGCTTGTCGTTAACTCCCACATCAATGAATACATAAGGATCACTATCAATGGAGTGGGGGCTTGTCGTTAACTCCCACATTAGGGAGTACATAAGGATCACTATCAATGGAGTGGGGGCTTGTCGTTCACTCCCACATTAATGAATACATAAGAATCACTATCAATAGAGTGGGGGCTTGTCGTTCTCTCCCACATCAATGAATACATAAGGATCACTATCAATGGAGTGGGGGCTTGTCGTTGACTCCCACATTAGGGAGTACATAAGGATCACTATCAATGGAGTGGGGGCTTGTCGTTAACTCCCACATCAATGAATACATAAGGATCACTATCAATGGAGTGGGGGCTTGTCGTTAACTCCCACATTAGGGAGTACATAAGGATCACTATCAATGGAGTGGGGGCTTGTCGTTAACTCCCACATTAATGAATACATAAGCATCACTATGAATGGAGTGGAGGGTTGTCGTCAACTCCCACATCAGGGAATACATTAGGATGAAGGCATATCATTTAGGAATTCTTTTTCTGCAAATTAGCCTGAAAATTTAAACACGACTGACGACAATTTTACGTGTATTCGTAAATAAATTATTAAAATGTTTTGGGTTAATCAAGTACAACGCTGAGTATCTCGTAATTATGACAGAACGCGAAAGACTAAGAATTTTAAAATAATCTGATTGATTGAAGATACAAGAGCGCAAAATATGAGTGATCGTCAAGGTTTCTGTGTTTGATAAATTATCGATATCAATTTTGATTGTATAACTAGTAGTGCAAGCTGAAGCTATCAATGTGCCTATGCCAAGTCGTGGAGCTCACCAGTCTACCCCACTCCCTCATGAACAGGTGGACTCCTTTCTCGCTGTTTCATCCGCCAACATCAAGAATTGGAAGTTTCTACTTGCTTTGAAATGTTAACATTGATATAAAGATTGTAACACCAAAAACGAATGCAGAATTTATCTTGAATAACTACGCAAATGCTCTTTTTGCTGAATAAAAAAAAGAACAATTATTAGTTATGTTAACATCAATATATGAAAGTGGATTGATTCACAATCGAATGACAAACTCCCATTGAAATATATACTAATTAATCGAAGTAAATAAAACAGATGTTAAATAAAAAGCTGTACCAAAGAGGTTAACGAATCAGACACAAAATACTACTACTGATGATCAGATCAATAGCTTCTTAAGTGACGTAATTCATTATGCAGTTTAATATCAGCCTATAAGCATATGAATGAATGATTATGTCAAAATACAGTTCGTATAATTTCGTATCAGAATTAAAACGGTTATAATGTTAAAACGTAGACACAGCACATGAACTGAATGCAGAACTGTCGAAATAAGAGAGAATTGAGGTGTTTTGTATCAATGCTGTTACAACAAACATAGTCATATCAATAGGAAGTAAACTTTTGATGAATTAAAGGACACCAGTGTGATTGTCACCGAAACACACGTGCCTGCATGGTAGCGTACAGCTGTGTATCTATATAATGCGTCACACATAAACTATTCCATCTATACCGCTCTTCACAACTCTGCATTAAGTATTTCACTTCTTCCTTTTGCACTTGAAATTCTCGTATAATAAACAATTCATGGTGGTGGTGTTAGCACTAGTGGGAAACACTTGTACGTAATATACTTTCAACGTGTGTGCAGGGCAACCTACGGGCAGGCGCATACCGTGTACGAGTTGTATTGATTGAGGCAAAACAGCGGCAGCATCTATTGAGGGATCTACTCACAAAAACATGGAGGATTCATCCCCGTCTAGTGTAGCTCTCGCCATTTGGATTTTAATATGCTATACGAGCGCCAAGGCCGGTAAGTTAGTTTTCTCAATTATGTTGTCAAGTTTTGGTATAACCACAAAATGTATTTAACATTAAAAATACTAACATGACCACGAGCAAACTTACAGGATAGGTAATATGTAACGTACAGTTATACGGCCTTGTCATCTTTACACAGCTGTAGTTCATCAACTCACACCTACATAACGCCTAATAATAGACAACCTGTTCAAAGGTCAAAGGTTATTTATTAAACATTATGGCAATTGCTGATAATATGGTATGAAATACTTAGACGTATACTGCCTATAGGAATGTATCTTCTGTGCGTATGATAAAGTTAACAAGTGGATAAGACAGCGATGCTTGGTTTTTCATAAACAGGTCTTCAAAACATGCAAAGCTGAAACATGTGAGTGTATATGTGAAATGTATGAAATAGCGTGAACAGACTCCGCGTACACTCAAAGATGCCGAACAGTTGCAATACAGAACTTTATTTTTAGAATTATTCTCACTGGTAGCAAAGTATTAAATAGTACGCAGGGCGAGGATCGACTATAGGTCTATACATAATGTTTCAGTTCAATATGGAAACATGGACTAAATTTGAAACTGTTATTTAGCTGCTAACAAACTACATAATAGTTTGGATGAGAACAGCCGATTTTATACCTAGATAAAACCGAGCTTGAACTTGGTTAAAACAACAAGTGTAATGGGATATTCTAAAAATAAACTTAGAATGAAGCAGGTATATGAATGGCATTTGTGAAGGCGTGTGGAACTGAACAAGATTTCTTCGTGTAATATTGATAATCAAAGGTTTGTTTTATGTTGATATAAACAGGTGTTTGTAATATTGATATAAACAGGGGTTTGTAATATTGATATAAACAGGAGTTTGTAACATTAATATTAATAAATGTTAAAATATTGATATAAACAGGTGTTTTAAATATTGATATAACCAGGAGTTTGTAATATTGATATAACCAGGAGTTTGTAATATTGATATAACCAGGAGTTTGTAATATTGATATAACCAGGAGTTTGTAATATTGATATAACCAGGAGTTTGTAATATTTATATAATCAGGAGTTTGTAATATTGATATAATACAAGCAGGAGTTTTGTACTATTGATACAAGCAGGAGTTTGTAGTTTGAAATACTGGTATAAACAAGAGTTTGTTATATCTATACCAACAGGAATTTGTAATATTGATATAAACAATAGTTTGTTATATTGATATAACCAGAAGTTTGTAACATTAAAATAAATAAATGTTTGAAATATTGATATGAGCACGTTTTTGTAATATTGATACAAACAATAGTTTGTAATATTGATATAAACAGCTTTGTGTAATATTGATATAAACAGGAGTTTGTAATATTGATACAAACAAAAGTTTGTAATATTGATATAAACAGCTTTGTATAATATTGATATAAACAGGAGTTTGTAATATTGATACAAACAAAAGTTTGTAATATTGATACAAACAAAAGTTTGTAATATTGATATAAACAGCTTTGTATAATATTGATATAAACAGGAGTTTGTAATATTGATACAAACAAAAGTTTGTAATATTGATATAAACAGCTTTGTATAATATTGATATAAACAGGAGTTTGTAAAATTGATATAAACAAAAGTTTGTAATATTGATATAAACAGCTTTGTATAATATTGAAGCAAAAATGACACCTTACAAGCTAACATATGAAGATTTCAGAGGAAACTCTTATTAATTGGTTGTAAACTATAAACTCAATTTCACATATTAGAAAAATAAGTCAGCGATAATATTTTGTTAGGTATATTGAATACAGAAATTAAAGAAGTCTACTCCTTTACTGTGGCGTTAATTTTCTTTCAAACAGACCTCTGTATGAAACTTAAAAATTTGTTTCGACTTTGATGACTATATAATATATCGGTGATATTATTGGTGTAACTCAAAATAAACAGTTCCAAAAAAGTGCTTTCACGAATACATACTGTAGTTTACCTTACTAGTGTAATGCGCAATTTGTAATTTCTCTCAGCAAAGATGATCCGTGTGATTTCAAATGTTAAATACCTGTTGATTAACAATATTTGTCATACATTTAAAAAAAAAATACCGTCTTTGTTTCAAAATAATAACTATAACAAATCGGATATTTCGACTTTGTTATTCAGAGACTAGAAAAGTTAATTAATTTTTTATTGCAAACAACTGAAGAGTATGCTTGGATTTATACGTCACATACGTATAAAGGTAGTAAAAGGCGTTCATTTAATGAACTGTAAACTATGTTTATTTTACAACAGCTGCGAAACAAGTTATATCAACTTATAATAATCACGCGTGTCCTGGATGGAAGCGCGCGAGGGTCCTGATGTAGGAAGGGAACCGGAGTACCCGGGGATAATGATCGGGTCCATGACCCCATAGCTTTCTAAGTCCGATCGGGGAATCGAACCCCGGCCGCCTAGGTGAAAGACAATTTAGTGTGTTACCACTGTGTCACCCAACCATACCTTTATGTTTAATACACGTGTAATGGCGACATTGCCTACTTACTGATCCCAACCTACGTCTGAATGTAACTATAAGGACATATATCATCACCTACTTACTGTAATCTGTACATTGGATGTGACAAAGTTAGATTGTAATTTACACCGCACGTGGTTACACAGGAAGTACCAGGTCAGGCGGTGCACCATTAGCGGAGTGTAATTACAATTCTGGATAATTTAATTACATTCCTACTACGCTATATACTGTAGTCTACGCTACAGTTACATGGTATATGCTACATAAACTATATCTTAAATCACATAGATAAAAAATGATTTTGAATATTTCTTATCAATAGACCTTATAATCATTCTCGCCAAACGCAAGAAAAAAATATTAATTATCCTGGTGTCCGTTTGAAAATTAGAAACACTGCTATTTAGAAGGTTTCTTTTTTCCTATTAGTTACTGCTAGATCAGCAGTTATATAAATAAGCACAGTGCTATATATAAAACAGTGCTGATATGGACCAGCCTGGTCAAACGCTGATGTGTAGGATACATTTCTATTGATTATAATAATTACAACAGAATTGTACTGGTCTAATATCGGCTTTAAAGTTCTATATAAATACCACACCTGTCTATACTTACTATAATATACGTACTATTACAGTGGTACGATAATAAAACTTCACCAACACATACGGAGTTTTGGTTCTAATCTCAGTATTATATGTAGTCAATAAAAACATATCTTATGGGTCTCACCGACTTTGTTCTCTACAACGTAAATACTGTGTAGTTATTATTTATGACCTCATTTCAAAATCTTACTGCAGTTCCATCGACTTATCATCATGCACTTGTACATTAATTTCTTGTATCATCCAGACGGATTATATGTAACTTTTCTTTACATATTGTGCTCCTTGCATATGTAAGCTATTAAGGTTGCCTACCGATCGCACTTGATGTAAATGTAAACTCTAAATGTTATCTAATTATCTTTTCTACTGCGTGTGTACGTTACGAGTCTGATTAAACTGTGTAACTCCTATAAGTGTAACTAATGGATCCGATATACTTCCACATCCTTATCTAAAACATAAGTCGTATCCATTTTCTCTCCTGGGCTGATGGAGAGTGAAAACAAGTATTAATTGTGACAAATTATAAACGTGATTTACACGCAATGCATGTGTTACATACACGTAACTAAACGAAAAGGAACAGGAAACGTCGGGGTCACGCAGTACAACCTTAGTCAAGTTAAACAGACTACAATTGGAATTAAGAAAACTTCAATGATATTGGTAAATATGTACACAAATTCCAATCTGGTCATTTACTGTATATATATGCAATGCAATTAAAGCAAGAAGTTCATAATCTAATATTTATATATTTTGAATCCTTCCTCAGTAAAGATTGACAAACCATGTGCGGCCTGTTTGGAAATTTCGATAGCATACTAAAGTCTGTATAAACACGTGATCAACATAAATAAGCGCCGGGCTATATAAATATACGTCAGCTGTGATATAGACCATCCCGTACGATAAGCTCATACATCCCCATTCAGGAATTCGCAAATGTTGAGAAACAAATAGCAATAATAAGCGAAACTTACGGTACACATTGTATATGTGTAGCATTGATATAAATGTATACACGTACCAGCATAACGTTAGCTATTTGTAAAGTACGATTATTGATAAAACAGCTGTCTAAAGTCACACGGCTAGTACGGCAAAATGTGGATTTGTGTTTTTATTTTGTCTGTGACAAAGTGAAGAGAAGACAACCGTTGTACATAAAGTGCATGAAAGTTACTGTTACTATGAAAATGTCTTTATTTATTATTATAACAATACAATATTTATATATTACAAAAATGGACATATAAATTGTATCATGACATACTTAGCTTCACCAAGTATATTATATGTATTACTGTTGTACTCATCACAGACTCACAGTCATGGTGTCGTTAAAAGCTTAGTTTAGCTTATTGATGAGACTTATCAGTCATACAGAATTCATTGCTGTACGTTCATCAATTGAATACATGTACAAGTAATTTAAGTAATTGGAAGTAACACATTATAAATAAATGTTATAGATACGACATTATGATATTTTTATGTATTTATAGATTGTAGTCTGAGCTTCTTACTCGGTATTGTCGTTCCCACGAGTTATAAGAAAGCATAGTTATAGGGACATAATGATACATATCGCATATGCGTAGAGTCATACATATCAACGGTCACACACATTAACGGTCACACTCAATAACGGTCCCATACATTAACGGTCACACATATTAACGGTCACATATATTGACAGTCACACACATTAACGGTCACATACATTAACGGTCACACACATTAACAGTCACACACATTAACGGTCACACACATTAACGGTCACACACATTAACGGTCACACACATTAACGGTCATAAACATTAACGGTCACATACATTAACGGTCACACACATTAACGGTCACACACATTAACGGTCACATACATTAACGGTCACACACATTAACGGTCACACACATTAACGGTCACATACATTAACGGTCACACACATTAACGGTCACACACATTAACGGTCACATACATTAACGGTCACACACATTAACGGTCACATACATTAACGGTCACACACATTAACGGTCATAAACATTAACGGTCACACACATTAACGGTCACATATATTGACAGTCACACACATTAACGGTCATAAACATAAACGGTCACACATATTAACGGTCACATATATTGACAGTCACACACATTAACGGTCATAAACATTAACGGTCACACACAATAACGGTCCCATACATTAACGGTCACACACATTAACGGTCACATACATTAACGGTCACACGCATTAACGGTCACACACATAAACGGTCACACATTAACGATCACACACATTAACGGTCACACATATTGACAGTCACACACATTAACGGTCACATACATTAACGGTCAAACGCATTAACGGTCACACACATTAACAGTCGCACACATTAACAGTCACACACATTAACGGTCACATACATTAACGGTCACATACATTAACGGTCACACACATTAACGGTCACATACATTAACAGTCACACACATTAACGGTCACACATATTAACGGTCACACATTAACGGTCACACACATTAACGGTCACACACATTAACGGTCACACATTAACGGTCACACACATTAACGGTCACACATTAACAGTCACACATTAACGGTCATATACATTAACGGTCACACACATTAACGGTCACATACATTAACGGTCACACACATCAACGGTCATATACATTAACGGTCACACACATTAACAGTCACATACATTAACGGTCACGCACATTAACGGTCATATACATTAACGGTCACACGCATTAACGGTCCACGCATTAACGGTCACACGCATTAACAGTCACATACATTAACGGTCACATACATTAACGGTCACACACATTAACGGTCACACACATAACGGTCACACATTTACGGTGGTTACAGCGAACCTCTTTCATAATTATGTCACTTATTCCGTAAACTACACGCAAAAGGTATACACGAGTATTCATATTAACAAAAGAAATACGGCAATTACAATATGACCAGATGTTCCAGGAGGGAAAACGCCCGCTGATTCATCCGTCACACTCGCTTTGTTATTATAGGTCAAACCCTGGTATTTATACAATAAACACCCCCTATCCCCAACTCACGAAAACAACATCACAATTATCTATTCACATAGATAGTTTCCATTTTCCTGGATATCATTTTAATTAAGTGGCACTGAACGTTGCATTATTTATGAAGCCGCGGGGTAATGTAGTCAATCTGTAGTGCTGTAGAATGTCAATAAAATGGAAAATAAAAGTAACGGTTCCTAATGTTTCGGTAATGTAGTATACCATAAGTAATATAGTTATAGAGCTCTGAAGTGGTATCAACTCTACACCTGAAACAGTAAATAGATACACCCTGTAAGTCACAATTAACATCTGTAAAAATATCCACAAAGATGTGTTTTGTAGGATAATAAAGCTAGCCTGTCATTGCATAGCTAAGCAATGAGACAGGTGTATCTAGTGGGTGGGCTGTTTGACAGATCTGTCTGTTGTAACACCGATAAGGGAAGATTTTCACATAACCTGATAAAAATCATCATTATTGACCTAAAGATAACATAAACTATTCCGACAAACCATTGTACACCGGGAGGGTTGTGTATAGTATCAATACGTGTATTAGATTGTATGTGAGGTGTCCCGACACTTTATCACTAGCCCTCCACCTCTGGGTTGCGAGTTCGAAACCTACGTGGAGCAGTTGCCAGGTACAGACCGTAGGCCGGTGGAGCAGTTGCCAGGTACTGACCGTAGGCCGGTGGCTTTATTTTCCGGGTACTCCGGCTTTCCTCAACCTCCAAAACCTGGCACGTCCTTAAATAACCATGGCTGTTAATAGGACGTTAAACAAAAACAAACCAAACCAAACTTTCCAAATTTACGGCGCTTAATTATAATCTTCATCCCAACCATTGTTCATTTATGTTATTTAATGAAAATGAGTACTTACGATCCTCAGAATGCAATTCGCATCAAATTGATGCTAGGTACACGTACGTACTTTTTTGTCATACATGTACATTACGCTGATTATCACTATGCTGAATTTTATATATTTTCTTCTTATGAACAGTCACGTCATCTGAAATGAGCTTGCCATGTGTTTTGATTCGTTGCATGATAGAGAGATTATCTGTATCCGGGTTATAGAGATTATCTGTATCCGGGTTATAAAGATTAACTGTATCCGGGTTATAGAGATTATCTGTATCCGGGTTATAAAGATTATCTGTATCCGGGTTATAGAGATTATCTGTATCCGGGTTATAAAGATTAACTGTATCCGGGTTTTAGAGATTAACTGTATCCGGGTTATAGAGATTATCTATATCCGGGTTATAGAGATTATCTGTATCCGGGTTATAAAGATTAACTGTATCCGGGTTATAAAGATTATCTGTATCCGGGTTATAAAGATTATCTGTATCCGGGTTATAAAGATTATCTGTATCCGGGATATAGAGATTATCTGTATCCGGGATATAGAGATTATCTATATCCGGGTTATAGAGATTATCTGTATCCGGGTTATAAAGATTAACTGTATCCGGGTTATAAAGATTATCTGTATCCGGGTTATAAAGATTATCTGTATCCGGGATATAGAGATTATCTGTATCCGGGATATAGAGATTATCTGTATCCGGGCTATAGATTTTGATGATGTAGTAATTGTATGTCCGTGTAAGACAATGTGAACATCATCTGTTTCTGGTCACATTCGTGACATGATTTATATGTCTCCCTTTAATTTACACGATGCTTTTGTACGTGTAATTAACCAGTTCAGGCGAAAAACGTATTTAGAAGTGTTTTTGTTAAAGTTAACCCGTAAACAGAAAGCTATAAATGCAATATTCCGCCGTACATCAGCATTCTAACTCACGTTACAGCCCAATTGTCAAAAACCCAAAAAGGTCTGAAGTATAAAATGCATAAACTTAGTATACCCTTACCATTAATTACGCTTCATTTGACCTTTTGATAGCAAACATCGCTTCAACGGAACGTAAAGACTGGTACAACGCCCGCCGACAATGTAAGAACAGGAAGTTAGTGGAGTTTGTAGGGAAGGAGGAATCTGTTCGCACAGTAGTTGAGAACCTCAACGGCGAACACCACTCTCCAGTATTTCTGAGGATGCCTCATATGCTATGGACAGGAGGACATGAGGTTTATACACATTGGATAAGAGCCGAGGGTACGAAAACCTTCAATATTGCAAATGTTTCAAAATTTAAAACATAGAAATTATGATAATTGTAAAAGTTTAAAACTTTGACTCCCACAATCACGTGTTATGATTAAGTCTCAACAACTAACCAAAGTTATGCGATGAATCCACTGTAAATTGTATGGTTAAATGGGTCTGGTTTCTATAGTGTTATTGCAGTCTGGTCATTGGCGATGGTTCGTTGTTATTTTGACATATATCTTCAGCAACTGACAAGTGTTTTATTATAGCTGTTGTTTTGAAGTCAATATGTCTCCGAAAAATTCTATAATAATGTCTTGTTTTATTATGGTTGTAATTGCAGGTTGTCAAAAGGCAGACGTCAATATTAACAGCAGCAACATTCAGCCGGAAACACATACCTTCCGAAACAATCAAGTGTCGGTGTGTGCGATGGCGTGTTCCAAAGGACTGTTTCTGCGACTATACGTGAGTTGGTTACAGAAGAAAAAAAAGCATAAAGACAAATATAACTAATACTTGGTTAGGGAAAAGTTATGACAAAGGACTTGGCATGATGCATATTACAGAACAAAATATCTATTTCAGTGTAAATGTCGACATCCCGATTGTAAAAATAGATCCTCCATACAAAACTGATTTCCTTCAGTAACACATTCTTATATTAATGGATAGCATGCGTGTAAATAAACTTTCTAGTTTATCCATGCCGTTGGCGAAATTACACAAAAAATTAGCGAAATGGTATCATTTATGAATAATATTTTAGAAAGACCTAGTTCATTAGAACCTTCGCAAAATGAACTGGCAGCAAAAACAAACAAACAATCAAAAACAAAAAACGAAAAACCGAGATACTGATGTCAAAGAAATTGTCCATTAAGTGGTACACTTTTCAGGACAAGCTGTTTTCAAATAGTAACTGTTTGAACTGTTTTTGTTGTGAATAATGTCAAAACATACATACAATTTTATAGTTAGTGTTTACATTGCGTGCTTATTTGAAAGTTAAAAGACTCCTCTTAGCTGTTTCGTAAAATCAATACGTTATAGTCATTTGGCCAGAACACTTTAAAAAGGCAAAACAATAATTGAAAACGTACAACATAGAGCAACCATTTGATACCCAGTCTAAACACTTATCTTACCCCGAGAAACTTCGCAAACTTTGGCTGCCAACCCGTGAATACCGGCGAGAAGAGCACACCTAATATAACTATTCACAACCCTGGATGAGAGAGATTTTGTCCATGACTGTTGAAAGCGTGATAGTATATAAATACATTTACCTACCGTTAATTGTTTTACAGGGTGAAAAGTGCGAGTGTTTTATTGGGTTCGGTGTCCAGTTCATATCATCTAATCAGTGTAACAAGACTTGTCCAGGTAACAAAGACGAGAAATGTGGAGGTCCTCAGGCCTACACTATATATACAACAAGGAATCTGCAACAAGGTACGACTCCTATTATCTATAGTATACCATTGATATGTAGCGTTATTACAAAATTATGTGTCATTACCTTTGTCCTCTGTTTAGATGGCGTTATTAAAAGTTACTTATTTTGACATTAACTAAAATCCGCTACTTTCCTAATCAATGGCAAGCATGATGATATTCACGTTCATCAACAAAGGAAACAAAATCAAATCCCGTCAAAACATTTTATTGGTAATAATGATAAAAAAGTATTGTATTAATAAACATGTATTGATATTGTTTATTAATATCATTTATCAAAGACAAATTTACTTATCTTTTCATTATGCCCATACACGTCCATTCTAATTTTAGATCCGGAAACTGTATCGCATACCTGTGCATCTATAGTGTACGTAGAAGGAGTGTGGACAGAAAAAGCATCGGATTGCAATCTACGTTTCCCATTTATTTACAAAGAAAGTAAGTACTACAATTAGCATGCGCATAATGCATTTGTGTTGTATTTTACAGACAGTTTAATAGAAGCAAATTAAGAATTTCTTCTTTGTTACCGAACTCCTTCAAACAACACAGTTTAACAGGATTACATCATGGTATCCCCAGTTATTACTCAGCTGATTACCATGAAAAGGAAAGAAAAAAACAACAGAAATGCATCTGAAAGATAAAGAAAATGACAAAGTTACAATAATAGCATATCAAAGGTCATTGTAGAGATTATTACTGTACGTTTCCTAATTTAATGTGTCCTCGACTATGATTTGATATATCATCGACTATGATTTAATGTGTCTTCGACTAAGATTTAATGTGACCTCGACTATGATTTCAATTTCTCCTCACGTCGATATTGGGTACAGAAACACAAATGGAGGAGTCAATAAGACACTGCATTAACAAACTGTACCCTTATGTATATTGTTTTTGAACAGGGAGCTATTTGAAATCAACACAGATTAACCATACAAGTTCTACGTGGTTCGAAATGAGACACTTTATAGACAACTCGCCATATTGGTTCTTTACTGATGTAGACGAACTGAATAAAGGAAAATTGAAAATCCCCACGAATGAAACCTATTGGATTTGTGTATTCAGAAGAAAGAGCATTATATGGAACAATAACCCAACATTGGTTTGTAAGTAGAAAGCATTTCCTGATTTGTGCAATGCCATCAACAATAAAAAAAAAACTGGTTATTAACTTTAAAAAATGATAAGCTTAGAACACAATACGACTTTGATATTGTCTTTGATATGAAACAGAAGGATAAGCCGTTCTCTTTTTACTCGCGTGTTATAATCATGTCTAATGTCTAGACTTGTTCCGTGAGATACATTATCGCTATCATTTAAATTAGATAAAATTTAGTTTAACAGTTTTCTATTCAATAAACAAACAAATTTGACAAAAGATTATAACAAATATGTATGTTGACATCTTTGAAGTATATGTACAGAAAAACAATGAAAAAATGTGTAAATTAAGCAATTGATTCAAGTATTCCCAAACGATCTTCCAACTTCATCGATGACCCTTACCATACCAGTACCGAGATGGTGACTACGAAACAATGCGTACAATAAACAATATGAATAATTGTCAAATATCTCAAAATTTCTAAGATAACTTTGATTGGAATGCTCCCCGACTGAGGTTTATATTACACCATTGCAGGTATGATATATCATTCTGATAAACGACTTCTTGATATTCATCAATTATGGACCTTTGAAGAGGTCAATATGGTTTATACCGACAGATAGAATCAAATAATAACTGAGAGTTAATATTTTAGATTCAACCAGGTCGGTATAACTCTATGGTAACAGCATCAAAGGTCCTTAAGTTTTATATAATATATGAAACTTGTTTGCACAAGGGTAGATTCGCATTAAATTTTATCTTGATAACAGGAAATCTACATTGGGGCTTTGTGGCGTCATAATGATTAAGACATCATCGCAATATTGACAGTGTTTCTAAAAATATTTAAAAACAAATTGACTTCTACGTGACCATGTTTCAGCCAATAAATATTGTATAAATCTGGAGCCTATCTAACATTGTACATTATATTCATCAGATGGGGACTTTACTGGTCAATGTCTGGCAATGAAAAGTAGAACATTGAAACTGTGGAGCCTCGAAAAGAGACCGTGTGACGAAACTCACAGATACATATGTGAAATATCAGAAGAGACGACTACCAGAGGACATATGGGTATTCCCTCCTCTACCAGCCCGCACCCAGCTCACAGTGACGATATTCGTATCACCATCGTCAATACCAACGTAACAAAGGTCATAAATACAGAGGTACAAAGACCCCAGGAAATACTAGGAATGAGTAAGTTCCTTACATCTACATACATAATGAAGAACAGTGTTGTTAAATATTCCTTAATGAGAATTAAATCAGAAATAATGAAGATCCACAAACGCCAGTATAGTTTATATTATATGGCACTGTTAATCTATTTCTATAAACAACTTATACATTGTATTTTCAATGTCGATCAGTACATTACAGCACTGTATATTATTGACCCGAGATTGACATGTCAGCCGAAGAAAATTTATGAAGGAAAAAAATAAATTTGCTTCTTCCTTTGTTTGTAAGACGTTGTGATATTGTTTTTTTCAGATGTGCAGCTGTATATTTATATCGTAATTGGAGTCGGATCAGCAGTTTTTGTCAGCTTTTTGTTTGGCTGTGGAATCATGATAAGAAAGTAAGTTTTGTAAGGGATAGTTATTGATCTGTGTAATGTAATACAGTTTTATCCCAATTTTTATCGTGTGTGGTATTATACATTATACTGTTTTGTTATGTAATACTATTAGTAGACATATGTGTTTTATAGTAAATTTGTGATTCTAACTATCATTTATAAATTTCGACAAATCATGTGTATTATCTTTCATGGAACCCAAAAAGAGTTTTAGAGACAATTATAAACGGGTATATTTTAGACTTGCTGATGATCTCTTCTCAATTTAAACAGATGCTAGCATTTAGTGGGGAAGGAAACATCTTATAAATCCTTAAATCGTCTATTGTTATTCTCATCAGATTAGTTATTTCATGCTAGTTCATGCGTAAATATGTGTACTTACTCTATTAATGTGATTGTATCATTTTCCATCATTAAGGTGTTTTATTAAATAATTACGGAATCGATAAACATTTTGTTCCAGATGCTTGAGAACAAAGCCAAAAGGCAACAACTCTGAAGTTACCAAAACGAGCGTTGTGTCAACGTCCGAATGGATAGACACCAGCAACAGTATCGGAGGCTACGAAGAGACCGATGACAGCGGGAACGATCCCGGGGAGGAACACATTTACAATGAAATAGTTGATGTGAATATTGATGTCATAAGAATTAATAACTATTCTGAACCTCTCCCACTCAAGGATCCTACGGCCACAACATCGCGAGATTACGCTACACCATATGACGCTATCAAAATTAAAGCTGGTATCAAGAAAATGAAGAGAAAACGAACAAAAAACTACACATCCGTTGGTCCAGTGTTCACAAGTGACACAAATAAAGGAAATGACGTCACGCGAGATACCAACGCCTACGATGTGTGTAATCTAGAGGTAAAACAAAAGGACTCAGATGGTGTACCTATCGACAATTTGCCATCAAAGACTGAATTCGTTTCACCAAAACTTGAACCTGTGTACTCATAAAATTAGGTGGTATATATGCGAAATATACAATGTTGAACAGGGTTTTCATAATTAATGTATAGATAATTGAGATATTGGTTTGATAAATCCAGCGTAACATAGTACAATTAGTTTGTGCTACAGTGCAAATTATTACCAACTCATTATTAGTATTACGTCTCTACACAGCGACTATTGGGCACTGTGACCCAATATAATCGACTCGGTGGTAATGTTACTGTAGTATCAACAGTCAACATCTTGTCTAATGTTTGTAATTTGTATAAATGTCTTCAGTTTAAATGGGACTACAACATGGCATGTATTTTATAGAATTGTATTGGTATGACACAAGAATACTCAAGAATTCCTCGGACTATGTTTTAGTATTCCTGATATTGCTTATATTTGCTTACTGTGATAGTGAACGGGTGCTAGAAATATCACCTAACTTAACTATGGCCATTATTTGCTTGCCTCTTTCATAACTGTGATAATTGTATAAAATGTTACTGTTGAATACTTATTTGCATAATTGAGATATAATATGTGTCCATTGACTGCGGGTCAAAATGGAGAAATATATGATATTTAGTTACAATCATTTTGCTTATTTTCATTAAGCTCTAGCTTATGTTGTAATGACATGCATATAGGTATTTACTTGTCGAGGTGGAAAAATTAGAACGCAATAACACAATCGGCAATCGACGTGTAAAGATAACAAAAGGATGTGCCGACGACGTGTAGAGATAACAAAAGGATGTGCCGACGACGACGTGAAGAGATAACAAAAGGATGTGCCGACGACGTGTAGAGATAACAAAAGGATGTGCCGACGACGTGTAAAGATAACAAAAGGATGTGCCGACGACGACGTGAAGAGATAAAAGGATGTGCCGACGACGACGTGAAGAGATAAAAGGATGTGCCGACGACGACGTGAAGAGATAACAAAAGGATGTGCCGACGACGACGTGAAGAGATGACAAAAGGATGTGCCGACGACGACGTGAAGAGATAAAAGGATGTGCCGACGACGACGTGTAGAGATAACAAAAGGATGTGCCGTCGACGACGTGAAGAGATAACAAAAGGATGTGCCGACGACGACGTGAAGAGATAACAAAAGGATGTGCCGACGACGTGTAGAGATAACAAAAGAATATGCCGACGACGTGTAAAGATAACAAAAGAATATGCCGACGACGACGTGAAGAGATAACAAAAGGATGTGCCGACGACGACGCTTATGATAACAAAAGGATGTGCCGACGACGTGTAGAGATAACAAAAGGATGTGCCGACGACGACGTGTAGAGATAACAAAAGGATGTGCCGACGACGTGTAGAGATAACAAAAGGATGTACCGACGACGACGTGAAGAGATAACAAAAGGATGTGTCGACGACGACGCTTATGATAACAAAAGGATGTGCCGACGACGTGTAGAGATAACAAAAGGATGTGCCGACGACGTGTAAAGATAACAAAAGGATGTGCCGACGACGACGTGAAGAGATAACAAAAGGATGTGCCGACGACGACGCTTATGATAACAAAAGGATGTGCCGACGACGTGTAGAGATAACAAAAGGATGTGCCGACGACGTGTAAAGATAACAAAAGGATGTGCCGACGACGTGAAGAGATAACAAAAGGATGTGCCGACGACGTGTAGAGATAACAAAAGGATGTGTCGACGACGTGAAGAGAAAACAAAAGGATGTGCCGACGACGTGAAGAGATAACAAAAGGATGTGCCGTCGACGACGTGAAGAGATAACAAAAGGGTGTGCCGACGACGACGTGAAGATATAACAAAAGGATGTGCCTACGACGACGTGAAGAGATAACAAAAGGATGTGCCGACGACGACGTGTAGAGGTAACAAAAGGATGTGCCGACGACGTTTAGAGATAACAAAAGGATGTGCCGAAGACGACGTGAAGAGATAACAAAAGGATGTGCCGACGACGTAAAGCAGTCGACATTTGTCACGGAAATCGTGATAATGGGAACAAGTATTTGAATACCGAATCAACTTGGGCACGTAAACATCTTAGGTGGAGTTACAGGGAGGTTTGCATCGAGGAATGGAAAATTGACCGATAGGGAATTGAAATCCACCACACTTATCATACAGCGTAGGTGTATGTAAAGATAAAGTATATATGATTGAACGCTAAATGGTCCCTATAATGCCAATGTAACTGAACATGTGTCCAGAATGTAAATATGACGGATATAGAAAAACTACAAGACGAAAATCTGCCTATATTGATTATGAGGCAATGAAAATTACATTAATTTCTACACTAGTTTTTATCCTCCAGAACGTGTTTTTGTTGAGCGTTGTTATGCTGCACGTGTAAATCTTTCCTTTATTCATACCTAGTCGTTTGGCGATTGTTTGTTAGAATTACATGTTTATTTATTTATCGGTTCTTTCTGGTTTTATACAGGCTAGTCTCGTCGAATGTTAATCTCGTTATTACTACGGAAAGAGCATTGATGACCGTATCATTATCCACTTAGTGCAACGCGACCATATTTTTAGGTTAAGTTTATTCCGATACAGGATCTGAAGACATCTCTACAAAGGACTCGGTTAACAGCAATGACATTTTAAACAATTACAATTATGACGTTGAATGAGGTCAGGTACATGATTTATAATCAAACATCATATATTGATTTTTTTCCAATGTGTTTATAAAGTCTATTTTCAAATGAATTCACGGTTGGTGCTGTGATCACATTTTTCGGGAGATTATTTTTTTTGGCGACACGAAAGACAAACAATTGCTTACGGATGTTCAAGACTGGGGTGCTGTGGGATCATTTTTGATATTTAAACAAATGTAATAACAAGGGTGACGTCACATGTAAGAAACATAGAACACACAAAGTTCTGGCATCCTATTAACCCTTTACTAGTACAGGAAAACATCCATTCATTTCATTTCAACATATTTTATTGGAAATCAAATGGATTGAACATCAGGCTAAAAATATCCATTGCCTGTCAATCGGCTGGAGTAGACAGAAATTGGAATTCTTCATCATCTTCTTAAGAACCATTATCCCGGGACAACGACATCAGCTGAGATACACACAATGCTTGCATTCACACAAAAATATATATATAATCGGCGGACGGCTCTTGACTTCCGTCGTGAAAACGAGTTTCCTCCTGTTAATCAGCACTTGACATTTCTCCACGCTAAACAATAACAGTGTATTTATTTGAAGTATGAATAACAAGAATTCTTTTTTCATATCCACTAGCTGAGAGGATAAAGCTAATCCTTATCTTGATCGTTTGTTTTGTGTTTAATGAGTGTAGTTTCCGTGGATGGTATCCTTGTATTATATCTTTAGGTTACCATTCATAGTACTCCGGATCCCCGTCTATATACTTATGCTTGCAAGTAGACTGGTCTGAATTAAGTATAAGTCTGAATTGCTTCTGGTAAACATTCTGGTTGAGCCGCCCTTCGCTGAATATTTTCTATAGTGATATTGTCACGTACCAGTATCCGACACCACATAGCTACATATATTATAAACAATTCAACCTAAGTGTACTCTAAGCGATCAGATGATATTAAAAGCAAAGTAATATACGCCGTAAATGGCACGTGAAATATCGGCCTAACATTTAACCGTCCTTAATCACGCGCACGTACAGCCTTGTCGACCATACCATATCATGTCGTTACTTGAAACCTTGCACATTTTTTTCAATGGCAATATTTTCATAATGCTTTGGGTTTTTTTCAACGACAAATGGCTTGTGTCCCCTTTGCCCTAGTAAAATGATGATCAGTACAAACAGCCCGCATGATATTTTCGTCCTGATTCATCCCTTCCTGTATGACCACGGCTACTCCCTTTTGGCATTTAATGATATATAACGTTAGAATGTTATCACTTATATCTATTACAGCCAGGCATCTCAGTGGGACGGTTCCTACTACACGAGTCTGTGTAGTGCCTTTTTATCATTATGACAAAATATAATACGATTGTATTATTTTGTAGTGAAGGGTAACACTAGTGTTGTTACGTTAGTACCATGATGGTAATAATATTGATATAAAATATATGACACATCATGGCCAGACACACAGGAGGATACCTTATATAGGGTGATATATAAACGACATACTCGATACAGTTCTTTTATTACTGACAGCTCGTCATGAAACATGAAAGTATATAAAATACAACAATATCTACAGAACAGAGAAAATGAGTATTATGACTGTAGAACAATCACAATGCACCTACATTGTTTTTGTATTGTTTTTGTTCTATAACGCCAATGTTTGTTTCTATATATTGTCTCGATATTTATATTAACTATCACACCATTTAAGCTACTTATGTAATTACTGGAAATGAATACAACCAAAGTTCCCTTCAAGCCTTCCAGATTTACCATACAGCTGATTACATTAATATAGCCCTTCTAGGTTTACCATACAGCTGATTACAATATAGCCCTTCTAGGTTTACCATACAGCTGATTACAATATAGCCCTTCTAGGTTTACCATACAGCTGAATACAATATAGCCCTTCTAGGTTTACCATACAGCTGATTACAATATAGCCCTTGTAGGTTTACCATACAGCTGATTACAATATAGCCCTTGTAGGTTTACCATACAGCTGATTACAATATAGCCCTTCTAGGTTTACCATAGAACAACTTCAAATTTAACATAGAGGACCCCTCCCCCATCCTCTCCCGACAGCCATCCCAGATAGACCATATATAGCCCACCACTTTTATTATTTATTATGAAGACGCTCCAGCTTTACCATATAGTCATTCCAGCTTCATCATACAGCCATTCAAGATTTACCATATAGACACTCAAGATACGAGACATTCCATATTTACCATATAGCCACTCAAGATACGAGACATTCCATATTTACCATATAGCCACTCCGGATTATAGAGCCATTTACGTTTGCCAAATAGCCATAAAACAGAGCCATTCCAGATTTACTGTATAGTCACGCCAAATAATGAGCCATTCCAGATTTACCGTATACGTATAGTCACGCCAAATAATGAGCCATTCCAGATTTACCGTATAGTCACCCCAAATAATGAGCCATTCTAGATTTACCGTATAGTCATGCCAAATAATGAGCCATTCCAGATTTACAGTACAGTCACGCCAAATAATGAGCCATTCCATATTTACCGTATAGTCACGCCAAATAATGAGCCATTCTAGATTTACCGTATAGTCACCCCAGATAATGAGCCATTCCTGATTTACCGTATATTCTACCATGTTTGCTATGCAACGCCAGTTTTGATTGGTTTAAAACCATGTATTATTTTCCAATAATACACGCTCGTGCCAATAATACACGCTTGTGAGTCACGACTGTTACAGACTGTTAGTAATACGGTTACATTAGCCGAGTGGGCTAAAGGGTTATAGTCTTTCATAAACCTTTTATCACGACGCGAGTTCGAATCCTACGAAGGCCCTTTTTCTTTTTCCATCAATTTTTTTTTGAATTTTCGAAATTAATGCCATATGATAGATGTTCCTGATCGTAATACTGTATTGCCTGTAAAGAAATGTATATTTTATAAACAAATAATGCAATACTCAAGAAATAAATTACAAGGTTTCCCCGGGGTTTCTTTGCTGTTTTTCTATTAGAAAGAGGTAGATCTCAGAAATAAACAGTACATGGTAGAATAGAAATAATCAACTTTGACTCGTGTATTGTTGTAGGATATACAACGAGGACGAGGATATTTTGCAATTAAATTAATAACGAAGGCCGCAGGCCTGCAGAGGTATTAATTAAAATTGCAAAATATCCTCGTCCTCGTTGTATATCCTGCAACAATACACGAATCATCGTTAATTATTTCTTAAGTCACGCCAAATAATAGAGACATTCTAGCTACCCCAGATTTACCACCCAACTACTACAGATTTAACTATATCAAATTCATCTTGGTCTGAAAGTCGCATTTCCCTTATAATAATTCTCAATGGATCAGTAAGCATATGGAGTCTTAGATCAGTTATTATGCATAATGTCGGTAGAGTAAGTATGTCAAAAATCTATTTATAGTAAGTGACCTTAGTTTGACCCCAGGAGGATGAATCCGAAATTTTCCCAAAAGATGATGGTTGTTAGGAAGTTGTGGAGTTCCAGGAATAGTAGAACATATATATAGAACATTAATTATGTCAATTGAGCGAGGACATTAAAAATATATTTATAGTACCGTAACAGTGACCTCAATTTTGACCCCAGGTGAGTGAAACCGAAACTTACACAAATAATGATGGTTGTGAGTTAGTGTATTATGTTTCTGGACAATCAGGTAATTAATGAAGTCTGTTGAGCATTGACTTCAAAACTCTATAGTAACATGTGGTTGAAATGAGAATGTGTACAAGTCTGAAATGATGGGTGTAAGAGTATGAAGTTTCAGACAAATTGGATTAATAATGAAACCAGTTATAATGACATTGACATAAATTTTGACCCTAGGTTGTTAAAATGCGAACATGTACAAGCGATGATGGTTATGAGTACTAAGACTGAAGTTTCAGAACAACTGAATCATTAGTCAAGTTGTTCGAGCAATGACACCGATTGGTTTCGTACATACGTACAAGCCTGTCCCTACATCCCATCACCGACCGTCACGAGGGGATCACTAAAAATATCACACATGTAAGATGTATGGGATAACTTCAATGAAATATACATTTATATTGCATTGTGTGAATTATAACAATCGGTATTATATATATAACGTAATGTGTTACATCTACATGTACATATGGTCTTGAATGTGATATGTGTTTCAGATTTTATAACATAAGGATCAGATTATGTGAATACTAGTAATCAAATGGGTATTATCTAACATACAATTCATTCAACCTTTAACAATTTATCTTTAAATATTCTGATGGGTAAACATAGATTGACTGTCATTCATGTCGAAAAATATCTTCACTGTCAATCATGATATTTAACATCAATAATTCTTTTGTACAAACTCCTCTAACAAAATAGACAAGTAATGAAATTTAACTAATAATCCTAACAATATATATCTATACTGCCCTTCAGTAGAACTATGTGTCATACCTAATCCTAACAATATATAACTATACCGCCCTTCAGTAGAACTATGTGTCATACCTAATCCTAACAATATATAACTATACCGCCCTTCAGTAGAACTATGTGTCATACCTGGTAATAACAATATATAACTATACCGCCCTTCAGTAGAACTATGTGTCATACCTAATCCTAACAATATATATCTATAATGCCCTTCAGTAGAACTATGTGTCATACCTAGTAATAACAATATATATCTATACCGCCCTTCAGTAGAACTATGTGTCATACCTAGTAATAACAATATATATCTATACCGCCCTTCAGTAGAACTATATGTGTCATACCTAGTAATAACAATATATACATATGTAACTATACCGCCCTTCAGTAGAACTATGTGTCATACCTAGTAATAACAATATATATCTATACCGCCCTTCAGTAGAACTATGTGTCATACCTAGTAATAACAATATATATCTATACCGCCCTTCAGTAGAACTATGTGTCATACCTAGTAATAACAATATATATCTATACTGCCCTTCAGTAGAACTATGTGTCATACCTAATCCTAACAATATATATCTATAATGCCCTTCAGTAGAACTATGTGTCATACCTAATCCTAACAATATATATCTATAATGCCCTTCAGTAGAACTATGTGTCATACCTAGTAATAACAATATATATCTATACTGCCCTTCAGTAGAACTACGTGTCATACCTAGTAATAACAATATATATCTATACCGCCCTTCAGTAGGACTATGTGTCATACCTAGTAATAACAATATATATCTATACCGCCCTTCAGTAGAACTATGTGTCATACCTAGTAATAACAATATATAACTATAACCGCCCTTCAGTAGAACTATGTGTCATACCTAGTAATAACAATATATACCTATACCGCCCTTCAGTAGAACTATGTGTCATACCTAGTAATAACAATATATATCTATACTGCGCTTCAGTAGAACTATGTGTCATACCTAATCCTAACAATATATATCTATACTGCCCTTCAGTAGAACTATGTGTCATACCTAGTAATAACAATATATATCTATACTGCCCTTCAGTAGAACTATGTGTCATACCTAATCCTAACAATATATATCTATACCGCCCTTCAGTAGAACTATGTGTCATACCTAGTAATAACAATATATATCTATACCGCCCTTCAGTAGAACTATGTGTCATACCTAGTAATAACAATATATATCTATACCGCCCTTCAGTAGAACTATGTGTCATACCTAGTAATAACAATATATATCTATACCGCCCTTCAGTAGAACTATGTGTCATACCTAGTAATAACAATATATATCCATACTGCCCTTCAGTAGAACTACCAATACACTTCATTTTCCTGTTATCATCCCCTTACTCTGAAAACAAGGTTATATGTTGGTCCTCTGGACTTAAGGTACAATGTAGATCGTAGAATAAATAACAAAATGTGACAAACTTAGCAACTAACCATAGACATACAATTTAGTTATCATTCTTCACAGCAAAATAATTATTATGATAATAATCATAAATATCACTGCATAACATACTAGTAAACGAAAGCACCAAGATCAAAGTAGAACACATACCAAAGACCAACCCTCCCTATGCATGTACTCATAAATATAAACATATCATGAGGGAGTCTTCCGACTTTTGGACCTTAATTTTAGACACAAAGTATCAGTCAACTTATCTATTGTTCATAATTTTCAAAGTATGACTATCCCACAAGAACAAGCAGCTGATAATATGTTCAAATTAATTCACTGAAAAAAGACATATTTTATTAAGTTGATATCATTTTGTTTAAAAAAATCAATAAATGTACTTCTCTTTTGCCTGACAATATGAACATGCACACTCTCAACGATGCAAATTCCAAGAAATTAGCAAATATGACATAAACACATGCCAAATTTTCCAATTTGAATTGAAGGAGAATTTGTGTACAGTGCCAATACCATCAAACTGTATATTAAATGTCCAATATGTCCACACAGTGGTATGAATACTCCTTCCTTATAATTGCAATTTACTGGACAAGTTTTATTTCGATGTGAATGGAGGCTGGAGCAATTATGCAGAATCTAAAATCTTATTTTGTTAATGGAAATGAGGAAGAATCCCAACTAAAACAGCAAAATTGTACAGATATTGAACAATACTAAATACATATCACAGTTCACAATACTCATTACAGGCAGTTATTGCAATCATTGGGAAACAATTTGAAAGAACACTGAGGCCATTACTTGTGTGCTGTATTGAACACTCTTGGCTTGAACAGTGCAGATGACATAAACAAGAATTAATCACTAAATATACAGTCACCTTTTAATTGACAGAAGTATCATTACTCGGTAGAATATGACATGTTCATATTTTCAAATATGTTTCCACTCTGAACAGAAATTCTAAAATCAAACATACAGTGAACATAAAATCTAATTGCAATGTGTAATAAAATAATATTTCAGAAGCACCTTCAGGATATCAAACTGTGACAGCCATGGTACAGTTTATATCTCATTTCATACCAAACACACCCTTATGATAAAGTTAAAATATACCTTTGACTTACATAAATGTAATGCTAAATTATTTCACATTAGAGTGTATATTTAGAATTTTAACTTTTTATGCAAAATAAAATTTATCACAGATAAGCAATGTTCATTACATTTGTATTGATAGTCTAGTTTTCCACATCATATAAAACGATATATTTTTATCAATACATACAAAAAGCATAGACAAATCATAAGAAATTTGATCACCATACTCAAATCTAAAAAAAAAAACAATATCTAACTGCATTTGTTGAAGATTCATTTCATTGTCTGGTATCAAAAATAACTTCTCAAAAACGTTTGTGATATTTTTTATAACACACAATATCTAATTTAATAGGTACTGTAAAATAACGTACCAAAGCCTGGAGTGTACAGGGTGAAGTGTATCAATTTAACTATGGCAAGGGACATAACTCCTAAACATTGGAATGGTCCCATATACATATATATATAGTGTGTTGATAGTAGTTTTGCTGTAGTCATTATATAAAGTTACTTCAGTTTCCCTGGAGTGTAGCTGTATAAATGAAGGAAATGATGTGGTAAGGACGGTCCTGATCAGTCTATCAAGATTGTGATATACTTAAACTCAGAAACTTGTGCTCCTTTATCTCCTGTAGAATCACAGATTCTGAAGGCTCTTCTAAGTTTTCTCTGAAATAATGATCAATACAATTCCATAAGAAAATAGATTTTGAAATACCGTACTCATTTCTATTCTTGCAAAGACCAATTTAATTATTTAACCATATCACCATACTTATCAGAATATCACATTCAAATTTTAGTCTTTGTTTTATTTAGTCAATTTCAAAGCAAGGTGGAATTTAATTGACCGTTAATTTAATAAATCTGTCAGTATCATGCTACAATGTATTTCTGAAATGTCATTTATCTGTGTCACAGTCAATGATATCATTATCAGTTTTACAGTGTCAATATTGAAATGAGAATTTATGGACAGCAAGATTTGGTTATACAGTAGCCCAAGTTTCCTCTGGCCCTGACACCATGTCTGGCATAGGGCCGGAGTGCACTACTATATGAAAACATGAAATTATCCGACACCGTTTGGTCTCGCTAAGATTTTGGTGCAAACACAATAAAATTGGGCGTGACATAACACCTACCTTACATATATTGATAGATGAGATATTTATTTACCCCAAAATACCCATTAAATCCCATATAAGTGTTGTATTCCATCCATATACCCTCGGCTAGTTATACGGTTGCAAGATATCCTAATCACCAATGAAATGCTGTGTTACATCTTAATTAAGATTATGTGTTATCTATATATATGGTATATATCATGCCATTATGGAATGGCACAAGTCCACTATAATACATAATTTTGTCTTGGCTTCATTGTTTTACCTAAACATTTCGTGGAGTGACATGTAGTGAAGAGATTCTGTAAAACTGTTGTTAGCCAGGTCCTCATGCTCCTGGTTTCGACTACTACGGTCCCACTTCATGATGAAGTTCTACAGGAAGAAAGGTAATTTAAATCAAATGTCTTTATCACTATGATTTTACATGAAACAGGATATATGTTGATACTTTAATAATTGTCCAATCCATGTAATGTACAAGTAACTAGTACAGAAATTCTGTTCAGAATTCTGAGTCTGTGTACCCTTTCAGTTACAGAGTTTATACTACGTGACTCGATCTGTATAAAGTAACTATAACAATTAATTGCAACAGATACCACTTTTACACTAATAGTCTTACTATTATATGACATTTTCATCGTTTTTATAAATCAAATCATATTAACAACACATATCAATAATTTTCAAAAAGTGCATGTGCCACAACTGCATATCAACAGATCTTAAGATCAAAACAGCAATTTATTGAGCAAAATGGTGACAGTAACTGTAATCAGAGACCTATATATTGGAAACATTTGGTACACGACTAACAGCTTCATACTGGATTACTTACCTCTATGATGAGGGCTGTGAAGAGTTGTAACACTATTATCACAGACACCAGCCACCATACTATAAAATAGGTATAGCTCCACCTACAAAATTAACCAACAATAATTCTATAATCACAGACACCAGCCACTGTATCATAAAGTAGGTATAGCTATGACTACAAAGACTTGATCAAATTCTATCACCACTGGTATCTGTGAAATTAAAACTCTTTCTTTAATATAAATTATCAATTCTCTTCAAACAACTAAATCAGCTATGATATGAAGTTCAGAGTTACTGTACAATATACATTAAGATTTTACTGCTATCGTAACTTCACATAATCCTTACAGCATGCATGTAACTTCATGGTCATGGTTAAGATATATTGACAATACACTGCACCAGTATTTAAATGAGGTAATTACATCAATTACATCAATTACATAAAGGATTTGATTTAAGGCAGATATAAATAAGTTTACTTACTGAGAGAGAGCTTTGGCGTAGGCTGCCAGGAAAATACTCCAGTTATTGACAACCATCACATCCCATAACACAACAATGGCGGCCTACAATGAAATATTATTGCTTTTGAAGCAAAACCATATGATAAGAACTATAAATAAGGTCTATTCCTCAATGGTATCTTCCCTATTGCTTGTTTTTAGGACTGACTGTGAAATTTTCTGTCCACGTTTCTAAAAACAATTGGAGTCAATTTGTAGTTAGAATATCATTCTTTTGATAATGACAGGTACAGGTAGTTCTGGATATTCTTCGTTTCAATATCCTCGCCCAGAAGGATGAAATAAACAACATGAAGTTACCTCTCTGGAATGGAATAAGCTTGTGATCTATGTTGAATTTAGTTTGACCATCAACAGCATCATATATCACTCCTTGTAGCCCCATACAATGTGCTCACATATCAATTTTTACTCTTTATCATTTAAAGTAGCAGGGGGTCCAGTAGGGACTGGCCCACTACAAACAATAGACATATTTGATACCAAGTATTAATTCAAAACTTAATGAATTTTTCAAAAATCAATGGACTGTCGTCTGAATAATCTTATCAAAGATACCCTCACATTTCAAAATGATGAGAACATACAAAATCTGTAACACAATATACTATAATAATGTTACTGAAAACTTACTGCAAAGTCATCAAAATTGTTGGCCCAGTACTCCAGTTGTTGATAAGACCCACAGTCATAGACAAGGCTAAGGAGAAATAGAATATCAAACTTTTCATCATTTCTAGTTGTTTAGTTCCACATCATCAGGTACAGTGTGTAGACAAACTTCTTATTAGTTTTTTTTTTAGGTAATTAACAGATTTTGTTTAGTGAAATGTGTATAATATTACCATTATACCATATATATATGCCTCATATTTACAAAAGGAACATAACTCGGTCTAAAATCATAGTAAAAGGGACATTACTCTGTCTATAATCATAGTAAAAGGGACATTACTCGGTCTATAATCATAGTAAAAGGGACATTACTCGGTCTTAATCATAGTAAAAGGGACATAACTCAGTCTACAACCATAGCAATATGGACACAAGTATATTGGTTTCCCAAAAACCTTAGAGTGCTCCCAACATCAATATCTGTATTAGTAACCAATTAAAGTAAAGCTTGAGATAGATGGATATATGTAAAAACTCGCTTAGTTATGCTGAGAATTTATTTATGATAGATAAAATATGGAAATCAGATTGTAAGCGGATAACTATTAACCTGTTGGTCAGGTGGTCATGCAGAGTTTATCTCCTACAAATGTCTCTCTGAATTTATCTATTTCTGACTATAACCAAACAACAGCATCCCCATGCGTGGAATAGTAGAACAATGTCCAATGATTCTGTATTAACCTTTCGGATCTCTCTGATCTTATAAATCACATTTTGTTGGAATTAATTTCCCTAGTGGTACCTCTATAAATGATACCATCCTTGGATGGCAGCAATAACTACAATAAAAAAGACTTCAGTGATGGCTTCATAATTACAGTGGAACTTCGTTAACTCGAAGTCGACGGGACCACGAAAAAACTTCGAGTTATCCGAGTGTTCGAATTAAGCGAGTTATCGTTTTTGGTGAAAAGTTTGGTCAATATTTGTCAACATTATATAATCATTATAACTTCGCTCTGTCGCTCATCAGTTTAGTGTGAAGACTGGTCAATACATGTAAATATATATGTAATGTTTCGTTATGTCACTTGTAATTTGGTGTAGTTTAATTGCCGATATACAGTCACGATAAAGTTTCTTTCACTTAGTCACTTCAATAACGATCTGATGTGCAAGTCATGTTTGCAAAAGGTAAACGATAAAACGGAATTCGACAAAATAACAAGTTATTAATGTCAAAACAAATAACCGTTTAAGTTTAACACAGAATGCATACAAAACGTAACAGAACCATTACCTTTTATTGGACATATCTAAAATACTGTTTGATCGGCCTACTTACTTTTTATTGATAACCACGCCATTTCCATGTGTATTAGCACCGGAAGTTGGGCTGCGCATGTGCGTATAAAATGTGAGGGTTTCTTTTCTTCGAGTTGCGAGTTGCGAGTTGGAAAATGCGAGTTGCGAGTTACAAAATGCGAGTTGCGAGTTGCAAAATGCGAGTTGCGAGTTGCAGAATGCGAGTTGCGAGTTGCAAAATGCGAGTTGCGAGTTGCAGAATGCGAGTTGCGAGTTGCAAAATGCGAGTTGCAGAATGCGAGTTGCGAGTTGCAAAATGTGAGTTGCGAGTTACAAAATGCGAGTTGCGAGTTGCAAAATGCGAGTTGCGAGTCGCAAAATGCGAGTTGCGAGTTACAAAATGCGAGTTGCGAGTTACAAAATGCCATTCTTTATGTTTTCATTACAAAATGTTAGTCTTTAAAGCATACAACTTCCGAAAGCCTGTGATTTTTATCGTATGCTTCATTTTATCGTTAAAACCTAGGAAATAGATATCAAAACAAATGGGCGGATCCAGGCAGGGGTGCCCCCCTCCCCTAAAATTTGCCAAGTGACCATTTTTTTCGCAAAAAATATAACAAAGAATTCCATCATCAGATAGCACTGCAAATCATATATTGGGTAAACATAATTATAAAAATGAAAAAAGATGAAAATTCGGAGCTACGCCCCAAATCAGACTTATACAGTTTTGATACTTTACCATAACACACATATATATATATGTACATGTATATATAACAATAGAGGGAGTATGGAATAGGTCTCATTTTCAACACAATGGCTATAGTTTGTCGATTTCAACAGGAAGTGAGTAAAAGATTATCTCCTAGCAATGACATCTAAAGGTGATGTTTATGTAAATTACAATAACATTAAATTGTTTCCATTTCTCACGATCGAAACAATATCCTGTTGCCTTAGCATTTGCAAATCTAAAACAAGGAATGCACAACAACAAATTAAAAGAGAAAACGATCTTATGTGTTCTATGTAATCTGAAAACTCCGCATTTCTGGAAGTTTGTATGGACATATACACTTTTAAAGACAATCACAAGAGATATTATCGTTTTATTAACTGCATTTTAAAACTAAATGGTCGTGGGCTACTCCGAGATCCCCGCTTCATTTTCTTTAATGTCTCACGCCCGCTAAACAGTTAACTCTGAAATTTTAGTAAGAACATCGCGAAAATTAAAGTAGGAAAAATGTGATCATGAAACTTCAGCAATATGATGAAATAATACACCATTTTATCAAGAGCTTCTGGGACGTCCCCCGGATTCCTGCACTGTTTTCTTTTTAGTAAACATTGAAGAGTACATCCTGAAAACATAATTCAGAAAAAAATAAGTATTTCCCCCAGATCCCCGCCTTATTTTCTTGACCCTAGGACGATTAATTATGGAAATAATATCCTGAAAAAAAAAAGAAAAAAAAGGAAAAACTTGAAAAATGTGTTTAGTTTAAATCAATTTTATTGCAGATAAAAGCAAATGGATTGGACAGAAGTTGTACAACTTACTTACATATGATTGTACATCCTTTCCGTAACAAGGAAATATATACACAATTCGTCACGCAACAGATTATTTTAATTAAGAAATGACGTCATTACTGACTCCCGCACTTTTTGACACTGTAAATTTTTCGATGTTTTAAATATAGCGTACATTTCACTCGTATGACAGAATATTTCGATATTCTGTCATGCTCATGAAATATGTTATATCAAACGGGAAAGCATTCAATATTCTCTATAAATTGTATATCACCATTTGCTTTGTCTTTTCGTTAGGATTACTGTGATTCATGTTTCACTATAAATAATATATCCTGATTGGCGTAAATAACTTATTTTGTATTTCATGAATTATCATCGGGATGTTGAAATGATAATTATTGGTTAACTTTGCGGAGATGGCATACGATTATCATTTGTTTAGTGCATACAATTTAGGGTTACCAACTCCCCTCCCCCCCCCTCCACACACAAACACCACACACACACACACACACACACACACATTCTTTTTGACGACTTCCTACGCCTCTGATCAGGACGATATTTATAAATATCTATATAATTAACATCCCATTTCCTTAAAAATATTAACCACGCGGAGCCGTTTGTACATTCTGAGGAAAAGAAATGAGTATATCAGGCTTCGCATTAAAAGAATTTTCATCACCATTATACCATAGGGATCAGGTATTATACAGTGGCACGTCTAGTGTGGAGAGACATGCGTGCTTGAAGGTGCAGGGGGCAATGACGCCTCTCCCCCTCCCTCCCTCCCCCGAATAATTTTGTTTGTTTTTGTTTTTTTTTCAAAATGCGAGTTGCGAGTTGCAAAATGCGAGTTGCGAGTTGCAAAATGCGAGTTGCGAGTTGCAAAATGCGAGTTGCGAGTTACAAAATGCGAGTTGCGAGTTGCAAAATGCGAGTTGCGAGTTACAAAATGCGAGTTGCGAGTTACAAAATGCGAGTTGCGAGTTGCAAAATGAGAGTTGCGAGTTGCAAAATGCGAGTTGCGAGTTACAAAATGCGAGTTGCGAGTTGCAAAATGCGAGTTGCGAGTTACAAAATGCCATTATTAATGTTTCTTTTAAAAAAGTGTTGGTCTTTAAAACATACATCCCCAGAAAGCATGTGATTGTCATCGTAGGCTTCATTTTATCGCTAAAACTTTGTGCAACCGACATTGTTTTCTTGTGCACTTTCACATATATACGTAGAAAAACATAGAAATGTTTTTTTAATAATCAGTAGTCATAAAGTCTACTTATATCTGTATTACTTCGGTTACTGAATTCAACATAACGTTACAGTAAAAAAGTCTATCACAGAGTTAGTATCATGGTTTTATCTGTTGTATCATGTCAGAAATTTTGATTTGACATGTGATGAGTCGAAATGACTTCCACAAGCCGGAATTAATTATTGTTAAGTGAAAGTAGAAGTTTCTAATGTATCAGTTAACAAAAGATTGTCACACCTTACCATTGGGTGGGGCGTACAGTAGTTGTACTTATTGTCTCGTTCACTTTCTTTGTAAATCAATTCATTTGAAAGATTACGTGAGCGGGTGTTGACCCAATTAGGTCACAAGCATCCTTTAAGGAAGAGGAACACATGTGTTCATGGCAATCCAAGGTGCTTATTCAGCCTCTCCTTACATTAAAATGACCGCTGTCCTCGACGCTTGACCGGGGGAATCCTTGAGACATCAGTGTATAAAAATCACTCGTCGCACATATTCTTATCGGGAGAATTTTCACGAAGCCGGAAACAACCAAACTACAAAAACGTATACTATACTACACTACACATAAACTACACACATGGCCGTTGTTTACATTCCGTGTATACGTGAACTTGCCTTAGCATATATTTCATTATATTAGCAAACTTTTCTCGTAATAACTGCCGAATATAATCAGACACAGAACTAAATACTTAATTTTAAAATAAATCAATATTAAATATACATTAAATGTTGAAAAAAAAATTAAATTGTATTATTCTTTAAAACATAACAACATGTGAATAAAATTAATTTTGTTGATTCGAACCCAGAACCTTCGGGTCACTAAAGCGATGGTTCTACCATATGAGCTATACGGAGAGGCTCATGTAATCAATTATAGTCAGTCTGGTTAATGCGAAAATTAAAATATTTTATCACCTACTTTTTTTTTCAATTTTAGATACCAGGGCATCGGATGACCACTCTTTAAAAATAGGATTTTAGTTTGTTTTGGCACATAGCTCCGCCCATTTGTTTATTACCAGTTTATACGTTTTAGCGATAAAATGAAGCCAACAATGACAATCACATGCTTTCTGGGGATGTATGTTTTAAAGACACTTTTTCTAAAGAAACATTAATAATGGCATTTTGTAACTCGCAACTCGCATTTTGTAACTCGCAACTCGCATTTTGCAACTCGCATTTTGCAACTCGCAACTCGCATTTTGCAACTCGCAACTCGCATTTTGCAACTCGCAACTCAAATTTTGTAACTCGCAACTCGCATTTTGCAACTCGCAACTCGCATTTTGCAACTCGCAACTCGCATTTTGCAACTCGCAACTCGCATTTTGCAACTCGCAACTCGCATTTTGCAACTCGCAACTCGCATTTAGCAACTCGCAACTCGCATTTTGCAACTCGCAACTCGCATTTTCCAACTCGCAACTCAAATTTTGTAACTCGCAACTCGCATTTTCCAACTCGCAACTCGCATTTTCCAACTCGCAACTCGCATTTTGCAACTCGCAACTCGCATTTTCCAACTCGCAACTCGCATTTTGTAACTCGCAACTCGCATTTTTCAACTCGTAACTCGCATTTTGCAACTCGCAACTCGCATTTTCCAACTCGCAACTCGCATTTTGCAACTCGCAACTCGCATTTTCCAACTCGCAACTCGCATTTTGTAACTCGCAACTCGCATTTTCCAACTCGCAACTCGCATTTTCCAACTCGCAACTCGCATTTTCCAACTCGCAACTCGCATTTTGCAACTCGCAACTCGCTTTTTCCAACTCGCAACTCGCATTTTGTAACTCGCAACTCAAATTTTGCAACTCGCAACTCAAATTTTGTAACTCGCAACTCGCATTTTGCAACTTGCAACTCGCATTTTGCAACTCGCAACTCGCATTTTGCAACTCGCAACTCGCATTTTGCAACTCGCAACTCGCATTTTGCAACTCGCAACTCGCATTTTGTAACTCGCAACTCGCATTTAGCAACTCGCAACTCGCATTTTGCAACTCGCATTTTCCAACTCGCAACTCAAATTTTGTAACTCGCAACTCGCATTTTCCAACTCGCAACTCGCATTTTCCAACTCGCAACTCGCATTTTGCAACTCGCAACTCGCATTTTCCAACTCGCAACTCGCATTTTTCAACTCGTAACTCGCATTTTGCAACTCGCAACTCGCATTTTCCAACTCGCAACTCGCATTTTGCAACTCGCAACTCGCATTTTCCAACTCGCAACTCGCATTTTGTAACTCGCAACTCGCATTTTCCAACTCGCAACTCGCATTTTCCAACTCGCAACTCGCATTTTGCAACTCGCAACTCGCATTTTCCAACTCGCAACTCGCATTTTGCAACTCGCAACTCGCTTTTTCCAACTCGCAACTCGCATTTTGTAACTCGCAACTCGCATTTTCCAACTCGCAACTCGCAACTGACAAAAAGTGAACCTCATAAAATGTTACTGTAACTGAGTTGGCGTTTTATCCGATTTAATAGACAGCACAGTTGTACTCTGAACACCTCGGCAGTAATTACGCTATTGTTTCAGCAGTTTAAAGATTTAATAGGCGCCGGTGACTGTGTCATTTCTACACCTGTAAAAACATCAGCCGGGTAGATCTACCGGTGTGTCAGAGATTAGTTCCGCTTGAGCAAACGGGTAGATGAGTTGTTGACTATCGTGTGTACTGATATCGGCGACCGCCTTGGGAAATTACCTGATGTAAGTAAAGCAGTACTTTTTATCACCAAGACTTGTTGTTATAAGATTCAACCGACAATTTCTTTTATGAATTTATGAAACACTTATAATAGCATGTAGGTTAGTAGTGCCGATATGTTCAGTATTACAAACGGAAATTAGCTCTTAAAAAATGTCGGCGTTTGCCACCGATCGACGAAAATTATACTTCGAGTTATTCGAACATTTCAAGTAGGATTTTTATTGTTGGGACCAAATTTTTACTTCGTATTATCCGAGTTTTTCGAGTTATCCGAATTCGAATTTTCCGAGTTTTTTTTACTAAGATAAAGAGAGAATTCGGCCAGGACCGGCGAGGTACTTCGAGTTAAGCGGGGTATTCGAGTTATCCGAGTTCGAGTTAACGAAGTTCCACTGTATGTACTTTTAGTAGTACACTGTACTGCTGCCTAAAAATGTATAATTGCTGTAGAAGGGGGCCTGTTGTGTCCGGATATTTGATATCCAGTATAATATACTCCTCTAATTCATAACAAGAGGCCCAGGGGCCTAAACGGTCATCTGACTCTAAATTAAAACCCTTATATTATTGTAGTATGCATTCTCTGTAGCAAGTATATAGTGGCACTGTTAGCCATGGTGGCCATCTTGGATTTCTGACCAACCCAATAAATAACAACACTTGGTCTGGACCATCTAAGGATAATTTCTGGTAAGTTAGAGCTGAATCCCACTGGTGGAATTTGAGAAGAAGTTTGAAATAGGTGTTGTTCAGGAAAACCATGATTGCGCAATCATGTTACAAAATGGCCGCCATTGCTGCTATGTCAAAGTTTTTACGAGGCTGAAAAAATAAGAACACCTTGTTGGCCCTCCTTTCTTAACATCCTCACCAATTTCCAGCTCAATGGCACCAGTGGAACTGGAGAAGAAGTTTAAAATGTGTTTTTTAAGATGGCGGCTATGGCGGCCATCTTGGCTTTCGGACCGACCCGGAAAATAACAACACTTGGTCGGGATCATATCAGGATCGTTTCAGGCAAGTTTCAACTCAATAGCACTGGTGGAACTTGAGAAGAAGTTTAAAATGTGTTTTTCAAGATGGCGGCTATGGCCGCCATCTTGGATTACGGACCGACCCACAAAATAACTACACTTGGTCGGGATCATATCAGGATCATTTCAGGCAAGTTTCAGCTCAATAGCACTGGTGAAACTTGAGAAGAAGTTTTAAATGTGTTTTTCAAGATGGCGGCTATGGCGGCCATCTTGGATTTCGGACTGACCCGAAAAATAACAACACTTGGTCGGGATCATATCAGGATCATTTCAGGCAAGTTTCAGCTCTATAGCACTGGTGGAACTTTAGAAGAAGTTTAAAATGTGTTTTTCAAGATGGCGGCTATGGCCGCCATCTTGGATTACGGACCGACCCACAAAATAACTACACTTGGTCGGGATCATATCAGGATCATTTCAGGCAAGTTTCAGCTCAATAGCACTGGTGAAACTTGAGAAGAAGTTTTAAATGTGTTTTTCAAGATGGCGGCTATGGCGGCCATCTTGGATTTCGGACTGACCCGAAAAATAACAACACTTGGTCGGGATCATATCAGGATCATTTCAGGCAAGTTTCAGCTCTATAGCACTGGTGGAACTTTAGAAGAAGTTTAAAATGTGTTTTTCAAGATGGCGGCTATGGCGGCCATCTTGGATTTCGGACCGACCCGAAAAATAACAACACTTGGTCGGGATCATCTCATGATCATTTCTGGCAAGTTTCAGCCCAACAGCACTGGTGGAACTTGAGAAAAAGTTCAAAATGTGTTTTTCAAGATGGCGGCTATGGCGGCCATCTTGGATTTCTGACCGACCCGAAAAATAACAACACTTGGTCGCGATCGTATCAGGATCATTTCAGGCAAGTTTCAGCTCAATAGCACTGGTGGAACTTTAGAAGAAGTTTAAAATGTGTTTTTCAAGATGGCGGCTATGGCGGCCATCTTGGATTTCAGACCAATCTAATAAATAACAACACTTGGTCGGGATCATCTCAGGATCATTTCTGGCAAGTTTCAGCCCAACAGCGCTGGTGGAACTTGAGAAGAAGTTTAAAATGTGTTTTCAAAATGGCGGCTATGGCGGCCATCTTGGATTTTGGATTGACCCGAAAAATAACAACACTTGGTCAGGACCATCTCAGGATCATTTCAGGCAAATTTCAGCTTAATCCCACTGGTGGAACTTGAGAAGAGGATTGAAATGTGAAAAGTTTACGCACGGCGCACGGCGGACGGCGCACGACGACGGACGAAGCATGATGACTATAGGTCATCCTGACCCTTCGGGTCAGATGACCTAAAAAGGGTATAATGAATATCACAATGATGTTAACTGTCATATGAACAGAAATAAATTATTACAGTAGGCCTATATATCAAATGTGATTGACTGAGGAATGAAAATGTCATCAAATATAATTTGAAAATCTGGATATTAGCAAGGACCTTACCTGTCTGCTCCTGTGCTATTTGTTTCCTGGTATTTTATAACGTCATGGAAGATCTCTATACCCAGTATAGCAAATGAGTAATATATCACCTCGAAAAGAGAACAAAGACATCAATTATATACAGTGAAATCTGTTTAAACTGACACCAGAGTATTCTGTCTAATCTGACACCAGAGTATTCTGTCTAATCTGACACCAGACTATTCTGTCTAATCTGACACCAGAGTTTGACTGTCTAATCTGACACCAGACTATTCTGTCTAATCTGACACCAGAGCATTCTGTCTAATCTGACACCAGAGTATTCTGTCTAATCTGACACCAGAGTATTCAGTCTAATCTGACACCTGAGTATTCTGTCTAATCTGACACCTGAGTATTCTGTCTAATCCGACACCTGAGTAATCTGTCTAATCTGACACCAGAGTATTCTGTCTAATCTGACACCTGAGTATTCTGTCTAATCTGACACCTGATTATTCTGTTTAATCTGACACCTGTGTTTTCTGTCTAAACTGAAATCTGAGTATTTTGGTTAATCTGACATCAGAGTATTCTGCGATACAGATTAACCAACACTATGTACATATACAGGCAACACAGCTGTAATTATATATAATCTGTTGCATATCAATCAAAATCACATTTTGTACTTATATATAGTGTATTCTGACGACCTGTCTATATTAAAAAGCTATAATTATCATATCCCAGAAAAACATTATACCTCTATATTATGTATTTATATATTCAGACATCATTAATAACCCACAAACCAATTTTAACTAATTGTCATATTTAAAAGCCTGCACATACTGACATCATAATACATGTGTACAACCTCACCAAATTTGTGCCAGTATGATAAGGTAGGTTTTATACTAAGTGCGATATTTTGATAACATGTAATTTGAGTACAGTGTTTACATTAGAATGGTAGTACTTACCACTAATATACCACCAAAAGCTTTCAGATTCTTTATAAGATCCACGAGGGTATTGGCAACAATAGACATGGCCTGTAAAATATTAAATTCAATGTAAACATTAAAATGTACAGATATTTATATGTGGTATAATCCTAAACAGTACAGACCTTTATATGAGGTATAATCCTAAACAGTACAGACCTTTATATGTAGTATAATCCTAAACATTACAGACCTTTATATGTGGTATAATCCTAAACAGTACAGACCTTTATGTGAGGTATAATCCTAAACAGTACAGACCTTTATATGAGGTATAATCCTAAACAGTACAGACCTTTATATGTGGTATAATCCTAAACAGTACAGACCTTTATATGAGGTATAATCCTAAACAGTACAGACCTTTATATGTGGTATAATCCTAAACAGTACAGACCTTTATATGAGGTATAATCCTAAACAGTACAGACCTTTATATGAGGTATAATCCTAAACAGTACAGACCTTTATATGAGGTATAATCCTAAACAGTACAGACCTTTATGTTAGGTATAATCCTAAACAGTACAGACCTTTATATGAGGTATAATCCTAAACATTACAGACCTTTATGTGAGGTATAATCCTAAACAGTACAGACCTTTATATGAGGTATAATCCTAAACATTACAGACCTTTATGTTAGGTATAATCCTAAACAGTACAGACCTTTATGTTAGGTATAATCCTAAACAGTACAGAACTTTATGTTAGGTATAATCCTAAACAGTACAGACCTTTATATGAGGTATAATCCTAAACATTACAGACCTTTATATGAGGTATAATCCTAAACAGTACAGACCTTTATGTTAGGTATAATCCTAAACAGTACAGACCTTTATGTTAGGTATAATCCTAAACAGTACAGACCTTTATATGTAGTATAATCCTAAACAGTACAAACCTTTATGTATTGTCATAATCCTAAACAGTACAGACCTTTATATGAGGTATAATCCTAAACAGTCGCACCATGATGAGGATGTTGATGATGCGGACAGCATTCCAAAGGGTGAGTTGGTCATGGACCTCTCCTGCTCTGTCATAAATAGAAGTCAATTGTATATCACCTCACACTAGTGTTAGGGGGCAAGTTTACCAGCCGGAAAGTATACTGCAATATATTGATATATCAACCAAAATGTATTGTAATATTTGCAGGTTAAATAGGCATATTCAAATTAAGTTTTCCATCATGATTAATATATATAAATAGTTAATACTAAAATTAACATCATAATCATTTAAACACCGAGATATAATAGTTAACCCCTAGATCAACAATTAAACCAGATATTAGTTTCCTTACTAGTACAACTATAAAGGATTTTACTGATGCCTTTCAACATGTTCTTGCACCAAAAACATAACATATAGAAAACAACGATAACCCCTACACTAGGGTGACAAGATGACTTCCCTCTCTCTACGAGAGGCCAGTTAACGATTGAATTTTGTCAACTGAAAGCTGCTTACTTTGATAATGGAAGACCATATTTGGCAACTGAAAATATTTCTAATATCTGCAAAAAATAAAACAGCATTCATTAGAATAGTATGTAAAGAAAATGCTCTCTTGTACTATCATAAAATATGACTCAGCTATTCTCAATTTTCTGTGATATAAAGAAGGAGCATTTAGTTCAAAGCCATCATCAAAAAGTTATGATATCGTAAATTTTTAAAACTATTGATCAAACCCACAAAAAAATTCTTTAATTCGTTAAGCTAATTTTAATTTGTAAATTTTTAAATTGTTACTCTATATGTATATAGAATATGTTCATGTCTATTGATATAAGTTTTAATTACCACAAGGAAAATGGTAGTGATGCCATCAAATATGTTCCATCGTTCATACACGTAGCGTTTCCAACCCAGCGCAGTGAGTTTAAAAGTTTGCTCAAACAGGTAGTACAAAATGAAGGCAAAATTCACAATCTGCAATGTCAAACAAAACCCCTGTTATGTCAAAATATGTTAAGGTTAACAAAAACTGTGATGTCAAACACAATCCGCAATGTCAAACAAAACCTCTGTTATGTCAAAATATGCTAAGGTTAACAAAAGCTGTGATGTCAAACACAATCCGCAATGTCAAACAAAACCTCTGTTATGTCAAAATATGCTAAGGTCAACAAAAGCTGTGATGTCAAACACAATTCCGCAATATCAAATCACATGTAACAGGTGACCTTATGACATACAGGTTCACAAGTATTGATTGTTTATTAAAATAACTGAGTGACTTTGAGTTGGCGTTTCAATTAAAATACTAATACTAGTAACATTTCACTTCATACATGTATATACGCAGGTAAAGGGATAATCCTACTTACATATATATAGCTGTAGGCAGATTAAGGGATAATCCTACTTACATATATATAGCTGTAGGCAGATTAAGGGATTATCCTACTTACATGTATATAGCTGTACGCAGATAAAGGGATGATCTATTTACATGTATATAGCTGTAGCCAGATAAAGGGATCTACTTACATGTATATAGCTGTAGGAGATAAAGGGATTATCCTACTTACATATATATACATGTAGTTGTAGGCAGATAAAGGGATTATCCTACTTACATTAAGAGCCGATTTACTGGAGTTCAGTGATTTATCATACTGAGTTGCAAGCTCCACCTGTCAAATATATATATATTGACAATAACAGAAAACACTTACAGGTGATAAACACCCAAATTGATACAAAAACATGTACCATATTTGGGAAAAAAATATCAACAATTCTGTATCGAAACATAAGCCATATTGTATCAATTCTTATTTAAAAAGTCCTTATTTTAAAAGTCCAAGTTATATTCATTACTTCTTATTTTGAATACTACCATTACCTCCCCTAAATTGTGATATATACATAATATTAATAATAATTTCAGTACAAATTACTGCATAGATAAGGCATCGATATCAACAGTGACATAGAATAGACACAACAATTCTGCAAGAGCTGCATCTATTAGAAAAGTAACTAAATTAAAAGTTACATCTAGACTAAAACATAATCTTATAATCTAGATTAAGGCTGGAAAATATATCAAAATTCAGGGGGACTTCAAAAATATTACAAATATTATTTCAATGACTGCCTGCAGACACGCTGATTTCCTTGCAATAAAATTTTTTTACCAATCCCTCTGTTTTACAGTTATGCATCAAAGATCATTAAATATCCAGGTAAAACATAATTCACCCGAGGAAATAAGCCCCGCCCCTCCACCAGAATATGGGTACAAATAAGCCCCGCCCCTCCACCAGTAATAGTAATACGATTACAGAGATGGGGATCACTTACTGAAATCATAATGACGTTAAGAAGGGCCACAACATTGCCAAAGTAGTTATAGCCTCTGTGGGCAATCACTCGTTGTATCCGACGGAGAATAGGGTTGGACAGCCACCGCACTTCTGGTTTCTATGGAAACAGTACAGATTATATCATTTTGATGCTGAAGAGTACAAATAAGTTAAAATGATTCCCCTTGTAAGATTGTTTAATAATGAAATTAATAGTTTTTCTCAAACTTAAAATCAACTAAAGGAATGTACAAGTCATAGAATGTTTTTTTTATTTTTGAAAATCAAGCTGAATTAATTAGAAAATTGATGCATAGATTACCACATCATCCTTCGAACATAGCCGTACACATTAAAACTGCACAGCATGTTCATAACATATCAACACCCATTTTATCTTAAAGTCTTTTTTCTATATCAATCACTCAGACACATTTAGATTTATATATAATAAGGAGTACATTTTATTTTATTTATAAGATACATTGTAAGTAATTATTATACAATTGTATCTTAGATAAACAGTTCAGGAATTCAACAAAATCAAAATTATTTCTATCAATACCTACATGTCGAGTGAAAGATTCTTTGACAATAAGATCAAAGCATTCCTGAAACTGCAAATTCTGTAAACTATCCGTCTGATTCATCTGTCTGGTGTTCAAGTCCTGAAATAAAAGCAGCAAATAACTTCAAAGAATATAGCAAATAAAATCCCACTTAAACTTATATCATCTGCGCTAGCTCTATTTTGTTTAAAACCCAAATATTTCTATTTTCATTTTTGACAACAATTGTTGTGCCTATCTTTCATTATCCATTCTATGAGTGAATCACTGTACAGTTATTATCCATGCTATGAGTGAATCACTGTACTGTTATTATCCACTCTATGAGCGAATCACTGTACTGTTATTATCCACTCTATGAGTGAATCACTGTACTGTTATTATCCATTCTATGAGTGAATCACTGTACTGTTATTATTCTATGAGTGAATCACTTTACTGTTATTATCCATGCTATGAGTGAATCACTGTACTGTTATTATCCATTCTATGAGTGAATCACTTTACTGTTATTATCCATGCTATGAGTGAATCACTGTACTGTTATTATCCATGCTATGAGTGAATCACTGTACTAGTATTATCCATGCTATGAGTGAATCACTGTACTGTTATTATCCATGCTATGAGTGAATCACTGTACTGTTATTATCCATGCTATGAGTGAATCACTGTACTGTTATTATCCATGCTATGAGTGAATCACTGTACTGTTATTATCCATGCTATGAGTGAATCACTGTACTGTTATTATCCACTCTATGAGTGAATCACTGTACTGTTATTATCCATGCTATGAGTGAATAACTGTACTGTTATTATCCATTCTATGAGTGAATCACTGTACTGTTATTATCCATGCTATGAGTGAATCACTGTACTGTTATTATCCATGCTATGAGTGAATCACTGTACTGTTATTATCCACTCTATGAGTGAATCACTGTACTGTTATTATCCATGCTATGAGTGAATCACTGTACTGTTATTATCCATTCTATGAGTGAATCACTGTACTGTTATTATCCATGCTATGAGTGAATCACTGTACTGTTATTATCCACTCTATGAGTGAATCACTGTACTGTTATTATCCATGCTATGAGTGAATCACTGTACTGTTATTATCCATGCTATGAGTGGATCACTGTACTGTTATTATCCATGCTATGAGTGAATCACTGTACTGTTATTATCCACTCTATGAGTGAATCACTGTACTGTTATTATCCATTCTATGAGTGAATCACTTTAATGTTATTATCCATTCTATGAGTGAATCACTGTACTGTTATTATCCATTCTATGAGTGAATCACTGTACTGTTATTATCCATTCTATGAGTGAATCACTTTACTGTTATTATCCATTCTATGAGTGAATCACTTTACTGTTATTATCCATTCTATGAGTGAATCACTGTACTGTTATTATCCATGCTATGAGTGAATCACTGTACTGTTTCATCATCAGAACACATTTAAAGGTAAAACACATGATGTTATAGCTCAACTTTTTATCATATTTAAAATTGGACTGACAGAGGTACAAACCAGGCAAGGGTACAAACCAGGTAAGGGTACAAACCAGGTAAGGGTACAAACCAGGTAAAGGTACAAACCAGGTAAGGGCAATGTCCACAAGAAATGTTATAAATTACGTTAGTCTGATTGAATTTTTTTCCAAAAGTTCAGGTCATAATAATCAACAGGTAATTTATCAAAAAACATTTCAGATTTTTGAGAATTTTTACTGCGAAATTCATCCATTTTCAAAATGGCTACCCTGCCCTGGAAAAAATTTGAACTGAAGGACACAACTTTTTTTTTGATTACGTGTTATATGAGACCCTAACTTTTGTTATAAACACTAATTGCCATATTGAATTCAAGAATTTTAATGATAACACTGAAGTCTATGGGAAAACAATTGGTTGGTTGGTGCCTGTAACAGTGTGAATGGTCTGTAACAGCTAGTATATTGTACATTGTACATTACCTGGGAAATGGCCATTTTGACTTTCTTTGGTAATGTAACATCCTCTAATACCAGTTTTACTGTTTCTATGGCAACCCCAGACCTGAAAATATGTAAACATTACACACTATTTATCTAAACAGGAACACAACTAAAATGTAACTGTCGACAGCTTCTATATCATTAATCTTCAGTAAACAGATATTCCATAATCAGGTACTTAAACTGGAGTGGATTAACAATTGAGATAAATTTTGTTTTCTATTTTTTGATGATTTCTTTATAATGAATTTTATAATTTGTGTCTGGCATGATCCTTGATATATGCTAGTGTTGCGTTAAACGGCAGTATAAGTTATCAGGGTCGGTGTTGTGTTTAACGACAGTATAAGTTATCAGGGTCGGTGTTGTGTTTAACGACAGTATAAGTTATCAGGGTCGGTGTTGTGTTTAACGACAGTATAAGTTATCAGGGTCGATGTTGTGTTTAACGGCAGGTATCAGGAAATGTCTGACCCACTAGTGCCTGTACAGGGTCGGTGTTGTGTTTAACGACAGTATAAGTTATCAGGGTCGGTGTTGTGTTTAACGACAGTATAAGTTATCAGTAAATGTCTAACCCCCTAGTGCCTGTACAGGGTTGGTGTTGTGTTTAATGACAGTATATGTTATCAGGGTCGGTGTTGTGTTTAACGACAGTATATGTTATCAGGATCGGTGTTGTGTTTAACGACAGTATAAGTTATCAGGGTCGGTGTTGTGTTTAACGACAGTATAAGTTATCAGGGTCGGTGTTGTGTTTAACGACAGTATAAGTTATCAGGGTCGGTGTTGTGTTTAACGGCAGTATATGTTATCAGAGTCGGTGTTGTGTTTAACGACAGTATAAGTTATCAGTAAATGTCTAACCCCCTAGTGCCTGTGCAGGGTCGGTGTTGTGTTTAACGGCATTATAAGTTATCAGGGTCGGTGTTGTGTTTAACGACAGTATAAGTTATCAGGGTCGGTGTTGTGTTTAACGACAGTATAAGTTATCAGGGTCGGTGTTGTGTTTAACGGCAGGTATCAGGAAAATGTCTGACCCACTAGTGCCTGTACAGGGTCGGTGTTGTGTTTAACGACAGTATAAGTTATCAGTAAATGTCTGACCCACTAGTGCCTGTACAGGGTCGGTGTTGTGTTTAACGACAGTATAAGTTATCAGTAAATGTCTAACCCCCTAGTGCCTGTACAGGGTCGGTGTTGTGTTTAACGACAGTATAAGTTATCAGTAAATGTCTGACCCACTAGTGCCTGTACAGGGTCGGTGTTGTGTTTAACGACAGTATAAGTTATCAGTAAATGTCTAGCCCCCTAGTGCCTGTACAGGGTCGGTGTTGTGTTTAATGACAGTATATGTTATCAGGGTCGGTGTTGTGTTTAACGACAGTATAAGTTATCAGGGTCGGTGTTGTGTTTAACGACAGTATAAGTTATCAGGGTCGGTGTTGTGTTTAACGACAGTATAAGTTATCAGGGTCGGTGTTGTGTTTAACGACAGTATAAGTTATCAGTAAATGTCTGTCCCCTAGTACCTGTACTGGGTCAGTGTTGTGTTTAACGACAGTATAAGTTATCAGCGTCGGTGTTGTGTTTAACGACAGTATAAGTTATCAGTAAATGTCTGTCCCCCTAGTGCCTGTACAGGGTCGGTGTTGTGTTGTTTTTGTGTTAAACTTGTCAGTCCTCTGATATGTCTGACCACACAATCACACTATATAGATAACAAGCCACTGACTGACCCATCATCTCGTCAACAAGCCATATATCAATTGTAAACAAAATAAGTTTATTTTCTAAACAAATGTTTGTGATAAGGTAAAATTATTCATTCTCTTAATTTTTAGATAGTTATTTCATTAAATAAATGTTACTGGAGAGTACAACTGGACAATCCTATACTAATATCAATTGCAAATGGATACAGTCATAGCATTATCCTAACACTAGATCCTGAACTATTTAATGAATACAACAAATCAAGCACATAACAATTGTATGATATAATTTAACTTCATACCATAACTCTAAAATCAAAATCATCAGATAACATTTATCCATTAATAAAAAAAAAAAACTTTTTACAATTATGTTTCAATCAAAAATGTATCCTTCCACAAGTTAGATCTGTATACTCACGCTGGAGAACTGGCCACATGAGTATAGAGGTCTCTGTCCTTCAGCACCTCGTAAGCAGCCCGTACTCCGACCCTTCGCCTCAACAAACTGGCTTGCATGGAGGTCTACAGAAATGGATGAAAATTTTAATTTACAAACTTATTGTGTAAATTTAATATACAAGCCTAACATGTTTGAAGATACATGTATTATTGTTCAATTACTTTATACATAGTAAGTAATGTATTACTAAGTAGGTGCCGCAACAGGTTCAGGGTTATACATATCATTAGTAACTTCTTTTATAATGTGACGTCAATAACAACATTATCATTATACCTGTCTACGAGTTATACATATCATTTTTTTAAATTTAGTAACTTCTTTTAATGTTACATCCATTACAACATTATCAATATACCTGTCTACGAGTAATACATATCATAACAACGTCTTTTAATGTGACGTCCATAACAACATTATCATTATTGAAGTACACCAGTCCTGTATGTTTAAATTTCTACTTACCTGAAAGTAACCTCTGAACTGGTTATAGATCACAGCCAAAAACATGTTCATAAAACAGTAATTACCTGGGAATCAAACAAAATTCAAATGAAAAGACAGCAATTGGCAGTTCAGATTTTTTTCATTAAAAACCAAATAATTCATACACCTTAGAATTGATATCATTTGAATTTTAATTTTTAACTCAACTTTAAGCCCACTGTAACCAATCATCTTTTATACTATTTCCTTGTCTTTATATAAATTCTGGAGAGATTGTATTTCACTTTTCTTGCCTCCTTTTAGATTTGTGAACTTTAAAGCACGCCATTATGTCTTGTATATAATCATTTGTTAAACAGTTGCAAGAACTTGACTGTATATCCTTTTTGTGATATGATACTTTAATTTTATATTTACAAAACAATCAAGCTGAATTTTATCAAAGATGCTGAATCTCCCAATACCTCAAAATCAGTTTGTCAGAGAAATTGTCCTGGTGAACATAAATTGCTATGAAATTATGGCAATTTCATTACCGGAATGATTGACATGTACTTACCAATCAACAAAAATATAATGAAGTAGAGGGCATAGAATCTGTTGTGTTGGTAGGCAGGCATCATCACTGGAAATATACACAATTAAAATGGAGAATGTTTTCTTATAGAACATTAAAACAAGGAATGTTGTACGAAATTTTGTTGTGATTCTAAAATACATCTGAATGAATGAATGTAATCTTATAATACTACAGAGCACATATAATTATTATAGAATGTATAGCTCCTCATACCCAGAGGAATATATCTAAACTATAATTATACATTGACTATAAAATAGAATAATTAAAACACATTTTGTAAAAATTCTTCCCATTTGGTACTTGCATATGCCATGTCAGCTTTAAACCAATATTGATCACTGTTACTTACCATCAGGGTTATTAGCTGTTGTCAGTAGAACCAGTAAATTCATGAAGGCATTGGATATAGTCCTAAAATAGGTGTTCCCCTCTTGTACCTGTACAAGGTAGATTATAATCATTAACTATAAAATAGGTGTTTCCCTCTTGTACCTGTTTGGTTTGGTTTGGTTTGGTTTGTTTTTGTTTAACATCCTATTAACAGCCAGGGTCATTTAAGGACGTGCCAGGTTTAGGAGGTGGTGGAAAGCCGGAGTACCCGGAGAAAAACCACCGGCCTACAGTCAGTACCTGGCAACTGCCCCACGTAGGATTCGAACTCGCAACCCAGAGGTGGAGGGCTAGTGATAAAGTGTCGGGACACTTTAACAACTCGGCCACCGCGGCCCCCTCTTGTACCTGTACAAGGTAGATTATGATTATTGACTCTGAAACAGGTGATCCCCTCTTGTACCTGTACAAGGTAGATTATAATCATTGACTCTAAAATAGGTGTTTCCCTCTTGTACCTGTACAAGGTAGATTATAATTGTTGACTATAAAATAGGTGTTCCCGTCTTGTACCTGTACATGGTAGATTATAATCATTGACTCTAAAACAGGTGTTTCCCTCTTGTACCTGTACAAGGTAGATTATAATCATTAACTATAAAAAAGGTGTTCCCCCTTTGTACCTGTACAAGGTAGATTATAATCATTAACTATAAAATAGGTGTTCCCCCTTTGTACCTGTACAAGGTAGATTATAATCATTAACTATAAAATAGGTGTTTCCCTCTTGTACCTGTACAAGGTAGATTATAATCATTAACTATAAAATAGGTGATCCCCTCTTGTACCTGTACAAGGTAGATTATAATCATTAACTATAAAATAGGTGTTTCCCTTTTGTACCTGTTTGGTTTGTTTGGTTTGTTTTTGCTTAACATCCTATTAACAGCCAGGGTCATTTAAGGACGTGCCAGGTTTTGGAGGTGGTGGAAAGCCGGAGTACCCGGAGAAAAACCACCGGCCTACAGTCAGTACCTGGCAACTGCCCCACGTAGGATTCGAACTCGCAACCCAGAGGTGGAGGGCTAGTGATAAAGTGTCGGGACACTTTAACAACTCGGCCACCGCGGCCCCCTCTTATACCTGTACAAGGTAGATTATGATTATTGACTCTGAAACAGGTGATCCCCTCTTGTACCTGTACAAGGTAGATTATAATTGTTGACTATAAAATAGGTGTTTCCCTCTTGTACCTGTACAAGATAGATTATAATTATCAACTCTGAAACAGGTGTTCCTCTCTTGTACCTGTACAAGGTAGATTATAATCATTAACTATAAAATAGGTGTTTCCCTCTTGTACCTGTACAAGGTAGATTATAATCACTGACTCTAAAATAGGTGTTCCTCTCTTGTACCTGTACAAGGTAGATTATGATTATTGACTCTAAAATAGGTGTTCCCCTCTTGTACCTGTAGGTTATCATTATCATAATTGTAAGATACAAGCCTTAGGGTGGTGCATTTCAAATATCACAGAAAGGGAAATTATTAAAATCAAATAAAGATACAGGAAATTTATCCTGATCCAACTACAGATTACGTATTCTGTTCAATTTCTGGGAATAGTATCAGTCCAAAACCCTGAACGATAGCATCAGGTAATAGTATCAGTCCAACACCCTGAACGATAGCATCAGGTAATAGTATCAGTCCAAAACCCTGAACGATAGCATCAGGTTATAGTATCAGTCCAACACCCTGAACGATAGCATCAGGTTATAGTATCAGTCCAACACCCTGAACGATAGCATCAGGCAATAGTATCAGTCCAACACCCTGAACGATAGCATCAGGCAATAGTATCAGTCCAACACCCTGAACGATAGCATCAGGTTATAGTATCAGTCCAACACCCTGAACGATAGCATCAGGTTATAGTATCAGTCCAACACCCTGAACGATAGCATCAGGTAATAGTATCAGTCCAACACCCTGAACGATAGCATCAGGTAATAGTATCAGTCCAACACCCTGAACGATAGCATCAGGTAATAGTATCAGTCCAACACCCTGAACGATAGCATCAGGTTATAGTATCAGTCCAACACCCTGAACGATAGCATCAGGCAATAGTATCAGTCCAACACCCTGAACGATAGCATCTGCAGGTAATAGTATCAGTCCAACACCCTGAACGATAGCATCAGGCAATAGTATCAGTCCAACACCCTGAACGATAGCATCAGGCAATAGTATCAGTCCAACACCCTGAACGATAGCATCAGGAAATAGTATCAGTCCAACACCCTGAACGATAGCATTAGGCAATAGTATCAGTCCAACACCCTGAACGATAGCATCAGGTAATAGTATCAGTCCAACACCCTGAACGATAGCATCAGGTAATAGTATCAGTCCAACACCCTGAACGATAGGATCAGGCAATTATTAGTATCAGTCCAACACCCTGAACGATAGCATCAGGCAATAGTATCAGTCCAACACCCTGAACGATAGCATCAGGCAATAGCACCAGTCCAACACCCTGAACGATAGCATCAGGCAATAGCACCAGTCCAACACCCTGAACGATAGCATCAGGCAATAGTATCAGTCCAACACCCTGAACGATACCATCAGGCAATAGTATCAGTCCAACACCCTGAACGATAGCATCAGGCAATAGTATCAGTCCAACACCCTGAACGATACCATCAGGCAATAGTATCAGTCCAACACCCTGAACGATAGCATCAAGCAATAGTATCAGTCCAACACCCTGAACGATAGCATCAGGCAATAGTATCAGTCCAACACCCTGAACGATAGCATCAAGCAATAGTATCAGTCCAACACCCTGAACGATAGCATCAGGCAATAGTATCAGTCCAACACCCTGAACGATAGCATCAGGCAATAGTATCAGTCCAACACCCTGAACGATACCATCAGGCAACAGTATCAGTCCAACACCCTGAACGATAGCATCAGGCAATAGTATCAGTCCAACACCCTGAACGATAGCATCAGGTAATAGTATCAGTCCAACACCCTGAACGATAGCATCAGGCAATAGCACCAGTCCAACACCCTGAACGATAGCATCAGGCAATAGCACCAGTCCAACACCCTGAACGATAGCATCAGGTTATAGTATCAGTCCAACACCCTGAACGATACCATCAGGCAATAGTATCAGTCCAACACCCTGAACGATAGCATCAGCTTATAGTATCAGTCCAACACCCTGAACGATAGCATCAGGTTATAGTATCAGTCCAACACCCTGAACGATAGCATCAGGTAATAGTATCAGTCCAACACCCTGAACGATAGCATCAGGTAATAGTATCAGTCCAACACCCTGAACGATAGCATCAGGTTATAGTATCAGTCCAACACCCTGAACGATAGCATCAGGCAATAGTATCAGTCCAACACCCTGAACGATAGCATCAGGTTATAGTATCAGTCCAACACCCTGAACGATAGCATCAGGTTATAGTATCAGTCCAACACCCTGAACGATAGCATCAGGTTATAGTATCAGTCCAACACCCTGAACGATAGCATCAGGTTATAGTATCAGTCCAACACCCTGAACGATAGCATCAGGTTATAGTATCAGTCCAACACCCTGAACGATAGCATCAGGTTATAGTATCAGTCCAACACCCTGAACGATAGCATCAGGTAATAGTATCAGTCCAACACCCTGAACGATAGCATCAGGTTATAGTATCAGTCCAACACCCTGAACGATAGCATCAAAGCTGAGATGAGTTAATTAAGGGAAACTAGCCTGGGGTTAGTGTAGAGGAACAGACAGTATTTGCATAATAAGTAGAACCTTGATCAGCAACATGGACTGAAGAATACTGTCACAGATTAATATTCTCGGCTTTTAGGCTAAAACACCGACATAGTGCAAAGGGAAGTAACTCTTATAAAATCAGAATGCCAATTTTCCATTGATAAAATGAAGTATCTAGCTCTGTATACACGTACCACTGGTTGTTGTGTTATGTTTGATATCGGAGACATAGTGGTACTATTAGAGTTGTTCTGTATCAGGAAATATTCCATGGAATTATTGCTTGGTCTGCTTGTGTCCTGAAACAGAAAGAATTTTATAGGTACCAGTTGTTAAGGGTTTTATGTACTTGCTAAGATAGGTCGTGATTTATTTACTTGTTCTACTTGTAAAAGAACAGAATAATTCTCAAGAATGAAAAATTCTTGCAACTCAATCATGAAATGATTGTACCACTTACCAAATCTTTATGCATATCACATTTAATTCCACCCAATCAGTGAAGCTTTTAACAAAATTTACCTAAATAATAATTAAATTAAATTTATAGAAAGTTATTCTTATCATCTGACATCAAACTAAATTCTTTTAAATATGTCACTTACTCTGGGAGTAGGAAACAACAGCATTCCAAGGAGTGTGAACACATACAAGTGTAGAGCCAGCAGTAACAGCACACTGTCAAAACAACCAACTTACAACACTGTCAATACAACAAGATTACAACATTGTCAATACAACAAACTCACAACACACTGTCAAAATAACAAACTCACAACACACTGTCAAAATAACAAACTCACAACACACTGTCAAAATAACAAACTTACGGCACACTGTCAATACAACAAGATTACAACACTGTCAAAACAACAAAATTACAACACGGTCTGTCAAAACAACAAAATTACAACATACTGTCAATACAACAAACTGTCAATACAACATACTGTCAATACAACAAACGATCAATACAACAAACTTACAACACACGGTCAATACAACAATATTACAACACACTGTCAATACAACTAGAACTGTCGTCCAGAGGGCCAACTCATACCCCCCGCTCCTGCAAGCCCCATTGTTACTATGTGTTCATTTATACAATAAACGAGATATACAGTTAAATCTCACTTAGTCGTATTCAGTTTTCTTGGTTACTCCAATTCTTTTTTTATCTATATTATGAATAAATTGTTGTACATAACATTATGAAATGATTTCACATGAGAAAATCTTTTCGATTGATCAATTTATAACATAGAAAAAATTAAAAAGGTTATGAGAAAGGTAAAGTGTGAATGGGATTTATCAAAAAAATTACGACGTGATATAGATTACGCAAATCTACAATGTATAAGGATTATTGTCATGAAGTTTAGTTGAAATCAGATAAGTAGTTTAGGAGAAGTAGCCGGTACATCGTTGCATCAAACTCGCCTAAAAAACTAAGTTTTGTGCCCTGGTTACCATGGTAACCAAAAAATTACGACGTGATATAGATTACGCACATCTACAATGTATAAGGATTATTGTCATGAAAACACTAAGTTCTGTGCCCTGGTTACCATGGTAACCATAAGAGGAGTAGACCAAAAAACTAAGTTTTGTGCCCTGGTTACCATGGTAACCAAAAAATTACAATGTTATATAGATAACGCACATCTAAAATGTATAAGGGTTATTGTCATGAAGTTTCGTTGAAATCGGATAAGTAGTTAAGGAGGAGTAGCCGGTACATCGTTGCGTCAAACTCGCCCAAAAAACTAAGTTTTGTGCCCTGGTTACCATGGTAACCAAAAAATTACGACGTGATATAGATTACGCACATCTACAATGTATAAGGATTATTGTCATGAAGTTTCGTTGAAATCGGATCAGTAGTTTAGGAGGAGTAGCCGGTACATCGTTGTGTCTACAGACGGCCGGATGGACAGACGGACAACCTGATTCCAGTATACCCCCCCTAACTTCGTTGCGGGGAGTATAACAAGATTACAACACTGTTAATACAACAAAATTACAATATGCTGTCAATACAACAAACTTACAATATGCTGTCAATACAACAAACTTACAATATGCTGTCAATACAACAAACTTACAACACTGTCAATACAACAAGATTACAATACTGTCAATACAACAAACTTACAATACACTGTCAATACAACAAACTTACAATACGCTGTCAATACAACAAACTTACAACACTGTCAATACAACAAACTTACAACACTGTCAATACAACAAACTTACAACACTGTCAATACAACAAAATTACAATACTGTTAATACAACAAAATTACAATACTGTAAATACAACAAACTTACAATATGCTGTCAATACAACAAACTTACAACACTTTCAATACAACAAGATTACAACACACTGTCAATACAACAAGATTACAACACACTATCAATACAACAAACTTACAATACATGGTCAATACAACAAACTTACAATACACTGTCAATACAACAAGATTACAACACTGTCAATACAACAAAATTACAACACACTCAATACAACAGGACTTCAACACTGTCAATACAACAAGATTACAATACACTGTCAATACAACAAACTTACAATATGCTGTCAATACAACAAACTTACAATACACTATAATTGTGTGGTTTAGAAGGAATATTGTTTGCATAAATTATATTCTTAAAAAATCAATAAATACATTTAACAGTTACTGAACTATCATTATATAATATACTAAATGTTAGACTAAATGTTCTTCTTTAAAGAGTGAAAATCTATAAATCCAGAACCTTACTTAATGTGTTCAGACATGTAGTGTTATGTATTCTTTACATTCATACTGGATAAGTAATGTTTACAGATTGTTAAACCTACCTGGCCACTTCAGGCAGAGTCCTCTGTACACATTTAACTGTCTTCTTCATCAGGTTTGAATTGGAAATTAGGAAAAAAGGACGGACAATTCTCCTGAATCTTTTTGTCTTTGTGTTTATATGAAAAAAATAAAATTTGTCACAGTTACTTTTTAAACATTACGAATGGTGATGAATCTACTGTATAGATATATTTCGAAATTATTTTACATTCTACATTATTGAAATAAAAGAAAATTTTAATTTCTACACAATTGATAAGTTTGATACTGATTTCAATTTAAAGGTAATGGCAGTATTAGGTTCTGTCTGTTAAAAGGCTATGACTATCTTTTTTGTAATTTTCAATTTTAAAGATACACTTGTTTACAGTGAGTGTCCATTATAATGTGCACTATCATGTTCAACCAATGCATTAATCATTATATTGAATTGCCACAGGTTACATCCAAATTTAAATTTCTAGTCTAAGACTGAAATTTTTCAGTAAATTGGGAATACACTGAACTTTATCCTTACACCAGCTGTGTTCTGAATAACCATACTCTTTTACCTCAGTACAACTCAAGCCAATGGTGACCATCCAATCAACCAAAGAAAATGCGAGGATCACCAGAGCTGCGACCAGCCACTTCTTCCTCATCATCTCCACCTTACCAATCAGATAGATCTGTGGGCACAAAAGGGGACATTTGAAAGCAATTTCTTGATTCAACAAACAGAATTTTTTTTTTTATAGTATTAACCAGAAGTGATTAATAATCAAAGAAGTTACCTTTGTACAAACATCTGCTAACAGAAGCAATAAACAGACAAGTTCAATTCCCTCTGTTATACCACACGGAAGTGTGATTCTGTCTCCACGGAAGCGGATGTCTGAGGTCCAGGTGAGAGAAGATGGAAATTCAATAAAGGCTAGCAGGTGTAGTACACAAATGACCACTGTCCGGAATCTGGAATCAATAATAATATCTCTAGACTTGTCTTTTACAGTTTTTCATTGAAGTGACTTATTGTTGATCTTTAAACCATCCACTATTAGTCAAACATTTTTTTTCCGTTTTACACACTGCAATACATGTTTATACATAATATGTAGTTGTTTTTCCAAGCTTAATATCAGCAAAGAGTCCTGTTTGAATTGGACAAATGTGTCTTATTGTCTAATTTGTCTTCCATTTACAGTCAAACATGGCTATAAAGACCACTCAAGAGACACCAAAAAGGATCTTTATATACAGGTCAGTGTCAAACTGCTGATTTGGACCTGCCATAATCACTTGATACATATATAAATGCATGACAATGAAACTGTGTAATACACTTCAATGGGTGGTGGGTGATGTGTTGATATTCGTAAAGTTTCAACTTTAAGTCACATCTAACAAATAAAAAATTGCTGAAAGTTTTACCGACAATTTTGCACTTACTTTACCATTGATATAGAGGTCAGGTGAAGGTCAAAGTGATTTTTAAAATCCTGTACACTACATACCTTCTGTAGGCGTTAGTTCAAAATTGAAAACTTGCAGCCCAAACAAACAAGATATTACTAAAAGCTTTGCATTTATTAGATCTTTCATGTAGAGGTGTCAAACTTCACGTCTGTAAGCTAATCTTTCACTGGTTTAAAAGGATGGCAGAACTTGACAAAAACAAGTTGTTAATAGAAATCCTATTATATCTTGGAAAAACTGGTATGTAGAAACTAATGCAATAAGTCTGCAATACTAATGAAATTGATGGAGGATTTGTGTTGGTAAAAGGGTATACATTACATACATGTATACTGTACATAGTTTAATAAATGAAAGAGAAACAGCTGAGCTGAATTATGGTGAAGAACTGTTTTAATTTTGATATGGACATAAAGATCACAGGCCTGAATGCTTTATTCATCTTATCTATCTTATCTAATGATTTCACAGTGTCGTTTTTATATACCAGATAACAGTATCAGGGCGACAACAAGAAATACATAAAGGATATTTAACATTTTCTTCAGTAGTATCAAATATATTTCACTCATGTGGCTAATAGTTTGATATTGTTCACAAGAGCACAGCAAGAGTAAAATATATGATGTATTACTGAAGATACTGTTAGATATTCTGTTTATTACATTTTTATAGTAAACTATACCGAGTAAGCTTTTAATTTTCCCCATTGTCATTTGTAAGAAGTGTTTTGATTGGTCAAATCAGTGAAAAATATCACTTCTATAGAATGAATAATTATCTACATTTCACAGCTAAAATGTAATAAATGTACTAAATAGGTATACGAGATTCACTTATGTTACGTTGTAAGTGAAACAGGAAATTTTAATTAGTACGTCTATAAAATCAATACATACACTTCGATAGGTTTACAGTGATATATCCTGTATATCTGTAAGGCCTTCCTGTCAATCTTGTGACGTATATCTCTGTACTATAAAAACAAATTAAGACAAACTTTAAAATGTAACTGACATAACACACAATATATCTTATACATGTACATAGCACACATATATTGACATATATAAGATTCTATACCAATAGAAAATATACTGTCTGTTAGATTTGGACATCAGAATGCTGATAATTATATTATATAATTACTTTGAACTGCAAGATACAAGTATCTTTATAAAGAGTTGTGTTTTCAAGAAAAAAATAATGTAACTTAACTCAGTAGAGCTCTTCTTACTATTTTTAAACTGATCCCAGCCAGCAAATTCATCAAATCACTTTCAATTTTCCTTTTAGACTAAGGTGTTTTGATTCTTTCAATGTATGAAAGAATATCCTTTTCATTCTTATATATAGATATATAATTCAAGTTCATTATATCTATAATTTACCTTAGCAGCATCTTCAATAAAAACCACAGCTTGCAGTATACTTAAATCTTCTGAAAATAAAGTAACAAAAAGTTCAGACAGTTACCAAATCACACTTCAGATATCATCAATATTACTTGTTTGTAGACATTTTTGATAAAAACGAATTTAACAGTTACATTACACTACTGTGTAGATTTCTTTAAATTAAATATGATTTAAACTATTGGGATTTATAGATGAAGTTGTTTAAAGATCTAGAGCCTCTTTTTAACAATCATTTCTCATTGGATTTAAGTGATCATTTGATCTACATTTCTCATCAGACCTACATATTTCTTGTGAATCAGGCAGTACTGGCAAGCATCAACAATAGTGTTTTTTTGTCTGTGACATAATTTCCAAATAGCTGAACTTAAAGCAAGCAGACATGTGATAGTGAACACCGACAATTTTACAACATTTTAAGAAGCATTTAAGGAACAACATTATGAAATGAATTTTCCATTAAAAGACAATGTTGTCGATTAAAGATACTATTTCAATTTGATATTCTACAGCTACACGGTTTGTGCTCACATGTAGAGTAAATTTTATAGCAAAACCAGATACAAACTAATAAGTGACATTTAAATAACTTTACTATTTGTCATCTTCACAACTTGAAAGATCAGTCATTACAAATGTAAAAGGAACAGGTCAGTGTGGTTTGTACATAGTGTTAACTACAGTGTACATGAACTAGCTTTAATTATACTGTAGTTGAAACAACCCATTAAATTAATTTAAATTTACATCAAAAAAGCTACATGTAAATTACAACTCTCTTCTCTTATCAATTGTCTGATGAAAGTGAAAAACTGCTATTATTCACCGAAGCATTATACAAAAACTTCAACAGGTGATGCCATAGGAAACTCGATGTGCGTGTACAAAGAGTGTGCTTGCTTATTGTTTACATATATAGTGATACATGTGTAATACATTGCATTGTACTTAGTGCGATGCCAGGTTTCAAAGTGTGTATACCTTCAAATATATCCTCGTCTGATAGCTGGGATTCAGACCTATTTACAGCCAAACTGACACTTGGATTAGTAAGTGGTTCAATATGCTCTGAAGTCATAGGATTAGTTAAATTGTTAGACAAATTAAATGTATTTCCATTTTTGAATGTGCCGTCCTTCGTGTTTTGACATGCGATTACAGTAACGTCATTTACATTATGTGAACCGTTTAAACATTTTCCAAGTTTTACATTAGCTTCGTCTTGTGGAAGCCAGTCGCCTGAGGATTCACTTGTCATCCTTTTTTGTTCACCTTTTTCAAGATGTGTTGATTCAGTGGATGAGTCGTGGTTGACATTTCTATATTCCTCTTCTTTTTCACTTCCGTCGTCTCCTTCATCCATTCTTACGTAAAGCAAACTACTCGGGGTTAATGGTGGGTCAGTTTCTAGCCTTTCCATTCGATGACAAAGTTCATACGTCTGTCAGTTATCAAAGTAAATAACAGCTGAGCTACTGATAAATTTACCGGAAACGCCCCTTGTGACAGGAAGTAGTACACTACTTTTCAACTCAGCTAACTCGTCTGTTATATCCGGATTATTGTTCTGCGTACGCCAAACAGGAACAATATTAAAAACTTGTCTGTTTTATTTCAAATAATAAACAAATTGCCAGGTGTTCATATACAAAGAAATGAATGACTATTATCTTTCTGCTAGCAATGACGATATCGATATCGATTACGAAATGATGTTGGACCGAGTGGGTTTTTGTCGCTTTTTGGCGAGCATTAAAATTGACAAAGGATTTCCAGGTCTGTATTAATACCTGCAGGTTCACCAAGATTTATGCCTAAAATATGATAACGTTACAGTTAAATAAATGACATGACCGATAAACAGAGTACTTAACTTTCCCAACCCAATAGAAACAATATCATTTTACATAACTTTATAATGACTGTTAAAATCTATAGTAGCTACACATTTGCACAATTTTCTCTTTTAACATTAGCCAGGTTTCCAACCAGCTTGGTCATTTTTTTCGATTTTTTTTTTTCTTTTTTTTTTCATTTTTGTTGAAATTTCCAAGGCATTCGACAGAGAGTTGGTGGCACATGGGATTTGAAATGAAACAAACAAGTTTTGATATATATCAGGCCAGTTGTGTGGTTGGTGCTGTGTATTACGTATCTGATACATGTAGATAACAACAGGTAATCTAATGTGATATATTTTGTATTTGGGATGTCATGGGGAGGGTGTCATTGACCCTCCCTTGTTCATCACACATTTATGATATAACATGACGGAATATGAAGCTAGCTTATAAAACTTTTGGCGGATGATGCATCGCTGTTTTCGCCGATAATTTTCCGGAACTGATTGAACAGAACATTGAAATTGACCTTTCAGATATCTCGGGCAGATTGGTTAAGTTCAATCAATGGCATTTCTCTAATTCTGAACTTGATCAACTGCTCGAAATAGATTTTATTGATTTAAATATTGAATATGTATGTTTATTTGAATGGTAAGCGGGGCTTCTTATATAATTACTTTGTTACTTGTCATCAAGCTCTTGGTTAGTCTGCGGGGAGCCGCCTCTCTGAGCCATTTAGTTGATTTCTCTATCTTATTCAGCTGAGAAACAATTTGACAAGAACTTCTGTTTTTTATATGAAGGAGTTTAATACACACACGATTTCATCCAGTAAAGCATTCCAATTATTGTAACTCTATGAAAAGCTGTCATTTCCTGTTTATCATTGCTGTTTCTGATTTAAGTTTTCTACTATTTCCTCCTGTGGTGCTGTTATTTGGCAGAACCAATTTGCCCTTGTCATATTTATCTACAGTATGTCATTCCCATTGCGATAAACTTCCAACAAGTCTGATCGCAAGCGAAGTTGATACTCTAGTGAAGGAAACCACATTCTTCTTGACGGATTTGATTAACTTGGTTGCTCTCCTTCGTATTTCCAATTCTCAATAGTTACACTGTCCTTTTTAGTTGTTGTTAATAGTAATGCGGTGTTGCATATTCGAGATGAGACTAGACGATATATTTACAAGTTGTTTGACATTAATTTGAAGTCTCTCTTGATTGCAGTTGTTAATCATTTGTTTGTGAAGTCAGGCAATATCTTTTTGGAGAGTGTTTGCTCGCTGTTAAAGTTTGCTGCCACTGAAATTTTGCCGTCATCATCAAACATTTAAACTGTCACATCTGCTATTTTCCACTTTTCTAGGATAATTCCTTCATTCAAAGATTTTTTTTTGTGAGTGGTTCCGCGATAAACTCTGAAAAAGGCTTCAATACGACTGGTTAGGTATTTTTGTGGTTTCATTTTTTCCATAATCGTGTACACCCTGTCTTTCTCGACGTTAATCTGGACTAGTTGTTATATATATGGTATATATATATATGTATATTATCAACCATCAAGTGTGTATCCGGAATTAATCAATATCATCTTTTTATGTTAGTATGTTTATTGTTCCGTAATTTGTGTCCGTCCATCACCGGAAGTTGTTTTGATGTTTAGTTGAAGAAGAATAAAATATAAGTTGGAGGCACCACGTGTTCGAGATTTTCTATATTGTACACACAGCCAAGCAAACCCCAAACACAACATGGTGGATAATCCAAATCCCGGATGACGATGTGAGTGACATCAGAAACCGTCAGCTGTTGCTGACGAGTTCGTATTGTAGATAATGTAAATAATATGTGTCGGTGATGGAGCACGTGGTTCGTCTGTTGAAACTTGAAAGTGTCGTCAATCGTCATGTAATTGTTTGAATTTTTGATTTTTTTTGTCTTCGTGAAATCCACAAAATCCCAGGACCTAGGGACAGACCCATATCTAGTTTTGTAAGAAATCATCGTCATGTGTCTGTAAGAACGTCAACATGATTGGACAAATCCGTCGAATGGAGAAGTGCTGGTACTAGTACAACTGCACAGGCTACCTGAAGTTCCGCCATGATCTGGACGGGCAATCTAAGGTCAGGGTACCCAAATTGTGACAGTACCCAGAATGTGACACTTTTCAATAAAATGGTTCTAATTGTCGCGAGAAAGAATTCCGCAAAAATAAACGTCTGTGACGTCATTTACGGTGTTGTTGACGTTATTTTTCCAATGGCATCCAGCTGCTGACTCACCTGGTATCCTGGTTAGCTGCTTTCAAAATGGGTAAGTAAGGTGACGTTTTGGCTTCCTATACATAACCGTCCCTGCGACAGTACGTTTTCAACATAAAAATCATTACCGATACCATTGAAAATTGATAAGGAAAGAAAATCGAATCCATAAAATCAAATTTCACTCAGGTTTAAATTGAGAGAAGACTAACAACAGCTGTTACGAGTCTTATTACCGCAGCTAGACCAACCAAACATTCTTCCGCCATCTTTCATAAGTTGACTGCATAGTGATCTAATGCGCATGACAGAAATGGGTGCATTCGTTTACAAAAGCAGGTGCCCTCCTAACTAATTCCGGAAACAAGTCCGTTCTGTATCAAAAGAAATAAAATTTTAAATAAAAACGTCGCTGCAGACCATTACCAAAACAATACTCCGAATCTTCTGATTTATAATTATACATATTTTAATATTAAATTGTGTATTCTTTTAGAGAAACCAGGGACATATATAGACATATCTTATTGTACGTCCCTGGAGAAACCCACAATTCTGATTCAATTTTTAATACGTTTTTCTGGTATGTATAATGAATATCAAATTTTAATGACATTAAATAATAATATCAGTGTAAGCGTCATATATATATATATCAACTTTATCCCAATTTGGTGCATACGTGTAAGCTTCCAATATATATCAACCAATCTGTAGCGGACTTTGATCTGGCCATGGTCAAGGGCCATCCAAGGGAGACGACTCCAATGCGACAAAATGTAAACGATCGATGCATTAGTCATGGAAACTATATGTATAAATTCAAACATTATTTTACCCATTATTGAAACTGCTCTATAGTTGGTAAATAAGTCGCCTTCTTAACCATTCTTTTAACATTGTCTTGGTATCAATTATATCAGCAATAATTTCACAGCAATGGATCTTTGAATACTGTTAAAAAGGACTTGCCTACAAGAACAAGATGTTTTGAAATCCTATGATAAAAACCCACCCTACATTCTTAAAAAAAAAAATCAACTCCTTGTTATAGGAATGTCACAGGAAGCAAAACCATAACACACTTAGGATTGATTTTTTTTATCCAATATCATATTTAATTAAAGAATGTCCAGTTATTTCGTCATATTTAATTAAAGAATGTCCAGTTATTTTGTTTCAAGTTAAACTGGTATTCTGTTACGATAAAGTTACAAAGAAATTTGGGAAATTGATATTGATTTTAGTGACATAAATAAAGATGTATTCAAGGAAATATCATATCTTTAATGGAAACAAACAAGAGGCAATAGCTTATAAACTGTTTTCGATCATCAAGTATAAACAAAATGACAACATTCTTTAAGCCGTCAAACCCCCCTACTGAAATAGAAACAAAATTACAACAATAATACAGTTAAAATTTTATTTGAATAATTATTAGCAAACACATGTTGTTCAACAGGAAAATATAAGAAATACACACCGGATCAACTGAAACAAGCTATTAAAGATGCAAAGCCTGGGAAGTCAATTAGAAGTCTCGAGAAGCTACATAAAATAAATCGCATGACCATATCCCGTCATCAAAAAGGATTATTGAAAGGCCATCCAGTCCGGGTGTTAAGCAAAGTAGAGGAGGAGCAATTAGAGGCATATATAGTATACTGTCAGGCCAGAGCTATGCCTTTAACACGGAAAGTAATAAAATCATTTGTCAGAGGTATTGTATCCAAAAGCGGCAGACAACTGTCAGGATCAGGAAACGGTCCGTCCAATAAATGGTTTAGGTCTTTTCTATCACGGCATCCAAGACTATCGATGAAGAGTCCCCAACTAGTCGATGGTGGAAGGACAAGAATGTCAAATGAGACAGTCATGGCACAGCACTTTAAGCTGTTATCTGAAACAATAGAGAAATTGGGTATGTTTATATTTTACAAAACTCCCAATAATTTACTAGATAGAAAACAAACCAGAATGGTGACTGTTAATAAAATACAAAGTTGACACTTATGAAAATTGATATTTTTTTGTGTTCATAACAATTATAAATTCAATTTAAAATATCTTCAACAATGTCATTCATTCATTAAAATAAGGAGTCAAAAAATAAATTAAGTAAGGAACAAATTTGAGCATTTGTAATGCAATGAAACCTGTTTCATTTGAAAATACAACACATATTACATTAATTTTTGTCAATCAATCCATTTCAAGGTCTCGGAAATAAGCCAGAGTGCATATTCAATGTGGACGAGACAGGCTTTGGGAAGGGTATGTCCCTAGACAAGGTCTGTGTAGCTGACAGGAGACAGGCACAATCTCGAGTAGTTGTCACCTCAAACCACACAACAGCAAATGTATGTGTCTCTGCAGATGGACGTGTCTTACCCACCATGGTAATTTATGAAAAGTCCTTCCCAAGTGGAATGTATAGAGATGGTATGTGTCTCAGATATCATCGTTGCTGTTAAAATATGAATAAAATAAAATGATAATTTAAATAAAGACATCAATTAAATAAGACATTTCGGCACTAAGTTCTTGAAAAACTTTGGTTTAAATTACCTTGAGAATAAAACTGATGTATTAATCTAAAGCTTTAAATATAACCATCAACACTTTGTACATTTTGATGACCTAAAAGTTGCCTGAATGCAGGAATGCTCCCCTAAATATAAAGATTATAGACATGTCTAAAGGTCCCTTATAGGGTGAGCGTTGCTGAAACAAACCTTTTGTTTTCTTTCCTGAAGGAATTCCACAAAGTTGGCTTTTCGGCACGTCAGAAAATGGCTACATGGACTCGGACTTGTTCCGAAAATGGTTCCAGGAAATTTTTCTGAAGCATGTGCCTAGGTCCAGACCTATTTTACTGGTGCTTGACAACCACGAGAGTCACCTTTCGATTCCACTTATTGATATGGCTAGAGCCAACCAGATAGAGTTCTTCTGCTTGCCACCCCATACGACCCATCTCCTTCAACCGCTAGATGTTGCGCTTTTCAGGCCACTAAAAAAAGCTGTGTCTGATTTAGCAGTCAGTCTAAGCTATGTAAACAAAGAACTTATAATTGGCAAACATAGGTATGGATCAATAATGATAAGATGAATCTGGAACTATACTATAATTGCACATTAAAAATATAATCCTTGTTTTTATTCTAATCCAATTGAATTTTGAACGAAATTTAGACAGATATTATGTATATATCATGTAATTAGTTAAGGCCACATAAAGGTAGCTCCTAGGTTTTCATGCAAATTTTTCTCAAAAGCAAAGAGGGAGAGCAACATATTTAACTTAGCTTATAATACTTGTCATAATTTTGAATATCATAATCAATCAATCACCTTCTTTTTTAATTCATCAAGACTAGCTCAGGTACTTCAAGCTGCTGTGGACAAGGTCTTCAGTCCTCACAATATCAAGGCTGGATTCAGGAAATGTGGCATTTTCCCGTTCGATAAAGATGCCATCGATAAGTCACAGCTAGCGCCCAAAGATCCAGAGTTCGATCCCATCAACAACATGGGACCAGGGGGAGACAACATTTCATTACGGCAAGACCCTCTCTGCCATTCTTGTGGTCAGTTTGTCATGGGCCATCCTCTGGTGACCCAAGGCATCATACCACAGGAATTGGCAGCTGTGCTGGTCCCGATCATTGGTCCACCTAAACAAAATAGAGCAACAAGAATTATCACTGAAGCAAGAGTTATAACAGGTGAAATACAACATAAATAACAAGGGCCCAATAGACCTGAATAGCTCAACTTCAATCCAATTATACTTTTTATCAACAGACCTATCAGTAATTTGAGGAGTCCTTGAAAATATATTTTCCTAGTTATATCATGGTAAAGTTCATTTGAACATAATTTTTGGTTATTCAGAAGTCGTTAAAAGTTTTCAGCCTATTTGATCCATTTGACCTTGAATGTAGGTCAAGGTCATTCATCTAAACAAACTTCATCACAGCCTGCCACATGCCAAATATCAAGTCTCTGGGCCTCTTGGTTGTTGAGAAGATGTTTAAATGGTAAAGTTGACACCAGACAGACAGAAGGACGGACAGCCGAAGGACGCTGCACGCACATCATAAGCTCGCCTGCCCAAAGGGCAGGTGAGCTAATAACATACCATAAACAAGTTACAAAACTTTCTTAGTGAAAAACAATATATTACTTACTAGAAACTCTTAATGATAATTAAGTAGACCAAAATAGTATCCATAAAACATTGTTTCAGGAGGGAAATATTCATATTATCAAATAATTCTCAAATTCAACCACTGAATATTTTAATAAATTCCATAATTATTTTTTATCAGCTTTTGAATTAATAAACCATTAACCAGATTTGTTTTATTGAAATTCATGGGCCGATTGGTACCTCCAATAACACTAGTCTCAGTCAAGAAACTTATTGTATGTCCTCTTATATTTCCTTGTTCTTTATCTTCTTATATTTCCTTGTTCTTTATCTTCTTATATTTCCTTGTTCTTTATCTTCTTATATTTCCTTGTTCTTTATCTTCTTATATTTCCTTGTTCTTTCCATTTCTGTGTTCTTTCTTAATTGATCTGTCTTTAATCCCAGGAGAACAAATCTATGAGCAGCTGAAGGAGAAAGAGGAGAAGAGGAAACCTAAACCGAATAAACAAAAACCACGGGTAAATTCTAAACAATAAACATAACAAAATATTGATCCATATCCATATTTATTTTGGGTGAGATCGGTCAATAAACTCCCATATTGTCCACTGTCCCATGCAATATTTGTTACTTATTTATCAAACTAATGAAACTAAAAATGCATATTGTCCTCTGTCCCATGCAATATTTGTTACTCATTTATCAAACTAATGAAACTAAAAATCCTCATGTGTCTGACCCCTAAGTAGTTGCTGGTTTGTACTGACTCTAGTATACGCAAATGAAGATTTCCTTTACCCACGGTTTAAAAAATACCTGTGGGATCTTTTTTCGCTAACCAAATTCTGTTATTTATCCAGAGAGAAAGTAATGAATCTACAATGACAAATACTGGGAAAGATGTGGATCAGGCACCCAAGAAAAGAGTTAAAAAGGTATTAATTGAATGTATAAAGATTGAAATATTCATGTATGCATAGAAATAGCATTTTGCAAATTGTAAAAATTTAAGTTTATGCTATAACCGTTATACTTACTAACTTCTAACCTTTCCTTGACTTTCAGGGCAAGCATCATGTTGAAACAGAATTACCAAAGTTGCATGTCCCTAAAAAAAGAGTCAGAAAGGTACATGTATAAACAAAATATTATTAGTATTAATGCAACGAAATCAAAGATATGATAGTAACAATATCATGCAAAAGATCAATTGTTCTTTTTTTTTAAAGTCATACATATTTAATGTACTGTTATGATGAACATTAATCTTATATATTTCTTAGGAAATTATTAGTATCACTTGGCTCTACTAACACTTGAAATATCATAGAAATGCTTTAATGTGTTTTAGCCAAAAACAGTAGAACTGACAAGCAACAACATAAGTGAAGAACTTGCTGACCCAGAATTCACCTGTCCTATATGCAATATCCAAGGTCATACCAGTGATGAAGAGAGTGGGATTTTCTGGGTTGGCTGTGATAATGCAAGGTGTAGCAGGTGGTATCACCGAGAGTGTCTGACTCATGACCAGCATGCAGATGTTGACTTGAGTCTACTCACTGGTGGTACATGGCATTGTCATCTGTGCCAAAATGATGGCATTCTACATTCAGAAGATATGTCATGTACCACCCATGAAGTACTTTGCCAAGTCTGCATGCTGTCATGCACTGCGATCGAAATTCGTGATGGCATTGATTTGTTCTGGATTAACTGCAAGTGTGGGAAGTCATATCACAAGTCCTGTCTGCCTTCCTATGTTTACAGAGAGTGGGATCTGGCAAAGGAAGCCTGGCGCTGTGGACATTGTCCTGATCATAATCTAGTTTAAAAAAAAATTATCAATGAGTATCAAAAGAACCATGTCATTGACATTCTATTTTTTGTATAATTTACCTGAATCAATTTCTTATTACTTATTAATTAACAAATGAATTTCACTTCATTAAATGTCTTTAAATTCATGACTTATTCAATGAATTGACAGATCTAAAAAATAATTCCTTATAATTGTAATTCATTTATTAATTTACAATAATCATAATTTTCCATATTTCATAACCATCACCAATCCATTCATGTAAAAAACCATCTCCGCGATGCATTTTTGTTTGTTCTGAAGCTATGTATACTTTATCAAAATGTTATGAAGTGTCAGTATTTATTTCATGTATTTGAGTATTTCTCCGATTCCACAAAAATTGAAAAAAAACAGTACATGATTCATATGCAGTTTGTTATTTGTATAAACATTTATAATGTGTAGATAAGCACTTTTTGTTTAAAATGAAATCAGAATAATCAAGAGTTATATATAATTATATCGTCACAATTTCAATATAACGATTTGCATTGATATCCGCCATATTGATTTTCGAGAAGTCGCTCTACATCATTTATAATCGCTTTAAATGTTTGTTATTTTGTTTAAATATCGTTGATTTTAGCAGGAAATGAAAAGTGCTTTCTACATTTTACATACCCGCTTCCAATTTCCGCATTTTGTGTGGACAAGACGCCTTATTTTACCACGACCGAAAGTGTCACAATTTGGGTCCTCGCACCTGCTGCAATCCGGAACCATGAGGTGATGACGTCACAGCGTGTTCGAATAAGAGCACGTGAGCGATCAATTGTAAAATCGATTATAATATTGAACTTACGATGCCTCCTTGTTAGAAAGGTTAAAAGAAAAACTGAAAGTTAAACTTTCAGAATGCATTCAACGAAAACATGTGAAAATTGTCACAATTTGGGTACCCTGACCTTACACTAACAGTGACGATGAACACATGAAACGTATCATTTAGTTTCATGTATTTATCAACATCCATTAATATGTATCTATATATGAAGATCAACATCTCTGATGTGGTGAACCAACATTGTTTATGTGTTTCGTCAAGTAACTTTCCAGTGACATACTAGGAGTGTGCACGTGACCGCTATTCTCGTACCCTCTGTGATCCCTTCCTTTGAAGATGATGTCGAGTCCTAGGCCTATTGTCAAGGAAGTTTTAGAGTTTTATAGTGACTTTCCTGATATCTGAATTAATAATAACATCAAAATCCAGTTCAACATGTTGACTTTGAAAAAAGTTTTTAGATATGATCACTTCACATCAGGTTTCAGTGTATTGAACAATGTCTATGGACACACAGTCAAGATTTATTTGAAAAAAAATTAGTGCATTAATCATTTAAAATTGTGATATCTTAGTTAACTGAAACATACTGATTATTTTTAAGATAAATGGTTTATTATCATTAACATTGCAATTGAAACACTTGATATTATACATCTTGTAAATTTTCTTTTTAATACATTAGTATTCCACAATGGTATATTTTACCTTTTTATCTAGCTCTTGATTTGTCAGTGTTTAAACATTATTATTGCCCAATATTCATGTCCCTACAGTATTATATTGCACAACATCATTGTTTTCCAAATGTTAATGAATGTTTTTCTCAGATAAATTATATCGGAAATATACTATAATTTTCAAGAGCGAAATCTCTGCTGATATTACTGTGGATCACATGTCATATTTGGTTAACATTTTTAAAGGATGAGCATATAATCAATAAGTATGTCAACTGTATTATGTTGTTACATGGATTTCGGGTAGTATTATATTGTACATTGTAATGTTTTTGGAACTTTGGTGATTTCATGCTGGTAGTATTTGGTGGTACTTGATATATGTTCTGATATTGTGATTATTTATGAACCACAAGGCCATGCCGAGATATTTTTCAGCGCATATACATGTATAGCTACAGTAAGGCTGATAGGGATAGATATAAAGCTAGCAGGTTAATGTATATTTTGTGTAATTATTGCAAGTTTTATTATGGTCAATTTCTCTATAACTTTAAATCACATGGTCTTATGACGCAACATGATGATACTGTAATAGTAAACAGTTAGTTGAGTATTGCCAGAACGAACTATAAATTGATGACTGACATTTATGTATGTATTTTAATTTGTATTGTTGAATCTTGAGCTTGATAAAATGTTAACTAAATAAATGCTACTTATAAAACTTTATATTTATATCCAATTCAATTACTCCATCCTTGAAACTACATTGGTACTAATAGCTGAGACTTGTATAAGCATGGTTAAAAGTTCTTTGACTATATCAAACTTTTATTTTCATTTTTACCAGAACATGTGATAATAAGATATAAAGTGATAGAATTGACAAATTGTTCAGACAATGTATCAGAGTGTGATTGTGTACTTGTAGTTTGGCCAGCTCAAGTGATTCTAAGAGGTTAGTGTGTAAATTTGGTCTGCAGTAATTTCTCATTTTTACCAAATTATATTTTGAGTATTCACATTCATTAACTCTGACACAACTATGTAATGATTATGTTTTGGAAGGTCCTCTGTCTACTGTGATATGTCCTGTTCTCTTTTTATGAAACAAATCATGCACATGTTCATATTTTTTTTTAAATTGAATACTCTTGTAAAGTTAGAATACTCACTTGATGGTAACTATTTCAAAATTGGGGACCAATTTTTGTTTTGTGGGGGAATGTTATATATATGGTATATATATATATATATATATTATCAACCATCAAGTGTGTATCCGGAATTAATTAATATCATCTTTTTATGTTAGTATTTTTATTGTTCCGTAATTTGTGTCCGTCCATCACCGGAAGTTGTTTTGATGTTTAGTTGAAGAAGAATAAGATATAAGTTGGAGGCACCACGTGTTAGAGATTTTCTATATTGTACACACAGCCAAGCAAACCCCAAACACAACATAGTTCACGTTTCGTGCACGGCCTTAACTCAGGAAGACACTTGAGAAAAACTTGTGGAGAATATTTGCTTCAACGCCATTTTCTGCAATGGTACTTCCTACGTCTTTAGCTGTAACACTTATGCTGAACAAGGAAATTAAGCACATCCGCGAACTTCATTCATATTCCCTTCTCCATGAACATACGTGCTTTTTGGAGATTCTGATATTTCTGAAAAGGAAAGCTAAATTCCTTTCCTTGCGTACTCATCAATATATTTATGATTCTATCATATTTAAGCTTCGCACCCTCCCCATTCTATCAAAAACAGTTCTTATGCCGACGGCAAAAGAGAAACGGATATTCAAGGACAAATGGAATGACCTAGAAGATGCTTACCAAGGCACGGGATGTAACATTTTTAGAAACGGAGTTTTTAAGTAGCGATTTTTATTAACTTCTGCCGGAAGTAACATGCACGATATGCGGATGGTCGATTGGTGACGATAAGGAACAAAATGTTCAGAAAGAAAGCAGAAATATGAACTGAATTAAGGGTTATCTAAATATCAAATCCGATGATGTTTTACAAGTCTATAAATCACTACTGTTGTGCAATGGTACAGCAGTAATGGCTAGCCACGAGTCATGTCATTGGCATTTGTAAAGGTGCTTGTTAATTTTGGCAAACATGCGTAAATATGCACGTTTCAGCAGAACATAATAAACTCATGTGTATCACGTAAATTGCACAAAATAAAACCATGTTGTAATACTTATGTCTTTAGACGGTAGTAGGGATATTTATTTGACCAGATTTGACTTCATAAAAGCATACACATTGATTCTCTTTTGACCTGAGCGGTTGGACCAGAGTTATTTAGAGGTTCATAAATTGAAGGTAGATATGGTTCAATAATGGAAAATCATGACGCTTACAGCTTTATAGCATTGGGCTTTGTGATGGAGGCTCTTTTTGTACTTTCGTACTGATGTTAGCAACACAATACTTGATAACTTGCATGATCGGTGTTGTCTCCCTTCTCCCAATGACGTGTTGGTTCATGACACTGTTTTTAATTAAGAAGTATTTGGAGGTCATGAGGGTAGTCCTACAGATATAATAACAGGGCGTGTTTTAGTTAATTTATACACAAGTCTATAATACGAATCATTTACCTGGGTCATTTGATGACAGGAAGTATATACACTGTACATGTATGGCTACGATGATAAAAAGACGCTTTCCATTTGAAAGATAACATATATAATGTGGCATGATGATGATATATGATGCATGATGATGATGATATATGACGCATGATGATGATATATACTGATAATGATGAGGCGTGATGATGATGATATATACTGATAATGATGAGGCGTGATGATGATGATATATGATGATGATGATATATACTGATAATGATGAGGCGTGATGATGGTGATATATGAAGATGCGTGATGATGATGATGATATATGATGATGATGTATATGATGCATGGTGATGATGATGATGATATATGGTGATGCGCGATGATGATGATGATATATATGATGATGCGTGATGATGATGATGATGATGATGATATACGATGATGTGTGATTATGTGTGATGATTCGTGATGATGATGATGTATATGATGCATGATGATGACGATGATGATATATGCTGATAATGATGCATGATAATGATGGTGATAATATATGATGAAAATGCATGATGCAAGATGATGATAATGATATGATGATCATGATCATCATCGCAACATGTATGTGTAAGAGTGTGTGTATGTATGTTTTTTCTTTGTCTGGTTTTTATTTTTGTTATCCATGTCTATTGTTTTAATATGTGAAAATCTTCAAAAAATAAAAGAATTATAAAAAAAAAAACATATATAATGTATGTAGCCGGAGGAATCCACAAAATGGTGGGAACTACTCCACAGTCATATTCCAGCTGGTTCGGACAAAAGTCCAGCCACTTTATCATCTTCTTTAGGTGAGTTTCTAATAACATCATCTTTAATTAAGATCTGTACTGAATTATTCCACATGTCGATGCTTCCCAAGAAGACCCGCCAAAGCATTCAAAATGACAGATCTTCTGTTCAAATGCAGATGCGACAGAAGAATAAACTGATACATTTTTTTAACGTAACCAAGTCATTTGTTAAATAAACGTTGCCCAAGTAAATGGTCCTTGTTGGTATACAAAAAGGTTGAGTACGTATGTCATATGTAATGTGTTCCGAATGACGTCTCGGGAATTCAGCATTCGTGCACATTTCTTTTAAATGGAAAAAAACTAAATAAAGAGCTTTACTCTTTTGGAGAAAAGTATATTGCCATCTATACTCATATTTCGGTGCTGTTTTACACTCGTGAAATATGCATGTTTAGTATCCACTAAACACCATTGTGTAACACCTTAACTTACTGCTATTCGCCACGACATCGTATTCATTTTATAATTCTTAGGTTATTTGATTTAAATTAATAAATAGGTAACGCAAACAGTCAGTAAATATATATATTATATACGTCAAGCGCTTTCATGCTATTCAATAGAAGCAATCCTTTTATAAATAGTCAATCATTTCAGATTGAAATTTTATTCCATTCCCGTGGAAATTAATTAATGTTATATTTTTGTTACTTACAAAAGCTACTTTCCTTAAAGAATTATCAGGAGCTATTGGAAGTAATTGCGGGGTATTGAATGACTCCTCGCCAAAGATAAACAATATAGATTAGATGTAATCGGACGATAACCATTTAGTAGTTCTGATCGACTCTATTCACTGGTGGCCTAAGTAATGATTTGTCGATCTCCTAGGAAGATATTTATCATGATTCTATACATCGCTAGATATATTAAGAAATAATCGACCAAATAAATCCCGTTTTTGATTGGGTTTAATTAAATAGTTGCCATCACGGGTTCTGAGGTTAAGGCTGAGTAGGCTTTCGGGATAGGTACGTGCCGCCACGTCCGTACATCCTCTTTCACTAACTTTGATTAACAGATAGCATTTTAACAGCCCTTTTGTTGGTTTATCTAAGGAGACCTGTACGAAGAAGTGGTTGGAAGTGTACATGTACATATTTTATTGAATTAGAAAATCAACCATGTCAACCCATATATATACCCGTTAGTGTAATTGAACTGAATCATACACGATGTGTATACCCTTATGAACCTGTCCAATACTATGGTAGTACTGTAAACGTTAATATTTCAGCAGTGATAATATTTTAGCGATTTTGATGCTGGAAGCTTTTCACTATATTATGACTACGCTTACTGTGTTTTCTATGACAAGCGTTGCAGTATCGCCAATTCATCAGGCGCAAATCTGTTTTAATTTAGTTTTGCGATAAATTTGAGTGCGCTGAAATAAGTATTGTAACGTGCACCTGGTCCGTCCCAAGTGTCTTCTGGGATATGCTGTACCTTAAGCGAACTTGACTAGTCCAATCTCAATCGGTATGGAATCAGTAATATTTACAAATGATTAATCTATAAATGACATACAAATGAAACGGTCGTGCTGCTTGCCACGGACCTCTAAAACTACCATACAAATATAACTATAGTAGGCACTGACGCCCACAAATGCCTAACGCATGTGCTCTCGCCATGCACTGGTACCAGCCGTGGCTTTCGTGCGCGCCGGCAATGACCAATCAAGCACGCCGGCTACCTCGGGAACCGGCAATGCCAGATCAAGCACGCCTATTACAAGTGCTCCCGGCACTTGCACAGCGCACCGGCTACCTGCGCACCAGCTTATGAAGCGCAGTAGTAATGCAAGTGCTCCCAGTGTCTACCTTGCGCACTGGCTTATCCAGCCCTGCGCAACAGCAATGCAATTGCTCCCGGCACTGGAACCTCGCAGTGGCTTCCTTACGCACCAGCTTCCTTCAGCGCACCAACCATACAATTGCTCCCGACACTGGAACCTGGTAGTGGTTAAACTTGCGCACCAGCCTCCTACAGCAATACAAGTGCTCTCGGCACTGTAACCTTGTACATCTGCCTCGTACAGCGCAACAACACACTACCTCACGACTAATGGGCACTTATTCAGCGACCACCAATCGCTAGATGAGAGACTTCTCAGTCTCTCCACAAAGACTTACTCAGCCTTCGTAGCTACCGGGGTTTGAAACCTGTCAGTTTCAATTAGAATCACGCCCACTTTTCAGCGGCATATTCTCCCCAGTTTGTAGCTGGCTATTTATGTGCCAGGCTATTCGGCGAGCCAGTGGTACCATACATTTGCATATTGCACATTTCGCTCTAAAACCTTGTATCATCTTTATATACAAACACATTTACATGGTATATTATCCTTCTTATCAATCAAGGTATATTTAGGAATCATTTTCAATCTATACAATCCAACCATTAATTAGTAATCATCCGATAATCAATGAGATAAAACAGCGCTTAACAATTGTATGTAAAAGGGAGATAACTCCAACAGAAAACCAATTTTCCTTACAGTATTTGTACAGCATTTCAATAACCTACAGAACCGTACCATGTCTTAAGTAGTAGAATATGATAAGTTACATTATAGCTTTACCTATTTACAATACTGTATAATTTTCTTCGAGGGTTATGTCTACAGGTAGGGCGTAAGAATTGTACCTGCTGCCCCCATTGCATGATCGTAAGAGGCGACTAAATTTGGGATCTTATCGTTTCTCTTCTTTCTTAACAACTTTCTTCTTCCTAACGTCTCCCTTGACAGTCACTGCCTCACTTAAATTTTGGCCTTTAGTTGAGCGTTCGCCCCTGTGAGGAAGGCTTTGGGTTCTGTCCCCTGGCCGAGACATACCAGTATCTTTAAAAATGGTAGTTGCTGCTCCTGCTTAGCGCTCAGCATACACGGAGTGAGACGACTGGTTCGCCCGTTGTCAGTATAATGGGACCGGGTAGAGTGTCCTGCTGGATGTCTTCGGCAGTATGCTTCAGTGTGGTAGCACTATAAATCGACAAAAGTTCCGGCCTATCACAAGGAGACTTAACACGAACATACCGCAGCCTCCCAAAACACACATACGCACTCAACACTTGCATGTATGTCGCACGCGCGGAAGGCCGTCCTTAAATGACCTTAGCTGTTAATAGCACGTTCAACAAAATAAACCAAACCAAACCAAATCTACAACAAATTCACCGAAAACATATCAAAATACATCCTCTTCATTTAAGATGAGACCTAACTACTACAGTGTATACATGCTGTATGCGTGTCTGCTGTATACTCACCTTATCAAATAGATCCTTAAATGTACATTAAGATATAACATCACAGCCACAGAAAATCCCGGTATTCCATTTTATCAGTTCGGTTCCTACCGGTAATGTTTGAAATTAGCAAGTTGTTTTACCCGATGATAGAACATTTTGTTTTGTGGGAACAATGTCGTTTTGTCTGTAGCAGTAGTTCCATGATTAGACAAACTGAACAAGGAATTAACTCTGGATTTTCCCGAAATCTTGTGTGACATTTTTTTTAAACATTACTGTCGTGGGTAAGTTCATCTTTGGGCTATATAAACTGAACTGTCAACGGTAAAGCTAGTAAATCGTATTACTTATTATTGTATACTTATACATCCAAAACCGTCAGCAGTTGACAGTATAGGTATATCACTCGATGTTGATTAAAGCTTAATTCTATCGTTCATTAGAGGTACGCATATGTTTGTTTAATAATAGTCATTTGGTTTGTGAAATGATTAGTGTTATGTTTTTTATTCGCCGTTTTGTATTCATTAAATGATAATGGCATTTTCTAAATATCAATATAAGAAATTATGAAATAAAATAGTTTGAATTATGTGTTAGCTGCACGCAGTTGGCAACGGGTTCAGCCTTCCCTCGTCAACATGTTTATCATGCGTTGCGTGAATGAAGCACACGCCCAGTGTGCCTCCATGGGCACGCCTATTGAAGTGATGGCGTTAAGGTATTGATGGTGGTGTAATAGAAATTCTATAGTTGAATAACTTTGATAGCACAGTTTAACCCCAATGAAAGACTTCATATCCTGTCAACAAAATTCATTTCAAATGAAATAAACACCTATTCAATGTGTCAGATTCTTTTATATGTTTTTTTTTTTAATTTCATATCTCGACTTATCTGTATGCAACTTGACCTGTACTAGGACGTCATCGCCAAATTTATTAATGGTATTATCACTGTTTACACGCATATAGGTCGCCTGTACTGTCAACACATTATATTCATTGTGTACATGTGTGATATTATACATTGATAGCCGATAGGGCATTAACAACTCATCTTTACCGGCTACTGGTGAATTACATGTATGGTTCACATGCACTCATCACGTGAAATTCAGTAATCGAATCTTCAAATTAGATTTGGTTCATTGTGTTCAGTAAATACTGCAATAGCTTACTGATCTAGAAGTATTCATAAAAGCCAGTGATTTAGACACACAACAACACAACTCGTTGTCCATGCTTTATACGCACGTTGTGCATATGATATCGCAATTTATATAAGAAACAAATATAATACCCAGTGATCATAATTAACATATACGTGTACAATATTTCATTGTTCATGTTAGTTGTTTTATAATCACCTACACAATACAGTGATCGTATATATCGAAGAATGTTTCTTTAGTTTACTAAGCGGTGGCTCGTGTCCCTGTCTCTGCCCTGCAGGTAGGGCGTAAGAATTGTACCTGCTGTCCCCAATGCATGATCGTAAGAGGCGACAAAATTTGGGATCTTACAGTATCTTTTCTCTTCTTTCTTAACAATTTTCTTCTTCCTAATGTCCCCCTTACAATTTCTCACTTTTGGCCTTTAGTTGAGCGGTCTTTAAAAATGGTAGTTGCTACTCCTGCATAGCGCTCAGCATAATTGGAGTGGGACGACTGGTTCGCCCGTTGTCAGTATAATGTGACCGGGTGGGGTGTGCTGCTGGGTGTCTTCGGCAGTATGCTTCTGTGAGTTAGCACTATAAATCGGCAAAAGTTCAAGGAGACTTAACACGAACATACCACAGCCTCCCAAAACACACATACGCACTCAACACACGCATACATGTCGCACACACGGGAGGCCGTCCTTAAATGACCTTAGCTGTTAATAGGACGTTAAATAAAATAAACCAAACCAAATCAAGTGTCCCTGTCTGCCCGTTGCATTTTTCATCTCCTGTTACAGTCTGTTTGAGGACCAAATCTCTGATTTTTTACATCAGGACTAACACTGGTGACTATATACAAGACGCGTATTTCCATTATAGTACATATTTACTTCAAAGTCAAGACAGTGGCATGCAGCGTGCGTGCGTGCGTGCGTGGCGTGGAGGGGGTTAATGTGGTGGAAAATTAAATGGTCACACTTATCATTCATCAAATGATATAAGTAAATATTGAGGTATTCTGATAGTCATTCTTTTATTTAGAAACAAAACATGACAGTATATCTAAAGGTTGTTTTTTTTTGTTACATGTCTTGATAAGTTTAGATATATCGATAAAACCCTGTCATAACCCTAGATATCTGTTCTGCATTTTAAATCCAAAGCATAAAAAATACAATATATGTGCTGAGATGCGAGGTAGATACATGTACTGGCTACTTTGTATATATGTTACAGGTATATATCACACGCGCACGTTATAACTATATTTGGCTGAATAGAAACGCCTATTCCAGAACATCTAACGCAAATAATTGTGGGGAAGTGTTGGGGAACGCTCAATACAATTACTAGCTACTTGATATATGTTTGTTAAAGTTAATAATTTGTTTCACGTTGATATTGAGAGAGCGTGTATGCAGCGTTAGTCTGTCTTAAGCGTCTGTCGGTGTTAACACATACTGTACAACAGACAAGTACACGAAAGTGGATAACATGTATTTATACCACTGGACGTATAGTGTAAACACGTTTGAAATTTATATATTTTGTCATTACTCGTGATTAATTCAATGCTTTTGTGTAAGTAAAATGCATTGTTTAGCCTCCATCCAAACGGTATATAGATAAAGGATGAAGGAAACATTTTACTTGGTTTAGCGTCGACAGCGTGTATGAAACACAAATAAGTTGTAAAAAGTATAATGCGTTTTTTCTAAAAGGTTTGACCCGTTTTGATGTATTTGTGTTTACTGGTCATTTCATCCCTTTTCTCCTTTCTAGGTGTTTTCCATTTACGTTTCATGTATTAAAACAGAACACCATGAACCGCAGATACCTTAATTAAATAGAATCAATATGGAAATTATGATATAATGAATTATTCATCAAATGTAATTTCAAACGTGTTTTTCAGTAAATGTTCGGTTAAGGTAGATGTACACAATAGACACCTACAGCCAGTTTTTACCTCAGTCTCAGAATACAATCCATATAACGAGCCTAGAGAATACTTGTCATCGATCTGTTCTGGATTTTCCTTGGTGATTATTTTATTCTGTCCTGGGCTTTTCATTTATATGTTCAATTAGGAAATATGGATTCAGATTTCTATGAAAGGATATTAACAAGCCACCATTAATCCAGAAACGCTCTTCTAAGTTGGATGTATATTGGCTTTCTTACGTCAAAACACAATACCTATTGTAATTAGAAGATCCTTGATTTGCATAACTAATTTCGAAGACAATGAGCGAGTGATTCTATCATCTTACGAGCAAGATGTATGACACTTGACTTGGTAACTAAGAAGTAGGGTTAAACTTTTCTTTGATTAGACATGCGGCTGGGGTCGTTTGTTGTGTGGGAAATGTTTTATACATGGTTAACGCTAAAATAGTAAATAATACTTAGTAAGTAATACGAAAACCAACAATCTTGATTAAGATCGATAAAATAAGGACTACATAAAAACAACAAAATATGGGTTTACAAGGATATGCTTATACATGTATCACTATGTCAGGAGAATAAAACAAGGATATCGTTCAGGATAAACATCGTCCGGTTCATCAACGACAGCCACCATATATATATATATAAACAAACAGGTATGGGGGCAAGCCCTTAGTCATTTTTACTCATTTTGGTTGTTTGTTTTTTTTGGGTTTTTTTTAATTCCTTGGATTCCGAAATAAAAGACTTGGAATAAGTACAGCAGCGTCAATACACAATAATTAATAGTAGTCGACACGAAATGATGTCAATAGCAACCGCGTAGACACCGATTTAATATACATCACACATACTTTAATAATGTTGAAGTGTCCCGAAGAGTAAATGGCTATTGTACCTTTAGTGGAGCCGTATTGATGTCTCCAATGTACCGCTGGCAGGTCTGTCACAAATACGCTAATGTACACTGTTAGTCAACGTAAACTATATAGAATTAGCCACGTTTTCTACGAGTTGGTAGCCAGATGGCTATCAGTATCACCCCGTAGGTAAAAGTATATGAAGTTGACAGACGAAATAATGTCCGTCATCTCGAGAATGAAGAACATACAACCTTATGTATTGAAGGGTAACCTGTCTCCGTAATTATATATACTTACCTGTTATCTTAATATAACTTATCAAAGGGTTGAAGTGTCCACCTTGTCAAAAGTTGGACCACATAACATTTTATATCTTTGTTGGTTAAGCTACGAGTACATTTATGCATCCTTCATAAATATTCTATTAACTTTCGATTTTTCTTAAAAATTGAACAAACAATTGTTGTTTTTTTCCTTAGATTTATATTTTATTCGACATAGAATGTGAGATAGTGTGGTTTTAATGTACATGTATTTATATATCGCCAGCTTTGGACTGTATATTTGATATCAAAACCGTCTATTGAAACTAAATTCGACTAATCATTATCCTGTCTGCGTGTGCATTGTATGACATTGTAAAATGATCTGTCGCAATAGTGATTTAACGCCTTTACAAGTCCGGTTAATATCAGTAATGTCTAGCTGATGTTGTATATTGCCAATTCATGACGGACGGATAATTGTTGTCAGATCCACAAGTATGATTATGTACGTATCAAGATACAAATGGATATGATGCATTACAAAATAAATATTAGAATTTGGCGAACGATCACAATTTTTCTAAATGGTAAGCATGTTATCATTTATAAGTTTATTCTGATATACTAATATAACTTCATGATGTCTCTTAAGGGGCATCTAAACAACAAATCCAGTCCAAAAGGGATATTTTACAAGCCTTTAAATTCCTGCTTATGTGCAATTTAACAGAAATAACTTGATGGACTCTTAGTATGTATCATGCCAAACTCATGCCAAACCGTCGACAATTCTTATGATGTAATGTCTTATTTCAGCAAAACATGCATAAAAGGCATGTTTTAGGGGGGTATAATTAACTCATTAGTATCGCATATACTGAAAAAAATAACCATGTCTTTTTGTGCAGAAGTGTCTAAAGCACAAAATAGGAGCATTGGTTTAATCAGACATCATGATATGTATACACAGCGTTTGTATTTTGACCTAGAAATGCAAATGGCGGTAAGGATTGCACACAAATATGGTATATAAGGAGGTATTTCAAATATCAAAAATGCTCTTATTTGACACTATAAAGACTTCTAGACATGACAAGATTACTGCTTTTAGAAAAAAAAATTCAACTGTTGAGTTTGGGGTGAAATATACAATTTTTGAAAAACGCCCCAAACTCGTATCAAATATTCTGGACTATTGCACCTTACACCCTTGATATATTTGTATAATATAGATGTCCCTTGAAATGTTAAACTGTAATGATTGTAACGAATTATAAACTGACAAGTCAAAAGACATTTAAGTTTTCAAATAATATCCTGAGCTGTGATATTTGAATATTCTTTTCTTATGCTCTTTTGTATTGCAGAACTAGATTCAAAAGAGTCTTGGTTTTAATCTTTTGTTATTATTTCGGCTATTAGTTAACATTAAAGAAATCATCTGAAGGACAAGACAGAATTAAAACCAACGAAACCTTGAACCTTTTGAATAGTATATATATATAAATCGTTTTGTGTATATAAGCGTGAAATTTTAAATAACAAGGAAGGTTTTAAAATCAAAGCTGTCATTGATTTCCTTTGTATTTAAACTAACGCTTAAAAAGTTTAGATATGTTTACACACTGAATATGTCATGACATTGATAAAACATTAAGTTATTGACATTTGTTTGACAGTTGTTCTGATAATCTTTTTGAAATAAACATTTTCATACATGTATATTTCCATTATATGACGACATCTTGGCTAGACAAACAGGCATATTGGTAATAAGTTGTTAAATCTGCATCGAAAGACTAGGAAGAACAAATTGATGAAAACAAAATGTTATATACTAGTATATATAATTAGGGAGACAGGTTATGATGAAACCTATCTGTTGTGGAATAACGTTACACAGGTTTCATCTCGAACACATTCTGTTACTAGTATTACAGTACAATAATTTAATATCTAAATAATGATTTAAAATTATCCATCTAACTTTTACATCGGTCTCCATGTAAATCAATATGCTATTCATATGTTGCACTGTTGTTATTTCAGTTCCAATTGCAGTTTTTGCTTACATGTCAGTACCTTCCGCTTGATTGCCACTGTCGCTAAATCCATACAATGGCTCTTATCACGGAGTATCAGCAGTTGTTCCAAGTAAATACACGATATTGAGGGATGTTACCACATATTTATCTTAGTTCTTTGTTGTCCAAATTTCCTATATTTTCTAATCAGATCCCGTTTTGGAAGAAAAGATCATTATTGCATAGAAAGCGAAACGACAGAATTCCAATAGACATTTCATAGTTGTAATTATAATGTAATTATAATGTATTGAATGGGCTGGAGTGTATTAAAGACATTTTTATTTCGTTAATTGGTGTGTCATGGTTCGACGTGACAAAAATACAAGTCAATAGACTCGTCCCGTGCACACAATCAGTCGCGAATCTAGTAACATAATACTTCCCTTATTTAAACCACAGGTAAATCACAGGTACATACTTTTTCTATCAAGAGCTATTAAAATACAATATATAATCTCTTTGTAGACGAAAACATATAAAAGACTGATTGTACACACAAATATGTATATGAATACAAAACACATAATCAAATTCAGATGAGAAAATCAACATATCGATATTTAAATAACATGGATATAGGTACGAGTGTAGATACTGCTTCACGCTATACACACTAGACTCGTTTGAAACCTGAGTGAGATGGATTATGAATATGACACGATCCTCAACGTATAGAAAATCACGACTGTTTTAAAAGTGCTGTGGATACGACTTCGCGATCCATTGTGCACGCCGTTCAAACCTATCACCAATATATAACGTTACCTGTGAGTGTATTAGACCGGGCGATCAACCAAGTGATTACAGAAAAAGAAAACCTATTTCCACCTTACTTTCATGTTCCTGATTTGCTTACCGAGCCATAGTATGTGATGGTCGCTGACTGATATTGACTCTTGGTATGAAAGTATTTAAATGTACTCTACAGCTATAGTAGGCCTAACTGGAATTGGATTCTGAGGAAAACGCTTTTCATTCGATGATGTTTTATACAGGTGAGTCTTACATGCTATTAACTCGCCTGAACTATTTACACCTGTATCTATAGCACATACGAAGAGTATCATATCAGAAGAGCATATATAGAAAATGTGTAATAATGTTTTTGGATAATATCTCACCTGCTGTAACTGAACATTGAGCGAGGTAAGTTGATACACTATTTATATATTTACAAATTAACAACCATAACATTTCAACAGTAGAATACTTTTAAATGTGTTATAATGAAATTAGTCTCAGTGACCATATATGTAAATTACCTTTAGAAACAGACCAAGGCTAGTGTCATTTTGGTCGTTATGACAAACAAAGGAGACCTCGTCCGTTTAAATACTTAAGATTAAGTAATGCAGTGGCATGCCACCAGAAAACTTTTATGGGAACTTTAGATATGTACTGTTTCCTTTGCAGTATGTCGCTACTAGGTTTACTGACTTATAGAGGTTCCCGACATTTTCTTTTTTATGAGTTAAATTTACACCACACTTCTTCAGATTGAACAAACATGACATATCATCAAACAACTTCAATATATTATGATAGAATATCATCATATAGCTTCAGCATTCCATGATAAATTCTCATCACATAGCTTCAGTATACTATGACAAAATCTCCTCATATAGCTTCAGCATGTCATGATAATATCTTATCATATATCTTCAGTATATCATGCCAACATCTCATCAAATAGCCTCAGCATACCCTGATAAAATCTCATCTCATAGAGACAGCATACTATGATAAAATATCATCTCATAGCGTCTGTATACCATGACCAAATCGTATAACACAGCTTGAGTATACCATGATAAAATCTCATTACACAACTTTCGACACAGATTTTATATACTGATATTTCATTCTCATCAAATATCAATTTGATATCGAAAGTTGTCAACATTTATTAAAGTGAACAAATGTCATTTTGATTACTAAAAGCATTTTCATATTCTAATTAGTCTAGAGCATATACTAACGGCAATTTTTCGGCGTGTTCTTGCCGCCTTGTCTGATACTTGTATATATAATTAATGGATGGAGAAACAAAACATATGATTGGCACCGTTTAGCATTAAATGAGTGGAAGATACATTACATATCAATAACATTCTAGATATTTCAGAGGGAGGCAAAAGTTTGAAGATGAAGAGGTGGAATACCTAAACAAATGTTGACAAATAGAATGGGAGTACACAACATTTAAGCAAATCCATTCCGAATCAGTTTATCTCAGTATTGGATAAAGTGTGATATAATATGGAATGTTGAGCCAGTGCCATCACTCCAAAGAATTAAAACATATCATGTAGGAATAAGGACAACTTTGAGTGCTAAACCATTCAACGGCAAAGACTGTGTAACAGAAATCAGGTTGGTTTATTGATAGATACATATTATCTGTCGATAATATAGAAATAAACCAATGGCTCCCAGAAAACATCATGTTCATACCATCGGCTCAAGAAGTGAACTCCGTAACGCGGATATTGATATATTTGACCGACCTTGGTTTTTCTAAAAATGACAATTAAATCTCTCTGTGTCCTGACAACCAATGACACATGACATTTTAAAGAAATACACTTACAATGTAATTAACATTTTAAATGCTGTTATGTTTACGTATCTATCAAGACACGTGATTTACAGGTATTTGTACAAGGAAGTCACTGTTTACCGAGATATCGTGGACAATGCTAACAGGTATTTAAATCCGATAAAACGATCAAACTTTATTCTATACTGCTAATGTCTAATGACTAATTATATGTTTATTCATTTAACGTTAATTCTTTCCTAAATAACAAACTTGGAGACGGGTTGCTTGAATCCAGGTAACTGAAAATTAACAGAATCGGTAAATATGCTACCCTTTCTGTCGTTTAAAAGCTGTATCCTTTCAAAAGAAAAACAGAATTTCGAAATGTTAGAAAAACTGTTGCACAATACATTGAAGAATCAGGGGGCGAATTATATATGTATATACAGACTACAGCCAGAGATAACATTAGAATTCGAATTTCGGAAGTGTTGGTACTGTTGTTATACACAATCAAACCTCTCTTAAAAGGTCGCAAGATTTGAAATGAAAGTAGATATTTATACACAAGTTCATACCAAATGAATTGTGTTAGATTAGAACCGAAACAGGTGATTTGTATAGACATATGGTCGTCGGGAATGTATATCAATTATTTTAATCCATACAAATATCAATATCTGTTTTAGGATTCGATTTACATATCAAGAATATTTAAAGATAAAATGAAGAGATTTCTATTGTTTACCTAGATAAAACATAGGTCGTGAAAAAGAATGATGTTTCACCGGTTGCTTCGAATGACCTCATCGGAATTGAAATTAGGAATAAAAAGTCGATCGTTTAAGGTAATTGGTTCTGTTATGGCAGTTATACAGTATAGGTGACTTGGAAGACATCTCTATGTTCTGTATATACCTGAAGATTTGGGGAGTTATACTTCCTCTATTTAATAATGGTATGATATACTTAACCGTCCGATTCAAAGTTAATTAGAAAAGCTGCCCATTTCGCTTCAAACTTTACAATAACAGATTGTGTATCTTATCGATACTCTTGTTAATTTCTCATGGACTGTTATGATAAATTCAATGTGTAATGTGAAATGCCCATATTGGGACTGATATTACTACATTACTGACCTAGTAAAGGATGATATTTCATTTTTTTTTTCTCATGTTATTCTTTGTCTGTTGTCCAAACTTCAGTTAGCTACGCTGGAAAATACCCAACAATCACTCAACCTGACTATTTATTCTCTGTACACTGGGGATAATCGTAAGAAGCACTAGATTTACGGAGTTTTCTCACTCGCTTAACTCAGATGAAGAGCCAAAAATCATATTTAATGACCCAAATTACTTGTACTTTTATTTACCTCCCTAATACACCTATATACTTTGGATTTAAACATATATCCTTATTCATAACATTTGAAATTGTAAACATTATCTGCTTGCGTACCCACCCCCTGGTATTGACACAATGTATATAGTTTGTCTGCGGGTACATTAACACCATGTGCCGATAGTCTGCCTGATCTAACCCGCTACAACATTCGAATTTAAATATAAGTTGCCTTAGATTCCCACGAAGATTTTTAAAACGGATATGGAATCAATCAGAACTGATGTCTTTAAAAAAAGAAAAAAAAGAATCGTGATCAAAAGCCACATTTCACACTTGAGGTAATCTAAAAGGACCTCATTAGAACTTTTGAATTTTATAACGTAAATCATGTAGTGCGTTAACTTATGAGTAAATATACCACAGCGTCAACAAACAACATCTACCCTAGAACTCTTCTGTGAAGACATCAAAAGAAACCCGACCGCTACATGAGTCCCTGCTGGTAAAAGCCGTGTGTACAATCTGTCACCCGTTATGATGTTCATTGACAAACAAATAACAAAGTGTTGGTCATACCTAATGATCAGTTTTCCTTCATCTGAACTATCTCCACGCCAAATAATTGTCTGTATATATGACGATCCTATAGATTTTGGAAAACATATTTTCGGACATAGTTTTAATGGATTATCTTGGGCTTTTCAATCAAGTGATATTACAAGAATATTCAATCCACCAATATGCAGAAGCAATAATTATTTTGATAGTTTCTTCCCTCTAATGTGTCGCACTTTTAACACTTCAAATAATGACCTCTTAACTCCCATACTATTTCTGCTTTTAAACACCAACTAAATAAAGATGTCATTATTGAAATTGAATCAATAAAAAAATTAAAACAGAAGGGGATAGAAGAGCTAATGTTATTCTTTGTCAAGTTAGAAACTCTTGTAGTATTTAAAATTTTGATTTATTTAATGATCATCTAACAATCAATCCATCTTGTGCCTGCTTTTTTATCTTTTGAACATGAAACCGTCTCACATCATTTTCTTGGGTTTCCCAATGTATGACGTCATTAGACTTTTTTCTATTTAATTCTGTTAGTAGTTATGGAGATCATAACCATATTGACAACAGCATGTTTCTTCGAGGCTGTGACGGAACAGCAAACATACAGCTACTTCGTGATGTGCAACTATTTATTGGCAAAAAACTAGACGTTTTAATCTCTATATGATCTAATCAGCCATGACCTTATGCTTTTGATTTTATTTTGCATCATAAAATGTACAATTCACAATATATCAGGAAAAGATCCTTTTCTTCTCTGATAATATTTTCTGTAAATATTATTTTTATAACGATATTTTGAGTCTTCCGTTGAGCATGTTTGTTTGGTACTTTATCCGATCATTTTTTATTTACATCATATATTTTATCAATCGAAGTATAAATAAATATATATAAACTGACTATCTATGTTCAATTTTTATTCTAAATAACTTAACACTATCGACAGCTATGAGCAGTGCAATATATGCATATGGACTTTTGGTCAATGTCTGCCAATTTCTGAGTGGCATATAGTTTATTTAATATGTTTAAAATGTTCATAATAATCAAATAGTTGCTGTAATTATATAATGCGTGTATGATTTGTGTATGATGTGTGAATGTAAATGTAATTAAGGTATACGAATGAGTAATCTCCCCTTGACTGTTGTATTTTATAAGGTTCATTTCAATATCTGTAATATACAAAATACCAATCTATTACTTTAGCCACCATAGGAGAGAATTTATATAGGCTTTTCCTGTTATTTGATCCTGTTGACTTTCAACATCTTTATCAATATAATTTGTTGTAAAGAATATCAATTAATGTTTTGGACCTCTTTGATATCTGTTTTCAAATAATGCTTCACATGTTTCCAATAAGTAATTGTTTCAGTAACAAAGCGAACCAATCACAACATTGTTTTGATAGAAACAGCTGTTGGAGTGTCAATGCTCTTACCACAGATCTTAATCATTATTACCTGGAGGATATACATATTGTGTGAAATGTCACTGTCTGGCGTTTTCAGAAAAATAAACTTCTTAATCTTGACAAGCGGATTGGAAAACTCTGATGTTGGATTTATTTATGGAGATGATTTGAATGTAAGGATATTGTCACTGAAAGGAATGGTAAAATGCCAGTATTTTTTATTTGACAATTTTATTAGCACGAAGTATTACCTCCACTGAAGAAAATCCCTCCTAATATCAACAATTTTATCGGGAGTGCTTCTTACTTATCAATCGACTAGAGCACAAAGAGGCTTATATGGTAAATTTACGATAAGTTCACGACGTACGAATGTTGGTATTAACGTGTGCAATATTGATTTCATTTCCCTTTTTAAAATATTTCAAATTCCTTAGACCATATTTTTATCCTTTTTTATTCTTGTACGTCCATCTTTATTTGATCGGATGTTTCGTTCCCCTTTTGAAAGATATATAGATATATCTACTTACCAGGCAACTGACACCTTCATGTGGAGATTCAAACGATATCGAACTTAATTTGAGCCTCTTGAACATTGGGAGCTAAAATAAGAAGTATAGTACATACCTGTATATATATTACCTGACGTCCCCATCAGTGATCCAGTCCATGAAAAGAGCTATACTTTTATTTACACATGCTGGTTCTTGATATATTACTAATATTAGACATGTTGTTGATTCGTGTCCTTGTCATCCTATGTCGGGTTTTATAGGGACTATGAGTACAGAGTTCTATTTCTATCTTTTCCTCTAAATTTAGCAATGAATTTACTTCAATATTGGTTTGGTTACAGACATCACTTTTGTCAAAGCATCCACAAATATTGATGGAATTATAGATATTATATCAGGAGAGGTGTGACAAAGCGATTTGGACATTATAATTACTTGTTGAAAGAAATTTGCTGCATTCTAACAGGTTTTAATTATCTCTATATCACAGATCATTTGTAGATATTCCTGATATATAATTTATTATTGGGATTTTCATTAAGTAGTTTTAGCATTCCGAGATATCACTACCTCACCAGGTTCGTTGTCAATATCCCGCAGATGTTTGTATTGGGTACACAATGACGTACGATATGTGCTTTTAGTCTCTAATAACTACTTGTCATGAGAGAGTCGAGCAGAGTCTTCTATTACCAAATCATATTAAATGCCTACCAACGCTAGGCATAGCGTAATAAATATAAAGTTTTTGCCGATGCCTTTGTGAGCCTGTCAATACGTTATATGTTATCGTATGTGGACTTTCTATTCAAGAAATAGGTTTAATTACAAAATGTGTTCAGCGGGCGTACGGGAAAATACATCACTTTCACTCACTCAATAACTTCAGAAATTGTAAACTCTTTAGCATTGAGACCCTTGGGTCATGGTGATTTTTAAACTGAGGTATTTGACACCACTCAAATATATTTACATAAAAGACTTGCAATAAAAATAAAAGATCAAAGAGAACAAAATTTAATGTCAATATATACATTACTGCAAAAGGTAATAAAGTGGTTTACATCAGTAACGTATGCTTCATTATTACATTACAAAAATCAACAAATCATAAATATATTCAATATATGGTGATCGTAATTTGAATTAATTTTGATATACTTTATGATTTATAACACCACACACGGTATCCTGGTGATATATAGGAATATTTGATCGATGTCTGCGTTTAGGCAAATTTGATACCACGCCTTTTAGATCAGATCAGACTGATAAAATAAATGTTTGAGATAACTCTTAATCATTTATAAAGAGTTAAAATATATACGTTTTGATCAGTTATACAAAATGAAAAAGGAGATACTTTGTAATAGGTGGCATTTTTTGTGATAAAAACATAACGGCAATATAACATAAAGTGCACGTTATACTGCCAGGCAAAGGTTAGCTTCCCTGATTCTAGGGCTATGATAATATGTTTATTAAGTAAATTAAAAAAATGAAATTGAGGGGCAATTTATGGATACACTGTACCATTTGACACTGTTTTGTGTTCTATAAAGAAAGACTAGCATATGTTGTTGTACAATTGGTATATATGTATTCTACAAAGATACCACCATATACTTTATATACAAAGAATGAATAGAAATATTTTCAAAAATGAAACAAAAAAGGATACATATGTAAATATGTGTATGTAAAATGATTTGCGAACATTTTTGGTTTAGTTTTACTACTGCTGATAAATTATTGTATCTGTGTGGTATTTTTCAGTTTGAAAGACCTCTTACTATAATATCAAGGGACACTCCCAATACCCCCTCAAGATGGAGATAATGTATTGCAATACTATAATATAACATATGTGGCCATGTCATCGTCTTAAGTAGACAGAGAAAACGCTCATTCTAAAAGTTGTATTTCACTAGATTATATGGTAAATGTTTAATTTTTATCCATGCAGAAAATTGATAAAATTATGGAGTTATTGCTGTACTTTTTTTTCTATAATTATTAACATATATTTTGATTTTACTAATTTTTCCCGTCCCATGCATTTTTGGTCCTTTGCTACTTTCGTCTCTAAAAACGACGAAACAGCGGTGATAATGAATATGCTCTAGATTCGACCTATACTGTATTAACTAAAATCTAATCCGATATTTGCAATTGATATTCATTGTTATTATGTAAATTAGTTAAGAATTGATGCAAAATATTAAATCATTGATTAATTTTTTTTGGCTCATTAAAGACTCTTAATGGTCTTACATTATTTTGATATAGTGTCAAAATATGTTTACGCATGAGTCGAATTGCTACACGCGATGTCGTCCCGACACGACAGATATACATTAAGATTGCGCACATTTCAAGTGCAATGCACATTTCTTACGTAATAGCACGATTAAATCATCATTAAGGCAATTATGTCAAGAAAAACACATATACAAATACCGTTAATAGTCATAACAATATCTACTTAGACTATTTGATACCTTCCGAAGGCCAATTTCTGAAAATAAACATTCAGGTAAATGTATCGAGTTACCTGTTTGTCGTCACTTCTCATGCTTTCTCTAAGGTGGTTTCAAATAAATTATAAAACTTGAATCAACCTGTTCTTCAACGATCATTAATGTTAGTATCTGATAGAATTACCTTATATCATTGGTTGCTATATATGTCACAGGCATGATGACGTGGGTTTGTGGTAACAGGCGGCCGCTCGGATTGTATATCAGTATATAGATGGCGTTGGTCTTAATGTTGCATACTGGACATTAAACTTTTTGGTTAGTATCTGCCCTGCGGGTAGGGCGTAGGAATTGTACCTGATGCCACTACTGCATGATCGTGAATTTTGGGGTCCGATCTTTTCTCCGTTTCTAAACAGCTTTCTTCTTTCTAATGCCTCCCTTGACACTGCCTCACTTTTGGCCTTTAGTTGAGGCTTTGGGATCTTTCCCCCGTTCGAGACAAACAAGAGTCTATAAAAATGGTAGTTGCTACTCCTGCTTAGAGCTCAGCATTTTTGGGAGTCGGATGACTGCTTCATCTGTTGTCAGTATTGTGACCGAGTTGGGGGTCCTGCTGGGTATATTCGGCGGTATGTTTCAATGAGTTAGCACTATAAAGTCGGCATCAGTTCCGCGCTGTCACAAGGAGACAGACACACACCAACATACTGTAGCCTCCCACAACAAACACACATTCGCCACACATATGAATTTAGCACAAAAGGGAATCCATCCTTAAATGACCTTAGGTGTTGATAGGACGTTAAACAAACTAAACCAAAGATATAAGTATGGCACATTCTAGAGGAATAAGTGTCCAAAGTGCTAAAAGGATTTACTAAATTCATAATTTTATCTGTTTGAATTTCTCATATTGAAGTAGATAAAACGACGATAATACAAATTTGATATTTGAAATTACCTATTTGAAAGAATGACAAATTTACAGTGGTAAGCATGGCATTGCTAGCATAATGCCTGTCACTTGGGTGTATAGATTTAAACAGAAATATATTATCAGTGCATTTTGTACATTTACATTACTTTAATCGGTAGGTTAATTTAAGTAGTAGCCTAATACTCCTCTTTTGTGAAGATATCGGAGCAAGAATAGTGATGAAATGATTAACAAGGATGAAATTTGGCTTGCGGTAAATCTTTTTTTTTCTTTCTTTTTTTTCTTACATTTATCCTTTGGGACTTACATTTGTGCGTTTAAGTACATATTCATAATACATTGTATATGTTTTAAGCATTCGTTTGGCATTTATTTTCGAGCTATATAGCGAAATTAGGTCCATCGCTAATATTACCAGCTATACAGTATATTCGCCTTTTGCATAGTACATATGTTATTTTTGGGGTTAAGATATATATATATATATGTATATTTATGCCATATACCTACATGTAAACATTTATTATAATGGTAAGGAACAATTCCATATTATGGGAAACTAATTCATTTTTGTCTTAAATTATATACTTACAGGTTCGGAAGACCCTTGGGGGAACGTCTTTATATTGAACTATCGAGTGTTGTTTTACAGCCATTGTGGAGTTTATTGAGGATATCTGCCAAAACCAGCAAGAGCTCACCTACATCGTTAGCATTCACTGGAACTCACTAACAATGTAAGCATTCTACTGGAGCTCACTTTCACAGCAAAACTAGAGTATTTCACCAGGGAAAAGAAAGAAGAACGGACCACAGTGGGACTAAAATTACTCTATGTCTCAAACACAATATTCATGACGATCTTTTTTGAATGTGCTACTCTCCGCTATTTAACTGAAAAGCCTGTTATCCAACTACATAGATCAACTTTATGTGTGTAGTGTTAGCTTCATTTATGATTGATATCATTGTGGTATAATATTCCATGGTGTATATCAATCGACCTGCTGTTGGTGACAGATTGCATTACCGATATATGTAACACGCTATATAATTGGTGCATTGGGATATAGATGTAGGTATTGTCCTGGAAGCATCACGTGATAGCAAGGTATCGATATTGACACACATGCTGTGTGCGTGAACCTTATCATTGCACTAAATAGCCTGTGCATTAACTTTACATGATGTTGAAAACAAAGAGGCCTGTTCAGGAGCACGAGTCTGGAATAGGAATCAAGCTAGACTACAGTGAGACCTATTTTGAAAATGAGATTCTTGATAGTGAACTGGAGAGTAAACTTGCCCAGATCGGCAGAGAGCGTTACCGCGTCAGCGTGGAGCGGGACGAAACTCTTAAAGAAGCGCGTAAGGTTGCAGAAGATATGCAACAGTTAAGTGACGCAATTAAAAAAGGTGCGATTGCAGATAGTGTGAGTATCTTCTCAGGTGGAAAGGACGGTAAAAATGGAGATGAGAAAGTGAGTGACAGAAGTGCCAAGACGAGTATGGACAGTTTATGTAACGATGTGAATCGGATTAATACTAACATGAATCAGGGGGATTCAGACACAACGAGTGAAACTAAAGGTAGTGATACCGATTCGGATAAACCACGCCGAACCGTGAATACTCTTACAATGTTCGCTTTGTCGATGCAAAAGTTCGCATCGCCTATACGACATCGCATTCCAGCGCAGACTGCTAATGATTCAAAAACGAAACAGGAGAACCCATCAACCACTCGACCGCCACATCCACAAAAACGGCAAGCACACTCGGCTTTTGCACGTCCACCAGGCCAACGAGCATATCCGCGCCTTGAGAGACGACCAAAGTCGCAGAGACCTATCACGTTTCGGCAACGCAGGATAAAAGATGGAGAGGTGCTCGAGGCTGCTGATGTTATGCCTATCATGGTTAATGAGATTAGTCTACATAAACGAAAGCAAACCAGATCTCGAAGGGAACTACAGGAAATGAGCAAAATGGAGCAAAAAGAACTTAGTTTAAAAATAGACAGAGAGGAAGAGAGAAAGAAAAAACTATTTAATTGGGCTAAAGGTGGTAATGAATTGGATCAAAGAATTAAATGTTTTGTGAAAAACTGTGAAGAGTTTAACAGAAAAAGACAACCTCATGAAATGCTGTTGGATACCCCAAGAAGATCGAAAACATCTATGTATTAGATAAAATCCAGCAATATGGTTAAGTACTTCTTATCTTTGTAACATGACAGCGATTTTCAAAACCTTTCAACATATTAAACTTATACATGATATACATTGTAGAGATGTGCTTTTTATCCTCGCATAAAAAAGGTATAGCTTCATCCTGTCACACGACAAGTTATTTAGCTCGGTTAAACCGTGCGTAAATGACAGGATTGTATCAAAGCATGTTAGTATGTATTAGAATACGATATCTTCAGCAATAAACTATCGGTGTGTCGTTTTTACAGAAAAATCTACATTTTGTAATTGCTAATACTTAAAGATATTTCGTATATTAATGTGGAAGAGCTATAGCAAAACACACCTCTAATGAGATATAATGGGATACGTTAACGATTTTTTTTTCTGTGACCCGTCAAATCTTTTGTTATTTTCACATTCTCAATTACTATACCTCTATCCGAGGTCCTCGTCACGGCTTTTCTAGCTCTGGCGTCAATACTTGCGGTTAGACACAGCCTTTTTATTTCGCAATAAATCTGAAAACAAAAGCAAACTACAACATTAATTAAACAGAAAAATGTCAATCGTTTCACTGTTAAATGGCACTCAAGAGCTATTCTGTATATCCAATGCGATTATCTCTTGTCTGCTTCGCTATTACGATCGGAATATACCACAACACTTCTATGGTCCCCCATATACTGTACATCCTGTCCAGATCAAACTCGTCTTAAGCTAAGGTTATAAGCCACGACGATGATCTGAAATGCATATTAACTGTTAGGCATTCCATTAACCTCTCCATGGCATCTGACCATTAAAAAATACAAAACCAAAACGGAACATGGTATCAGTTTGATTTACACAGTACAGAAGTAATATATGATGTGGTGTAAATATTGATTTTCCACCATAATATAAATTCTGCAGACATTTGCATTTAATTTATTCAAAGCGATGGCTGTTTGAGCAGTTTTAGCTCATACATACGTGATTTCGCTATACAACATATACTTATAGAAGTAAACTAGCCGCAGTGTACTTGTTAAGGGCATAAAAGGCGATAATTTGACATAGAAAGGCATTTTCCTAAAGTGTTTTGAACTCAAAACCATGTAGCAAAAACATCTTATACAGGATAGTGCGATCTGTACCTGCTCGATAATAACTACATACTATTGATACTCATTGGATGACTTTAAAACAACGGACATAAAACAATATTCTTCATAAATTCCTCGTGTATTGCTTTTTAACGAAACACCTCTCTAGATTTTTGTAATCGGCCTATAAAATATTACATTTTGTACTTTTTCGACCTTTCTCTAGCTGAAAACCCACAGAATACTCAATGTTCATCTGCAGACAATTCCTTCTTCAAATATCACTCCTTGCCTTTACAAAAGAAAACTTTCCACTAGCTTAGTTCAATTCAGATAGATATATCACAGCATTCTTCGTATACCCTACTACATACTGATTATCTCAAGGTTGACATTGTTACTACTGACAGAATGCCATGTTTGGTTTCCTGATGGTGTATTGACATCACATATGTTCTTATTTGAATAATTTGGAAATCTCAATGATATAGGTTGATACACGATCCTGATTACTGACATCAACTCAATATCGAAAAAAACGGCTTCTGTCTAAAAAAAAACATACAGGATCCTAATTACTGACACCAACTCTATATTGAAAAAAAAACGGCTTCTGTATAAAATACATACAAGGTCCAGTTTACTGACACCAACTCCATCTTGAGAACACCGTCTTCTGTATAAAATACATACAATATCCTGATTACTGACACCAACTCCATCTCGAGAACACCGTCTTCTGTATAAAATACATACAATATCCTGATTACTGACACCAACTCCATCTCGAGAACACCGTCTTCTATATAAAATATATACAATATCCTGATTACTGACATCAACTCCATCTTGAGAACACCGTCTTCTGTATAAAATACATACAATATCCTGATTACTGACACCAACTCCATCTCGAGAACACCGTCTTCTATATAAAATATATACAATATCCTGATTACTAGCATCAACATCATCTCGATAACACCGTTTTCTTCCGACTTCGTACAGGCCGTATATGTATCACATACATACATGTATTAGTCCCTTTTGCGTGTGACTGAGACACATGCTGACTGATCGAGTTTTTGACAGGTTTTAGACAGTTATTATAAAACATCTGATTTTTACTGTTTTTACAGACAGTGCCTCATACATTTCTATACAAAATAAATCCTATCCCACGTGCTCTGTTATATATATATATATTGCAATGTAGATGTTATTGTTCAAGCTGCAGTTGTATCGGTGATTATGAACTTTTTGGGTATCCATAATCAACCCTGTTCATTTATATATTTCAATTTCAACAGACCCGAGGTTCTAATTACAGAATTGATAACAAAATAATCAGATATAACATAAAAATAAATTAAGACAGAATAGGATCAAGTAAGGTATATAAAGTGCATACACATGTACAGAAAATGATGTCCTGAATATATATCGTCTAGACAATCAGGTAAATCATGTTATGAACAGTAACAATCCTAATCTAAAAACAAATCTTCTCTAAGTCCGACTCAAATCTTTCAATCGAGACGTTAAAAAACTGTCAGGAACATGACCAAAATAGTTAAATTAATTTGGACTCTGTTAAGAACACCATATTTTCTTATAGTAATGCGGCAATTACAGGGATAAAACAGAGTTGAGCTACTTGACATTAAAAAACGATGTGGAACTAAAAAGTTAATTTCTCCTGCTAAATAATTACAATCAATCAGGCTTTGTACACATTTGTATTTACGTCTACATTCCAGACTAGGTAAGTTAAATGGTATACACATTTGAAAGTAAGATAGACTATCATAGTCTAAGATTTAAAATACAAAAACTTTCTCTGTACTACATCTAGCTGATATATGATCCAGTTTAAGTGAACCTCTTATTTCCAAAAGATAAATCTTTAATGATTTTTATTTCTCAGACTTTCAATAATGAACAATATAGCGTAAATTGTTTAACCTGTATCTCGACACTGGGCAAAATTGACTAATACTCATAAGAGTTAACTCCCTTAGAACAGACTCCGGATGTTCCTGACTACAAACGTTTGTTAGTTTTGGGTGATTTTGATATCTCAACACAATCTGCAGTCAAATGTATCATTGCTCATAACATGATTTATAAATGATAAAACATAGAATAATGGGAAGTCCTTGAATATCGAATCAACTCGGTCATGTAATAACCGTAGATAGGGGATGCTGGGATGTTGCTATCTGGAAACGAAAATTTGATTTTGTATGAAAACAAGGGGCTCAGTTTGTTCACAAAGGTAAGGCGATAATCCATGACATATCAAAGAAAGACTAGCATATACTGGTAGAAGACCCCACATCATTCCACGTCCAGTCAAGGAATCAATCTCCACCGCAATTGCGAAATACGAGTCGCTGATTTGATTTAGATATTGTATTGACTAAATGAAACAAACGAATTATGCTCAGGCTATTTCAATATAGCAAAGGCCCTCTCCACTCCACCTGCACTAGGTTTTACTCCTCCTTAATTTTGGATTTTCGGAAACAAAAAACACAAAACAGATTTTGAAATAGATTGGTCTAAAGTTAAGTTTAGAATCGCGTCAGCGTGAATGATGATCTGTAGCGCTAAAGGTTGCTGGACGATCCAAACAATTATTCAGAATTTTTGAACTTTTGATCAGCAAGGAACAAACTTTTGTCTGACAGTAAATATGATTGCCTAACTCATGAGGTCGAGGAGAATTTTTACATCATAAAGGTAAAGTGAAAAGGATAGCCATGCACAGCTGTACCTGATCAGTTACATGCATGAATGATTTTTACAAGACTACATAAGCGTTGTTTTCAATATTTCTGCTTATACTGGTTAGCTAGGTGTTAACCTCAGGTTCCAGAAGTATCAAATATCAACTTTTCAAAACGTCTCACTACTTCATTCAACCTTGTGTACTTCACCAAAAATTCAATAGTATTTGCAAAACCGTGAGTAAAATGTGGATAATCCCCCCTTTATGTGAGCTATTGTGTGCTCGGTGCAATGGCACGTATGAAGATGCAGTCGCCCATTGCCTACTAGACTGTAGGGAGTATGTCTTATCAAACTTACGAGAAAATCTTCTGATTGATATGGTTAATAAATATCCTGTTCATGTATATGTGTCTTTCGATCAGGCTGACAGAGATGTCCAGATATGCACTTTGTTGGGTGCTCCGAGCAAATCAATTTGTGACTTATTTGAAAATGACCCGTCATTATTTGAATTCTTTATTAAAGACTGCCTTACTTTTGCAGCAAATGCTTACAAAATGACATTTCAATAATGTAATATTCAGGTAACAGTTTTGTTACATACTGTAATGTTTAATCCATGACGTAAATGTCATTATCACCTTATATTGATTCCTTGCACCTATTTGTGGCCATGTTTTTGACTTCTTCTTCTTTGATTGCGCTTTATTGTCATTTATTCTTATATTTACTCTCATATTTTGGAGGAAATAAAGAAATGAATGAATGAATGAATGAATGAATGAATGAATGAAAACGTCTCACTACTTCATTCAACCTTGTGTACACGTTCTGGAAGTTCGTTAGTTATTGGAATAGGTTATATAATTATCCAAATGGAATGACCACGCGAAAAAAGTAGGAGCATTAATTGATATATCAAATTAAAAAAACTGATGGTATTCTGTGTCAGTTAAGTGGCGCTTTATTGAGTGTTTGAGGTCTGTTTTTTACACTACAGATTTTCATTTTTAATGAATCCCTTACTGATTTGGGGACAGTCTCGATCCCTTACTGATTTGGGGACAGTCTCGGAAGGAAAACTTACAGTGATGTAGACCCATATAGTAATATGATTATACATTGTCATATTATATTGTAATATCGATATTGTGTATTACAAATTAATTTTCCTACTCACTTGATCTTGGTCAAAATAAATTACGTAATCTCCAGGCTGATTTCTCTCCCCACATATATATATATATTATATTAGTTTTACAAAAATGTTTTCTGATAGCTTACACTAGAGTATATTGAGTCAAAATAGAAACAACTACAAATAACTGACACGACTGAATCAAATCCATGTTTTCAATTATAATACTTACATGTATCAGATGTTTCAAATTATGCAAAAACTATTCTTCACGGTGGTATTAAGCATAGGCACTTGGTACGAATTCCCAACTCACGGTCCATATACATACAATATATACATGTATGTACTAAGTATTATTGTATCTACTACATTTCATATAATACATTTCATATACATAATAATTCGTGCAAAGTCCCTGCATGTGGTATTATGGAATTCTGTCAATCAAACTAAGCATTTCGGATGAAATAAGTATAGTGTAGATCCCTTATTTCTATTGTTAGCGGTATTCTTAAAATGGTCGATGATTTTCATGACGAAGAATATCGCAATTGGCAGAGCAGTATTCATCAATAGTGTAGACGAAAATTGAACCATATGGAAGTCATATAGACCATTTAAGATTAACGTTTTCTGAGTCATATGTATACAACAACTAACAGAAAAAGTTGTAATTTTATAAAACGCCTGGAATTTATCTGAAAAGATAAAAAGGAACGAAAAGAAATCGAAGAATGCATAATACCAGACATAACATCTCTGTTTGGTAGTTCATCAGGTATAGATATCCAAGATAAGTCTTGGAAGGATCGGACCAAGTGTTGAGCATTCAATCCCGGAGGGACGTGACTAGCCTTAATAATGATGTGGGAGCTACACGAGCTGGAATCAAAGGCTTGGTTTAGTGTGAAAGACGACCTGGTGTCGTAACTATTGTAAATGTTCGCGATGACATCTGTATTACACACCAACACCATAATCACTAGCTCACGGACATACGCGCTTTTAATGTAATTGGAGCTTATTAGGATGCCATTTTCCCACTTTGGACGGAAGTGTAGGAGGCTGGGCCGGAAATACTGACGTATTATCCACGACCAGTGTCTCATTGTTAGCGTGAAAAGGGTTTCTTCAATAAACTGCCAACGGGATATTGCGGGAAGTAGTGGTCTACAGATATACTTGACATCCGTTTTATTTATAACTTTTTGCGTCTTAGATCACGGTACAAGATGTACTAGTCCTATTGAAAATGGTTATTTAACCAGAAAGATATATTATAATCCTTTACACGCCGACTTCGATACATAAACACACGTGTACTTTGAAGACATGTTCTGTAGTACCATTTACTGTAATCCACTCATTGTAGCTACTCATGCAACGGTTTCAATTTTCAACAGAAGCTATTCGTGTAAATAAGGATTCATTTATATATTTTTTCTCGAGAAAGGTAAGTAAACCCTTTCCAAACCAACACATTACGAACATGTGTAAGCATGACTTCCAATTTACTCTTCCGAAACACCTGGAATTATTTTTAGGATTCCCATTCAAATCAATATTTTTATGTTCATACTTTGAAACCTGGTTTTATTGATATTGAGTCAGAATATCATTTGCTATCAGGTCGGTATTCTTTGTTGATTTTGTATCTGTCCACAGGTATATCTCCCAACTTGTTTTTAGCAAAATGTCAACAACGTCACACTTTTCACTAGTAAAGGCTAATGAAACATAAAGAGGTATAAAGTTTGTTTAGAACGATTGAAAGCTAAGAGAAAACAGTTACTCTTTCTGTCATATCTATTTGAGTAAACATGATTTGAACCTTATAAGCTTGGCCCGATACAAAATATAGTGTATAGGTCCTATATTGTGTACAAAAATCCCCGCATGCGCAAATATTAGACATTGTCATGATCGTGTTGAAATTAATGTCATCGTTAGGCTTTGAAACTAAAACGAGTTCTGTATGAGGACCAGACCAATTCAACTGAGATATCCCAAATCCTCAAACCCAATATCCTGGACATATATAAAGACAGCCCACAACATGTTTTTACTAACCGGAGAAAGCAATAAACCGTATATACTGCGATGTCAATAAGCCCGTATTGCGAATGTGATGTGGCTCGGCACCTTCTTTGAAAATCCCATTAACTTATACCCTCTCTACTTTTATTTCACAATTACGATGAAACTGAACGGGTATATTACATTTATTATTTTTAATTAAACCAATCAAACCGTTCAATTTACGATAGCAACAAATATTTGGTGCGGTGCAGATTGGCGCATTTATAGTGTTTACATTTCCGAGGATCGGTAAAATGCCGACGGCTGTTATGGGCCTACGAATGCTGCATTGATTAATCGGAGATATTTCGTATTTGTGTAATATCTGGCATAATGACAAGGGAATGAAGAAATGTTTTTTGCTCTACTAGTGAAAGTAGTAAGAATTAAAAAAAAAACAAACAAAAACATTAGAACTAATAGGTCTTTTTAACTTTAATGATACCAAATTTCTAACTTATATAAACCGACACATACAATGTAAGTCAACGGTGACAATTCTGTTATATTAAAGCCACATACTCCCGAAGAAACATATATCAATGTTTACATTTTGAGGTGTTTTTTTTTACAGTTTTCGGACTTGATACATACCTAACAGAGTATCGTGAATCAGAAACTGAAAGAAAATGTGTATTTATGAAAGTATACGGGGAATTCCCAAAAATAATAACTGAGGCTGCCGGACCAAGTTTCTCTGAAAATTAGTCCCACAATGCAACGGCGGGTTTTACACTCCAGCGTGGACCTGCGAAAATGCAGACAGATTATGCAAAAAAAAAAAAAAGACGCAAAAGTGAGTGGAATCGGCAAAACCCGAGTATTTCCTTAGGAAAGGAAATGATTCGTTGGAACTTAGCGAGAGAAGAAAAGGGAATAGACTCGAATTCCGATTTTGCCGAACGTCAATTGGATTTCTGGTTAGCATTGTCAACTTCACCGATCAAAGAAAAAATTATCGATGTTTCGTTGTATGCATATTGCTACATTTTAAAATTAAGTACTTACATGCAAACTATGTTTGTTTATTTTGTTCAGTTATTACACGAATATTCTGTTAATATATCTAAATGAAAGCATTATTAGGTAAAGTTCGAGTATGCTCGATATGTAAACAACGACCATGTGTGTAGTTTATGTGCAGTACACGTTGTTATAGCCTCGTTCTCGGCTCCGGGACAAATCTCGCGATAAATACAAATGCGGCGAGTTATTTTTATGCACTGATGCACAGGGGCTTGGCACGATTTTCCAAATGATAGTCTATATATATATGTATATAGTATCAAGGGTAGTAACTACAAAGAGGGGGAAGACCAACGTATTTTAAAAAAAAATAATTTGTCGTATTCTGCGGTTCAAAAATCTTAGTGACACATACATTACCTTAAAGAGAAATGTTTTATCTTTCCAATGAGTGTTCGATGAACAAAATTGGCCAAGTATTATCCAAGTTATGACCTGACGAATTCGGAAATAGATGCTGAAATGGCTAGGTCGGAATCTCCCTGTCCGGTTGAATAGTCGCCTCGCCTCTAATGGGTACCTCAATAACCATTCAGAAATCGAAAAATCGACGCTTGCAGCGGTATACAGTAACCATAACTATGTCAATATAGGATGTCGGTTGGTTATGTTATCCGTCATGTGCCGTAGCCAATTCCATATTACATCACCGAGCTTACTGTCTTCAAAAAGAACGGCCATCTTTCCCTTCATTCGGAACGCTTCTTGGCTGTACCACCACTGTAACGACATAAACAAAGTCACGAAAGGTTAGGGAAAGATGGCCGTTCTTTTTGAAGACGGTAAGCTCGGTGATGTAATATGGAATTGGCTACGGCACATGACGGATAACATAACCAACCGACATCCTATATTGACATAGTTATGGTTACTGTATACCGCTGCAAGCGTCGATTTTTCGATTTCTGAATGGTTATTGAGGTACCCATTAGAGGCGAGGCGACTATTCAACCGGACAGGGAGATTCCGACCTAGCCATTTCAGCATCTATTTTCGAATTCGTTAGGTCATAACTTGGATAATACTTGGCCAATTTTGTTCATCGAACACTCATTGGAAAGATAAAACATTTCTCTTTAAGGTAATGTATGTGTCACTAAGATTTTTGACCCGCAGAATACGACAATTTTTTTTTTTTTAAATACGTTGGTCTTCCCCCTCTTTGTAGTTACTACCCTTGATACTATATACATATATATATATAGACTATCATTTGGAAAATCGTGCCAAGCCCCTGTGCACTGATGTATCAAGGACTCCCCCGGTCAAGCGTCCAGGCTAGTGGTAATTTTAATGTTAGGGGAGCGTGAATTAACATCTTGGATTGTCATTAATGCATGTGTGCAACTTGAATTTTAGGTTATTTGGGAGTATGTGGCTTTAAGGTATACACCGACGTCATGACCTGAAAACAACTTTTACACACTGATCTCTTCGCCAGCTTATGCCTACCATATCTCCAACGTACCTTATTACTAATATCACCAATTTTCTGTTCGAACAAGCCGACCACCAAACATGTATCTAGACTAATTCTTCTAAGTTGGGAATATGAACCTGATGGGTTGATACATACCTCTAATTTGTCCAGAGACCTCCTGACATGCACACACGCACATCTTCTGACGTAAATATAAGTTTTATTTATTTTACAACAAATTGCGAGATAAATTATATTAACTTATATAAATCACTCTTGTTGGCCCGGATGGAAGCGCGCGAGGGGTCTTACTGTGAAGGAAACATGAGTACCTGGGGAAAACCCACATGGTCGGGCAAGTGACCTCATCATTTTTCACATTCGATCGGGGAGTCGAACCCCGGCCTTGTATATTACCACTGTGCCAACCGATCACTCTAATCATGACGTGACAACACCTCCTGACGTGTACACATATCTCCTGACGTGTACAATACTTTCTGACGTTACACACATCTGACGTTACACATATTTCCTGACGTGTACAACACCTCCTGACATGTACACATGTATCTCCTGACGTGTACCCGTATCTCCTGACGTGTACAATACCCCCTGACGTGTACACGCATATCTACTGACGTGTACAATACCCCCTGACGTGTACACACATATCTACTGTGACGTGTACAATACCTTCTGACGTATACACATATATCTCATGACGTGTACAATACCTCATGGCGTGTACATATATATCTCCTTAAGTGTACAATGCCTCATGATGAATTTCTAAGTATTTGTGATTTGTTAACACAATCAGTTTTAGTGTAATCCATCCTCGATTCCTGCATGGTTATCAAAGAACGCTTGTGTCCGACATGTGAGACAACCATCGCCCCCACCCTTATTATCACCCGATTATCCTGCTAATTGTTTATGTTGGAATGGTATAACACTCCTTTAACACGTTGTACCATTCCCTATTCCATACTAAGGAACGCCCTTTCTTCAAAGGAGAGCTTTGTGGAGTACATTTATATCTGGTTATAAACTATACAACGATACACCAAAGATTACATAGTGAGAATGATTGATTCGGTCGACACAGACTATTACCCATGGGAACACACATTGTCTTCCCAATGTTTTCATACGAGACTAGTTATATTGAAGGGCTTATCAGAACATGTAACAGAATATTCGCAATGTCCTTTAAATTCACCTTGTTGTCTTAAGATAACAAAAAATACTGACTATGTCGATCGGAGCTATACCTGTAAAATTGAAATCTGGGTCATTAGATGCTCTTCAACTGCAGCTCTTGACTCGATCTTAGTTTACAAAGTAACAAGCAGTGACAATAAACATCCAAGATGTGTAAATTCCCATCTTTATAACACCCCTGTTTCTCCCAACTACGGTGTTTACATAGCAGACTGATAATGATCGTGGGTTACAGTCGACATCCTGTCCAATTGGGAATTATACATTTTGCCTGTGCAATATGAAGTCAAACGTGTTCGATGCCTCTTGGTATGTCTATGGTTCCCTTGTCTCTAACCATGTGTTCATTTTGAAAAGATGTTACTTAACACGAATTTGGCTTAGATTTATATGCCGGGTATCGTAGATAAACAAAAGAGCTTACCATTCCGGTGACCTTTTCAGTAGAAGAGTCATTTAATTGTGTAATCCATAAAATCATCTTACTGGGGAACCATGTGATATTTGAAAGCTAATGAATTCAGAGCGTTAAAATCAGTATATCTATCAAAATAAAATCTTTATATACATTTATAAGTTGTACAAAAGGTTTGAATGGATCTCCTTTTTCATTTCCATTGCTGCTATGAATAGCAGTAGCCGTCTACGTATCCCGTGTGTACATAATGGCACCTCGGAAGAAAGCCGCAATGATTTTTTTTTAAATCCATTTAATTCATATATTTACATAAGGGTTCATTTGCAATAAAATATTAAGAATAGTCATTTTATTTTGTTATTATTTTTGATAGCTATATACGAAAAGATGCAAAGTTAATGGAACAGCCAGTGATCCCGCCAATGCACTATGCCGTCGTTTACCGTGTCCTTCCGCAGTTTCTTGTCGTTTTTTATTTTTGTTTATTGGCTTTTATTCAAAGCAAAAAGACATCAAATAACATGAAATACAATAATCTGTGTTAATTCAGATTTATTCTATGTGAACAGATGGCAAAGAAAACACAATTACAGAAATGAAACGGGACCTATTTTTCTGGCGTATTAATATTTATAACTGATGTATGGTGTGGGAAAAACAGCACGTAAAACGATGTTTTCATATTGTATTCATAGAGTTTTTACGGTGAAATATTTGTTGTTTTCACCTGGTATGTTTTAAAAAAACCAGCACTGGGAATGTAAATATATTGCAGTGGTTTCCATTATCGGGTCTTATATCTGCATTCATAAAGTTGATTATTTACTGCCGCTTCTCATATCGCTGACGTCATCAAGTTCAAAATACCGGAACAGACGAAATTTCTAGAAGGAATAATATGTCGTCATTAATAACTAACAAATACTTTTTTTGCACAAATTTGGCTTTATTATATATTTCAAATACGTGTGTAGATATCGTAAAATTGTTCATACTTGCATATTTTTTGAAGAAGAATGTCAGCTCTTAAATTCTAAATGAAAGCGTCGTGAAAACGATTCCAAGTAATTTCGTTCGAAACAGATTACATATGTAACTGGCCAGATCAGTGTCGCTAACTTAGTAAACGATATCATGTTCAACTTCACAGAGGTTCGGTATCGGAGGAAGGTACTTAATTAGACCTTTGACATCAGTGAATAGTCACAATACTTTTACCTTGTATACATACACACCCGGAAACGATGTCGATACTCCCGATTTCACGAAAGCTTTAAGGTTGGGTTTTTGGGGGGTTTTTTTGTTTTGTTTTTTGTTTTTTGTGGGGTTTTTTTTTTTAGTATAAATGCTAGATTTTTAATGTTGTCGTGTCTTGAATTTCTCAAAATTCGGAAACGAGCTCCATGTGACGACATTGAAAAATTTGATAATTGTGCATCAAGAATAGCGCTCATAATAATTTGGTGATAACTACATTGATTTGGTTTTTTAATAATAAAGATTTAGTGTCATAACTTGTGAAGTCGCTTTATCTTTTATGTTGGCCTATGTGACTTAATGCTTACACTTAAAATTTCTCTAGACCGAAAGCAACTGGCAGCCACTTTTACAACCTACAACACCTTGAGCTGTATTCCTACACTTACTGAATCACTGTCAATTTTAGTATACAGTCTCATAACTATAATTTGGTTTACAAAAGACATATAGGCAAATGAAGCACAGAATGTAAACATATTACTCAAAACAAGGATACGAGTTTGTTTGAGATGCTCCATTGGGTACCTTAGTGCATAGACTGGATGTGTTGTATTTTTTTTCTTTTATTATTTTTTTTACACTTTTTTGGCTGTCTGTTTTGACTTTTTAAATTGAAGTGGCCACTTTCAAATATGATTTCAATATATCCATGTCTATTTAATGTGCCATCTTAGATTAAGATTGACGTCGTCTGAAGAAGATGAATGCAATGGTAGGTCTGAACGCAAGCCTTGACAACAGCCAGGGGGATGCGAATATACAAAGATATCACAAATACTACATCAAAGCAAAGAAAGAAAGAAAGAAAAATTATATAAGTATCGCAAGTCTTACATTGGGACAGCCTATTTATTTTGGTCTTTTGAAAAAAAGTCTCGGAAGAGAATACAGTAGAAACTCCCCGATTACGTTCACTTTTAGAGGCCTACGCTCAGCCTCAAATCGTACTAAAGCTTTATGTCGTCGATAAGAAATCAGAAATGTCATTCACATACGGTTAGATGGATCATACTCCCTTGGCAGCGAAAATGACACCCATTGATGGAACCATAGCCAAGATGAGAGTTTGATCTATGTAGCTTCCCTTGATAAACCACAGGAAATTAGACTCGTCTTGTGAAGAGAATGATGTAGTGTTTGGTTGTTTGATAGACGGAGAAGCTTACGAAACAAAGATTTGCCTTCCTTCCCCTTCTGCAAGACGTTTCCCCGCTAAAATGAAAATGGAAAGTCATAAAACAATATTTTATTTATCTGCCATAAAACACCAACAGCGATAAATAGGGTCGAAAAAGATACTTATTAGTTAATGTATGTATTGTTTCGAATAGTATACAAGTTTGCACTTGGAATTTGAGATCGCATGATAATAAAACATATCCACTGTCAACTGTCTAAGTAAACAAGACACAAAACACATTTTTTTTCGAGGTTTACGCTATAGGCATACATGTACTTATATATTTCATACACAAATCATACAGGGGTATTTTGGTTTGATCCACCATAACACTACGTTCAGTTATGTTGCTCCATCTGAATAAATATGTTAAGTGCATGACCAATGTCCCGTAGCGCGGAATAATCTATCACCTTATACAAGTCCATCTAAGCCAGTCATATAACACCGTTTCCAGTGCATTGTCTGGAGCACTGTGATTCACATGGTTTGCATTGATACTGATCCTATCAATATACGGTGACACCTGCTGTCTAGCCTCCAGCGAAGTCTTCAGCCACCTTATCAAATAACCTTTTGTAGACTTTGAAAGCAATGATTTGTTCATGTTGTCAGTGTTGTAGAAGTGGACCGTCAAGAAATCGAAGAAATGCATAGCATTGGGTGTCCTAAGTAACTGAGTTTTATGGAGTTTTTTTAGACCATCTTGTCCGCCATATTTCCTCTTTTTTTTCAAGATTTAGAAACACAATATTGATAAATGTTAATCGGATATGAGCTATATCATTTATGTATGCCAAAATTTAATGTTTCATAATTCTAATATGAGAAAATAATGGCTTCTCTACCTTTGTAAATATCCGAGGTGCTGGTGATAATTCACTTTCTGTTGTAGGTATATTTGCGTCAACAACTACCAACGGTATACACTAGACTTTAATCTAAAAATGATATTCATTTCTTGAGTTGAAAGAAATACGTACTATCAGCCAAGGTCACTTAACAACTGAACCACGTGACCTCAACACCATCTCAAAGAGTCCACCAGAAAGTTCACTTTATAGAATGTTACACTACAATCTGAAGTGGTTGTAAATATTCTCGTCGCGATATTGTTTTGCTAATCATGTGGGTTGTAATTTTACAAAATGGTTATCATCAAGAAATGTTGATGGAGTGCAACATTGCTGTGAAATCATGTTGTCTAAATTCAAATTCATGGCATGGCGTGTACGGAATGTCAGCATACAAATCGTGACAGCCATTGTAGAGTGTCGGTAACTACTTCCGGCATCCGGTGGCAGCCTTATAATAATGGAAGACCCCCCGCAAAGGTATGTCACATCGATCAGACTAGTCGTTGTCATTTCCATAAAACGCAGACACATTTTACCAGTAATTCCAACAGTCAAAGAAGTGAAATAATTGAAAACGGCATGATATTCTGTATTTCCGTGTGGAGCAGTGTCATTGGCGATATATATGGTATAGTGTCCGTTGGACCCATTACTACACAATAAATCTTTGAATTATATTGACCAAGCACCTGCAGCAGCATGATTTTCCACCAAACGGGCATAACTTCGTTCCCAAAGTGAGTCTCCACTGCGTCTCGTACCATATGCAATTAACCTTCTAACAACTAGCTGGCATACTTTAACTACAAATTGTTAAAAACGAAACCCCGGATACCAAAATAACAAAACCTAATTTGCCAACTCATTTAGAAACTTAGAGACAAAAATACATACTTGAAATGAAATGGCACTCTAGGGAAAGCACACGATAATTGCTTTCTCTTGATATTTTGAGTGTACACAATAAGAAGCAGACAGGATGGTCATCGCATGCTGTGTAAGCTATTGTTTATGGTTTTATTAACCGTCCATACAATGCTATTGATATTTCTCACACCTTTGCTTATGCAAGATACATTTTTCCCATGTGGAACGCCCTTGTGGGATATCTCTATCCCACATTGGTGTACCAAGTGACCTCAGGTCCGGGACTACTTTGTAACTGTGTGACGTCACTTGGAAAAACCTTCTGTCAGTTTATATGTATAAAAACAAAGGCACTGTATTATTTCTTCTATGTATCATTTGAACCGATTATTAATTGTGATCATTGACCTATAAATTTATTCATATTGTAACTGTTTATCGAGAATGCATTTTTACAGCGGAAGACTAGATATGTTTCGTTGTTTAAGCAAGCATAGGCGGAGAAATATGACGTGGTGTCAAATATCAGTCGGCAGTTTCCCGAGAGCCAATGACCTCTGACAAACATTTATTTATATTTGTTGTTTTCTTGACTCTTTGACAGTCAGCTTATTTTACCATACTTTTTTCTCATCTTTCCAAATATGTAATGTTGAATCGATTTCCCCATGCATTTCACGAAAAAGTGTGAGAAAAATAGTCCATTATATGTTAGGTATGTGGGATAGGGAAATTCTACCAGAGAGTAGAATTTCCCTATCCCTCATACCTTCATATGATGGACTCTATTGATAAAAAAAACACATGTACAAAGACCTCTCACGCGCAAACATTTTACTTTGGATGTTATAGCATTGTTACAGGTTAGATATAAGTATTGAACCATGCCAAACCTTTCAAAAGAAGGCAGTTCAATGCTTCAATATTTGCTTATCGGTGGTGATTTCAATTGTGATCTTATACTCTAAACAGATTAAAGAACAGATCCGAGAGGAATGACCGCCTGTGTATGATACAAAAACAGTTGAACTTTTCTGTACATGCTTTATTATCTATACAAATGAAGAATTGTTTCTGTCTCAAGTTTGTTATTGAAGCAAACGTTCTCGTAACAGCAATGCTAAAATGGCGTGGGTTTTACCTGATAATAAGTATGACATGCCAGTTGATATATAATGGTTAAGAGTACATATCTATGTAGCGGGATAAAAATTAACACATTCGGTCTGAGCCTGACACTAGTCCGGATGGTGTGGAAGTGAATCGTTAATCCCCTTATCACGTCCCCTGGACATTCACTAGTGAAAAATATCACACTTATAGAATAATATTTCACTTGTAAAAATGTAATAAATCTCTTTTATATTGGTAATCGGTGATATACTAGTAATATATATTTTTTGAATTAGTAATCAATGATATGTTAGTAATATAAACATTTTGTTTTATATTAGTGATCCATGATATGTTAGTAATGTATATATTTCATATTGGTAATCAGTGACATGTTAGTAATGTATCTATTTCATGTTTAATAATCAGTGTAAAAAATGAAACGCAGGTTAGGTTTTTCTTATATACTCGTAGCTTTAAGACACGTGGTCTTAATTCAATTAAATTTCACTCTGAGCAACGTCTATAAAAATGTTCCCTTTGCTAAAATTCAGTGCACAGTGATGCCGCTCGACGCCATGCTTCCAGCGGATTTTTTCAAGAAAGCTTGAGTACTCTTGCACCATATGTGCTGTTAAATCATTACAAATCGAACATTGGAACAGTACAGATCAATTACATAACATTTCTCTTCGAAGCGATTGTGCAGACAAATGCCACGAATGAGTGAAGTCGATAGGGGTAGGGTCATTGCTCAGATAATGCAAGGGCATTCACAACTTCACGTAGCCCAGTAATATGGTGTACATGAGATAACAATATCCCGTTTAGTTGGGCGTCTCAGAGCCACTGGGAGATTGTGTGACCGTCCAGGAGCAGACATCCATGCATTTCGTCGCGATATTGAGATAGAGGCATACGTCTCTCGCAACTACGTAACCGATTTTAGTCGGCGACGGAAACGGCACGTTAAGTTGTCGGCACTTATGGCCGGCCAATGTGTCAAATGACGGTAAGGAAGCTGTTACCGGGGTTTCATTTAAGGCCACGACGCTCCTTTTTCGGTCCACCGCTTACGCAGCGGCGACGCCAACTTCGAATGCAATGTCTACTTGCACATATACCTAATCGGTTTCGTTTGGCCCATTGACGAGTCTCGCTTTACAAGTCAGATGGACGACAACGTGTCTATTGACGTCGTAGTGAGTGATATTCTGAAGCTTGCGTAACGGAAAACGACAGATTCGGTCTGTTATGGTAAGGGTATCTCTTAAGTTTATCTATGGTAAACTTACAGCAGTTAGATATCAGGATCAGGTTTTGAAAACAAACGTTCTTCCTCTTATCCATCAACGTAACCTCCGTTGCAGCAGGACAACGCGAGGCCCCATGTTGCAAAGGTTTGTCGTGACTCTCTGACTCAAAATAACACTCTAGTTCTTGATTGGCCACCATACAGTCTAGATGTGTTCCCAATCGAGTATTTGTGGAGGAGCTAGACAGGAGGGCTAGGAAGCGCGTCAACGTCCGGTATAACGTCGCTCAACCCACACAGACCCAGGAATGGAATAATATTCCTAAAAGGGCAATACAACCTTGATTGGGTCAAGTTGAAGGAGAGTAAGAGCAGCGGCTGATGCCAGGGGTGGCACAATAGCTACTGATTTGGATCAGGAAACGGCGTAGGGTAACGGTATTCACGAAAACACCGTCTGTGATAGGAAAACAAAAAGCATCAACATGTATTCAGTAATGATGAAATAATCGAGAAACTCACACCATGTATATACATAATCAAATAATCATGTAAAATAATAATTATCGGAAATAAATTAGCATTTCTATTTGCCGCTAGTTTGTTTCATATTAGCGATCAGTTGCTTGTACTCCCTATCTTTCCAACTCTATGATTTGATTATATGCATATGAATTCCCGTCATGTTTTTATTTGAAATTAAAGGTCTTGATTTGTTGGTATTTGAAGTATTTAATTTTGTTGATGAAACGCTATCAGCGCTTTCAAAGCCTATCAGATATCACATTCGCACGTGATAAACGGCCAGATATCCAAGCTAGTCTCCACTGGCCACCGGTAATGAACTAATCCTAGATAGCGTCAGATCCTATTTCGGTATTCCATCACAAACAGAGTGTTATGAATATATATATGGACGGCGCCTACTACCAATACCACCTAGTATAACATCATTATTTAATGTATAAGTGCATATTAGTGAATAGAGGAAGTTCATTCTGATTAGACCATTCCCTGTAGTCAAGTTTCAAAATATATCTATAGTATGTGTTGATATACAAATGTCATCGTATACATTTCCTTCTATTGATATCCCCAATTTTAGCTCTTAGCATCACTGATGAATTCTGAAAGGGCGAAACCGTTGTACCAAATGCATGCCTCAGTGTATTAAACGCCATCTTGTACATTTTATTTCTAGATAATCACGATTCATAGCTCTTAACATCACTGAAGTATTCTAAAAGCTGTAGTATGTTACCATTCGGCATATAATGTACGTATATGCTAGTATGCTCTTCCCTTGTGTGTCTTGAGATTCTTTAAGCTGGAAATATCTATAAGGCTTCAACAACTACTCCTTGTAGCAAATGTTAACATGAAAGTAAGTTGTCAGGTTCATGTATGAATTTACAGAGTGGTAGTTTGTCGATCTAAATGGTATTGTAATGAATATCCAAACGAGAATTACATTCAACGTAATCACAATAACATGTTCTCTTCATTGGATGTAAATCGTTTAGGTGATTTTAAATGATTTAAAACTAAGTAGTTTTATTGACCCAATCAAGGGAAGATTGATATTTTTCATCTTAAAACACGTTCTAGGAAGCTTAAATAGAACATGTCATTTACTGAATTATTCCAATTTCCATTATACGTAAATTTTATATAATGTTAATTTACATTGATTAACGATCATTTCAAAATCAATTTACTGTTATTTGCATGATAGAAATCAGTTTAGTTTAAAACTTCTATTACGAATCCAAGTACTTTGTCGTCTCACGTGTTGACATGTGTAGATATCAATAAAAATGGAAACACTAATGTATAAGATATATATGAAGGTACTTAATAGCAATTAAGTGTTATCGTTTCGATAAATCATACCACGTAATCATAATCTACAGCAATGTATTTTGTCTGGGGACATGTCAGTTACAGTAAATAACATTCTGTAGACTTTGATGTGTGTCGTTCAGGGGAGATAATCCGTAACATTTACAGTAACAAATAATGTATTGCTCTTGGTGTGCCTCAAATCTTATTTGGGAGAACGTTCAATATTACTACAACCAAAAGGGAGTTCAATATTACTACAACCAAACGGGAGTTCAATATTACTACAACCAAACGGGAGTTCAATATTTCTACCTCCAAAAGGGAGTTCAATTTTACTACAACCAAACGGGAGTTCAATATTACTACAACCAAAAGGGAGTTCAATATTACTATAACCAAAAGGGAGTTCAATATTACAACCAAAAGGGAGTTCAATATTTCTACCGCCAAAAGGGAGGTCAATATTACTACAACCAAAAGGGAGTCCAGTAAGTCAAATGTAACAAAGGATATAATTCAAGTGAACGTGTAAGTAACAAATGTTGTAACAGGAGACGAAGTTTGTAATACGTCCGTATGTGTCCCTAAGCATTAATTCAATTTAACCCCACCTGTGCTGCTTTCCCGTATTTAAGACGAATATCATTTAAAATACTTTGATACGTGTTACGTCAACTCAAGTTAATATGTTTAAGTATCTGAGTTTGAAGTCTGCTGTTATTAATAATTGACCGTATTAGCATCAGTTTTAACTTGTTTGTTGTTTTTGTTGCAATCATATGTATCTAATGACACGAAAAAAACAATATGCGGGCTCTGACAGGGTCTGGCTAACATCAAATATCTTAGTGATTCCATTAAGGAGCTACTCCAAAAGGGTACAAAGCAAAGTGCACGTTGTTATTGCACGAACTTTTCCTTTTTTATTTTCTATAGATGTTGTGCTTATTTTACTTATTAGAAATTCTTGTTATGAGATGATGCCGGTAGGTATATATATTTTTTGTTTCAGTATAATTTCCAATCAGCCTCCAGTCTACAACTTACATGTCCCGTTCTTTATGGAATGATGGGCACATTAATTCCTTTATCAAGTTATCAGATGATTGAATCTGTAGAGTACTAGTTCACCACAGATCCAATTAGAAGGGAATATGAGTGTGAGTACAGAGAGATGAATGATGGTTTGAAAGGGTAAGGATACAAATGTCCTCTATTAGTACTAATATGTACCTTTCTCGCGTGTTATCGTACATATGTAACCTTTATTGAATTTTTGCCAGTGAAATATAGAAATTTATCAAACTGATAAAACTTACATTTTAACTTCAGATGAGAGGTGAAAATATAAGATTTTGCAGTTAAAATATAAGATTTTCGTTTTTGACCAATCAGAGCGAACATTTGTATTCACCTCACTTGATCTAACCTTTTCATACACAGATTCTCCGACAACAGCAGAAACGCTTAAATTGCGCTGATCATGCAGTCCTTTCAACATGGCGCCGTCAAATTGACGTGGAGTAACGTCACAAAGAGACGACGTAATGCATTAAGTTACTAATTCCCGCACTTCTTGACACGGTTAATTTTTCGATGTTTTGAATTTAGTTTTTAGCATAAAAATGCAATAAAAAAAATTGAATGGTTTCCCGTTAAAAATAACATATATTTAACGAGTATGACAGAACATCGATATTTCACGAGTGGGAAGTACGAGTGAAAATATCGATTTATTCTGTCATACTCGAGAAATACAATACATATGTTACATTCAACGGGAAACCATTCAATATCATATATGTCTGTGATTACATTGAGTCAAATGTGTGATATAACTTGACATGGTGACAATTTCTATTTCAGATTATTTAACAGCTATGTCTATAGATTGTATTATAACCAGGAAAGGTTATAAAGGATAGCACCTGGTGTTAACTAATTGATCAGTTGTATTTAACGGCATCCGAAACTTACATCATCGCGAATAATTTATTCATAAAAATAATCTTAATTGCAAATTTAACTAGAGGTCCGGGAAGCCCAAAGCGTACCAAAAAAGAAACATATCTGGATCCCAACTGACACTGTGTGTCTCTGCAATTCGTGTTGTCCTGACTTACTTTTGTCTCAATGTGTCCCCTGTTCTTTATTGTTTTCCCCTTTTTATGTGTCTCCTCTTAAGTAAAGATGTTTTACTGACTTTTAACTCGATATTTCTTTTTTATGGCTTTTTAGCTATTAATAGTATCCTAAATGAAAGGTTATTGTCATTCCTTTTGTCTGAATATCTTCACAATCTTTTCATTGTGAAATCTCTGAACAGTTCAATATAGTGTTTTCTTTGTTTGTTTCTGTCCTCAGTTCAAGTTGTTTTCCGTGGGCGCCTATGTAACAGAGCGCAGGAATTACATAAATTTAAATCACTGCCTCCGCTAGGGATCGAACCCGGGACCTATGGCGTACTAGTCTTGCGCTGAACCGATCGAGCTAAAGAGAATATCTCTCTAGCCGAGCGGTATATTGCGGCTAGTATTTACCAGGGTTACATATATCTACTTAGTAATTGATGTTTGTGTCCGTGTCTTTGAAACTGTAGCAATTATTTCGAGAATCAAAATCAGAGTCACCGAGTCTATGATGTGTATGTGAACCCCCATAGGCCGTGGTTCCAAGTTCGTCCAGTAATAGATGACCAATCGTCCGCGATGATTGAGGAGTGTATGCTACTCCTACACTCTAACGAACCATTACTTTCATCTCTGTCCTTTAACCCATTCCTTCTCGAATCAATCGATTCTGAGAGTCCTATCCTATTTCAGAATAATCAGCCAATAGAACAATTCTGATTTATCAGATTGACAATGACAGAGGGCGACCCCACAGCTTCATGTTGATATCGTGCGTTATGGTAACTTTGAGTACATATTAGTACGGTAAAAGGAGTGTGTAACATGACACTCTCATAGGAACAGATATAGAAAATCAATTTACTGATGCCTATAAATTAGATTCATTGTTGGAAGTAGTTGTCACTTACTCGTGGACAGTACAGAGGTAAGAATTGTGATCTCTTTAATACTAGTGTTTCGGATCTTGCAGCTGTTTTGGAGACCTATGTAGTCGATGCGGGGCGAATGTGGGGTAGAGCTGCCTTATCGACATGACATGGATGTGAGCATAGGCTACAGTACACGACGATCTCACCAACAGCTAACTGCTTCACAGGATATACCATTCTCTGTACTTATCTACACAACTATCATACTGCAGTATCAAACTCGACAAAATTAACACAACACAGAGAAAATCTAACTGCCTCCAGATATAGAATTTCTAACAGTGAAAACGTCTTCTTCGTACTCTGCTGGATTTTAGTCAAACTTAATAAATTTGAAATTGTTTGAGAAAATAAGCAGCTGTGTGCACGCGAGAGGACACCTTGGTTCCTTCCAGACCTTTGACGAACTATGGTTAAAATATACGTCTTGTGTTCATGCTCGGTTCTTCTTCTCCTCTCACTATCTTGCTCGGCGGAGTACTATATCGGTAAGCCTTATCAGTTTATATACTATCCAATTTGTCTTTCTTATATATTATGATCTGCTTTCTTCCTATTTTCATTTCATTTATTCCTTAATACTGATTTTCATAGATAATGTTTGCATCGCCTTTTAATATTTTCCCGAGATAATTATTTATACTTTTGTTCGTGCGAGTTATGAAGTAATTTTGATAACTATTAAATCTCGAGATTCTTTTCTAAAATATCCTCCTTTATGTTGATGTTATGCAATATATCTGTTGCCACAAGC